>NC_143579.1:132828250-133464707 GCF_048544385.1 Mastigoproctus giganteus
TATTCTTGTAGGTAAATGAACAATCTGTGCAAGGTCATTAGTAATTGCAAAAGCCTCAACATCTCGACCAGCTGGGTCGGTGTGACTAGAAAACGGAAGCCAGCTGGAGTTGTGAACATTAAAATCACCAAGGAAAATTACCTCACTGTTAGGAAAGTTGGACTGGAGAAAGTCAAGTTGCAAAGAGAGGAAGTCAAAGAGCTCCAAGTGATTAGTGGAGTTGGGAGAACGACAGACACAACAGATGAATTTGACACAATGGGGTAGAGAGATTTTAAGCCAGAGAAGATCGAAAAGAGGAGATTCTAAATTACCAAGTCTCTGACAGGAAATATCGGAATGGACGTATGCACAATTACCACCTTTGAGGCGAAAGGAATCATACAGCGAATAATTTGGGCAACTGAGATGAGCAGTATTTGAATCAACCGATTACTGAGATTCTGTCAGAAAAAGTACATGGGGTTTGGCAGACTGCAAGTGGAAATGGACATTGTTGTGATTAGAATTGAGACCACGTATATTTGTGAAATGAATTAGGAAGTGTTTGGGCCGTTTAGATCTTTTCGCAGATAAGCTTATTTTATTAGTTTGACAATTCATGGTGTATTCTATAGTAAGAAAAAGTGGATGGGACATGCTTTATGAAGTAATGAAATTTTTGGATATGGCGAACCCATGGGAAGAATATACCCAGATCCTTGACATAACGTGGCCTGGACAATACCTCCCGCATACACACTTCTCGGACTCCCTCCAGTCACTCTCTTACAGAGTTGAAGTAGCAAGATTATACACTAGCTGATCCGGAAGCCTCCTAAAGAGTTACCAATAGGTTCGCTCCAGTGTACTAACTAGCGGCCGGCCTGCCAACACCGTTTTAGAGCTGTACACTCGAAATGTAAGGAAGATTGAATATCGCCACGATGGTCACCATAACCTCAAAAGTCATCAATCATACTGCATGATGGAAGAGATGAGGAAGTGTTGACCGGAAGGGTTGACATTACTGAGATTAGAACTGAGACCACTTATATTTGTGAAATGCATGAAGTGTTTGGGAGATTTAGATCTTTTGCAAATAAGTTTGTCTATTCATGGTGCATTCAGTAGATGAAGTAAAAAAGTAAAAGACGGGACATGTTGTATAAAGTAATGAAATTTTTGGTGTTAACATTGCAAGAATATACCAAACTTTCTCACATAAGGGGGCCTCGGCCATGTCCCCGCATACATATTACTCAGAGTCCCTCCAATTACTAGCTCGCAGAGTTTAGGCATCAAGATTATAAACTAGCTGACCCAGATACTTCCTCGAGAGTTCTAAACAATTTAATTGCTATTTAGTATTTTATCGAAGAAACGTCAAAACAAGTTTCAGTGTACCTCGTGTACGCCATAATCATTTTTTCTGTTTG
Organism: Mastigoproctus giganteus; assembly: GCF_048544385.1. Lineage (NCBI taxonomy): Eukaryota > Metazoa > Arthropoda > Arachnida > Uropygi > Thelyphonidae > Mastigoproctus > Mastigoproctus giganteus. The sequence goes on from NC_143579.1 coordinate 132,829,669, forward strand.
GTAGATGAAAAATTTTGTTGTAGTTTTAGGAGCATTCGCTATTAAGGCCATATTGCTCCATCTACAGTATATTGTGTTCTGCGGTCGATTTTCTGTTTCCTGGACGAAAAATCCTAGTTTTTTAGGAGAACAAACCATGCTACCCTCGTCTGAGACCGACTAAACCTAAACCACGTTGTGAAAGAGGACCATAAAAAAATCCTCACGTCATCGATGGGACTCGAACTGAAGCATTTTCCACCCGATGTGGGGAACACGGCGATCCTACCAACTGTGCTATCCACAATGGCATGAAAAAATTTACTTTCCTGAGAAAATCCATGCAACCCTTCCGACACCGAGTAAATCGTTCGTTCTGGAATATAGGAGAAATCCCGGAGACTGTAATTAAAACAAACAAAACTCGTTCGTTCTGTGAAATATTCCACTAATCTCTTCGAGATTCGAACATTACTTTCTTTTTGCTTAAGGGTTGAAACATTTAAAATTTGTAAATGCGCAATTTAAAAATAACTTTTACGTAAGTCTTCTGCGTGCCTCTTCGCAATTATCATAATTATTTATTTGCTAAGTCATACAAAACAAGTATAAATCCATATTAAGTTGCACATGCAAAGAAAGCGACAAAGAAATAAATATTTATAGGATACCTAATCTCGTACAAACCCAAGTATGTACAATATTTTTTTTAAAATGGAAGAAATGTTAATTATGAAGAGTAAAATTTATAATTTTAATTAGACACTAACAAAAGACTATTAAACGAAAATTTAAAACAACCAGCAATAATTTCAAAATATAAAAATATTCAGAAACCATTGATGTAACTGCTCTAAAACATTACGTAGACATTACAAAGTAGACCAGGCTTTAATAAGAAGTAACACAAATTACCCTAACTTGTTTAGAAAGCAATAATTTATGATTTCAGAAGCAATTTTATATTTCTATGCTCACAGTAATTCGGTGGTCAGGATTGCAAACTGCATGATATTTCCTATTAATGTTTATTAAGAAACTTTATTACACATGCTGCTATTTATAATAGATAAATCAGCAGAAAAGTCTGTATCAGGGATGACTAAACAGTGTTTAGAGAGTCGCATTTAGTTCTTAAACAACCTTAATATAATATTTTTATTAACAGGTGTTTGAAGAAATGAAAAAGTAGCGAATTGTAGTTGAAGTCTACTGATTTTGCTACCCCATATGGGACATATTAAGCCATTTAAGCATGATATTGATTGATATTGATATTTATTACTTAAAGCGGTCCCAGCCAACCAATGGCAACCCCGATTTCAGTTACACATAATTTAGCAGTACTCTTATACGTATACTCCGTCTCCTGTTTGCCAAGTACAGGGAGGGAAAAAACCTGCCTTGATCAAAAAAATATTGATATGAACAAATTGAAAAATAATCAAATTACATAAAAAATAAAATATACATATAATTAAATTTCAGACCAAGTCCAACCTTCATTGGAAAGGTCTGCATCTGTTCACATTCTGTTGGAAAGCCAGCAGAGCTAGGAGCTGCCAAGAGAAATACCAGCGCCAGGAGCTGCCGAGAACAGAAATTCCAGCACAAGGAGCTGGAGTTGCAGTGGATATAGCAGACTCAAGCCTCCACGATTTCACAGAATTCTAGGTAATTCGGCATACACCATACCGCATTATAAATGCAGATGCAGAAGAGTCTTCCGCCTAAGAAATATTGCAGTTGCAAAGGCTTGGAAAGCCAAGAAGTTCTTCTAATTATCAACTAGAATTGTCTCGCAGCCTTCTGCCATAAGATTGAGATTACTAACCCGAGATACCAATTCAATTCGTAGATCACAGTACTCCTCACAGTTGTACATAATATGTACAACTGTGAGAATTATGTTCCCATAATTCTCTTTAGCCACAACGGCAACTAGATCTTTCATTAATTCCTAAATCATGCAACTTTGCATTAATCGAACCATGAACAGTTAATACGAACATATCTTGTAGGTTTGGGGAAAACCATTTGAATTTTATCGAGGCTGCATTTCTTACCAAAGCATCCCAGATTCTTCTACTTTCCTTCCTGGTATCTGCCAAAATGTCCACCTGTATATTCCGAAAAGAACAGGGAATGCCACGGAGGATGAAGTAAGCCAATGCACAATACAATAAATGCAGATCAATAGGCAATTTTCCAGTCACAATCTGCAAAGCTGGGGTCGACACAGTTCTGCATGCCATGATATGTAATGATCATAAGGAGCATTACTCTTTGAATGGAATTGAGCTTTCTAGTAAATACTTTTCCACTTACACGTTCAAACGAAATTGATGCACCATACGTTACCATGGGAATAAATACACATTCATATAGCAAGTTCAGCGCCTTACCTTTTATTCACCAGCCAACTCTAGTGATTAGAGTAATCCTCCCAATAAATTTCCTCACCTTTTCTGATAAATAAAGTAACATGTGAGTTGAAAGTCAAAGATCCGTCAAACATAATGCCTAGATATTTTAATTGTCTTGCCGATTTTAGGCTCGACCCATTCATTCTAACAGCCGGGGGTCTTCTACTCAAAAATTGATCCTTAAAGACCATTGTCCTTGTTTTGGTTCCTGATACAGTCAGTTTGTGTAACCTACACCAGTTATTAAGTTCAAACAAAACCTGCTGCTGTGACCTAGTTTCTAGTTGCATCCGCGTATTTCCTTCATTAAGCAACACACGATCATCGGCATATGCCACCATCTCTGTATGCTCGAAGTCCCTACGCAACCAGTCCTCCAAAACTAGGTTCCAAGGTTCCACATTAGTGGTCCAAAAACCGATCCTTGTGGGCATCCCCTGGTCACCTCTCGTACAATAGAATCAACCGACGACTCAACAGTCACAGTACGGTGCGTGAAGTAGTCCGTTACCACTCTAAAGATCTTAGTTGAACAGCCTGCAAGTCTCAACATCATAAAAACGCTACTGCATTGGATGGAGTCAAAAGCTCCTTCAAAGTCAATAAAGATTCCAAGGACATATTTATTGTTTGAGCCTAATACATAGTTTCGCAATGCTCGAAGCGCATCTTCTGTTCCACGACCTAGAGTAAAACCATATTGTCTGCCAGACCAGCCCAGGTTTCTTCCAGTATAGTTAGTAATCCGTCTGGCCAGCATCCTTTCAAACACCTTTCCTAATCCAGGGAGGAGGGCAATCGGTCGATAAGATCGTGGATCATTCTTTAACCTAGATGGTCCCTTCACTATCAGCTTTAATAGGGCATCCTTCCATGGTGATGGAAAGGACCTGTCACGTAGGCAGCTATTAAAAGCTTCAAGAAGGATCCCTGGTATCAGTCGATGAGCCCGTTCAATGACCTCTCCTTCAATTAGGTCCATTCCTGGGCATTTATTGTTCCTTATGCGTTGTAGTGCATAACAGAGTTCAATCAGTCTAAAGGGATCCTCGTCATGTACCCCAGAGTAAGCATGATTTAGCCTTTTCATCAACATCTGTTCCTCATCGTCTTGCTCAAAGATAGTATCTCCAATCAGATGATCCAAAATCGCAGACAACATACTTTCTCTCCAACTCGTACTTTCCTGGTCAACGCCTCCAAATAGAGTATGCTGTATCTCCATTATATATTTTAGTCTTGCAAGTACATAGCTTATATACAATTCCCAATGGGTCTCATTGCCCACTGTTCTAACCAGCGTTCTCCAGGCAGTTAATTTTGATTTAGATATCATACGCACCTATGCACTCCGTACCCTCTGATGCTCTACATTAAGTACATTAACTTCCCCCTCCCCATTGTTACACTTACTTCTTTGGTACCTTTTTCGCGCTTTATTAACCTGCTTCCGAAGTTGGCTTAACTCACCAGACCACCATTTAACTGGAATCCTATTACAGTTCTTTTGCTTCATAAATGTGCTGGAAGCCTCAATGAGAGAGCGCTGAAGTAACTCCACTGCATTCTCTCCAGACATCTCACTGAATGCCCAAATACCCAGATTCCCAAGTCGGACATGAATATATTCGTCAAACCTATTCCACTTTGCATTTTCTATCGAAAATCGTCGTAACTGTTTCTGAGACGGAGCTAGTTTTGTTATGTTCCTGACAAAAAATATAATGGCTCGATGATCAGAGCAGACCCAGTCTACTCTTAATCGCCAATCGTCCACAATGCCAGCTGCCCTTACGTTACAGGTTAAGTCAATATTTGATTCTCCATTAACAGTGAAGAAAGTACTGTCTGAACTTGGTAGATTTTGTATAAACACAAGCCAAGAATTCATCTAGTTGACGACTACGATCATTTGTAATTCTATCAAACCACGATGCTGATCTTGCGTTAGAATCCATCGCAAATATTACTGAATTACTACCCAAGCGATTTTGAACCAGTTCCATGTACCTGATGTAGAAATTAATGTCTATTGAGTGATGACAATACATACAACATAGATAGAATGATGCAAGATCTGACTCTACCCCTATGCACACCATCTGTGAAGAACACAACGAATTTATAACAGTAATAATTATGACCTTATTAAACACTACAATTGCAGCTCTTAAGTCTGCTTCATCTGCACAGAGTACACGTGCTGAAAGTGAATATCCTGTAGGCCGACCTTTCACTAAGTATGGTTCCTGTATGCAGGCTATATCAATATTCTCTCTGCTGCACACTAGTCAAACTTCATCAGCCACCGATTTTGATCTCTGAGCATTAATCTGTAGTATACGTAGGTTACCATTCGATTTTGCATTGTACGGATTAAGAATTAAGTGATTATCAATATCTGCCATTAACGTTATCAAATTACCGTGCTCTTTCTTCGACCAACTTAAGTGCATTCAAATATTCTGGACACTGTTTACTCCTTGCAGAATAATTTGCAGCTCGATTTTTTGCCTTACAATTGGAACAGATCGGTTGTTCTCGATGATGAGTACAGAATGTGTAGGAGTGTCCTATACCTGCACAGTGACTGCAGACAGGGTCTGTGCGATAACATGTTCTGGCTGTATGACAATCCCTGATAATTGTAGCACAAAGTAACTAATGAAAGTCATTGAACTTATACGCCATGAAGCCAATGAAAATTTTACCATGCAGTAACAAATGACTTCTAATACGCCTTGACACCTGGAGGACCCAATTATTTCCTGTTTTTGCTGTATTAATACAACAAAAAATCCGTTTAAGCATCTGAGTGCAATAGGAAAATGCCACCCACCATCTCTACATGAAAGCTCCCAGAAATTCTACTATTTTTCCACCACTGAGATATGGCGCCTAGATACAACGGTTTATACTTTAATATGGTCCTATCTTGACATCTCAAAAAATTTGCGCACACTACTTCGCTCTTTCACTCACCAGACCACAGACTAGTAAAGTTGTCCAAACTGCTGTTGATTACCTGAAAGTTTTAATTTGTTAGGAGTTTCAAACCTAAAAGGATAAAACAAGCAGTTCTTGGAAATTATGATAACCAAGTTCGTGCCACGTGCACCTCTTTTGCTTATATGAACACTTAACTTCATGTTAGCTGTTTCGATATTATAGCTGGTCAGAAGGGACTATAAATTGCGTTTTTATATATGAAATGTGATCTAATATTCCGAAAAAAATACTTCAGCACCTTCCCCTCTAAACATTCTTATTCTGCGACTTATCAGAGATATACCGCTATTATTAGTGTTGATTATAAATATAATTTTAGTTGTTTTTAGAAGGTTTGCGGATGAATATTTTGGCACCTACAAACCGCTAGCATCACTTTACGAATATCATTTTGAAAACATCGCATTAAATAGCCATTATGTCAAGTTTGTTTTTTTTTTTTTTTTTTTAAATGTAATGGTAAAAGACGGTTATCTAGCTTAAAAACATTGAAAGAAGTCATGCATATAGCAACTGCACATTTAGAGAATTGACATCTTAAGAAGACGTTTTTAAATCCAGACTCTACAAAGTATCGATACTAATTTTCTCGTTAGTTAACTTATTAACCTTAAATACGACTCTTATGCGCTTTATAGCAACTAAATTCTTCTTATTTTCTGATAAGTTGTTATAGCAGAGACGAACTGTCTCGCTTTATTAGCAAGAGGCATCATTGATGAGAATCCCAGAAAACATTTCTCAGCCCCGAAACTATTTCTCTTCTTCTTCCTCTCCTTTCATTCATTCAGTCCCTAGTAAGAATAGGTGGCTCGCTTATCTTCGTCAGCCAGTCGCCATTCCTCACGAGACATTAACCTAGCCAATTACTTCCGTTGTTAACTAGTGAGTTTGATGCTTGTGTTCTCCATGTCGAACAAATCTGCTCGTAGCACGCTCTGCTTCTTGGCGATTCTCTGAACTGCTAAATTAGTTAATGCGTTCTTGTTCCTAATTGGCTATCCGGTAAGTAAATTATTCTCCAAACAGCTGCCGCTCTAATAATGCGCAAGACTAGCATGGAGAAATCCCCAGTCATAGCAAATTTGTGTAATGTTTTTCAGAAAATATTAATATACAGGATTAGAATTCGTTATATAAAAGTTTTTAATGTAAGGAATGCGCTAATAGAAATTCAAGTGTTAGCATTCTCACAGAGAATTAAAATCAGAATATTCATAAGGCTATTTATTCATTTATTTAAATGAGCAAGCGGAATGCGTAGTTCATATTGTTTTAGAGAAAACTGAAACAACTCATGTGACTGTCAAACTTTTAAACTCAGTTTAAGCATATGAAAGAAATGATGATTTAGAGTGGAGAAATAGATATACCCATCACAGCCTTCTGATCAAGTGCAGGAGTGCAAATTAAAATTTGGATTATGTGTTTCACAAGTGGATATAAACTGTTTTCAAATATATTATTATTATAAAATTTTTCTTTTTATGGGATTTTTTCGGCCTCGTGACGGGTAGATAGACGTTCCTAAACTATTAAGTGCATGGGGTGGTTGGTTGTGTCCGGTTACTATTATTATTGTTATTACCGTTGGTCGGTTATTTTACTGTCCTACAGGTGTTCAGGATCGCGGCCTTCTGGAGCTCCATGTAAGCGTTCTCTGGGAGGCCTATTGCTGCTAGGTTCTTTTGAAGACTCTTTGGCAACATGCCAGCGGTTGACATGGTGATCGCGATGGTCATTACTTTTTCTGTATGCCACTTTTTTTGCCTTCCTGTCTTAGGTCTGTGTATTTCCTGATCTTTTCTTCGTAGGTTTTCTGGAGGTTTCTGGCGTTGTGCACCGCTATTTCGATCAGATAGATAGCTATTTCCTCCTTGCCGATGAGTGTTATGTCTGATCTGTTGTGCGGGATCGTCCTGTCGGTTATTATGGTACTGTCCAAATATAGTTTCTGAGTAGCGTTCTGTAGTACGGCCTGAGGTTCGTACTTACTATATGCTACACTATCTTTGATCAACTGATATTTTTACGCTGGTTTCGGATGTGTTATCCTGGTGACCTGGTCATGCCTGCGAGTATACTCCGTCTTGGTTATCACCATGCATCCCGCGGTGATGTGCTGGATGTTTCTGAGACCAGGTGGCATCGTCGACATATGCCATCTGCCACTGCAGGGTCCATGGGGATGTATTTCCTGCAGTGCCTGGTGTCGATTACCCGGATGGTGAGAAAGAATCCTTTGATCACTGAGAAGAGTCTTCCGTTTGCGAATCATGCATTGGAAGCCATCTTATTTATGTAGTCTTGATGGAGGTCATTATTATTATTATTCAGGCAGTAAAATTTCAGAATCACTTTTTAAGATATAACTTTCCGATACCATAGTCATAGAATTATTGCATCAGGAAATCGTAGCTGTGAACAGTTTTACCAAAGGAAACTATTTAAATACATTTTTGACGATTTAAATAGTAATCAAAATACAAGTGGAGAAAAGACAGTAGCCATTATTAAGAGGCTGCTGAACTGGGCTGTAAGTTCATTTGAATTAGGGTTGGTCTTTCCAGAAAGCAAAGGATGTAAGATTCAAATGCTATAGAAGTCACTCTATTTGGAATGCAAGCAGTACAGCTAACGGAAAGCCGATTACTGCCACAGAACATTACACACCTCGGAAGTGTGTTATGTATTCAATATTAACATCGCAACAGTTAATAATTTCTGAGAATAAAAGTAATAACTAAAACTAAAGGATGCAACCTACTGGACTAAATTTTGGTAATTTCGCTAATAAAATAAGCGACCTTCTTCACATCGCTAGTGAGCTAACATGACAACAATAACGCATGAAGTAATATCAGCGAAGCCAGGCAGCACAGCAGACCCATTGGAAATCGCAAGCTTATCATTCCATGTGTTTTCAGGTAAACACATCTCTCAGAAACTCTCTAACAGACGTAACCAAATGGAGTGGTACTCTGCATTGAAACGATGCCTTGGGCATTAACTCTTTGCTGCTACTTCAGAATAAGCTAACAGGGCACAGTGTAATTCAAAACGTTGAGAGAGCATGTTTAGAATCCACTCATCCCAACTCTTTTCGTAGCCTAAAGATGAAGCCGATTGTACAATATTCTCACATTTCACATGCGGAGAGACATTCTCAGAATTGAAAGTGGATTTTCCTTTGCTAGTGAATATAACATTTTGTTACACGAGGTATGTGTCCTCTGCATCATTCAACTCATTGCACAATACGTCACCAGCAGCCACTTACCACAGGCAAAAATGTGTTTATTTATTTATTTTTTTTAGTGACAAAAGATACAAAAGTTAAATTGCCTATATAGTAGTGCCAGGAGTATTGCAAATAAATTAAACAAATTTTTATTAGGTCAACTAATGCTGTAAGACTAACGGAGACTTTGTGTCATCCACACAAAGGAAAATAAGAATTTTATTATGCTGAGTATAACGTGTTTAAGAGGGACAGGAAGGGTAAAAAGGTAAGGGGTGCAATTCTTCTTATCAAAAGCTCTTTAAAAGCGATTAAATAAAGATTCAGATAAAGTCCAGATGGATGTTGAGTTCTATGTGGACGTTGAAATCTCTTGTGCAAGACGATTGGCACAAGATATTGCATTCAGGAAATGTTACAGGCTCTATATTATGGGTAAATCTCTAGCTCAAACTTGAACTGGAAGCCAAGTGTGACCGTCTAATTATGAGCGACCTGCCTCTTTCATTGACTGCAAATGTTATGAAAGAGGAAATATGGAAATATGTCATTATTGTTACTTGTTCTATCATATCAGGGAATACAACGGGCTCTAATATAATATCTTCGAGTTGATTCTCACAAAGGATACAAACTGTATCCAAAATATGGCAGTCTTCTTCTTTTTCAAGTTTTCTGCACTCAAGCAATTCCAGAGCTCCATTGACGCCATGCTTCTATTCTGTGCTTTCCGTTTCATTTCTACATAATTTCCTCTTTCCATCCAATTCACCATTCCGATTCTCCTTCTCTCAACAGCTCTCTTCCCACACAACTTCCCCTTTCTTCAACATGCTTTCTCTTCTCAAAACATGTTCTGTAAAGTTCTTTTGTTTTCTTAATTCTTTTACTAACGTTTTCACTTCTCCTACTTTCCTCAATACTTCCTCGTTATTCACTCTGTACACCCATTTCACCCTTTCCATTCTCCTTCACACCCACATCTCGAAAGCTTCTACGCGTCTGATCTCCTCTCATCCCAGTGTCCGTGTCTCTGGGTCTTATAGCACAACAGTCCATATTAATGTTTTCACCATTTGCTTTCTTAATTCCTTCTTGAAATAGTCTCAAAAACCAAAAGCGAGTACTAACCACAATATCATAAAACGGTAGTGCCCAAGGAGATATCTCTGGTCAAAAGCAAAGGTGAGGGCTTCAATTTCTAGAGAAGGAACTACTGTAGCGGACAAAGAAACTACATCACTTTAAAAAAAGTAGCATTTGTAGTTAAAAGTATAAGATATTGTTTGATTACAGTCATTTTGTTTGTCGCAAAGCAAAGGTATTGCGTCAGATGACATTTCCATTGCATCAGACAGTAATTGCAAGGTATTGCTTCAGCCGTTTCTATAAATACGGCATTGGAATGGTATACACGCTCATTTGTATCCTGTTTTGCGGAGGTGTAAGCATGGCTCATATGTTCAATTAACACCAAGAAAAAAAAATGTAGCTGTTACTCTGTCCCAGGAAGGGCTTTCTACGGATGCTATCGCTGATAAAATAGGCTGCCACCAGTCAACAATATCCCGAGTGCTGAAATTAAGCGTGAAAAGACCTGGATCAGGCCGTAAGAGAGTGACTACGACTTCCCAAGATCGATATTTGAAACGGCTATGCCTTCGTAATCGCCATGATAGTACTCCTCTGATGTTGAAACAAGTGCTCCTCTGATGGCCACTGATGTTGAAACAAGTGCACGCACTATCCAAGATGGCTTTCGGAATGTGGTCTACATGCCTATCAGCCCAAGAAGAAGCCTTTGTTGACCCAACAGATGAGGAAGAAGCGACTTGCTTGGGCTGAAACGCATGTTTCATGGACAAAAGAGCAATGGGACACCGTCATTTTTTCTGACGAATCGAAATTCAAACTGCATGGCACGGATGGGAAGCGATACGCCAGAAAACGAAAATCGGAGGCATACCATCCTGATTGCATAACACCGACTGTAAAAGGTTTCCGCCGGTCAGATAGTCTGGGGATGCATAACAAGCAAAAAACAGCACACGGGTGTCCAAAACTGCATTTTTCAACCAGACTCAGCACCTTGCCACAGAGCAAAATTGGTAAGTTTTATACTATTTAGATTTAACGATGTTTGTTTTCTTGTCTCACAGGGCTTAAAACATATTTACACCAATGTTTTCTCTCGTGTTTCTCCCTTAAGGTGCAGTCATACCTCAGAAACACTGGCATTACAGTGTTGGACTGGCTCGGCAACAGTGTAGATTTGAACCCTATTGAAAATTGCTGGTACATAATGTTATTTAAAATTGCTCAGCAGAAGCCAACAAGTAAGCTCCAGCTGCAGGAGAGCATTTCGTGTGGTACCACGAAATTGGGCAACCGTATAACAAGCAAAAAACAGCACACGGGTGTCTAAAACTATACACAAGTTGATTAATTCTATGCCAGATCGCTGCAAGACTGTAATTGCATCACGAGGAAACAAAATATTGACTTATTTTGCTGATTTACAGTACATAATACTATTACGTTAACTTGTCATTAAAGTTTGTACACGTAAATGCAATAAAACGAATGTTTGTTTGTCATGATTGCCATTTGCATGATTTCTCATATTCCATTATTTACGCATTTTACCCTTTGAGAAGATATTTTATAGGAATTAGGTATATCAGGCGGAGTATTTTTATTGGATTTCATTCACAGAGATATATATCCCATCTAACAAATGCATTTCGAATATTTATGCAACCCAATGCAGCGCAAAACACATAATTTGCAAAATGCACAAGTGATGCAATTTTTTGTCCGCCATTGTATAATGGATTGACGTGTTTCTGAGGCTCTATTTACTGGAGAAGCAACTCTACACTGTTGGATACCAGTTCGTTTAAAAAAATGTATTTAAAGGATTTTCCTGGAAGCTGCAAAACATTTGTTCCGATGAAATTTTGCAAAATAAAGATACCTAGTTGGATGAAAGGAGAAGTTAAGGGCTTAACTGTGCAAAAAAAAGCAAGAGACAGTTGCAGATTATCGCGAGATACTTTGATTCGTATAAGTATTAAAAGGGTACACATATGTAGCAAGACCAATGGGATAAGACACGCAAAATCTGTATACAAGAAATCATTAGAAAAGAGAGCTAAAATTGAAGACATAATTCTTATGTGAATACAAAAAAGGAGAGAGAGAGAGAGAGAATTGGATAGGCCCCTTATTGGATTGAAGTATTAAAGTCATACAAAGCGCCCATAAGAAGTGGTAGAGCTATTTGGCTAGTTATACAAAAAAAAAAAAAAAAATTGTATAGATAACCGTGGAAATGCAACGACCTTTGCAGTTCAATTAAACAAACCGTCACGGAACAATGATAAGTAGTCATACTGTTATAATCAAGTGATATATCACGATATCGGAGAACAATCTATTGGAAAAGCTACTGAAGATGAGCGAAGATAAGGATCGAGTGGACGGTATACATTTGTTACACTAAAACAAGCTGCATGTCAATGCAGCTTGTTTTAGTGATCCAGGAGATCCACGTCTGGGTGTTCATGAGATCATCATTAGACCCAGCCACGATCTCCTTATAGTGGAGAGTGCTATCTTTCCAGGTACACAAAGGAGGTACAAAATGGGCATCTATGGACCGGTGAGTTAAACTTCAACGGTGAGAAAGATCATGAAGTCAGCGTTTAAAGAATGAAACAGGATCGTCTCGATATGAATGGTGTCCTTAATGGTTCACAGCATGGTTTCGTGAAGGAGAAGTGTTGGTTCACCAAAGTTCTGGTACAAGAGCCACATTGGAAGTACAAGCCAACTTTGCACTGTGAAAACTTCAAGACTGGGCTGCACAAATTAACAATCTCCAGTGAAAAAACAAAGTCAATCCTTCTGAAAGGAAAGCTCCAAATCCGACGGCCACCAGTGATGAAAATTAACAACACCCCCAATCCGTCTCTACACAGAAATCAAGTATCTGGGCCTGTATCTAGACGCCAACTTATCCTTCCATCGCCACTTAAAATACCTGTCAGCTAAAATCAGAAAATACACTGCAATGATAAGGCGGATTAGCAGAGCGGATTGGGGCCTAAAGAATAAAGCTCTATCATTAATATCTAAGGCAGTATATGTCCCGATTGTGTGCTATGGAGCCTCCATCTGGTGCGAAAAGGCAATCCTGGAAAGGAACAAGCGCAAGCTTGATTCCATTCAAAGGTTTATGTTATTATCGGTTACCAGGGCGTGCTGTACTGTCAGCACCCCTGCATTACAAGTCATTGCAGGATACTTACCTCTCTATCTGGAAGTTGTCAAGAGGAGTCTCTTCCAGAGCCTGAAGAAGGGAATCCCAACACAATTGTTAAACCTGCAATTGAACCATGCAAATGACCCTAAGAAGGAAAGAAGAAAAATTGCAGACCACCTACAAAACCTTTGGCAAGAAACATGGGACACAACGCCTAAAGGAGCAATCACCAAAAGGTTTATTCCCTCAATTAATCGGACTTCCCCAAAGCCTCCTCCCTGGTACTCGCCTGGATTGCAAGTCACCTTCCTGTTTACAGGCCATGGACCGTTCCAGCAAAAACTAACAGCCATGGGAATAGAAAATAACCCATATTGCCACTGTGGTGAATAGGAGTCCTGGGAACACCTTATGTACGAGTGTCTCACTTACGACAACGCCAGACTTCAATTTCTCACAGAGATTCAAGGAAACCCCCGCAATCAGGAGTCAACTTTACTTCAAGAAGAGACCACATACCTAGCCTTAACACGCTACGCCCAGGCTGTTTTCAATTGTAGAAGAGCAAGACTTGCGGAACTCAGAGCAGAACAGAATAACGTGCCACCCCTGCGATCCCCTACTGGGATAGGATAATGCAATTTACCCTGGTGCAGGATACTCACCGGAGCACCTGCTCCTGTAATTTTCAACTTCCTTCTCCATCCTCTTCCTTAGAGTGGACTGCCTTCCCTCTTTGGTCCACTCCAACTACTGTTCCCCACATTTGACCTCTTCTTCTTCTCTTACTCCCCCCATATGCTCTCTTATCTTTTTATTTATTTATTTATTTATTTCATTTTTTTTACAGCCTCCATTTTTTTTTATTTTCACTCTTCATTTTTTTATGATTTTTTATTTTATTTTTATATTTTTTTATTTTATTATATTTTTTTTATGGCTTCTGTCAGGTAGCGTAGGCAACCCTGGCAGAGGCAGCCAGAGTATAATGGGCAGCCTGGCTCACCTCCCAGTGGTTGTAGCGAGCAACGTGGAGTCCCAGTAGGGGCCCCGCGGCCAAGCATCCAGACACAACAACAGAACAAAGCACAATACTACATCAACCAGACATTACACTTTTTTTTTTGGCTGTGCAGTAGTTCTGCATTTCATCACAGAGTACATATGGTGCAGATGTGGGAAACCACCGGTGGCGCCTGAACCTAAATACTATGCCACTATGACCAAAGTTCTAAACCAGATGCAAGAAACAACTTTGACATTATCATGACCTCAGTAAAGCTTTTGATATTCTCCATTAAAGTCAATTTTACAAACTTGAGAAAGTTGGGATTACTGACAAGATCTTTCGTTGGATCAGGGGTTGGCTAGTAGATAATAAACAGAAAGGAATCATAAATGGACATCTCAGGACCAAGAACCAAGCGATATTTATATAAAAAGTTGTCAAAGTTTTGTGATGATTTAAATGTAGAAAAGGCGGTTAGTTACCATGACCAGATCGTTCGGTTTCAGAATAATTTGAGTCAGTTGCACAGTGGTCGCAAAAACGTAAATTTAAATTTCTAACTTTATTTGCCATTTTTCTTCTAAATTTAAGGTACTGAACGTAATTCTTTCAAATGTAATGCACTTGAAGAAAATGAATCCAGGAGTTACTTATAAACTAGAAGGAGCGTGGTTCAGGACGAAAATGGCTTTACGGTTATTATGCAATATGATACGAAATTTGACATTCAGTGTAAATAGGTGAGTAAGAAGGCATATCGTGTCCTATTTATGATATATAGGACCTTTGCAAATAGGGGAAATTTTGTTATTGTCCCTTTATGTATGATCGTTACATCGAATTTAGAATATTGTGTTCCGGTCCAGAAGTCACACCTGAAGAAATATATAGTGTAAGCTGCAAAGACTTCCAAGTAGGCCTAGCGAGAGATGGAACATGATTGAGGTGTATAAGCCCTGAAGGGTTCTATATACCTCAACCAGTTTAGCATCGTTCATCGTGTAGTAAATCATTGGAATAAATTTCCTGCCATCTTGGTAGAACTGGTGAGTTTGGTCAAGTTGAAAGCAGCATTGGGTGGTCACTTTTTGGCAAAGGGGAAAGTGCCATTGAGATTTCCCCCTCCCTCTTTTTTTGCAGATGCAAAACAAATTTGCTTCTGCATCATCTAGCTATTATAATACTAATAAGGTGCTCAATAGCCAATTATTCACGAAATTATTTGCAATACCAAATATTGTGTAATTATCAATACCATAGAATTCGTGTACTCTATAGAACCAGTATGACGTTTAAGCAAGTGACTTGAAACACGATGCCTGCATAAATGCGCTAACAAATTTAGCGCACGCAGCAGCACAAATACCAGCAAAGTTACTGGAGCTGGATGCCTTCTAGACATTGTTACATATTCTCTTTCATATTTTTATCACTTCAATTCTCTTCGGAGCTGTGAATAAGGAGCTGCTATTTTGGCAGTTTTTGCATATTATTATTATTTCTGTAAATCTGTATTGGTTCTATAATTCTGTATTATTATATGTGATGTTATTATATTATTATGAATGTTATAAAATTCATATGGTAAATAAAGATTGTATTGGTTTAATTTGTTTTTAGTCCTTAGAAAGTTTATTCCTTGATAAAGTCCATAAAGCAATTCACACCAGGTAATCCCAGTTTTAATCCCATAGCAATCCTATAAAGCGGTAATCAGTTTAACCCCAATGTCCTACTCCTCCTCCAATGCATATGCACAACACAGACGCAAACCACTTATCGTAACCAATCTGACCGGCTTGTTGGATCGCAATTTCCGAAATTTCGATTCAACAACTACAGTTATCAAAGTTAAAAGGGGAAGGTGGAGAAGGATTCTTTTTCTTTCAGTGGTCAAAAATAAATTTCAAAAGGACTTTATACTATTTCGGGAGGTAATTCTTAAGTTTCTTTATAATTTCTGGTTTTGTGTGTTTTCTTATCGTTATATATATATATATAACTGGAATTTGCTATATTTTATATAGAAAATTCCATCGAATGCCAAAAGAAATTTGGCATTCGATTAACATCCAATGATTTTAAAACAACTTGCATATTTTTTAAAAAATTTCTTCCAAAATTTAATTACAGTGATTTAAAGAAAGATTAACTGGACTTTATCGCTTCTTTCCTGTTTTCATTTACCGAAACTTCAAGTAGTGCGTTGGACAATAAATCTTGTGATCTAATTTATTGATAAAAGAGTAATTCACAGAGATAATTTCCTTAATTTGAACAATGAGAACTTTGTCAGGCCTAATAGCTTATTTATGTGAAGAAATTTATCGCGTTAGGGAAAATCGTATCAAATCAAGATAACACTTCTTCAAAAATCTCTACTAAATTAACTGATTGGCATCCACATTCATGCTAAATTTTGTTTTTGGCCTGCACGAAGGTACGGTAACTTATAATCCCCAGCTAAGATTATTATCACTTCATTAGCTGGCTGCAAAGAGTGATACCGCATAATCTCTTTAAATAATTTTAAAATATTCATAACCACAGTTAGTGGATTGGCATTGTTTTAGAATTTTCACAATAACAAATAATACCAAGGAGTGGCATTTACCATGGCTGCAAATTTCGCAAAATGAAATAAAGGAGATAATCCACAGCTATCAGCATTTGATTTTGTTTGCAGTTAAATGAATTTCAATAAATGAAAGAAATTGATTATAGTGCGTTCATGTAGTTCTCATATATACAAATTATTCATTTACGCCTCCATTTCCTAATAACTTGCTATTGCGCCCACATACTCTGGATCAAGTATTTTAGGGCAGAGTTAAGTTTCCATAATTAGCAGAATATCGTGTTCACATCCACACAACAATCAAAATCCAGACTGGTTTTCCTTAAACTTATACAGTTGTTAAAGTAATCAATAATAAACTGTTTATATAATTTTTATATACACATTTAAAATTTATATCACTTTGAGAACCGATTTAGGAACCCTGTATTAACACTATTGTTAGATCCTATATTTTAAAAATGGATGCGGCAAATGATAACTCTTTCATCATGTGTCAGAATACAAAATTATTTGGGTGTCCCTTCAGTTCGGAATTAAATCTGAAACAAAATAACCGTTAACTGCTCATCATTTTGATTTAGGGCTGCAACTCCATTTATATTCTCCATAAGGCGGAACTGTGTAGAATTTGAAGATACTCTACTGATAAAAATAACGTTTCAACGACTTTAAGCTTTGAAATGCTTGCAGTCGACATAGGGTGGCCTTATTACAAAACATTTGTCTTCTTCTTATAACATTACACTCGCTAACACCGTTTAGGCATGGTGTTTCTTTATTCCAGGTTAACTTGTTTTGCTTGTGCACCTTCTGGAGCGATAAACTTTAATTTTAGCTGCATTCGTTTAATATGTCTTTTCAACCTGAACGTATTCTTAAGTAACAAAAGCGGATCTTAAATTTTTCGGTCGATAAGTTTATTGTAAGATGGAGAGTTATCGTCACGATTTATAGAACAAATCGGAAGCAGAATATCTCGTATGTCATAAAATATTAAACATAGTGTGTTTGTGTTAAGCACGGGCATTCTAAAGCTTATGAAGGCTTGAAACTTTGTAAGAAAATTAACGGAAATTTTCTTGTAAGGCGCATTTGCTTTATTTTCAAAGTTAATTGAGAGCAAACAATAGTTTAAGTTCTTGCTTTTACTCACAATGGCTAATCTCTCATGAGTTTCCCTTCCAAATCAGAAAATTCTGATATTTCTATAAGAGCTGGTCTACTCAGTGCAATGCGAAAAAAATTGAAGGAGACATGGCCTGTATAACTTAAGAGTGGGTGGCAGGCTTTGGCTATGAAAACGTGCTTCCTACGACGAAATAACAACAACAAAACATCAATGAAAATCATAAAGGCTCAACCAGTGAACTATGGAAATCGAAATTCTTATATGATCTGAAACCATTCAAGAACTGAAACAAATACAAAATTCTGCAGCTATCATATTTTCAGATATTTATAAAAACAAATGGTTAACAATTGTCTAAGATATCCACGATGCAACCTTTCAGATAAAGACACCTCGATTCGCATATGGATAAAAATCATTGTTCCAATTACAGTCGCCAGAACTTTCTTATCGCATATCGGTGTTTACTCCCATGATAGACTATGATATCTCATTTAGAGGAAAGATTTGTCAAACAAAGAAGTACAAGTGATCATTTTAAAAGAGAATCCACGAAAATGCGAATAACATCGAGGAAAAGAGTGAGTGCCGAGGTACGAAATCATGAAATTGTCAAGTAACGTTCGTAGTGTCGCCATATGTCAACAACCTCTAATGAGCAAGCACAATGCAGCGAGCAATAAATTAAAATAGAGTTCAGCACGCACAGAGGTGCATGTGTTCATGGTGCAACATTACTCAAGACAGAGTCGTTTAAAGCTAATCATCGCGACTTTTGAAGGCAACTTTGATGTCTTGAGGCTTCGAACGTCAAAAGATGTGATGTGGATGGAAAGTTGTAAAAATGTTCACGGAGACTGGGAATGTAAATGCTGAGAGTCGTATTTGTACATCGACATTTATGACTGAGGAACGCTTAGTTAGTAGGAGGGTGGAAGGTTGGTACAGGTTAGCAGAAGCTTGGCACCAAGTCAGCGTACATCATTACAGAGGATGCGCAACAAAAGGGAATACAATATAGTTAGGAAAGGACGTTACGTGGCGATTTTTCATGAAACCTATCTCTTTCTAAATAACCACTGTTATACCACATGAGTTTTTTAAATTAGTTTATGCAGCCTATTGACTAAAATATACTATACAGTTAGGTAACTTTTTGGGACCATTCGCCATTACAGTGAAGGTTACTAGAAAAGTTGAAGACTCAAATGTTAGACTGGACTTTCTTTTCCAATGAGGAATGGCTTCATCTGTGTGGGGTGGTAAACTCTCACAATACTTGTCTCTGGATAAACCAACTGCAGCATATCAATCTTCCCTACAAATCTGTAAAAATCCAGTATGCAACGATCCTCTGCAGGGCGGGTGGATCTGTGTTTTTCAAAGAAATCATAAGCCGACCGGGCTAACCGGGTAGGTAAAGTGCCTGCCTGGCAACCGAAAGGTCGCGGGTTAGAATCCCGCCTCGGGCTTGGATTAGAGTAGTGCAAAAACCTTGGGAGGTGCATTATGGCCACAGAAGCCGATGCGCCAACAACTAACAAAAAAAAAAAAAAAAAGAAATCATAATCTCTCACCAGATTCACTGATATACCTGGCATACCTATTGACATGCCTGGAACATCTCGATGTGAAGGAAATTATTCAAACATTGTGTCAGTAAGATAGCGCAAGAAGTCGCACCTTCACGTATGTCTGGCCAAGCTATCACCTTGTTCAGAGATCACTTAATGTCTAAAGAAATATAACCACCACCACCACGCTCGCCAGTTTTTTGCCATTTGGCTCTTTTTGTGGGCTATGCCAAAGACAGTGCCTATAACAATAATCCACAGACTGAAAGAACTGAAAACCGAGATACAACTATCGAGCATCACTTGGAAGAACGCTTCACCAAGAACGAACACCATTATGATGAAAATTAAATGACGTCACGGAATAAAGAATGTTATATGTAAGTAACATAGCTCTAGCACATTTTTTTATTAAAAAATACATATACGACAGTGAAATCAATAGTAGTGGTTGTATTGCATTAATACAAATTTGTACAATCTCAAAATACAATATTTTGATATATGTATAGAAAACGGTATTTATTTAAACAACATGACAAACTCAATACAATATCACATTTTTAAAGATACATTTAAAAGTGAAATACAGGAGAACATTAAATAAAAAAATAAATAAATAGTTAATTACAATTTAAAAAAAAGAACTAGACTTGGCTGGCGACTGCACTGGAATACTGATAGAACTGACATTTTCCCTAATAGACTTGCACTGCGTGAGGTTCTTTGAGAAGTGTAACGGTATGTCGGATTAGTTGGCATTTCAACGGAGTATGTTAAAGGGACTTTGCTTCACAATATCAGAGTTAGAAGAGGAAATATGAAATGTAGTTATATTCGGAACGTTTCTTGAGGGTACATAGAAGTTCACTTTACGCAGAACTTCAGGGGCATCTGTTCACATATAGGGGCATATGTTCCTGATAATATTTTTGCCAGAAATATGTAGCCAGGTGGGAAGGAGCAGCAGTGCATAGCACACGCTTCTTGATTAGACCGGGGTCCAAGCCCGTGATCACCAAATCCGGAGGATGCCAGATACGGAGGACACCAAATACGGAGGATGTCAGGGAATGACCACCGCATATCCCCGGAGGAATATGGCCTTAGTTGCTAATGCTCCTAAAAACCAAATAACAACAACAACAACAACCAGAAATATGATGTCACCTATTGTTCGTCTAATGCAGAGAGGTTTCAGACCAAAGCAGTCGCAGAGTGGTTATTAGTAAACGGTACGGTAGCAGAATTGGTTCCGGAAGATTAGACAGCGGATTAGTTCTTTTGTGATATCAGAATGTGTTTTCTGATAGGGATTCCAGGAGAGCAAAACTCAAGGATTAAAAGTGGAGTAGTGTTTTAGAGAATAACAGAATATCTCTAGTCTTTAAAATTGAATGTGTTTTTCTCGATAAAACTAACGGTTTTAAAGGCCCTGGTAAAACTTGTGCCCATCAAAATGACCATTTCTTGAAAATAATAATTCTGAGATGGCTAATTTGATCACATTTCTTTATAATCGGGGAGTTTACAGTATATGGTAGGCTAATACTGAGGTAGACCTAGGAGAAAGAAGAGAATGAAACACTCACGTTTTGTTGGATTTAATATGAGAACGTTGATTTGGATTCTGAGACAGGGTTTGTTTGTCTATAGTGTTCTAAGGTGATCGAACTGCCCATTGATAATAAAGTCAATTTTAATATCGTCAGCAAAAGGGGCTTCACTTACATAAGGAATGCTTAAAAAATATGGCAGATCATTGAGTGAAGAGTAGGGACCCAAGTGGGGAACCCCACTTAAGGGGTTCGAACGTATGTTCTCAGTTGCTCGCAGTTGTTGACCACTTTATAAATACGTAGAGAAAGGTAGCCTGGAAACAAAAATAATAGGATTTTGGTTTCCATAGTGCTCGAAGTTATTCGCATATTTTACTCGATTTGAAGTTATTCCCATTTTTATTTAAAATTAAAAAGGCTCATTCAGTATCATCTCTGTATACTTCAATTACTAAATATTTTAATTCCTGTAAAACATAATACCAACTGCTAAAAGACTTGAACTTTATTGTCAAAATATGCATTTTATTTACAAAATTGTAGTATGTATATTTTGATCGCTCAATACAACTAATTGCAACCGAAATTTAAAGACTGCTCTGAGGATTTAATGCCAAAATACGCTATTTAATCTTCCAATATCTACTTGCTTGTGAAAATCCTGGAAAATGTTACTTGTGACAACCTGCACTCCAGAAAGCTCATTCCCAATTTGAAAGTATTCAAAAATCTATTTAAGAAAGTCCATCGATCAAGAAATTAAATGGACTAAATAAATAATCTTTATTGCGTGTTATATGAGTACAGAATATATTAGTGTGACCTTTCACAGCCTACGTACACATTAATAGACTAGCATTGCTATATATTTATAAAAACATAATATTAGGGAAAGATGAAGTTTTTAAAATAAAAGAAAATTAGAATTAGATTTTTCAATTAAAAATAGTAGTTAATTTTATTTTTACTGTCTGAAATAATAAATAAATTAATATAAAGGTATACATGTTCATTTATTTATTAATTATTAAGAAATAACCTTTTCTCTGCTGATATACTATATGATATCAGATATAATCAATACACCCTTATTGTTTTGGGTAAAATAATAAAAAAATATCAAATCAGGACATGAAAAAATTAACTTCATTTGCCCAGATATAATTTCGACCATGTTAATGCAGCTTTTTCTTTAATAAAATCAAACAGTTTATTAAAAATGATCACCTGATTTCGTGAATGCAGTATGTATGCAGTAATGTCGTATTTTGTGAGGCAGCACACTGAAATAGCTTGGTTTGGCCGTTAGGCCTAATCGCAAAGTTTACAAAACTCAGCTAAAAACTCGTCTGTAATGGAATTTTGATTGTATTTTTTATTGCGAATTTCTAAAAGTCATTTAAACAACAAATGTTTGCTGGTTTGTCCGGAAAGCTACTTAACTATGAGAATTCTGAATTTAATTGCATGATTTTCGCATTTAAACTTTTGTCTGAGTACTTTTAAATTAGCAAGATTTCCGTTTGGAATGCAATGGAAAACAAGAATGAGAAGGCTTCCATATGTTGCGGTTTCAGACATTGTCCGCAAATTAATGAAGCGAAAATCCATAATGCGCGAATAAATCAAGTAGAAAGAACAAATCATGAAATTCTATGTTACTTTCACGGTGTTTTGATAGCATTCAAGGAGAAAAAAAAAAAAACTGCATGTTTAACAGTTTTTATAACTGACTCGATAATTTCAGTTTTTGTATTTTTCTTTCTTTTTTTTTTTGACGGTGTCTCCTAACCTAAAAGCTGACGGTTAAATTTACTTTAATATTCGAATTAACTGGAGCTATTGGAAGGATATTCGTCCCACTAATCACATTTCCCCTGTGCAATCTTGAGTCGTTGATGCGTACATGCGCACCAAAAACACGTGTCGCATACGACAAACCATGTAAACAACATCTCACGCTCTGTTTCGCGAGACAATTCATGTGGAAAATTTCAGTAGCAGCTACTAATAAATTTTATATTAACTTTTTTTTATCTTTTTTTACTAAATTTTATTATCGATGCATATTTCCCCAAAGGCTCCCTAACGGGGATAAATCATATTTACATAATGACTAGAATTATAAAATGGGTTACCAATTCGTTATTTGAATCACGTCCTATTAAAATGTTATACAGAGAACTTTAAATATTCAGCCAGGCTCTTATTTTACCTAAAATACAAACTTAGCGACTCTTAAGTTTCAAAATTAAAATTTTATTCGATAGGTAGAATATAAAATATGAACGCTTCAATAAAGGTCTCATTATATCTTCTAAATTACGAGAAGTACTGGAAACTGGTAGAAAAAATAAATTATATTTTTCTACCAGCAAAATAATAATAATAAACCACATTCTTAAAAAGGAGCATGCAAAGTTTGAAAACAGTGACTGGAAACTACAATATCTATAATTTTTCATGGCCATCTGAGCCATCAGACTTACAGAAAAGTTTCTCTGTGTAGAGTAGCATCCTCTTGTGGAATATGGATCGCTGGCTGTATGCGGGATTCCTGCTGGTTTGTATGCGTGCGCTCAGAAAACTGCTCAAATATTCAAAGATATTTCCTGAGATTTATTTTTATTTTTCTGTGTGGTTATTATATATGTATTTTTATATGGATTTCTTAAGTTTATGCCTTTGTCCATAACAGTAATTTTCCCTTAATGCTACACAGCCTCAATTTTTACGGCAGTCTTATGTGAAACAGTAACAAAAGCCTTGCCGAAATCCAAGTACTGTATATGATATCAGTGGTATTTATTATTATTATTTTTTTGCATCCAGTTCCTTTGTCACTGCATCGTAGTATCCAATCAAATTGGTTAGGAAATATCTTCCCTTAACGAACCCGTCTCTGACATAAGTACAACTGCACTCCTATCTAGATGGTCCTGAATCACCTATTTAACCAGAGAATCCTGTTAGCTTAGCTTCTGCTCCAGGGAAACTAATGGAGGTGCCTGTGGATTGGAGATGTGCGAATGTATCCCCAATTTCCCATTTCACCCTTTGTGAATTGGGGATACATTCGCACATCTCGAGTCCACAGGACCTTCCCTGAATCCAAATGTGCTCTCAGAGGAATTAATTCTTCCTCAGAAGTGGTTGGCAACTGCTCTGACAAGATGTGGCCATTTCAGAAAACAAAATTTATTCTATGTTTTTTTTTTGAATTAATTCATTCGATATGATTTAGGAGAGACTCCAGGAACAGGAAAACTATTCCATATCCAGGACATTTCACATATCATAATTGCGCACAGTTTCTTTATCTATTTTCTGCTGTCCTCTTATAAAATGATGTGTTTTTTGATGTTATAGAGTTCTAATTTAAACGTAATTTTGTTTTACTTTCTTTCCCTCTGGCCTGTTGTATTCATTGATCCAATAGCAAGTTGATAGCTATACAGTCTGTCTCTTTTGTTGTTGTTTCAAAAGTATATAGTTCCTATTAAAAATTACCGCCCCTTTCATTTAAAGTAACAATCTCAACGATGAAGTAAAAATAAAGTGATTATAATATAATCCATTTACCTGTCCTTGTGATACCTTGCCATGAATATAGTTCATCATGAATTACAACCAGCGAATATAGTCATTATTTCCAAAAAAAGGTTTGTATTATTATTTTCTTGCCAGCTGACTACATCATGAAAGTACACAGAAACGTAGATTAACAAGTACTGTACGTATGTCTTTCCTTAGTATCTCTTGTAGTTTTATTCGTTCTGTTGCTACTTAAGATTCATCATTTTTTCTCAAGCAAAAAATTGTTCAATTCAAATTAGCTCGCTCTCTCTCTTCCTTACGCTAAATTTCGTTCTGTTCATCAAAGTAGAGTATTCAATAATTCAATTTTGCACTTACCATGGAAGTACAATTAATGTTAAGGATTCGGGAATTTCAATTGTTTAATATTGGACGTTTAGAACTTTACTTACATAGCAGCTCAGGCCAGACGATCATGCATAATTATTAGTAGTATTAAAACAAGAGTGATCCTACTACTTTGATCTCTCTCTCTCTTGGGACCATGAGAAACATGCTACCGTTTCTCAATACTCTCAACCTTGCCCATATTTCAATCCAGCCGATTGGCAATCGACCAATAAGTCTCTCTCTATGATGGTTAGAAGCAGTAACGTTAAATGCGCTTCAGTGGCATTTCAATGTATTCAGAGAAGCAAATTTAATCCAAGCATTCAGCGTGTGACCAAAATACAATGCTAACTTCTTTCATTAACCACACATTGATTCATCAACTCCTCATGGGATCTATTTCTCGCTCTCTCTTTCTCACACACACACACATACACACACACACCTAGAGAACGAGGTAATCGATTTTATAATTTGTTCTATTGCTTTTCCGAATAACTACAAGCCAAATTGAAGACATCGTTCGAACAATCAGTGGTCCTTTATAACTGATAATTTTTTTTGACAAAATAAAGTAAATAAAAGCAGTCTTCGAGAGATAAAACTAATTTATGACTTTTACAAATCTATACTGCAATTATCAGTTAAGAAAATGGTGCAGATTGACTAGTGGCACGTATTGGTTTTCAAATATCTACCTAATATAACAGTTTCATTCTTAGAATATAACCACCTATTCTAAGAATAGATTTTTTTTTTTTTTTTTTTTTTTTGATTTGGTAGTTGTTGGCGCATCGGCTTCTGTGGCCATATTGCACCTCCCAAGGTTTTTGCAGTACTTTGATCCAAGCCCGAGGCGGGAATCGAACCCGCGACCTTTGGGTTCTAAGAATAGATGGCCAGTTGCATTCACCTGGCGCATTACTAAGGATCCATTCGTCATTTACTGGGGGAAGAGATACATGATGTTTATCCACTAAAAGTGCAATGACCAGTGGTTCTAGCAATTTGTTTCTCTATTTTTGAAGGATTGATTTATACTTTTTAGTGAATTAGCAGTAGAATTATTAGAATGGCAAATTACGGAAGGAAGTAGACTTTTTCGGGCATCTGTTAAAAAAAAAAAAAAAAAAAAAATCAGTTTTTCCGTTGCCAGAACATAATTATTCAATTCTTCTTCAACTTTACCAAAGTCTCCCTCTCGAACACCGTGGCAGGTGATTTATTCCAATTTAGCACTTTGCAAAAATCGATACCATTATTGGTGTTGTAGTATGGAATTTCATTAAGTCATTTCTAACATTATATGAAAAGCAACATTTGAAAGAAATTCTTTAGGTATTCATAGCATAATTATTTAATATCAAGACTTTAATATCAACAAATGCACTGCACGGTAATATACTGAGGAAAGGTTTAAAGTAAATACGCACAACCATTCCTTGAATTACGAAAATATTCTTCATAGCTTTTATTATTATTACTTCCTGATGGGGTTTCCACCCGTGACGGGTACACGTACCAAGTCCACAGGTTGATTGTTATGCCCGTGTTTTATTACTGTTAGTCGAAGAACTCTCTGACTATTCTACAAGGGTACAGGATTACGACTTTCTGGAGTTCCTTGTAGGTATTATCTGGAAGGCCTGTTGCTGCAACGCCCTTTTGTAGGATCTTTGGCACTATAGCGGCGGGTGATACGATGACTGAGATGGAAATTACTTGTTCCATATGCTACATCACTTTGATCTCCTGTTTTAGCTCTGTATACTTCCTGATCTTTTCCTTGTTGGTTTTCTTCAGGCTACTTGCGTTGGGCGCCGCTGTGTTGATTAGGGTTATGCCCAGTCTACTGTGCGGGTCCGTCTTTTCCGTTATTATGGTGCCGTCCAAGTACAGCTTGCGGGTTGGGGTCTCTTTATACGGCCTGGGATTCCCTTGTAATACTGTATACTTTGTTGATCAACTGGTATTTCCTAGCTAGTTTCTGACGTATTATCCTGGTCGTGTCTATGAGTGTATTCCATCTGGGTGATCATCCTGCTGGGGTGATGTGTTCGATCGTTCCTGAGGTCAAATGGCATCGTCAACATGTGTCAGACACTCCGGAATCCTTGGCGATGTATGTTCTATAGTTCCTCGTGTTGGTTATGTCTTCTTGGATTGCCAATATGAATCTTTCACTTTCATGAGCCATACATTGGAAGCCACCATTTCATTTATGTGGTCTTGATGGAAGTTATTGCAGTGTCTGCCAGAAAATGTCTTCTTTGCCCATATTTCTAGCTTCGTGTGTTCCCTCTGGGCAGTAGGGGTCTCCTCGCTTAGATTGAGTGGGATATGCCTGTAAGATTTGAAAAATCTTACAAAAATAAATTTTTTTTTAAGACTTTGAAAGTTAGTTTCCTTTTGGATTCTTTCCGTTAGTAGGATAAAATGGTAATATCCGCAGTTTCAATAACAAGAATTATTCAGTAGGAATTATAAAATTACTGGGTAGTAGAAATGAAAGCAGAGCCATTAGCATTAACTTCCGTTGTAAGCAGGGAATAGAGGGAGAATACTATGGCAAAACAGCATGGGGTTTGGCGCGACAAACAAGTTAAGGTTTATGCAGGGTCAAAATAGTACGGCAATTTACTTCAAACAGCTGCAAACCGGAAGTCGGTTCTTAAGCAGCACACAAGTTTTCAAAGATAGGAGCTGTGGTCACTAATGTCATTTTTTGTGGTTTTAGAACGCTATGGAGACAAGCCGTTATATGTGAGGGCTAGAGTTATTTTTGGACAATCGGCAACATCAAAGGACACACCGGATGGCCGCAGATCCAGCAGGTTGTAAAAAGGGGATATTGATCACGTGCTGCTGGGTCGGCGGAATAAGAGTTTTCCAACAAATGGAATGAAATAAAATCCGAAAGTAGATATAAGATTGGAAGAAATCACTGGGAAGAGGCGTGGCAAAATCGGGAGTAAGATGAAGGAAAAAGGACTCTCAACCTAGCATTCAGTGAAGGGATTGGAAAGGGGCACAAAGTTGAGATTTTTGTGGGGTGAGAGAAAATGGTTTAGGAAAGAGACTAAGTTGAGATTTTTTGTTGGTGTGAGTGAAAATGGTTTAGGGAGACACATAGTTGAGGTTTTGGTGGGTGCTAGTAAGAATGAGTTAGTCGGACACATAGTCGAGTTATTTTTGGGTCGGTGGTAGTAAGAATGGGTTAGTGGAAGAGAAAAAAAATGAAGGGAAGGGAAGTGTCAATAGCAAGTGCCTGTGACAAGCAAGTGGACGAGGAGAAAGGGGAACATAGTCAAGGTTGGCTCTTTGGAAAGTCTAGGAGTTGGAAAGAAAGAGTGAAAGATAAAACGAATCTCTCACAAGAAAAGAGTAGAATCAAATCTGCCGTTAAAGACCAAGATTCCTGAAATCTTGGAAAGCAAAGTGCTGGATCGGATGGAATCAGAACCCCGACCGACATGAGAGTAGTCATTCCGGAACAAGAGAAGTGCATCAAGCGGGCTGAATAAATGAAGCCGAAACCTACCTGGCAGCCCTGCTACGCCAAATTCTTCGAAAATAGGAAGACGCCAACCTAGACAGTGAAGATAAGCAGTACCTGACTGGAAAGACGAAAGATGACGCCCCGCCGAATTCTACAAGTAAGTGAGCAGGACTTTAGAAATACCTAATGATAAAGATAGTTTGGAGAATAATCAGGAAGAAAAGACATTAAAAAGCTGATTTAGCTGATTTTTTATTAGATATTTATTTATTAGATATAAGATTAAATATAAGATTAGATATAAGGGAAATTTATTAGATATAAGATATTTGTAATGTTGGATATATGATATGTAGAAAGGAATAGGATGGAACTGATATTTCTTATTAATTTATTTAAATGAAGCAGTATTAAACATATGTAGAAAGGAATAGGATGGAATTGATGTTTCTTATTAAGGGAATTTAAATGATGCAGTATTAGATATATGTAGAAGGGAATAGAATGGAATTGATGTTTCTTACTAATGGTATTTAAATGATGCAGTATTAGATATATGTAGAAGGGAATAGAATGGAATTGATGTTTCTTACTAATGGTATTTAAATGATGCAGTACTAAATATATTTAGGAAGGAATAGGATGGAATTGATGTTTCTTATTAATGGTATTTAAATGATGCAGTATTAAACATGTGTAGAAAGGGATAGAATGGAATTGATATTTTTACTAATGGTATTTAAATGATGCAGGATTAAATATATCTAGAAAGGAAAGGATTGATATCAGCTAGTAATGATTTTAACTGATGTATGATTATGATATATATATACATACATGTAGGTGAGAC
Organism: Mastigoproctus giganteus; assembly: GCF_048544385.1. NCBI lineage: Eukaryota > Metazoa > Arthropoda > Arachnida > Uropygi > Thelyphonidae > Mastigoproctus > Mastigoproctus giganteus. Next base: position 132,858,719 of record NC_143579.1, read on the forward strand.
TAAATCATGTTGTCTTATGTATGATTTAATTATTTTGGTTTTAATATATTCATGTAAATATGTATAATAAACTGATTTTTATATTCAACATTTGTGTGTGTCTTTTGTTGTTCTGAGCACAAGCCTATCCAAGGGAATTAAATACATCTAAGAGCTTTTCCCCTTGAACTTAGAATTTTCTGTGACGTCAATAGTCAGATGCGCTAGTGGGGAGTTATTCTAAAGGGGATCTAATCACAAGGGGATAAATAAATAAATAAAAATATACAAATAGGAAATATATGTAATAAATAAGCAACTCATCATAAATCCCCACCCCCCCCATGCCGCTTGTCTGTTTTCTTTACCGCCCGGTAGAGTGGAGCTGTATTTTTCTGAAGTTGTTGTTGTTATTTGGTTTTTAGGAGCATTAGCAACTAAGGCCGTATTGCTCCGGGGATATGCGGTGGTAATTTCCTGACCTTTCCGCATCCTCCGTATTTGGTTGTCACAGGTTCGAACCCCGGTCTAATCAAGTAGCGTGTGCTACGCAATGCTGCTCCTGCCCACTGACTACGGAGGCGCCTTTTTCTGAAGTAAACCTTCATGTTCGCTCTCGCTTTGTTCTATTGTTCGATAAGATCTGTAAAATCAGCTAAACAAAAATCACGAACAAATCAACAACAAATCATCGGATCGCCAGACTTTAAGTCCCTCGTCCCAATGCAGTAGCAGATCTGGCTGTATAGTTGTATGCCAATAGATCAGTCTTCGCGTAGCGTACGTCGCACATCGTAAATCTCATTGGCTCACGACTCCATGTATCCCTCAATAGTTATCAACAGGCGGAATAAATAAATAAATAATTATTTATTTATTTAGAAAATTTCTAAATTAAGAAAAATCAACAGTTTCCTAACAGTTGGCAAATCGCCAACGTTTGCCTTTAATATGCCTCGGAGATCCTTTTCGGTATCGCCATTTTGGATTTTAATTTCATTTCTGGCAATGTGTTCTCTCTGTATATGCTTAATTATTTACCGAGCATTTTGATCTGCCTTTATGAATTTTACTTTTGTGTAGTAGCTCTGTTTTTTCATTCATAGATGGAAGAAGAAAAATTTAAAAAACTTTCGATAGCTGAAACTGGAATGCCAAATAGAATTGAAAAAAGATTTATTCTTGATTAAATATTTCGGTATGCAATTAAATAACTTTAATCCTCCCCCACCTCTGAAATTTTCATTGAAAAGGCCTATATAATTTAAATAAAAATACAAAACTGACAAAAAGCCAAAATGATTCCAAAAAATATTGTTTGGATAGACTTGTTTTAAGATAGTTTTATAATTACAAAAGTGTGCAATGCCAATAATACTACTTAGAACTGATAAATCAAAATATTTATTAATTTACGCCAGTTATCAAAAAAAAAAAAAAAATGCCATCCATTTTTCACACATTCACTGTAATCAATTATATATATATATATTTTTTTTTTTTTTTTTTTTTGTTGTACACTTTGATATCCACATAAAATGGACCACGTACCGATTCTTAAGTGACGTATTGAGCCCAGAAAGCTTAGGAATTTCTGCATTAAATTGTTCATAAATATATTCAGTATTGTACGTTCTATAAAAGAAAACTTGTTGATATTACTAGATATTCATTCTGTAGAATTAAATAGCTGCCATATTGGCTTGCAGCGATTCCTGTCACTTATAGGAAAAATTATTCCATAAAACCATTGATTCTATTAGTATTGTTTATTATATTTTTCAATACAATACACGTCCAAATTTTAAAACAAAAAAAAAAGTAAATAAAGATTGTTTGCACTGTTTTATTTTTAATTGCGATGTTGTTGCCTACACAGGAAAATTACAATTCAAAATTTCTCAGGTTGTACAATGCGCGAATCTGGTTGTTATATAAAGATAAAGTATTAGCAGTTTTGTCGTGTGTTAGATTTACGCTGTATCCACACAGAAGAACATAATCTGCCTGCAGAAGATGCCAAAGCAGTATTCGAAACATGTTTCCTCAATACGTAATACTGCTGCCATCTATCGGCTAATAAACAAATTAAGATATCGAATAGCATCTGAAATTTACAATTGACACCTTTCTCATTCAACAGTTGATATCTAACAAGTAGACCTGGAAAAATGGCACTGTAAAATTTGCCTTTATTATTCCAGGCCTGGGCTAAAATGGATGACCAGTGTACTGATTAAATTATTAACCGAAAAATATTCATGATATTTAGTATAAATTATTAAGAGACTCTGGACGCTGTGACAATGCACTTGGTGATAATGAATGTTGACAATCTACATTGTGACAATGTGCACTATTTATCAAGTTGCATCTGCACACTGTGTAGTTTTATCTTACTGAAAATATGCCAATATCTCTCCAATTTATGAACGGTAGTTCCAAGAGTAAAATGAATAATTACAAACCTGTAAGTTTAATTTCTGTAGCAGCAAAAGTTATAGAGGTCATTATTAAAGTTGCATTGTAGAAGAATACAGGAATTGAAAATTAATAATTTGCTGGATTTTAATCAAGCAAAATAGGAAAAATTGTTCCTAACAGAAACCCGAGTTTCAGAGGAGGTAAAACAGTGAATCCGCACCCAGACCGACTAATTCGGCCAGGGCACGAAAAAAAAAAAAAAAATAATAATAAATAAATAAAATAAAAATTCCTTCCGTCTTTATGAGATTCGAAGCCAGTTCGTTAGGTGACAGGAGACAAAGGGTAGATATATGTGACTATCGCTGGGAGTGAACCAAAGTCTCGAGTGTAATTCGACAGAGTTAAATACTTGATATTTGTTAATGATGTTTGTGTATAATAAGTTTGGTTCCAAAGTTTTCTATTCATGCAACAGTTAGGAGAGTTGTACGCAAATGGCAACAAGAGTATGCTGCTTTAATAAAACCTAGATAAACTATTTAGTTGGTATGCAAAATGATTAAAGAACAATGTTAAATATAACTTTCTACATTTGAGTAGTAATAATCCTATATTAATCTTATTACAAGCGCGCAACAAAAGTAAAGGTAGTTAAAGGAGACTTTGGGGTAATTTTACAATCGGACAATTACTCCTGAGTTCTCCAATCAGTGCAGACAAGCTGCCAGAAGAATACATTTTCTTTTATCTGTGATATGTACGAAATTTTGTTAGAAAGGACAAAGTGATCATTGTTCCATTTTAAGAAAACTGGTTTTGTAACGCCTTGAACATAAGAATTTTTTAATGTTTCTTGTCAGGTAGGATGGGGATGTAATGGAAAAGGTGCAACGAAGAGCAACAAAATCAGTAATTAACATAAAATATTTTTACAGAGATTGTTATCATTTTTGTGGGTTGCAGTCTTGAGAAAAGAGGATCTGATCTCTCCTCGAACAGAAGTGCATGTATTTAAGGTATGATAACTAATTGGGGATATCTTTCTTTCGCGGAGGCCATAAATTAGAGGACAGGGGCTTAAAGAAAGATAATTTTAGACAAGATATATCTAGTCTAAATTATCATCTAATATATTATCTAAAATAACTGTCTGATAATGATTTGGCTAAAAGAACGGTTTCTTTTCGCCAACATTCATTACACTGTACTGTGTATTAGGTTATTAAATGTTGGAATGATTTATTATTTAATCTTGCGATAACTAATAAGCTCTAAAACTAGAGCATTTTAACGAGTGTCTATATAAATCTAAATGAAGTGTGGCTTACAAAACTAACATTAAAGAGTTTTTTGCATCGTTTTGCCTTTACTGCTAATAATAGAATGCAATTTTATTAATCATCCTCAACTTTTACATAACTATAACTTGTTAATGACATCTATCCGTATCTAACCTCAACTAACAAAACCCACTTACAGTACTTGTCTTCATTATAAATCAAGACATTTTAGTCTAATAATTTCTACTATAACAATGAATAATTTTATCTGATTATAAAGATCAAAATTTAGCAATATTTTGTAATTCTTTATAATAAAAAATATTCTCTCTCACCATATTTGTTTAGAATATTTTAGGAAACAGTATTTGAGTTAAATCGAAGGTATGTTTCTGATATATTCATCTCTTTAATTAGCGTTAGGTTTTTAGTAAATAGGTTCATAAAATTAACCTATTTGTATAAAACTTAACACATCTTTTGATTGGGTAGTAAAATCTTATCTTTCAATAAAATAACTGTTATTTTTTTAAGTTGTTCCATACTTCTGCACCAAGTGTCTGTTTAAGCATTCTTTGTAACAGAGATTTGATCAACTTTAACTTTGATTGCATTTACAGAATGCAATCTTTGCATTTACAGAATAAGTGTTTCTGATGTGACAAAATATTAGAGAAAGAAAAGCAAACTACCAATCAAATTAGTTAATGTGCTTATTCCAAGACAGTGCACGAGCTCTTCATAATCCTAAATATTAGTGAAGCAATACTACTTCAATTAATTCACAAGAACAATTTTTTATGACAATCGAAACGCGAAAGGTATTGGCACCTATGGTATTTAGTACTGTGCGTGGGTTGAAGGCTGAGAAGACAGAAGATACTTGTTGACACTAGACTTGGATTCTGTAGATTTCAATTAATCGGGAATACGCAGAAATATATTTTTTCCCCCTTCCATAAAACGGAAATTGGAATTATAAATGAGGAAAAAGAAAGGTTGGTTCTGTGAGTTTTACGTTGGTCAGTAAAAGAATGCTGACTGGTTGCGGCACGTGTTTGGACTGGGTTGGAAAAGAGAGAGAGAGAGAGAGAGGGAATTAGAGAAGCCAATTCAGCAGAACAGTGTCCGTGGAAGTGTCTATAGAAAAGACATGTAGCAGAAACAGAATGTCTATGAAACAGGTAGAAAGACTTTGTAAGAGACGGATCTTTAATTAGCCTGCCTGGCCGAACAAGTTACTGCAAACATCAGTTTAGTTCGCAGTAAATCACTGAAGTGGGCGAAATGGCAACATTTTTGTTACATCTCGTATTGTGAACAACGAGTTGCCTAGTACGATACTGCTTCGAATAAGCATGCAACGCTTCGTCAGTAGACTAATGTTTATTAATTATTCTGGGTGGATACCACCACCCAGATGGCATCATTTTGAAGCTTCGGAATCATCTCATATTGTGAAGGCATTCACAATGTTAGATGTAATAAAAAAAAAGATGCCATTTCACTTACTTCGGTGATTTTCTACGAACTAAAATGATGCTTTGCACTAACTTGTTCGTCTATTAAATTTCCCGCAGTCTGAGGCTTTCAGCCCGAGACCCTTTTTAGTAATTAACCTACAGTACCTGTTATCTTTTGAATGGAGTCTGTAAACCTGACTCATCAGGCACCACCCTAGATGTGGGAACAATATTCCATGGTAGGGCGAATTACTCTTTATATTTGAGTGTAGACAAGTGTGGGAGCGCAATTTGATAACAGCAGTAACATGGGTAACCTGATGAGTTACTTTTATTAATAATAACTCTGTTTCTGTGTGCTGAAGACTAATTTATTAGTGTGTATCCAATTCTATAACTTATTTTAAGGTAATTATTATCCGTGTAAAATTTATACTAATTGTGTACGATATGGTATCATCTGCTTATACAGGGTGGCCAAAAAGTAACTTTACAATTTATAATGGCCGCCATTTTGGTTCGAACGTGACAGTGCATATTTGACCGTCGAGCAGGGTAGACATGGTAAATTTGTTGTGGAGCACTTAAAGATTCAACAACGCGTTCTTATTATTAAAACGTACTACAGAAAGCAGTCTTCAATAATGGTGACCCTCAGAAAATTGCATCCAATTCTTGGCAGAAACAATACGCCTTCCAGACCCACAATTATTAGTTTAGTGGCTAATTTCCAGGAAAGCGGTGCTGTGGCAGACAGACTAAGTCAGGGGATATTAGAAGTGTATGCTCAGTGGAGAATATTGAAATCGCGTATGAAAATGTAGCTGAAGAACCGACAACGTCCTTACGGCGACGTTCCCAACAAATTGGAATTTCGCGGTCATCTCCGCAGAATATTCTCAAAAAAGATTTGCTGTATCATATATGTATCCTGTATCTTATATGTATCCATATAAGATATTTTGTTATATCTCGTATTGTGAACAACGAGTTGCCTAGTACGACACTGCTTCGAATAAGCATGCAACGCTTCGTCAGTAGACTAATGTTTATTAATTATTCTGGGCGGATACATATAAGCTGTATCTTATATGTATCCATATAAAATACAGCTGATTTCAAGAACTTCAGCCTCTAGACCATGAACGCCATCGCAAGTTACTCACTTACTCGTCTCTTGAAGACCTGAATTTTTATGAAAAAATCATAATGAGCGACAAAGCCCATTTCAACCTCAGCGGTTATGTTAACAAACAAAATTTCCGCAATTGGGGCACTGAAAATTCTCAAGTGATTCATCAGCGACCATTACATCCTCACAGAGTGACAGTGTGGTGTGAAATTTGGTCAGGAGGTGTTATTGGACCTTATTTCTTCTAAGACGCTGCGGGTAACGCTGTAACTGTGAACGGCGACCACTACCATGCCATGATCGAGAACTTTCTGTCACAGTAATTGGATGAACTGAATTTGGAAAACGTGGTTTCAGCAAGATGGGGCTATATGTCACACAGCACGATCCACAATCGAAATTTTGAAGAGAATGTTTCCACACCGATTAATCTCCAGAAGCAGTGACATCGACTGGCCGTCAAGATCGCCAGATTCAACTGCTGCAGACTTTTTATGTGGTGTTATCTTAAATGACGTGTCTATGCCAACAAGCCAACGACGATTGAACAACTAAAGAACATATTCGAGCAGCAATAGTTGAAATATCGCCTGAAATTTGTGTAAATGTTATGAGAAATGCTCTTGAAAGAGCTCGCATTTGTGTGGCAGCAAGAGACGGCCATTTGGCCGACGTTATATTCCACAAATAATTGCAAGGTCCAAATAAAGCATTTATGTTAAAATATTTATTGTTTTGTCTTTATTATAGAAGAAATTAAAGTTCTAAAGTTAATTTTTGGCCGCCCTTTACTTTAATAAAAGTTTTTTTTTTTTCATTACGATGAATATGTCTTTTAAATAAATATTAATACGTTAATTTAAATTAAAGTATTTTAAATTAAATTAAATTAATATTTCAGCACTGAAAACTGCTAGTCAACAATTCAACAATTGTTATTATCACAGAGATCAGCTATGGTTATCGCAGAATGTGAAGTACCTAACTGACTTAATAGTCAGATCACATCACGTTGTTCTGTATCATAAGTTTTTATATGTCTTAGCAAAGTTGAGCACCTTCTGTTTATCTTCTACTAATTGCACTAATATTTTCAGAGCATTATCTATTACACCTCTCTTCCTTTTCTAATTAATGTATTAATTATTTTCCATTTATTTTTTATGAATGTTCAGGTTCTTTTAAACATGTTGCTGTAATATTTTTCGGTTTGTTATTTTAGTATTTACTTCACGCCTCAACTCATTATAATGTACTGTTTATTTGGGCAATTTTCATATTTTCTAAATAATATAATTATAAAAAAGAAATATATATATAGAGAACACCAAAGACGCGAGGCTATACGCAAGGGATTTGTTCACTTTGTCATTCTAGCTTCTCTGAGAGAAGTACAAATATGTAGACTTACATCGATTTTCATCATTCTTTAAACACTGAAACTCTATAGCACCGGAACTAGGTTCTTGGGCCATAATACTTAATGTATTATCACAATAAAACGAACACTGATATTTCCGATGTCTACTCTGACATACAATATATATTTTTTTTATTTTTTGAGAATGTTGGGACTAAATTATTCTCAGAATAATTGACGTTCTTTTGTCTTTGTGTAAATGAACACCCTAAATTGCATGTCAGCCAGCGCTTCGTAGCTGCAGAACAAATAAAAATAAATGAAATCCCCGACTTGCAAAACAAATTATTTCGCAGCCCCATGTTTGCATGGGTCCATTGTTCTGTTGCTGAATATTTACAGCTGTAATTTCTTCCAGTAATTCGCTGTTCCTTAACAGGTTCTAGATTGCTCTTCAAATCCGCGTTGTTTCGACCACCTCTCTTTTAGATCAATGCAGAGAAGGCGATAAATCTGTCAAAGACCCTTAGAAACTGAACGTAACCATTCACCGAGAATGTAGTGCCCAAGTCGTTTTCCCTTCCGTAAATTATATGGCAGTGTATGAACTCCATAGCAACCGTCTGTGGTTGGTACTATTTTGAACGTGAACACCAAGGTGGCGATAACCGCATTGAGATAAAATATATGTCGGAAAAAAAGTGATCACTAAGACCTCGTGTAATTTACGAAGGCAATGTAGATGATTTCTTTGGTTTTATGCGCTTTATCAAGAAAATAAAATTGAGAGTTACAAATGTCTCCAAGCTGCTTCAACACCATAACTTGATTGAATTTTTCAAAGTGGTTATGATTCGTTTTTACTGCGATTATGCATTGACAATATCGTATTACTCTGAGCAAAATACGTCTCTTTGTAGACGTTATGTAGTGGAAGTGTTGCTAAATTGCAGTGTGTGGATAAGTAATGCAAACTGAAGAGAAAACAAAACATTACAAACATCCCTACTTTGTTTGAGGAGGTAGGTAAGCGCAGATCGAATTCCAGAAGATGATAAAGTCCACGTTTCCTATAATTGCAAAGAATAAATTTTTAATGAGGCCTGATGTACGAATTACATCGCCTATTGCTAATCTATTTCCTTCTTTTTTAGATGACTTTTTTTTAGTCTGTTTCCGTTAACAACTTAAGTGCTTATAGGGCAAATAAACTTGTCACTAATTCATTATTTTCATGCGCCATCAGTAGAATGACTTCGCTTGATAATACTGGCGCGTGTATAGACCACAGTTGTCAACAAGGATATGCAGCATGACCAGTCCATCCATCTTATGATTACGCTCAGCGAGCGCCATTAGCCTTAATCTGCAAGAACTCAGTTCAAATACAACGCAAGAGAGTAGGTAATGTGGATTAAAACAAAGAAAAAATTCGTAGGTAGAATTAGATAATAGAATAGAATATTAAATATAAGAATTCCAGTTCTTTTGAATATTACTTAAGGAACAATTTAATGCAACGTTTCCCAGAGCAACATTGGATCTCTAGGAGTACGATAGGATGTTTAAATAGCATAAACATATCTTTATAGGCCAAATTGAAATTAAAAGAGGAAAAAAATTAAAAAATAGAACTTGGCTGTAAAAAAACTCGTAGAAATTATGATACTCGTATTTATTTAAAAGGTCACATTATAAGGCATTAAGATCCCAGTAACAATGGGCCCGATACTTTTAATGAAAAAATAGATATCGAGAGAAACACAAGAAAGAAGAACGCATGATAGATTGTGAATAAATATGAATAGATTCATTATCTGCTTCATTACACATCGAGGAGCAAATGATAAAGTTATCAATAAATATATATTAGAATAAAAACAATCATAAAACCATTCAATATTATTCACAGGTGATTTCGAATAGTAATAGTACAGGAGTCAGTAACCTATCAAAGATGGTTTGGTGGATTTAATCAGTATACGATGATAAACCATTCTGGAATTACATGAAGAATAAGAATATAACTAGTAGAAAGTTAGAACTCCATAACGCCGATGGAATTCTCTTATCGGACGAATTCAGTATTGCTCAAGAGTTTGCCAAACATTTTTCCAGAATTCAAACAAATGATACATTGAGACCTGCCTCATTTCCTGACTTCACACCTCTTAAAGATGATATCCTCATTAACCTCTTTATCACTGATTAAGATTTAAATTCAGTATTAAAAAGCATGAGAAATGACTATACTAGAGGCCCAGATGACATTCCAGGCTTATTTTGGAAAATGACTGTCACTATCTTAAAACCCCTCATACTGCGGATCTTCAACTTGTCTCTCAGGCTGAGGAAGTGTCCTAAGCAGGTCAATATAGTTCCTATTTTCAAAAAAGGTGATAAAAATGATGTAACTGGTTACAGACTCATAACCTTTGCCTGGCTAAACTCTTCGACACAGCAGTACACAAACATCTCTTCGAATTCTTCAGGCCTTTCATTAATCAGAATCAACATGGTTTCTGCAGTGGCAAGTCAGTAGTCACAAATTTACTTCCTTTCTGGCAATACACCTCTGAAGCTCTTGATAACCACCATCAAGTTGATGCAGTCTACACAGACATATCTAAGGCATTTGATAAAGTCCCACACGAACAAACAACTTCTGGAAAAACTTAGAAACTATATGGTATCCATGACCCTTTGCTCTCATGGCTACGCAGCTATATTACGCATCGTTCCTTGAGCGTTATCATCAATAAAGTGAACTCAGACTGTTTTATACCACTAAGTGGATTACCACAAGGCTCCCCCTTAGGTCCTCTTTTCTTCATTATTTTCGTAAATGATCTTCCTTCTTTCATCTACACCTCCAATGTTCAAGTTGCTCTCTATGCAGATGATCTTAAGATCTACTCAGCAGTGAAGGAGATTACCGATTCACAACAGCTTCAATTCTTCAATAAATTCTCTCTGTGACTATCTCTGAATGGCTTGTCTGCTAACCCCTCGAAGTGCAAAGTAATCTTTCTCATCCGGCAGATCTCCACAACTAATAAATACGGAGTACAGTATTAACTCTGTGATCATCGAACGGTGTGACCAAGTTAACGACTTGGGGATTCTCTTCTCCAGCAGTGCTAAATTCGATGCTCATATCCTTAAAATCACCAGAAAAGCATTCAAAACACTGGGATTCATCAAACGGAACATATACAAGTTCACAAACTACAGATATGCGGTTATCCTTTATAAAACTATTGTTCTGCCAATCCTTGAATTCAGTTCACCCATCTGGAATCCTCACACAAAGACTTTAACTAACAAAATTGAAGCATTCCAAAAATATTTTGTCCGTTACCTTACGTACCGCAATCCTCTATTCTATCACTCAGTGTATTATGAATCGCTGTGTGATTACTTTCATCTGAGGCCTCTGTGCACCAGAAGAGTTACTGCTGACATCACCCTTCTAGCCAAAGTAATCACTGGAACTTATGAAGCATCTGATATCATTAGCAAAATCAACTTCAATGCTCCTTGTAGACAAGTCAGGAACCTTACACCGTTTTGCCTTGACTCTGCCACCACGGACTATATGAAGTTGAGTCCACTGAACAGAATCAGCAAATGACTCTCTCATTGACTTCTTTGACAACTTCCAATAACTGAGCAACTCCATCCACAAGTTTGCCTCTTCTCTTAAACTGCAAAGTGACTAGTTCTGATCTAATTATTGTAGTTATTTTTATTATTTGTTTTATTATTTTTCTATTCTCTGACTGATTAATTAATTTATTTATTTTATCGATAACTTAATGCAATCCTCTTTTGTACATATGATTTTAATGTTTTACTCTATGTCAATGTTTATCTTCCTGTTGGATTTCATATTATTGTTATTATGTTTATTGTTCTGATCTCAGATACACTGTTAATGGTTACCTCTTGTGTATCTTGTTATTAATAAAAAAAAAAATAAATAAATAAAAATAAAATAAAAAATTCGTATTTGAAGTTTCAAGTCTAACACCCAAATCATTAATAGCTCTTCTTTTTAGTCACATTTTTTTTTAATACGAAGAGGTGTACAAATATTCGGGAATAATGAATGCCACTATATGTGTCCATTACTTTATGTTCATTCTATGATAGAAAATAATAAAATAAAATAAAATTCGAAGTGGTAAAGTGTCATATGGGAAATAATTACTACTGTTTCATGCTATAATATGTACAGTATGTCATGTAAGCTGTCATTTAAGAGAACTAACATTTTATGGAAACGTTTTAAATACCCTTTACATAAAGATAAGGCCTTTTTGGCTTTTTTTTTTCTGCCTGGAATTAATTAATATCCACCAGGTGACATTGAAGTATGTAGCCATATGTCTCGAATGTAGTAGAAGCCGACAGAATAATTACAGTGGGCCGAACGATGTCTGCAAACGATAATTATTTCCACGAACAACTAAATTAATGGCATTCTGTCAGTGAAAGACAGAAATTCTGAAAATGATTTTGCATTTCTGGAATGACTAATTTCCAGATCATTAAATTAGCTAAATCATCCGCTTTAGTTTCATTATCGAATAAGTAGAGAAAATAAACGAAATCCTTTGAAGTATGATGACCTTCTTAACGAACGACTGTAGTTGTGCAAATCACTTTCCCATTGCGTCTGTCCTGATTTCGCGTCCTTTGGTTATCACTCTACAGCGGGAGAGACAGATTTGCTTCGGTGATAAAAAACGCTCACGAGCTCGCTGATTTCCCCAGTTTCACACGAGATCACTGCCAAATTACCGTAATTAGAGGGGTGATTTGAGGCTTGACTTTTTTATGCCTCCACCAAGAAACCACAGGAAGCTGTCATCAGCGACACTTAATCTGTAACTGAACATCTGTTCTACCTTTAATGAGTGCTTTTCAAAGTGGATAGTGCTGCCATCTATCCAGGACAATAGAAAGCAGTTCGGGGAGATCTTCATTGTGGCTTTTGAAAGACAATGATCGAAATTGGTTTATTGAGTTTAATACCGCAAAGTAATCAGCGCAACTTTTGTGTGTGCGCGCGCGCGCGTGTGTGTGTGCGCACTCTCGTGCGCAGTTGTTTTAATATCGCGGATAGTATCAGAATTAGAATAAAATGCATTTACTTATTACTGCTAAACGTACTTTATCATCTGCCGTTTTGTGATTATTGCTGGAAGAAATTTCCGAATTATTTGAATATGCGTATTGCAAAATTAAGTTATTACAAATAAATACACCGGTGCTTTCGAGCTAAGAACAAAGACAAAAAAAACCTCTTATTATATTACGATAGATTGTTAATGAAGCATTTGTGTTAATTTGTTTAATTAGCGTAGAAAGACTGCACATACCCCGATTTTAAATTACGGAATTTTTAAATTGAATGAACTGTTAACAAATTTAAGTAATAAAAAAGTGACTTAGAAAATAGCTCCCACTCAGTGCTCTACAAATGAGATTCATTTGTTCGAGTTTAAAACGCTCTTCAACATCAGATGGTGTGTACACACAACAAAATTGCCAAATTAATTAGCTTCCACTGAATGGTTCCTCTTTCTATGTAAACAGAGAAGCTTATAATGGGATGAAAGAAGGCGGCTGGGACAAATTTTACCTCTGACCTACGAAACACCGCAAAACTGCCTTAAAATACTTAGAACCATGCTGTAATTGGGTGATACATTCCAAAACAAACAAATTGGATAAACATAACTGAACATACACACGCAAACGAAGTTTCGTTCCATCATTTGTTTTAATGGAATGTGAAAAACAAAGTATGCTTCGAGAGTATTCGTTAACTGGGATATTCTGCAGTTAAGTCCCTTAAGCATTTCTTCGGTGCAGAAGTTTTGAGCTGTAGAGCAGTTTTGTATTGATTCTGAGCGGTCACATAAATATTAACCAACTGTTGCTGCTCAACTTTAAAACGCATTTTCTGAGTTTCGCTTTCGGAAGCGTTTTCCTAGAATTACGGTGCATTAGGTAAAATGCTAACTGACTTTCTCTGAAGTTGGAAATGCCATTTAGAGGATCGATCAAGTCCAGTAAAATACAATCTGACAAATCTCGTTCGGTTTCCTGTAATATGCGAAGTTATTGTCTGCTTTGCCAGCCTCAATAAATCAATTGCCAGACACGAAACTGGCAAGTCGGTACAGTGCTCTCCATCCGGTACGGCGATCTTTTGAGAAAATTCTATTAAGCGTGAATAAACAGCATATACAGACCATCAGCCAGCCAGCTATCAGTAGCAATTAGGCAATGCCATTAAGCTCGTAATTCTTAGCTAGCGGCCAGGAGTTCATCCTTAAAAGATGGGGGATCTTGATTTTAGTATTTCGGTGGGTTCGCGCATACGGCATCAAAATTGGATCAAATGACCGGAAAAGGAATCCCTTTACCAGCTTTTCTTCTGTTCGAACTGGAGGTTGGCAAAAAACATTAACTAACGTAAGCTTACACAGTACAGGGATATCCCAGTTCAGCTTAGTCAAACTATAACGCTTTAGGGAATTTCTCTAATTCCTTTAATACGAATTAACTGAGAATCATAAGTACTATCCCAACACAACAGGTATACTGTTTGTAAAATAATACAAAGTACTGACAGCTTAACTTGGAGACAAAAACGTCTCAGAAATTGAAGAAACGAAAACGCCTCATCAAGTTCCAAATCAACATTGAGGGGCAATTATGAGAGCTATTTTTTAGAATATTGAAAATATGGCAAAGTCTGGCTGGCTGCAGCGTAGACCCAGCTCATACACCAGTATTCAAAAGTTAACTTTTAATCCCTTTTAAACGTAAATTTTAATACCAGTGTATGATCTGAGTTTTTGCATTCTTCTTCTTCCTTATTTTCGCCTTCTTTCCACGTTTATATGGCGTCGGCATTTCCGTCCTTAATTATTTTCCTCCAATCCTCCCTATACTGGGCTTCCTCTCCCTTTTAAATCCTCTGCCACCTTGTCCAATTTGATTGAACCATCTCAGCTTATGTCTCCCCCTCTTCCACTTCCCTATCACCTCCAACTTTTCACACCTCTTCCTCACATACTCCTCACTTCTTCGTTCCACATGTCCAAGCCACCTCAACTTAGATTCCTGCATTTTTTTACTCAGAGGCCCCATCTTAACCATACCTCCGATGTAGTCATTTCTTATCATGTCCTTCCTCGTCACACTACACATCCATCTTAGCATCCTGTAATCGCCCATGTCTCAGCACCATACACCAGTGCGGGTCTAACCACAGTTTTATACAGTATTCCCTTAATTCTACAATTTACTTTCTTATCACACAGCACCCCACTCATCTTTCTCCAATTCAACCATCCACACAGCACTCTATGCTGTATTTCTGCACTCAATCCTCCATCCCTCTCAAAGTTCGATCCCAGATACTTAAATTTTGAAACTGATGGTAGTTTTTCCTCCTGCAGTTTAATAGAACTCTCATCTTTTCCATTCAATGTCAGATATTCTCTCTTTGTTCTACTTATCCTCATGCCTCTCTCTTCCAGCACTTTCCTCCATTCCTCCAATTTCTTCTCTACCTTTCCTTGGGATAGTTCGCACAGTACGATATCATCTGCGAACAGCATACTCCATGGTGCTCTACTCTTCACGTCTCTCACCAACACATCCATTACCAGATCAAACAGATATGGGCTGAGAGCTGATTCCTAGTGCAGTTCAACTACTGCAGAGAACCCCTCAGTCATACCTACACTACTCTTAACCTGAGTCACCGCTCCCTCGTACAAATCACCGCTCCCGCTCCCTTCACAAGCCTTACGTACTTTTACGATGCACCCTTCTCCCTGATGCATCTCCATACCTCTTGTCTGGGCACTCTATCATATGCTTTTTCCAGGTCTATGTGCAACGTTATGCAGGCTCAAAAACTGGAAATAAACCTAACTAGGAAAAAAAAATCTATTTCTTTCGCGTGATATACAACTTCGTACAGTTGATTACTCTATGGAGTTAGAAAGCAGAATTGTCATATTTGGGTTACCAAAGAACAATCTCATACACTCCTGTGGATTACGTACATAAATGTGTGTTCTATGGTTGGTTTGGCTCTTTTGCTGAACGAAAAACCACCAGTTTCCGAAAGAAAAAAATCTTGCTATGTTCGTCTGAGAAATACTAACTCATTAATAGAGAGGCGGACTTGAACCCAACATTTTCTCTCCGGTGTGGGAGAGGACTGTGATTATAACCACTATGCTACAGGAGCGGACACTCTACGGAGTATAGCAAAAGTTTGCATTCAAAAACTGACATTATTCGCTTCAGTCTATTTATGCGCTGCTACTTCTCATCATTAATTGCTGGCTCCCGTTAATAATCATTTTCCTTCAATATTATCTTAGGAAAGTCCTTACACAGAGGTTGATCTTTCCAATCGCGAGGTACTCGCCGCAATCTGCCTGTGTTACCCAACAGACAAACAACTTCGCTTTAGAAAAGAACATAGGCATCTACTGGTACTGCGTCCCCTAATCCCACCATGTTGTTACCGTGTCCTCAGAGATTGAGACGTGCTCGAATGGGTACTTACTCTGGTAGGAATTAAGACCCAACCATTTTCGCTTATTAATTGCTCCTTCCTGTATTAACTGCGTTTAAAAAGTTTTCGGAATTCTGGCGAAAATGGGACATTTTCGGCGTTGGACATTCTTACCTCGTTATTAAATACTGCAGATGACGCAGCCACCAGGAATAATCCCGATATCAGTCGTCACCTGAACCCAGAATGATTCGCATCGCTGACTGTTTCGAATTAACGCGGTACTAATAGCTTAATGGAATACAGACCAGCTGGCAGAGAGCGAAAAAAGAGCAGGTAATGACCCAAGTGCAAATCACTGAGGAGGAAGACTGCTGGGAAACGAAGCAACTTACAGCGATCCGCGGCATTACCATTACGCAATATGAAATTGTACTGATTGACTGTTCCATATTGCGAAATTTGATTGAACCACTGCTGCTCAAATCATTTTATATTTTAGCAGAACGCATCGCACCTTTGTGACGGGTTAAGGGGTTTTAGAAAACTGCGTTTTTCCCCTCGTGGATTATGCAGAATTAAAAGAACTTGTCTCAGGATTGTTGTTTAAACTAATAGTAAACAAGGAGGGAAATGTAATTCTTCCATCTTGCAGTAAACTTCAATAGAGCCATCTGCGAGACGGCCCAAAAGATTTACCAATTTACATGTAGCGGAATATAACAAAACAGAGCAAAAGGTAAGTAAAGGCTACTATCCGAGGTTATACTGCATAAAAGGCGTTCAGTTAGTGAGGAACTACTCCAAAAGGTAAGAGTTCGAATCCATTCACGACGAGGAATGTATGGTCGTGAATTCTACTAAACTGAAATAAACTCTGTGACTCTGAACATGAAAAACTAATGGGATACCACAGAGCACGATTTCACGTACGATGGACTACGTTGCTTCTCATCGTTCCGAAGTCATGCATCTGGAACATTATGCCCAAACTGAACATAGATTAAGGTGATCACATATTTTGATAAGAGATTAAGGAACAGCTGCTTGTGTTCCGCGAAAAAACTGAGCCCAAACTTTATCATAAATCACCGAAAAGGCGCCGGAAAGATACAGGCTGGTTTATACATTTTATGGGGTGTAATTTCACACCTTCTTTCACAACTAGCAGAAGTTGGGAAATCCACGCTATGTTTTTAACTTTCAGTACTACTGCAGTTTTATTGGCAGGACTTTAGATTTTCTATCAGGAGACTGTCCCACCTCCTCTCATAGATCTCAACTTGTAACTGCTTGTTTAAGAGAAAACAATGTACATTGATAAACTGGCCAGTTCAGTGCCCTGATCGTGGATCACATAACCAGTGGGACGACATAAAAAGACACGAGATCCTCTCGATGGAAGACAATATTAATTGTCCATTTAAACTCTTCTGAAAAGGAGAAATATTTAAATTGACACATCATAAATTGGTGATACTGTTTTACGAAAACTACGTGATGTACTAGGCGCAATATGGCCAAAGTAGCTCTTGAGCCAAAAAAACCCAACAACAACAACGTGATGTACTGCATGCCAAAGGAAGTCATAACACTGCATTAAAACGAACTTTTAAAATAACTTAATTGTAATCAGACAAATGGGGTTGTCTTCAAGACTATTATGGAAAAGAAACACTCATTACAATAAAACAAGTTTATGACACCATTAGGGTCATTCTTTGCAAGATTCTATATCACTGCTTGAATATCAAAGAGCACAACATTAAAATTTTGGAGTTCACAATCGCCGGTATCTCTGTGAAGAGATGGTGCTTGCGAGTTTCCCCTCTTTGGTTAATTTTATTTATTGGGAAGAGATATTCATTGTTTAGTGGTTGTGTGTCACCTTAAGCGACGGGTTGTGCGCTTGAATTATCGAGGGCGAGTGTCGTTTTGTACATACCTATTTTATTTTAATATTGGAGTGCCTTGGTATTCAGGTAGCGATATAGCACTTTTTTTAAAAATATCGTTCATTGTATGATCAACTTTTGTGGTAATTAGCTTTTATTTTTCATAACTTTTAAACTTCTGTTTGTTTTTGTTTTCTCTTAGTGAGCCAATAATGTTAGCCAGTCCAGTACCTCTCCTGTCTGATAGCGAGAAAATTTTCTGTGTGTTTTAAAAGAGGTTATTAGTTAACAAATTTAAAAATACGGTGTGAACAAAGATTTCACACAATGTAATCTGAAAAGGTCATTTTTAACCGTCTATCATAAATGACCAACATTTGTAGTTCCCTTTCGTTGTCTGAACAAAACTAAACAAGAGTCAATGCTCCCTGCCATCCCCGGTTTCTGATCTGCTGTTTGTTCTATTCTTCAGACTGTTAGACGGCAGCATTTCAACAACCTATCACTTTTCTGTTGACAGAGTGATACAATGAAGAGTTTCCAAACTCGCGTTATTCTTTCTTTACCGAGTTCGATTTTCATTCTATTCGCCATTCTTGATTCTGGACAGTTATTTTTTTTTTTTTTTTATTAGTATTATCCCCTCCCGGCCATTTTTAAATTAAATTTTATAGTAGTTCCATTTATTGTTGTTTCTTTCTTTTCATTTGTTTGCCATTCATTTATCCTCGTATTTTGTCCACGTTACTAAATTCTCCTTTATATTTTGATAATTTAGAAATTAAGTATTCTCAATACAAATAAATAAAACTTTATTGTGAAGTTCCCTGTTCCTCACCCCTTTAAATTAGGAAACACTTCTTTTTATGCCGTTATCTCCACCTGCCATCCCTGCCCCTATTTCTCGACTAATGAATCCTCCTTGGTTTTTCATTAATTCTTGAATATATCCTTCGTTACCGATCCACATTTAGTTGCTTACCGAAGGTATTAAAATGAGGAATATTTACTCTCATTTCGAAAATGAAAAGAGAAATTTTATTAAGTTCGACTTTGACTGCCTACTTCGACGCCTTTACAGCAATGTTGGGAACAACAAAATGAAACGCAGGAGCTCAATCATGTACGTTCAGTTGTCAAAGTTTTTGCGACTTTCTATAAAAATAACAGAAGCTTTGAGCTTATCGAGACAATTTTTATTATTATTAAAATTACCATTTTTTGCGTTTATTTGAGAGGTCGCGTAACTTGGCTAACACGAAGAAATGTGAAGATATTATCAACTATAACAGCTTAACGCTACAAGCACCAGTCATAGGTTATTTTTCTTGTGTGTAGTACTTTATTCCAACACTAGATGGCAGCAGCAAGCACACACTCGGTGAATTCATTAGAAAGAGAGAAGAACATCCAGATTCACATTAGCTGGTACTGATGACTGTTTCCTGTAGGGCCTTATTGATAGCGAAAAAAACCAGCGACTTGAATGATGGGTTAAATTACCGTAATTTGCCTGCAGTTCAGTGCATTATCATGGGAGAAACAATTTCGCTCGTTCTGATTCCTTATCACTTATTCTACTTCCACTAAGTTTCCTATTTCTTATAAGCGCACGCAAGACAAAAAAAAAAAATGTTAAAAAATTTCGGGTCTGATCCTTTCAGCTAACAAGAATTGCCTTCAACAATCTACTGAAGTCATCACAAGTTAGAACAAATTACTTTTTTTGTCGCTTCTTTACTCTTTTTTGATTTTCTACAAAGCAAAAAGAAATTCTGACGTTCGAATTTCTCCTTCTTCACTATTACGATGACAGCAGTGTCACGGGGATTATCGGCTATTGGTTTTTACGTTGGTAGAAATTGAGAAGTATCGGTTGGAATCCTCTGGAATGAGCGACCAGAAGAAATCCTACCTAATGTTGTATGTTTCTCGTGTCTCAGTAAGCTGATCTATCTCCCATCATGACTTTTAAAGCTTGTTCTGATAAGTAGTATTCTTCACAGTCATCCCAAATTTCTGCTCCAAGAAAGAAAGAAACGCAAAACAAAAAGGCTGATATATAACCGAAATGACAGAGAATGTTCTTGACGCTCAACAGAATTGAGAAATCGCAATTTGTGTTTAAAAAGTTCAACAGATCTGAGAAACAGCGCTTGAAGATCAGTTGGATAGTGTTTTAACCTACTGCAGTTCTAGTTTCCTCTTTTTAAACTTAATAGCAAGTAGTTTAATGGATTATAGTGAAAGGGCATAGCAGAATAAGCTCCATTTTCTTCATATTTTTCATTTGGTTTCTTTCGAGCACCCCTTTAAACATACATTGCTTTCGAGATAAAGGACTAATCCTTTTAAACATTAAAGAGATCAGAGTTAGAGATCTATTCAGTTTTATATTATTGTTCGTGGTAGAAAGCAACGGAACATTGAAGAAATTTGAACCATAAATCGATACTGTATACGTCCACCTCTTTTTACTGGAAAGGGAAAAAAAGAACACCGCTTAACGCAAAGATGTACAACTCAAGAACTCATTCTGTTTGTAGATGCTTACGTTTTACGATCAATTCTCTTATAAACCGTCTAAGAAATTCTGAATTTAAAATAAATATAATTCATTTTATTTATAATTATAATATACAGTTATGAAATATTTATCCTTCGTTTTTATTATACTTATTTTTATAAACTTTGCTGTTTTTATTTCAGCCCATTCTCTCTTAAAATATTTCTCCCTTCATTCATGGTAGCTTTTCAGCAGTATATCCTAAGAGAGTAAAAAAGTAATATGCAGCTAAATTCCTTATGTCCCTTCCTCTTGAGAAGTTGAATGAGGATTTTTGGGGCATCGACTATTTCCATCATAGTTACTCAGTTCATATGAGTTATCCTGTATTGTCTGCAAGTATGTGTGCGTGTCGATTGGCGTGTGATACGCGATAAAAACTTTAAAAAATTCACGGGGAGAAAATTCTAATTCATTTTCTTGAGATCGACCGTTCATAAATCTTGAAAGAATTCCTCGGTCTTCAACCGGATATATTTATTTCATGACAGAATTCTCTCACAGAGAATTCTGTCATGAAAATATAAAAATTTTCTCCACAACATCCTAAATATCTCATGAATTAAATTTCTCAATAATAGCAAGCGTTATTACCACCATAAGGGTCAATATAAAAAGTGAACATCGCGCTATGTACTCAGCATTCTCCTTTTCACCAAATATTGGCATGTGGCTCCATCTAGTGATTATTGACTAAGTCACTTGAATTAGCTCATTCTGAGAGCTCAATGAACGATTACTTCACTTTTTTTTTTTTTTTTTTTTTTTTTTTATCAATATGAATCTATTAAAAGCTACTCAAACCTTTCTTGAATATATATTCATTTTTATCCAGGATATTTTCCTCCCTATAGAAAGAAATATCTACAAAGACATATCGAAAACTCTCGACGAGGAATTAAACTATGATTTTAGCCATAATCAAATAGAATGGTGTTTTATTAATAATTAAGGAATTGAATAATCGCTTTTACTGAATAAGGAATTGAATAACCGCTAAATTTGCTTTTGTGGCTGACAGCAGATTCGAAGATGGAGTTTACGAACAGTTTAGCAAAATGAATCACGTGTCTTCGTATTGAGTAAACCAGTTTCGTGCGACGCAGTTTATCGTAAATGTACGGAACTGAGTCCCAGGATTGATAACGAACGTTTCCTGTTCTCTTAATTACGCTGATTTTCATTAATTTGGCAAAAAAAAAAAAAATCATGGAAATAGAGTTATAAATAACAGATAAAGGAAAAAGCACATTCCTAGTAATGTAGACTGTTTTAAAAAAGGTAGCCTTTATTTTAAATACAACAAATTAAAAATAATTAAAAAATACATAATAAAAAATTACGTAAAGAACAAACTGATCACAGAACAAAACTATACTATACACACAAAATATAATAAACTGTAAAAGCCAATTGTAAGTTCGGAATAAGATATTATATTCTAGCAGAAATTGGATGCTCTACTTCGATAACATATTATGGAAGAAAAGTATCTGACGTACAAAACAGACCTGCTAAAATTACATCGATCAGGGTGACCACGAAGGCCTTACTAAGACGGACACTTTCACGTCGAATCCTATAATTAGAGGTCCCTATAAAAACTGTCTACATTCATAAAATGAATTTGAAATGAAGTTTTAAAATGAAAACAGTTCATCTCAAAAAAAAAAGACATTTGAATTCATTAGCATCATTCATAAAGGAAAACCGTCTGAACCAGACTCCAAAAGAAATTAAGCGGCGAATAGTTAAAGCCACACTCTATAAAACGCTTTAATATAGGAAGATAAAAAAAATATAAGAAAAGAAAAGGTTTTGCTCGTTAAACACACGTTCGCACAACATTTTAGGAATATTGCCTTTCCGATGGATAACTGGTGGGCGGAACCATTTCCTGATGGGTAGCAACAATGGGAAGCAGAGAAACGAAATTATGAAGTGAAAAAGGAAGTTAAGCAGGGGTGAGACACAGCGGTGTTAACATGAAAATGACCGCATCCAGGCGGAAACTCTTAGAGGTAGCAAAGGGAATACAGTCCTTTTCATGTTTAGGAAGATAAGTGACAAAATTAACCGAGACCGTTTCCTGTGTTGCATTTTTCTTGTTTGGATTCAGTCACTTAAAAATGTTGACAGAGAACGTAACTACAGGTTCTTTTGTCAAGACAGGACAGAAGTCCTTATATAAGGAGGAATAAAACTTAAAATGTATTCCCTTTATATGTACTAGATGTCTTGTTGTCTGTTTTAAGTTGGATGTTAAACACTGATCCTAAAATTTCTTGGAGATCGTGTCTCATACAAGTTACAGTTTAACGTTTAACGCGCATGAAGGGCGCACCCTAAATTTACGTATACACTACTTAAATTCCCAAGTTTTAGTGTTTAGGTATTAAGGTCTCATTTATATGGCTAATAACTAAGATACATTGCGCCGGTTTCTGATCTCTGCGCAATGAGTTATGCAAAATAAATTTTTAAAGAGAGAGACGACATTCAGTACAATAATAACAAAACGTGGGACCCCAATTACTTCAGCTATTGGGAAAACAGCCTCATATCCCTAAACTCTCTTTACACTGAAGTTAAATAAATTTTCTGTTTTAGTGCGTTTTGGGAGTTAGGGAAATCAAGAAATTGACCTCGCATAATCCTTAAATACGGTTTTTAATTATGTAAAAGTAGAAAACGTTTACTAAATTAGCTTAGAAAAATGGAGTAATTGAAGACGAGATATTTTCCTGCTCTCTTTACTATTTAAATACTGCTAGTGTAGTACAATTCCTTATAAGACCCATTCGTATTCCTCAAAAAGTCCAATCATATCTATTAGTGGAATAGCCAATTTATAATTGCTCTTAGGAAGTATTGTCGGATTATTACTTTGCATTAATAATCCAATGTACTGTACTGATAATTTAAAATCCGGTATACAATAATCTATCTTGAACTAACTGTATATATCATTCTGCATCATTCTATAAATGTATAATTGAATGGTAAAAGAAACTTTACTTTAAAAGTAACATCTTATAACTATCGCAAATTAAGGAAATATAATTTTCGAAATATTAACAGTTATTTGGAACTTACCTCAGTATAGAATGAAGCGAAATTCTAGGCTGAAACTTGAAATTCGAAAACGTAAAATATACTTAAAAGTTGCCTCGAAATTATTACTGTTGGGAATATCATTTTATAAAACAACACTTCGTAAAGGGAAACATGGAATGTTCAGAGAAATCAAACTAAGACTTAATGTTCAATCGTGTTATAGTCATAACTAACTCCTCAAATCACGGCCTGCTGAATTTTCGCCAAAAAAGCTTTTTTTTTTTTTTTTGAGGCAGGGGATATCTGGTGCAACTGAAAATTACAGTTCGTACCGCAATGGACGAAAACAAGTTTTTTCTGAGGGGTAGGAAGGGGTGAAGCAATGTGATCACTAGAATTCTATATTTTTACGAAGATCCTGCTGTCTGAATACAGAACGTCTTAAGCTTACCCGGTTATTTTTAAATTGATATACTTTCAGCAGTTTATTGTTTCATTTACATAAAGTGGCAGTCAATCACCACAGTCAGAGAGAATGAAAGTGATTAATTTGACTGAACATAAGCGCAGAAGCAGAATGTCGTATTACAGCGACAGAAGACCTGTTAATCAAAGCGAATGTATTTCATTCGCGAGCATGCCATACACGTGGAATCAAATACACAGATTATTAATATGTAGAAGCTTATCGTGTGAAATTGTAATTGATGGCTCAAACACATGAATCAATTTAAATGCCGTTTTTATGAGCATATAGCTCATAAAAGTATGTAAACCGATAAAATTAAACGAGCCAAATTATACAAGCACATACACACTGCCCAGTAAAAATGATTACGCTTGCAAGTCAAAGTGTCTCAGACGAGGGTTTCCATTATATCCAAGAGTACTTTATTGGAGACAGATCGAATTACCTTGTGGGTCACGTAAATATCACGAAGCTGCCAGGATTTGTATGATGTGTGGGCAGGCATCGTTTTACTTGAATATGCTGCCGGGACAAAAGATATAAATGGAAGTCAGGAGACCTGTAGGATGGTGTCAACACGTTTGGACATCAAACTGATTTCACCAATGACGAACAGTGTACGGCTCTTGTAGAAGATTATCCTAATGTGTCGCTAGACGCATAGTACGCCCGTGACTCACTTCGAGTGATACCCATCACTCGAGATTTCACAAAGCCATTTATCACACTAGTCGGCTCTTAACGTGGCACCATTGCGAACGCTTACGGTAATGACTAATAAAGGTACTTAAGAAGGACAATGGACAGCGAGTATGCAATTCGTCTTTCGTCAGACGTCTATTAGGTACTTGTTGATCGTTAAAGTAAATTTGAATAGTGCTCTGGGTAGGGGAGCACAAAGCTATTACATCAACAGTAATTCGTTAATAAACTGCAGAAACAACACTGAACCTAGTTGAAATTATAAAAAGTTGTAACATAGTGAATAGTAAATGTTTATTTCCTTATGAACTTTATACACATCTCGATAAATCTTAAGCAAATTTCTAGTGATATCAGCACGTGTTCTTTACGAATTTGTCGTCATTTTTATTTTACTCTTTGCCTCTAATAAATGGGAACTGATCAAAAATATCGTCAAAAATGTCGGCGACCCCCAAAATACATAAACGCAGTTTTCAAATTAGCAGTAACCCCACCTTTCTTCTAACAAAAATATCTTTTGTAAACTTTATTTAGTTTGTTTTACACTATATGCATAAAGTAACGGAATTAAAACACGTTCTCAGAATACAAAAGTTATTACATACTTTACAACCTGTTTTTTCATTTATGATTTACAAAAGGTTTGGAAGTAACTTTTGCCCTCGCAGCTAAAACGCTGCGATCACTAATCCCTCCCCCAGGGGGGGCCTGGGTACGAATCCCGTCTCTTCAGGAGGAGCTTTTATCGGCTTTTTCCACAACGTGCCCGAATTCATCTGGCGAGGATTCCTTGGTTTGCCTTCCGGAAAGTGGGCTTTTGTGGTGTGGGTGTTAAGAGCCAAAGAAACTGATGCTTCATAACTCTGGCACTTAACGCACACACACCACAATTTGATAGTGAGCATGACCCTACAAAATTACTTTAATGGTCCTTGAACCGCAGCAATTAATTACTAAATCCGACGCTGTTGGGACATTAGGGAAATGAAATTCATAGTCCTGATTTTATACCTGCATAGCTGCAGGTTCTAAAGCTGACCAATTGTAGAGGATTGAGTCTGATCGCCAATTTCGTCCACATGTTGTGTTGAGTAATACATTAGAAATAAAAAATTACAAACAAATCATTATATTCCTTGCTTTACTTTATGCACATATGATTCGTTTGTGGTTTAAGGCTTTAATATTTCTATTTCACTATTTAAAATATAACCTTCCTATTAACGCGAAGCTTCAATAACAGTTGCGAAATCTATACAAAGAATAAAGCTTCAGATTCAGGAGGTACTAAAAGGTTATAAAAAAGGGGAGAACTGTTAAAGAATAATGTATATAAGGCTTTCTATATAAAGATGCGTTCTATACAAAGATGTTTTTCTCTCTCGATTGAGGTCTTCTCTTGTATGACCACTCACATAAAAAGGAAAGACACCAATGCTAACACTTAAAATCAAGCTATCAATTTCCAAATTCGTTAATCAATTTCCATATAAAAGTGCAAAAATAAAATTGAAAGCAGTACACAAGAAATGTAATTTTCCAAAATATATGTTGGAAAATATAAACTGCATTTTATAACATAGTTGAATTCAACTACATAAATTTATATGAATACATACATGTATTCTTTCTATAATAATAAACAAATACAGACTATATGTTTTAGTCTGCATATAAAAATCCTTATTGAAAACAAATTAAAAGTTCGACACTCTCTTAACTTTCATTTTTGGGCTGTAAATTTAAAATTTAAATTTTAAATTTAAAAATTGAACTTAGTTAGAACTTAAACATTATTAAAGCATTCTAAGTAAATCTCAAATGAGAACTTTAAATGAGTTTTATTTCAAAATTTGTACGTTATTTAAAAATACTGTGCGCGATTTAAAACATTGAGCATTATTTAATGAGCTCTGGCAACAATATTATAATGTCCTTAAAAATCGCCATAAGATATCAATATACAGCTTTCACGCTGAAACTAAACAATATTTCCATACAAAATTAAACATATTAATTACAGTCTACATTATGACAAAAAGACATGTAATTTTCTATAGAATAAATGACACTTTAAATGAGCTGGCAAAACTGTTAAACCAATAGGCTGTTCCTTTCTTGAAGGGGATGGAATCGCAGTTCATGAGGTAATTAACGTATCATGCTCAATTATTTCGCAATATCAGTATATTGCGAAATAATTGCTCTTCTGGCTCATAAAAAATCTCCCACTGTGAAGCGTCTTTCATATATTAGACTTTCATGAATGGCACCTGTTGCATCATCTCATTTCTATCTCCCTCTTTTTCCTCAATATTTGGAGGTCTGGTGCTTGGTTCCTTTCAGTCCGCTTCTCCCCTTGGATCATGATATTGAATCACCTGCAATAAACACAATAATTGTTTTTAATGTCAGTTTGCTTTAGGATTTACTGATAGGCAAAATACAGATAAATCAACGTACTTAACAAATATAAAAGTAAAATAAAATAATTTTTCAAACTTTACTGGAAAATGAATTTCGAGAAAAATGAAATTCACTAAAATTTTGGTTTTGAATGGAGTGCTGCTGCTTCTAGGCGCCCTAGAATTAAATTGTGTACTGTCTATAGTTTGTGTGCTCTGTCCGATTTTATATTGCTAGGAATATTCCTTTCAGTCCGTTTCTCTTTAAGAATTATATTATGTATTATTATGAATTATGTTATGTAATAATTTATTATGTATTAAGTATTTTTAATTAGAATACTTAAATAAAAATTAGAATATTAAATTTATTTAAAATTGGGAATTAACTCTTACTATTTCATATTGAACTTAAAGGTCAATATGAAATAGTAAGAGTTAGGGCAAGGCTTCAGTTTAATTTCATATTGAACTCAAGCCTTTCCTTAGTTAGTAAGTTAATGTATATTTGCAGGTCGTGCCGTCTACCGCTAAATATATTATTAAAAAAAAAAGAAAACAGCTATAGTAATAAGCACTGAAAATTATTAATGGTTATATAAGATTGCGTATATATCAAAGTGGTTCGGGCGTAACAAAAGACTACTCCAGTTCCACAGAAAAAGGGATGGCACACACGTACAGCTTGATAGAAGAAATTATATACTCAGATCAGTTCTTCTGCATCATTTTATAACCGAAATCGGGAGATCAATTAATGACTGCCTTCCACGAGTGCTAAATTTAAATTATATCTCAATAAACACCAAATATTATTCAGTACTTATCGATTTGCGTTACAGCAAGTATAGTTGACGTGTTAGTTGCGCAAAGTGAAAAGAATAAAAATTAATAAATAAACCGATTAATTAAAATAATTAATAATTCAATTAATGGATTAACTCCATCAAGTATGCCGTTTAGTTCGCACAGTACAACAGAATATTACACTAATTTAACCTTATCCTCAAGATATGTCTTCTTGCCACGAAGGACATTAATGTACTGCTATTTGTAACTTCCAGGCAATGTTACGTGCAATAAAGATTATTTATTTCGAGAAGAATTTATAACAACAGAATACTGTAAATATTACATTATGGAAAACAGACGTATCCTACACAAGATGGATAACCAAAACACAAGATGGATAACGTTTGGATAACCAAAGTACATTAGTATTAAAAATTTCACATGGAGCTCAAAACCGTATCATTTGCACCAGTTGCTTGTCATCAAAGAGTGGTGTCGATCCCATAATCTGTTATAAATTCTTAATATAATAATAATGTTTAAGTATTTGTCGTTCCATAGTGCATCGTTCAAAGTAAACCGTATTGGATCGATTAATTTTCCTGCAAGAGAAAGTTAACTGATTCCAGGATGGTGAAAGAGCTTTAAATCAGTCTTCTGTTACCGTGGACGAGTTGTGAATTATAATGGCATTTATAGTGTCAAATATGTTCTTAAATTCATATCCTTATAGTTGTTTTTTGCGTTGTTGTTGAGTGGTTTTAGGAGCATGAGGTTTTAAGGCCATATTTCTCTATGTATATTGTCAGTAAATTGCGTGTTATTTGGTCGATTTTCTGCTTGCTGGACATTAGATAAATCATTCTCTCATAAATCATTAAATAAATCGCACTCTCCAACATTATATAAATCATTCCTGATCACTGGGTCCATGAATGAAAAGTTGCACCAACTGCGCCTGAGTCCTACAGACCTTTGCTACCGTGGCGTCAGAGAAAACCGGAAACACCTTCTGTTTGAGTGTGTCCTCTACTAAGACCTCCGTGAAAATCATCAACAGCAGCCAAATCTCAGACGAACGCCTGAAACTTATACTACAGAATCCAGATTACTTCCAGCAATACGGAATTTCGCAATGAGTCTCTTCAAGCGACGAAGAACAATGTACAGAACTCCACCGACCGCTGTTGGAGGAATGACATCAGCATCGACATTAAGAGGTTTTGTTGTTTTTTACTCTCTATTTTTTACACAAGAATTTTTTTTTTTTTTTTTTTTTTGGTCCTGTGCAGCACGGAAAAAAATTTATTTATTTTATTATTATTATTATTTCATTTTATTTTTTAACACCATGGGAACTATTTTTCTTTCTTTTTTTTTTATTTATTTTTCTTCTTTTTCTTTTATTTTTCTTCTTCTCCTCTGGACCGAACCCCCAGAGGAATCTGGCCCACCTTTTTAGCAACATCAGGTGTTGTCAAAAGGTGGGCCATATTTACAAAAGGTTTTAGAAGTAACTTCTACCCTCGTAGCTAATACGCTGCGATCACTAGTCTTCTTCACAGAGGTACGAGGCGGAGTTGAACTGATGTTCTAGGAGCCACCCTTTACAAAAATACGTCCACATGTTCATGTCTAAGAGCTGCCCGTAGACCTTATCAGTGAAAAGTTGGTTCATACGCACAAGGGATTCCAGTTCTTTCCAGCAAAACGTGCCACATATTAAGCAACCACCGCCACCTGCTAGAACAGTGAGACCATGCACTATGGGTCCATGGTTATTGTAGTAAGGTTTCAGGAGAATCCGCGACTATGGCCATATTGCTCCGTATATATTGTTTGTAAATTGCGCGTGTTCGGAAGTTGAATTCGTGTTTGCTGTTCGAAAAACCAGAGTTTTCAGGAGAGAAACCCATGCTACCTCGCCTGAGACCGACCAACTCAGCCACGTTGTGAAAAAAACGTCCATAATTACTCACGTCATCACCGGGACTAGACCTCAGGTCTCTTCCACTCGGTGTGAGGAGGATGCAGATCCTACCAAATTGTGCTTGCTACCCACGAGGGCATGGATCCATGGACTCCTGTTGCTTGCGCAACAGACGAAGGCGTCCGTAGACGTGTTGCACCAAATATTTGGATTCATCCGACCAGCATGTTCATTTCCAGTCCTCCAATATACAACCAGTGTGTTGTTGACGCCACAGCATTCGCTGTCGATGATGATCGGCGGTGAGGAGAGGGTGTCTTTTGGGTCCCCAGCTGTGGCACACCCCACACGTTTGAGTGTGCGGCGCATCGTCATTTGGAATATTATTGTTGCATTCCCCATACAGTATTGCGATGTCAGCTGTCGAACAGTGACCTGCCGTTGAGCCTGTACAACGCGCTGCACCCGTCGCTTACCACGAACATCCACATTGCGTAATCCTTTACAGTTCTGTCGGCGGGAGGTGGTTTCACCCGTTCCACACCATTCTTTGTACACCTTAACACAGTGAACCGCGAGCAATCGAAAAAAGGAATCGTTTCCGATAATGGAAGCACCCGACGCAACGAGTTCTCTCAATCATGCCCGTTTGAAACTCTGCGCTTATCTTTACTACCTCCATAATTGCTACTTTATTACTTTGACTTGCACCACCAGATGCAAATTACCACTGCTCTAACCTACAAAGCTGTTCGGCTTTTTATACTGCGAAGTATGCGGCATAGTCCATTGCGGATGGGGTGGTCAGAAATCAGTGATCACTGAAGGTATATATAAGGACTTTTCATTACGCATCCCGCATTCTAAAAAGTGGCTATAAAAATGTTACAGATAAAATTAAGCATTCAGATTAAATATTCAGTTATGTTTCAATTTCCTTTTCTCACTTTTGTGATTATTTTTAATTACAGAAGGTGAACAGGATTTGTCTGAAGCCCAGCTGAATATTTATTAGAAGAAACACTATCTTGAATTTTTTCAGTTTACTGTCCATATACTTACCACTGGAAAACTAGTCGGGGTATTGGCTTCAAAACTGTTGGTGCCGTCTTCTCGTGATTCAGAAGGAACGGCGCTATTTCCACAGATCGCATTGCGCAAAGACTGTTCTGAAGTTTCAGGCTCCACTCTGATGTTCAACGTCTCCTTGTCGTAAGTCGAGAGCACCACCTGTTGGTAATGTAATTAATAACAACCTGACGCTATTAAAGTAATCGTTATCGTACAACCTATCCACACACTGGCCAAAACATTAAAAATCTCTCCTGTCTGTTTTCGTTTGTCGTTGTGCAAGCAACGAACAATGAGCGACGTCAATTGCTGCAGCTACGCGCACTACCGATAATATACAGGGTGTCTCAAAAATACACGGCATAACTTCAGGAATGAGTTCCTCATATGTAGACAATAAAACTTTTTTATATCAACATAGTTCCGGAAATGCTTGGTTCCCGAGTTATTAACCGGAATGTCTTATTTCCCGCAGGTGAATTGAATTGACATCTGTCTATGTCACTTAACTGTTCACACCACCTTATAGTAATTGTTGAAAATGTCCACCTTCTGCCTAAATATAGGCCTCCATCGACGTCCCATGGACTCGCGAAGACGATGCCAAATTCCTCGTATGTTTCGTATTGCCTCACAACCTGCCACAATTCGATTGCGGAGAGTTTCCACATCAGCTACGGGAGTCGAATACACCAGTGGCTTTAAACTGCCCCACAAGAAGAAATCTAGTGGGTTTAATGGCCTCCACGCTCACTGAGTTAATCCTTCATCACAGTACCTTGTGATGAAGGATTAACTTAGTGAGCGTGGAGGCCAGGCAGTTGGTCCACCTCTAACTATCCACTGACCAGGAAACCTTCGATTCAGGTAACTGCGGGCTAGGTGGCTTAAATTTGCGGGAGCGCCATCGTGCATGAAGTGTGCTTGTTGAATTATCAGTGGCGTGTTGTTTCCAGAAAGTTTCTGTACGCCTGCCCTGTGAGTTTGTTTGGAAGTACATGGGACCCAAATAACTTATCACCAAAAACACCCGCCCAGATGTTGAGGCTGAACTGCTGTTGGTGATGTGATGGAAGAATTGCATGTGGGTTTTTCTCAGCCCATAGATGCTGATTGTGAAAGTTTTGGATTCCGTCTCGTGTGAACCGTGCTTCATCTGTCAACATCACTAAGGCAGGAAAGCGTGGAGTTGTACCACACTGCTGCAAGAAGCACTCGCGCAGGGTAATCTGCTGGTGACAAGGCTTGTACCCATTGCAGACGGTAAGGATACAGTTGCTGTTCTCGCAACACTCTCGAAATAGTCGAACGCTGAACAGTCAGTTGCATTGCTATTCTGCGTGTGCTCGTTCCAGGAGTGCCATGCATACCATACAAAATTTCCTCCTCTACTTCAGGAGTCGTAGATCTTGGTCGTCCTCTGTTGGCAGCACGGGGTGTAAAGGTCCCACGTCCACAAAGGCGGCGATGGATACTTTCAAACCTTTTCCTGTCTGGACATCTCCGTTCTGGGAACCTTTCGTGGTACAAGCGACGAGCGTCCAGAGCATTATAGTTCGCCAAACCGTACATAAAGTGCATATCCGCTTGCTCCTGATTTGAGTACATGGTCGGAATGGAAAACCACCAGATTCTGTCAGTACCTTGTGATGAAGTGATGAAGGACATCCCCTGCGGGAGAAGGTGATGTCCTTCTCCCGCAGGTGATGTCCGAGTTATTAACCGAGACATTCCAGTTAATAACTCGGACATCACCTGGAACTATGTTGATATAAAATATTTTTATTTTCTACGTATGAGGAACTCATTCCTGAAGTTATGCCGTACATTTTTGAGACACCCTGTATATATTGTCTTTCTAGTTTTTTCATGAAAAACTTTTGTTCAGTACGAAAGGATAAGAGATGACAGAACGTGCTTAAATTGTGCATCGCATCAGATGTGAGAATATTTGAAAATATATACACAATGCCCATGCTCGACAGCTAATTCAAATCCTTGATTTTTTTCTGTTTTCTGGACTTCGTCCAGAAAACAGAAATTGTTGTTGCTATGTGAAGAATTTACAACAGATTACATGATGTCTTTAATGTCTATCCTCACGCTTTTTCTGAAAATTGTTTCTTCTGCTGGCAATAGGTCTTATTCAATAAACTTTTCCCTGTGAAGAAACGTTGCCCCCATTGGATTAGTGGGCTTATTTTATTTATTATTTTATTTTTTCTTCAAACGAATTCACCTCTAAATTCTCCGAACAAGTTATCAGCGTTGCCCAATTTGCGTGGGTGATTAGTCACCTTTAATAGAAGAAAAAGAAAGAACAGGTGAGTGGCATACCTTTGCTTAATCATTTTATTCCAGATCAGCACTCAGAGTTAAACCCTATCAAAATCAGTAAACAAATTCTGTAGAACATGGATTCCCAACCGGTGGGGCTCGAAGGATATCCTGGGCTTTGCGAAATGAGATCCCTGAGATATCCGTAATTTCATTTCATAATAAGTTAAAAACAGAAATCACATACCGTTCCACAACGGAAGAAAAGGTGCGTATTATGACCACTAAGAAGGTAATAAAACTATTTGGGTATTTTGATCTGCTCAAAATGGTTGCCAGAGAGTGAAGTTTGAAAACAGTAGCTATAGAACAAAGAAACCATAGGGTTTAATCACGAGTGTCTCACATGTCACATTACATAAAATTCTAGGAATCATTCTTGATACAAACCTAAATTTCAGTCAAAAGTACATCGCAAAATTATCCAAAACGCCACGTGATTAATAATCAAACAAGAATCATCTTCAAAGTAAAATCATCATAGCATCAAATTAAGAAAAAAAAAAATAAAAATCATCATAAATCATGTTCGATGCTACACTGTCCTACTTTGACACAGGTCTCTGAATTTTGTTCAGGTGCTTCACAATCCATTAGCAAGAAATTTTTCATCTTATAATTTAGATGGCTTTTATATGGCTCAACCGAAAACATGGCTCTCCATTCAAAATCTCTAGTCTAGACAATCTCAATAAAAATTATAAAAAAAAAAATAAAAAACAATATAACTGTAACTAAGAATCAAAGAAGCTAACATCGCCAGGCTAAGACAGACAGAACAACGCACGATATACCAGTCTTCATTAACCGCCTGCCAGCCAGAGATCATTAAAGAAATCATTTGCTTTTAAGAACCACCAGATGGATAGACTCTTCCCTAGCTGAGGGCTATTACTCATAAATCATTTCAGTATGGGAACTTCCGGTGAAAGTGGTCCTTCCGTGTTACTCACGGAAGGACCACTTTCACCAACAGATAGTCTAGACCGCCAATCAGACGTCAAGGTCCTGTGACTGCAAACCATTTTGTCTATTTCTCGTATAACCTATTGCTTCTAGCCTCAGGACAGTGAAGGACTTCACTGTATCCTTTTAGAAATAAAATTATTATTTGTTATTTATTTAGATGTTTGAAACTTAGAAGTGTTACGTCATTAGAGTTCCAATAGTGCTGCTTCTCTTTTTCGTTCTTGCTTTATATTTCCTTTGCTCACGATCCAGAGAAGAGATGGAATCTAAACTGAACTCTCTCCATCCTGCATCAATGAGCAGGACATTAAAGTGTACTTAATGAACTGCATGTAAACTGCTCTTTATATTTCATATTCTTTTAGGAATATAAAAAATAAAAATAAAAGCGAGGTCTAGATTGCATTAATCTCTGTAGAGGCCTTTGTATTCCACAGTATCAGAACTAGTAAAGACAGCAAA
Organism: Mastigoproctus giganteus; assembly: GCF_048544385.1. Classification (NCBI taxonomy): domain Eukaryota; kingdom Metazoa; phylum Arthropoda; class Arachnida; order Uropygi; family Thelyphonidae; genus Mastigoproctus; species Mastigoproctus giganteus. Next base: position 132,893,575 of record NC_143579.1, read on the forward strand.
AATGATGCACAATTTATAATTATTATCAGTTTATTGAATAAACATTAGAAAATTAAAATATAAATAATTAGATTATACCCTGTGTAAAAATTACTTAGGAGGGTGGCACTTACATCCATCAATACTAAATAGATAATATCATCAAAATAAATAAATAATAATAATTTCATCAGTCTTTTAAGAATCTTATCCAGCGCTTAACCAATATTCTATAGAGTGATACAGAGTTTATAGGCCATGTCCTGAAGTGTGTGGAATGCGATTAACACACGAGTTAGTTCAATCTCCTATATTAGGAAAGGTTTTAATGTTTTGGCCAGTTTGTGTCTATTTCAGAATGAAAAATATTGAAGTTTAACTTTAAATAGCATTCCAAACTTGCTATGAGGAACAAAAAAAGTCAAAACATTGGCGTGAAGTACAGTCAGAAAGCTGCTCGTACACAATGATTATCTAAATATTAATAATTCACGAAAATTGTGACAAAAAATGTAATCTGAAACCTAAATTAAAATTGTAACTGTCAGAAGTCTTCATTTTACCTTTTTCCTTCCCAGACTTCTAACCGTCCACTAAAAATATTATCCTAACAGAAGTCAAGGAAGACCCCTTTAATTTAATCAAAAAGTGTATAATTTGGAAAGGTGCAAAGATTTTGAACTATAAAGGTGATCAGCGGTCATTCGTTCCGAACTTGCATGCCGAATGTGCATGCCCGGATTTCATTTCGGAAGTGCATGCCGAATGATGAGCACACGGAATGAGCTAACAGAATTTCAGATGGGAATAACGGTTATTTTTCACGTGGGGTAAATCTGTCCAGAGGTGATACTGTGCTCAGAAAATAACCAGGGAGGGCTAAAATACTGAATGCCGGGGTCAACGCAAGGCATGGAAAAGTGATTGCTGCGCCCTGTTAATATTCGGGAAAATTCTGACTTCGAAAGTTAGAATTAACCTGACCAAATCTACTTTGTTGGTGATGAAATGAACCGAATTTCATGGAGAAAATGCACCTTACCTTTGTCTGAAACTGGCTAACGTGGACATTCTGTGAAAAGACTCCATAAATTTTCTTCTGCTTTGTTGTTTTTGGAGATGTTTGACTCATCTACCTATGAGGTCGTAGTGTTCCATTTCTTCTGGTATCCATAAGGCTTTGTCGCGTACTGTGTACAGACACAATACAGGGAGTAGATCCGTACTGGTAGCATAGTGGTTATAATGACAGTCCTCCGCAAACCAAGTGCAATTCCCTCAATTAAACAAAGAATGCTTGTGGGCTTTTTTGCCTATGAAGTTCTTGATGTTATTCTCAGCTACCATAGTCTTCATACACGTAATCATATATAGTGGCGGACAAACACACTGCATTACCAGAAAAAAGTAACATTTGTAGTGAAAAGTATAGGATATTGTTTGATTATAGTAATTTTGTTTGTCGAAAAGCAAAGGCATTGCGTCAGATAACGCTTCTGTTGAATCAGACAGTAATTGCAAGGTATTGCATTAGCCATTTCTAAAAATACGGCGTTGGAAGTGTATACGCGCTCATTAGTATCCTGTTTTGCGGAGGTAAGGTGCAATGTGTATTTAGTGTCAGACGGCACCAGGGGTTTCCCCTATCTCCGTGTAGTTTTCATTGTGGGTGTACCAGTTCACTGGAAATGCCAGAGATTTAAAAGTGTATGGATATTGTATATGTATAGTGCCGTGTACCGTTGTTCATCTGGTCGTTTAGACGCTGGACCCCTGCTGAGGCCCAACGTTGCCCCACCTTCGCCCCGTGGAGGCAGACCAGAAAACACCAGTAGACTTAAGTTACTCTGGTAGGTCCTGCCACCTAATTTCCTGAGATTGTTTTGCGGAGGTAAGTGTAAGTGTGTGTTGTTGTCTTACGGCACCAGGGGTTTCCCCCATCTCCGCGTTGCTTTCATTGTGGTGAACCAGTTCACTGGGAAATGCCAGAGATTTAAAAGTGTGTGGGAATTGTTAATGTGTTGTGTTCTGTACCGTTGTTCATCTGGTCATTTAGCCGTTGGACCCCTATTGAGGCCCAACGTTGTCCCACTTACGCCCCGTGGAGGCAGACCAGGAAACCAGTAGCTGTAGCTTCACTCTGGCAGGTCCTGCCGCTTTATTTCCTGGGATTTTGGCGGCTTGGACCTTAAAAAAAAATAAATAAAATAAAAGTTTTGCGGAGGTGTAAGCATAGCTCCATATGTTCAGTTGATACCAAGAAAAAAGTGCAGCTGTTGCTCTGTCCTAGGAAGGGCTACGCGTGCTATCGCTGATAAAATAGGCTGCCACCAGTCAACAGTATCCCGAGTGCTGAAATTAAAGCGTGAAACCGGTGATGTGAAGAGGAGACCTGGATGAGGTCGTAAGAGAGTGATTACGCCTTCCTAAAATCGATATTTGAAACAGCTATGCCTTCGTAATCGCCATGGTAGTGCTCCTGATCTAGAACTGGACTTTGAGATGGTCTGTAGTGTTGAAACAAGTGCACGAACTATTCAAAGACGGCTTTCGAAATGTGGTCTGCATACCTATCTGCCCAAGAGAAGCCTTTGTTCATCCGACAAATGAACAAGAGCCGACTTACTTGCACTAAAACAAATGTTTCATGGACAAAAGAGTAACGGGACACCGTTATCTTTTCTGACTAATCGAAATTGAACCTGCATGGCTGGGATTAGAAGCAATATGTCAGACGAAAACTGGAGACACCATCCTAACTGCACTGGCTGTAAAGCTCCCCGCCGGTCAGATGGTCTGGGGATGAATAACAAGCAAAGGGGTGGAGCTAATTAAGTTTATTAACGGAAAGGTGAATGCAAAAACCTACACTGCTATCTTGGAGGAATGCCTAAAACCCCTTATTAGGGATCAACACACACGTCCAAAATTGCATTTTTAAACGGGATGCAGCCTTGACACACACAGCAAAATTGATAAGTGTTATGCTATTTAGTTTTAATGGTGAGTTTGTCTTCTTGTCTCACAAAGCTTAAAACATACTTACACCAATGTTTTACATAGTTTTTCTCCCTTAAGGTGCAGTCAAACCTCAGAAATTTTGGCATTACAGTGTTGGACTGGCCCGGAAACAGTCCACATTTGGACCCTATTGAAAATTGCTGGTACATAATGTAATCTAAAATTGCTCATAAGAAGCCAACAAGTAAGAATCAGTTGCAGGAGAGCATTGTAAGGGTGTGAGAAAATAAAGATAATAATAATAATAATTGTATATCCAGAAGTTGATTAACTCTATGCCAGGTCGTTGTAAGGCTGTAGGCTTTAATTGCAGCTCGAGAAGGAAAAACAAAATATTAAGACTCATTTGCCTGATTTACAGTACATAATACTACTACGTTAACTTGTCATTTCAGTTTGCACAAGTAAATGAAATAAAATTTATGTTTAGTTTCATGATTTCCATTTGCATGATTGTTCATATTTCAATTAGTTACGCATTTTACCATTTGGGAAGATATTTATGGCAATTGGGTATATCAGGTGGAGTCTTTTTATTGCATTTCATTCACAGAGATATATATCCTATCTAACAAATGCATTTCGAACATTTCTGCAACCCACAATGCAGCGCAAAACATTGCAAAATTTACAAGTTATGCAGTTTTTTTATATATATGGACTATATATATATATTGCTCCTCTCAAGCTATATAGTGCTCCAACAAACTTATCTTGTAAAGGATTACGAATGATCGATAATCTCCCGACCAGAGGAAATAAACAGCTAGTTCCGCATCCTTGCTGTCTTTCCTTGCACATATGACTACTTGCCATAGAGCTTTTTCAATTCGAACCAAGAGCCAATTGTTATTCGTTTATACATACCTGCTTCAAACTTCAAGTGTTGTGAATTCAACCAATACCAGAGCAAGAGGTAGTCCTAGATTTTTGAATTTTGCCAGATGTGTTGACGCTGTCTCTGCCATCCCATGGTAAGTCTTAAAAATTTGTGATCTTGAAATCGTAGTGAATTTGCTTACTAGTTGGCTTAAGACGATTGCGACCTTTGCAGCACAGAGGATTTTCATCATTCCTCTGTCCAGAGCAGGGTGGACTCCACATCCTAATATGAGATTCAAGTTAAAACAGCATCTATACAAAATATGAAAGTAGTCGCAAACTGTTCAATACATTTAAGAAGCAGAAATCTCAAGCAATTAAACGTTATATGCTTCTACTCTGAGCGGTCTTCTGATTTCCCCCAAAATCATGAACCTGACCAGGGGCTTGCGTTTATGTCTAGATCTGCCTCAAACAGGAACAATATCCTGATTTTCACAAACCAACAGCCGGAATTCCGCCTGACAAACTGAATGCAGTTTCAATCTCCAGGGAAGAGTTTACTGATGCCATTAATTCTACTCCAGCTTTTGTTATGGCAGGTGCATATGGAATCCCCCAATTCATTTTCAAATGTCGCAGCCCGTATATTTTGGATCCACTTCTAGCTATTTTTATGCTATTCTTTCAAATCATTTCATTCCCCAGCAGTGGAACATCTGCCTTGTGAAGCAGGCTGTTATTCTTCTGCTGGGGAAAGAAATCGCAAGCAAATGTTCTCAACACTTAATCTGATACTCTAATTAACGGTCAATATACAGTGCCTCAAGTCTTCTGAAACTGCTTTAGAAGGTACTCCTCCCGTTCTAACTAAACAACTTCTTCCATATCAGACTCCTCAAATTCATTACTCACTTCCCCATAGATCCGCTGTAACTAATCTCCTAGCCACCACCAGCTCTATTCTCTCCGTGTTTTAATCTTAAGCAGAGCTTGCAATCACCTTATGTAGACTGTATAAACGTTCCTGTAATGCTGAAACTATTTTCAGACCCTTATCAGATCAAGGGAGACACTGCGGTTCCCCACTTCACTCCTCCGAAATACAATAATCCAGCTTTCTAACCATGGGCAAAACATACGAGCGACGTATCTCTTCAGGCATTCCACAGGGTGATGTCTTATCTGGGTTCGTGTTTCCAGCACTTATGTCTCAATTTGTTGGGACTAAGCAAGATGCTTTATGTTGTGCTCATGATATGAAGTCCGTCACATTAATTTCTCCACACGATGGTTTTCTTTTGATAACTGCATCAATTGATACCATATTCCTAGAATCTGCATACTACCTCAACCAGTTCGGACTAAAAACAAACCCAGAAAAGTCTGAATTCATGGTATTCTCCTTAAAGAAAACGCCTTCCCGTATTCAACCAACACTGTGTAATGCTGCTAGCCCCATCGCAAATAAGCATTGAGTTTTTGCAGTTGTGGAACCCTAGTTCTGCTTCAGTAATCACATGGATGAGCTGCTCACCCAGGCAGTTCGACTCTGAAGGATTGGCCAAACAGCATTTATAGTATATTAGTGATGTCACGACTACGAGAAACGATATAAAAACCACATTTATAACCATATCTTTCGATTCAGACTGGTGTCTACTAAAAGTTCTAATTTTTGAGTTCTTTTTCGCTCACTATTTCCAAGTCGAAAGTAGGAAATTAACATCATTTCTGAACATGTGTGTGTTGTTTCTATTGAGTTTTAAGCGCATCAGCGACTTAGACTATATTGAACCATTGTGTACAATTAGTCCACTTTTATATGGTGCAGATGTATGGGCATTTGCTGCCCCTAGCACAATTAGGCTACTTTTCTCTGCTGAATTTTGGCTCCTAAAATGGCTAGATTTCATCCTCGAGTTGTATATCTCTGTCCGTGATTCTGCTCCTCGTAGCTCATCTTAAGCCAATTCAGGCCAACGACACTATCTGAAATGAAGCGGGCTTACTAACGTATTCAGCATTACGATGCGTAATGATAAACTTTGTACTTCTGCTTCAGTACAAAGAAAGTACCTGTTTTGTATTGCAATATAAAATTATTTGTTCTCACCTATATTTTATTTGTATATTGCATTGTATTGAACTTCATTTTATATATTTCCTTTTTTAAATTTCTGTTTATACTCCGGCACGACAACCAAGTCAGTAGAGTTTATAATAAATCTTCAATACAAATATTTATCGTATTTAGTAGTCAAGGGCTTGAACTCAAGTTCCTTGAGTGAACAAGCCCACTCAAGGAACGCGTGCTATGCACTCTCGCTCCTGACGACTGGGCTACGCCAGACCCTATGTTTGATGTATCGAATTCCTATTGCTATTATTCATTTCTCTCACATACTGTATTATCACTGTTAATCCCTGGCCTGTGGCCGTGAAGGGCAAATTTTGCACGATGCGGTCGTAAAGACTAATTTCAAACCAAAACCATTCAACTAACCTCTGTAGGTTCATCAGTCTCTTCACTAAGTCCCTCTTCCTCAGCTGTTGGTTCCACAGTTTCCTAAAAGAAACAGGCGAACAACTATTATATAATCGTCTTTAATAATTGAATCTATTTCTGATATATGCGTAGACTGAGGTTTATCCTGCACATTAAATTATAGATTAAAAGTACAGTATTATGTAAATTCTTTCATTTTCTTTAGTACGTCCTTTCTAGTGTCCACTTATAAGTAGGCCGTACAAAAAAAAAAAAAAAAAAGTAGACAGTATTAAACAATAATATTAAACTATTTTAGGCTTTAAATTTATCTTTTATTTTACTTAAATAAAATTATCTACTAATAAAGACGTATTAATAATGATTTCCACTTTTCTTTTTTTTTTTTTCGCTTCCATTAAATCAAGGCGTTTTAATGTTTTAGAATATGCATTATTTATATATATATATATATTTTTTTTTTTTTTAATTCAAAATCTTTCGTACCTAACTACTGTGTTTCCAAGTTTTATATGACAAACGATAGAACAACTCTGTTATCGCCATAAAGCTAACGTGTAAATATAATCATCACTTACTGTTTCAGCGTTATTAAGAGGAACACCACTCATTATGCTACTGTCTGACTCTTCAGCTGCTGACTGCAAAGCAGGAACGATGTCGCTGTCACTAAAGGATGGGGTGTATTGTTTGGAAATGTGAAGAGTTACATTATTTTTCTGTGCTTTGCTATTGTATTTACTCTTCTCCTGGAAAATTAAAGTAATATAGTGATAGCAATAATAAATCATCAATAAAAAATCAATTACGTATATTGTTGCAAAGGCAGTTAACTCTCTTTATGTGTAAAAGGAAACGCGTTTACGAAGCGATATTTATTCTTGAAACGACAAAAATTTATATCCATTTCTGCCTGATTACGTTTAATCTAATATATATTTATTTTATTTTAATGATTTTTAATAAGTATTAATTTGTTTATTCATTTAACTTATTAATTACTTAATTCTTTTTTTAAAGACCCTATAAATAAAATAAACTTTCTGTTTTTACTCCGAACAACAAAAAGGTCAGAGAAACTTAAAAGATAGAGAGAATACATGTATAAGAAACATTCGATCGAAGAGGACTTTATTTTTATTTTTTTTTTTTTTGATTTGGTAGTTATTGGCGCATCGGCTTCTGTGGCCATATTGCACCTCCCAAGGTTTTTGCAGTACTTTGATCCAAGCCCGAGGCGGGAATTGAACCCGCGACCTTTGGGTTGCCAGGCAGGTACTTTACCCACTCGGCTAGCCCGGTCGGCCAAGAGGACTTTAGAAATTCCTCCAGTCACAGACGGGAATCTCCAAACGAAGCGCCGAAACCACTATACTGTCACGGAGGACTATGTAAGTATGGGCGTGTGCATTGCCCTTCCCAACAGTTTTGGTTTGTTTTGTTGATGGCTGTACATGCGACCCTGTCTCTACTAATAAAGGATTATGGATTATAATCGCTGACCAGAGTTCGAATATTGTTAAAATGGGAGGAATATTTATGGACTTTCTATACACCATAACCGAATTAGTCTTATCTCAGGCTAAGTCTTAAAGTTCTCCCACTGTGCACTTGTATTTTGCATCTAGTAAACCAAAGAATCCGTGCAGTTTTCAAACACAAACACACACACACACACACACACACACTGGAAATAAATTCCATTACTTACCATGTAATTAACTGGAAAGCAAGATCCATAAATTTTATTGAATCATCAATAAAGTCAAATTGATTTATCTTTATAAATTGATTACTCTCGGTAGTATAACGCTGACAACAACTGTAAATCAATTAGAGGAAGTGTTTCTTTTTGATGTCTGCCTACCTGGAATGGTTTCAATAGCTATTATACTGGTAGCGAGAATATTCATATTTACCATATTTTTATCATCGGTGGTGTTCCTCAATATCGTAGAGACTACTCCAATCATAGACTTGGGAGAACTGCTTGCAAGGACTGCTGGTGTATTAATTTTGCTTCCAGTCGGAGGTTGGTTAACGTAATTCATTATATTTACCTGCGTACAGAATGGAAAACTGAATGTACTGTTAATGCATTAATTTTATAGACAATTCATCGTCACAGATTGAAATACGTTCGGGCTTTCTGTCAGAGACAAAAGAAATTGCTGCAATTCCAATTGTAATTTCAGCTGCAGTAAAAGCAAATTGTAATTAAAAATAATATTGATAAAAATAACTGTTTTCATAGGACACATACAATGAAACTATAAAAACACTTGTAACATAAAAATTGCATGTATTTTTTCACCCCTATATTTGCATAAACCATCCGTAATAGATGGCATTATCATGGTGTCACTTTAATTAATATTATGACTGGATAGTTGTGCGCTAACGGCGAAAGCCATTGAACTTGCTTTTTATATAAATGGCACGATCGGCTTCATGAATTTTTATGAATAGCGTGAATTTAATCCAAAAAATAAAATAATAAGTTATACAATTTAATGTGTTCAGTTTGCCTGAAACAATAAAGCAGCTTTAAAGAATTAATAAGTACATTTCGCCTTTTAATTTAGATTGTAAAAAATATTAAAAATCTGTTATACTCCGTAATTATCGGATACTTTATTATTTTATTTATTTGTTTTTGAAATTTCAAATTTTTTAAATTTATTTATTCCGATATTCCCTGAAAATTGGGAAATTTATGGAAGGGAAAAAATATATTAACAATCTTCGTATTGCTAGTTACTCTGTAGCATTGTTCCTTCTCGTCTGAAAAATTAAAAGTACGAGTAATATATTGATATTATTTCGATTTTTTTGTTACTGTCTTTTTAGTGGCAGATAATTTCTGAATTTTCAGGTGAGAAGAGTTATATGAAAAATGCATTATAAATGCATTTATTAATGCACTTATAATTTCTGAACGTAAATTTATAAAAACAGAATTTATAGAACTTAATTTCTTTCCATGTTTTTTTTTTTTTTCAACATAATAAATCATGGAACTTATTTCAATTTGTTTTCTGATTCGAATGACCTGGACTCTCATAGAGTTCATTCGAATCCCCTTGAATGCACTACAAATTTGTTTGGTATCGGTTACAAATATATCATTCTGATATCGCAGGCCACACTCTTGAAAGTTTTAAAACAATACCCTCAATAAGGCCCTTCTTTAAAAAAAAAATGGCTGCACCAAAACTATGCTTAAAATGAGAAATATGAAACACTGTTGACTGATAGACGGAATAATTATCATTTTTTTCCGTTTTATGAAAAGAAATTCCAGGTTTTTCCAAGATATTTCAGATTTTCTGGAATATTTTTATTCTTTTTCATCATAATACAATTTTTTAAAACATTAAAGTGAGTCATTCAACGGTACGATATGGAAACAGTGTGGTTTTGATTTTTTCTGAACTTCATGAACGTTTTCAGAGTTTTAGTTTTTACTGTAAGGGACGTATTCATTTGGATTTATGCATTAAATTATGTTTCTTACATTAAAAATTCTGAACCTACAATTATCATTTCAAATTATGGCCCATATTATGCCCCTTATAAATACATATTATTATATTTATATATTATTTATTTACATATTTATTTATTATTTATTTACATATGTATATACATATTTATATATTATTTATTTACATATGTATATACATATTTATATATTATTTATTTACATATGTATATACATATTTATATATTATTTATTTACATATTTATAATTACAATTACATATTATGCACCTTAGAATGACCCTACAAACACTCATTTTAATTTAACTATGCTTAGTTTGGAGGAATCTTAATAGATGGCGCCACACTCAAAATCAAGTCCAATACACGACATCAATTCAACACACGTTCAACTCAACACACGCTTTTATATTCTGTTATCAGAAATGTCTTTAGCTCTTATTGATTTTTTGTTTGTTTGTTTGTTTCGTTTTGTTTTGTTTTTCAAAATGTATGGCGAAAGCATACATATGAGTGCTAAACTATAAAAATTAGCCCTTTTCAAGAAATAAACGAGCAAATGGTAATAAATACGACTGGAATCTCATTTTAAAAAGCCAATAATTGGGTGGTAGATGCACCATACTGTTCTAAAATTGTCGCCCATGATCCTTGGAGTTTGGTGATGTCATCAATATGACGCCAGCAGTCGCAAGGCATCTACTATTACGTGACTATTGTACGGATAAATTCTGGCTACTACCACGCTGCTTTGCAGATGTTAGCATTCAACTTTTCAATATTTCGATTTCTTTATGGTAATGTGCAGTGTTCGGCGCTGAGTACCTACACATGCATTTATTTACATGAATAACGATATATATATATATTTTATCTAGCAGTATTTTAAAAACATTCAGTAAAGCCCTTATTCAAATTTATGCTTCAGAAATTTCGACTTCTGCTTCCTAGAACCCTATCTCTTTTAGCAGATTGGCTTTGAAATGGCTAAACTTTAAACACCATTCGCTACTCCAATTCAGAACCACGGAGCTGGCACGTAACCTGCAATATGCCAGGTTACACCATAAAATCTACACAAAAAGACTGTTCACCGCAGAGACGATGATGATAGGCCATATTAGCTCCTCGAACATCTTGAAGTTATGCCACTGGAGGATACCGCTTCACACTCTTACGACCTCGCATCCCTTTAGTCAACCTGGATCGCCTGCATATTGCACACAAATTCCTGCCTGCTGAAATGCTTCGGACATCACAAGGCCTGGATGCGGATCTGAAAAGCTTTGTGGAAGACAGCAAATATAGGGCTACCCTTGCAGAAATGACATGGATTTTATTTTCCATAATTGTTTGCCATGTTCAAACAGTTTTTAAAAGTGAATGAGTACAGTAGTGTTCTAATCAGTGCTTCATCTGAAAGTCAGGGATCTGCCTTGTCAGAATTGGCTCAGCAATCAGCAATTAATTTGAACATCTCTTGTTTACTGTGATTGTATATAGATTCAGAATACCATACTTTCATAGGTCTTTAACAGATATCTCTCAATTATTTGTATTATTTGCAACCCGCTGAATAGGATTGCTTTGGTATTATAAGATTGCGATGATGGGTTGCTGTCCTCTCTTATTCCTAAATGATTTTTCCTGGAGAACATCGGGTTGGATCGACCTTTTCTAAAAATTTGTTGAAATCTTCCGGAGTTGAATCGGAATTTAATAAGGTCAGGGCCGTACTGAGTCATTTGAACTGATCTGAGAGGATTTGAGTTTCAGATTATTTGAATTTTTCTAGAGAATTCGGAATCCTTTCTAAGAGTTAATAAACGGTAAACAGAACAAACCGGCCTTTGTACGTTACTTTTGCAAAACCAGTATGTGACGATACCTCAAAACCAACTAAGACAGCTAACAAGTATAGGAGGGAGCTTCAGAAGTTTATGAAAATAAATAAAAAATCGATAACGGAATAAAAAGTATTGAATGATACTCTACTACACATTATAGGATTTTTAATGGACTCGAAACCCATTTCAGTTCCATATATCTAAAAGGAGATGCTAATACACAAAGTGATGTCAATGAAACATTTTTTTTTGGTTTGTAACAAATTTACAGAAGCAACTGCTTGCGTATCGAACCTGTACGGTATCCAAATGTGTACACCATTGCTTCATATTTCTGTTGAAATTTTTCCAACTACTCGTCGAATGGTATCTTTTAGCATCGACAGATATGTCAATTAACTCCGGTATACACGCGACTCTAGGCATTCCCATAGCCAAAATCTGCTGGTGTCAAGTCTGATGTTATGGGGATCATTCACACAAACGATATCTATTAAGCACACAGTCTTAGCTAAATGTTGACATAAGTAAGTATTCTCTAGTTTCATATTATGTTATGGCACACCCTCGTGCATAAATGTTACGGTATCGAATGTGTTACTTTCCTGAAGGCCAGATATCACACTGTGGCATAAATGGACAACACGTTGTTGACTTGCGACCACGCAAGTTTGTAGATCAATCGCAGTGTTCCTTAAAAATGAATAGCTGACTCAGAAAGATGAACGCTGCATTAAACCACCCTACTCAGTTACCTTTTTGTGCATGCACAGCAGATTCGATGAGGATTTTGCTCAATTGTAGCAGTTGTGGGTGTTTGCTCTCCCATTTAACTAAAAATGAGTATCGGCCCCTCTTTCGGCTTTGAGCCATAAAAAATCAAAATCCAACCAAACAACCTTTCTTTCGGCATTGTTTTCATTACTGTTGTAAAGGAAATTTGTCCCTTACAATCTATATTTCATTAATGTAACTCGTTTGGTAAGACAAATAAAAATTATTTATTTAAAACTATGCTTAACAACCAGTCTCATCTTGATCCGGCAAAGGCAACTCTAACGAACACCTCTCGCTTTATTAAGCGTTGTAATAGCAACTGCTCCACATGCTGGGTTATATGTATATGGAGTGTGTAACGTGGCACCCATATAAAATCACGTAAATCATACATGCAGCTCCTGTATTACGTGAAATGCACGAGCACAGGCTATACTATCCATTGATGATGCAGCCAATTCATCGATGTGCTCTTCAGTAGTAATCACGTTTGCACTGAATGGTAGTTTAATGTCCCTGAACTTGCCACTTCATGGCATATAATGACCCAAAATTTAATCTATCGAGGATATATTTCACGCTTTCACACAAAAACTAGTGTACTTACAATTTCAACATTACTGATGTCTGGGCGTCGAATTTGTGTTTCAAGTCTCTCTTCTAACTTCAAGTAATCACGATCAGACTGGATGTTTTCTGAGGGCACCTTATACTCATACCTTGATTTACTCAAATACTTTTCCGCTTGTTTTGCATCATTCGAGGTTCCTGGAGATTTCTGCTGCAAAGTAAAAGAAAATGTCAAAAGAGGTATAAATAACTGCGAAATGGCAGGTTTATCATTCTTTTTCTTTTCATATAAAGTTAATTAACTACACTAAATAGTTAAATGAACCGTTCGTAGCTCTTCAATTAATTTTCACTTCAGTTTTCATTGTATAATATCAACCTAATTGCTTTTCAACCTAAAATAATGGAAGTTAATTCCTTAACTAGTACGGAAATAGAAACTAGTTTCTATTTCTTTAGTAGTTAAAGAATAACTTAATAACTACAATAAGGAATTTTCATTACGCTTTCACGGATTGAGCATCCTAATTTCATCCCTTTCTCACACACACAATATTTTTCACTCTTTTATTAAGCAAATTAAACAAGCCATCATACTCTTACTCATCTCAATTTTTTTATATTTATTGCTGTTACTGCTGTTCACGATCACCTCCCAAAATGTTTAATTTAACGCAAAGAACTAGTTCAAGGTCCACTCTTGAGCTTACACTGGTGTTTAAAAGCTAACTTGAATTTTATCTAATTCTGCAATTTTGTAATGAAATTTGACTACTTCATATCACTTAACATGATCAATCTGATTACAATCTCAGGCTGAAGCATTCTGAAACATGCAAAATCATCAAAAATTTCTAATCTAATTATCACTAAATGCAAAGAATTAAGGTTCCTCTTTCTATAGAATGCAACGCAGACCTCTGGAAGGGTGAAAGAAAGGAGTGGTTATTTCTACGTGAAGGCAGACGGGTCGTAAGCTAAGATGACCAGAGCCTTAAACGTGTGAAGGAATAATTTCAACGTCATGACAAAACATCATGGAACAGTAAAAGTGTCGAAAACAGGTTATAGCTTGGTCGATAGTGACAACATCCAACATTCCCTTTTTCCTACCACGATTTTCGACCTTCTCGTAATGAAAATGATCCCATTACATCACCCTACATCGCGTCAACTTCCGTTACACTACATCACTTTTCCCTGCTTCACTCCTCTCTCTCTTGAACCTCAATTTTCTCCTATATCTCTCGCCCCAGTAAACCTAGCTCCCCCTGTAAACGTCTCCACTAAGCGAATTAAATCCTTCTCGCATTCTGCCACATTCCAAGGTCTGAACGTCATGCGTCCTTTCCCTAATTTTCAGCCCTCAAAACTTCCGATGTTTTTCACACAACCTTTCTTAATCTTACCCAGATAAAGATACTGCTTTTCTTGAAATCGTAGGAATTACAGTTTTTCATTCTTCATTTCGAAACTAGCTTTACGATTTTTAACATGCAAAAGCGTCCTAACTGACCTAAAGCGTTTCATTCTCGCTGACCATATTCCCATTCAGACGGGTTACACAGTCTCTTTTAAATGTTCCTCCATTAAGAGTTCCTCTTTGCATTCGAACTGTCTTTCTTGGAACACAATTAACTAGTTTCAGATATCTTCCCCTAGGTAAACTCTAATTCTGTAAAACCAGGTGACTTACAGAAGGAAGCACTTTTAAAACTTCTGCTAAAATCGCCAGTGAAACCTCCAAAGGGCAGATTCCTATCATCCTATTGCATTGTTGAATGCAGTGGGAAAGTTTATGAAAGTTTACTGACAGGTATAATTAGGAGTGCATTAGAGAAAACTGAGTGGCCTGGAAAAAAATATGGATTTACAGCAGGGGAAGATCGCCTTCAAATAGTTGGCTACCGCAGAGGGACTGATAATGCATTAGGAAAGTTGGTGGAATCTGTACAGCACTGTAGATCGAAATACTGTGGGTATCTTTGTAGATTTCACTGGGGCATTTGAAAGCAGTGACTGACAGTGTTCTTATGCTATTACGTCAAAAAAAAACATACACCGCAGATCTACTCCATTATAAGAGATTACTTCTGCGACCGAACCATTACAATCAAATCGCCTTTTGGAAGCATCATTAGACAAGTTATAAGAGGCTGTGCACAGAGGTCAATCCTTGAACCATTACTGTGGAATTTCGTCCAAAATGATTGGTTAAAACTTGACTACAGCAACTTCGGTTTTCATACGCTGATGACTTGCTGCTGGAATGCGATTTGATGCTCCAATGAGATGCGCGATCACACAGCTCCGATAGGATGAATCCTATCGGAGCTGAGTAACTGGTGTAAATTGCACAGGCTTGTAATTTTTACAGAAAAGAGCAGAACTGGGTTGTTAAAAGGACACCTGTCTATTAGGAGAAACGCACAAAGTCGAATAGATGGAGTCAATCTGCAGTGTGTGAAGACAATCAAGTATCTGGAGGTCAACATTGACAGACAGTTACGTTTGCCTCAGACATGAATTTCATTGCTGAGAAGATTCGTAAATTTGTTGGTATGATTGGCCGTGCAACAAGGCAGGAATGTGGGATAAAAAGGTAAGGCATTAAATCGACTTTATGACCTTATCTTCTTGCCAATTGCAGGTTACGGTGCACATGTTTGACTAGATTGTGTGTTGCAAAAAGCAAACGTTAGGAAGACACTTGCAATTCAATGGGCAATATTGTTAGAACTCATACGGCCTGTAGGACGGTGTCAAATGAATCCTTGCAGGTGATAAAACCCGATTTCCACTGGTTCTAGTCTTAATAGTTAAGTCAACTTGCTTTTATTTGCAGCGTAAACAGCCATATGCATGGGTATAAATCGAGATTGTGATGGTGGTTATAATGAGGAGAGGAAAGGAAACGATTGTGGACTCTTCTTGTTGACCGGTGGCAAAACAGATTGTATACCTGAACCAAAGGTTTAATAACCAAACAGTTTCTTCCAAGCATTAAATAGTTTGAGAAGGGTATGCCAAGTTGCTGTCAACCAAACCTCCATTCACCGTTCCTGATTACAGAACGTAGGTCTTCTTTGGAAAATTAAAATAAAATTAGTAGTTCAGCACGTTCATGGTATATTTGTGGAAAAAAGAAGAATGGGATATTCTCTATAGGTGCCCATGAGTACCTGGATCTACGAGAGGAAATGATTGATGGAGCACCCAACGTGCAAGCACCGATTTCTGGATGTGAAGCATGCCATGTGAAGCCCTTCTGCTGAAGACAAGGACAGACTTTTGGGCTTTCCAAATCTTTGCTATACAGGTTTTCAAGAGAAGACAACTCCTGCTACAAATGGAAAAGAACAATGTTGATGAAACCACCTGTGTAAAATATGTGGTCACTTTGACGGGCTAAATAGTCCACTGGACATTGGAACGGAGAATTTTGCATCCGATTAAGAATAGGATGTCTGATACCGTTACAATTAATGGCGGGTAGCTTACTCTGTGAAAACACGCATATATAGCTATCGTTCAGAGCGAAACAGCATTATTGTGTGAGAGCAACATGAAATAATATGACCCATGTATTTCCGTGTGCTGCACTGGATATTTTAATAACACATTCCAGTTTATCGTGATTGAAAGTGATACATGTGATTGATTGATTTGGTAGTTGTTGGCGCATCGGCTTCTGTGGCCATATTGCACCTCCCAAGGTTTTTGCAGTACTTTGATCCAAGCCCGAGGCGGGAATCGAACCCGCGACCTTTGGGTTGCCAGGCAGGTAGTGATACATGTAGAATGTTTCTTTCAGTTGAGGCAATCAAAACGGGAGAAGTGATTTAACCACAGGTGATACTCGTGTTAAACTCACATCATCTACTTCTGTAGGAAGTGACCACTTCGTTATATTCTTGGAGAGATGAAAACTAACATTCCTTCAGTATGAGGTGACTGTTTCTTCCTAAAAACGTGATCCATACAACGTCATATGCAAAACAATTTCCACCACGCAGAGAAAAGCTCCTACAACATTTTCTTGAATGATCCTTGTTAGTTGAGTTGATCCACCTGATACATCATATTGAAATTAAACTTGCAAGGAGTGAAAAGTTCCTACACAAAATATCCCCAGGTGAGCTGCCGTCACGTTAAATTTCAGCTCATTCCTTGCGTATGCCTTGGACAGCCATTGTCACTGTACGTTTTGGATAATCATGATTTTAAGATTACCATTCATAAAAATGGAGACATATTTCTTTTAAAACTCAATATATTGTAATTAGCTTATTCCGAATCTGCCAAATATTTGATAGATAGAATTCCATTAAATGCGTATTTTTCTTGATATTGTACCTCATATTACATATTGTAATTAAAATTTATGTTAAACTCTGACGATGAAATTCGTAAAAATTTTCCCATTTGTTACCCCTTTTAAAAGGGCGAATAATCGGGAAAACACCTTTTAATTTAGTATTCAAAAATTTGTAATAATTGGCAATGTCCGATGCCAGATATTATAAACTATAATTTATAATGGACTTGCAAATCACACTTACTGTTTATAGTAAATACGGAAACAGAAATCTTACCTTTCCATTACTTTTATGGCTTCGACTAATATTGGATAAAGCAGTGATCGTCAACAAAAACTGAAACGTAATAAAGATTTAATTTAAATTACAATTTAATTTACTTGCATCATAAGCCGCATTTATTAAGTCGTAAAGTGAGACTTATTCTAACATTCAACGATGGTTTCAGCACAATCAAGACAGAAATAGTATCTAAAATAAGCGTTTATTCGCAGCTATGGATGTATACGCAATGTAACGGACAAAGTGAATCATATTCATTGAAACGATTACAAGCGAAATTTATGGGGTTGTTAGTCAAAACGTTCGCGTGATTGCTTTTAAAATAATTAAGAGGAGGATGACATTAAAGAAGATCGATCTCAAGTTCTTAAGCAGTTTAATGAAAAAAAATATAAAAATCTTATATAAAAACTTGTCAACTTTTATATCAACCTGTTTCTCCCTTCGAGAAATTGTATGCAAATCGTTAATTCGCCCGATTAAGCAATTTGCATAAATAATCCTATAAAGTTAAGCGGTATACCCCACTCAACCTCAGCGAGGAGTCCCCCACCCAGACAGCACAAGCGAAGCTAGAAAGATGGGCAAAGAAGACACTCCATGGCTGGCGTCAAGATCATATAGATAAAATTGCTTCCAATGCATGGCTCACGAGAGGGACACTCTTCCCCGAGACTGAGTGAGTCATGCTTGCCATTCAAGACCAGGTAATCAATACCAGAAACGATAGAAAATACATCGCCAAGGAGCTCGGAGTGTCAGATGCCACCTGGCGTCAGAAACGATCCAACACTTCACTGCGGGATGCAAGGTAATCACCCAGACTAAACACTCCGGTAGACAAGACCAGGTAGCCAGGATAACACATCAGAAGCTAGCAAGGAAATACTAGTTGATCAAAGAAAGTGTACCGTACTACAAGTGCGAACCACAGGCAGTACTAGAGACCCCAACCCACAAGCTGTACTGAAACCTCGCCATTATAACGGTTGCAACAGTCCCGCACAACAGACCGAACATAACCCATGTGGACAAGAAGGAAAAGCCTACCTATCTGATTGACACAGCAGTTCTCAAAGCTGGCAACCTCCATAAAACCCATGGGGAAAAATCAGGAAGTACACGAACCCAAGACAGGAGATCGAAGAGATGTGGCATATGCAACAAGTAACGACCATCCCAATCATCGTGTCAACCACAGGTATGGTACCAAAGACCTCACATAACATCCTAGCAGCAATAGGTCTCCCAGCAAACACCTACAAGGAACTCCAGGAAGTCGCAATCCTGAACACCTGTAGGATAGTATGTTCTTCGACCAACAGTAACACCTGAGGTAACAACAACTATTCTGTGTACTTGGCAGCAATACCTCTCACGAGGTGGAACCCCAGTCAGGAAGAAATAGTATAATAATAATAATGAAATACAAAATTACATAAATTTAATTAAGAAACAATTCATTTATAAATCTTAAAACCAAATTAATGAAAAGCTAATTTACACATTCCAATGCAGGAGATATTGCGATTATTATCTATTACTTTTCTTAAGAAACATTTTTTTTTTTTAAATTATAACTTCAAATTATTTATTTCTGTGTTCTTATATAACAGATGGCTGATATATTTGTATAACGACTGTACATACAGGATTGATTCCGGACCTGAAAACAATTAAAAAAGTTAATATAATCATGTGTACGAGTGTGAACCGTTACGCAGCTATAACTGTTTAAATTAAAAAAAAAAAAAAAAAAAAGAAATATATATATATATATATATATATATATATATATATCTGTAGAATTTTCAATAGTAGAGAAAGAATAAAAGTAATAAAATAATAAATACAAATAACCATTGACATTCTTTGTAAAATCTTGATTCCTACTAGATAAATGTTTGCCTTTCTTTATTATTTGCTTTATTATTTTTATATATTTTTTACCAATGAAAACTTCATAGCATTTTTCAAAAATCAAACGGCCGTAGCTCCGTAGTTGTTCGGGATCAGACAAGAGTTTTTTATTAGCTTTTTCTCATTATTTTTCGGGTATTGAATCGATCGTTCCTTCATATATGAAGAGGACAACTGATAAAATGTCCTCAGTGTCCTCGGGGTGTTGAGGTATTAATATTAATATTAGTAGTGGAAAATGTTGTAGGAAAGTAAGCTTATAAAATATTAGCTAAGAAAAAAAAAATTCCCACACTACCTCTTCATCCCCTCCAATAACACGTCTACCCACCCCCACAACAACAGATGGAAGGTTGTTCCACCAATCGAAAACTTGCTGGCTGAAAGCAAAGTACCCCACATCTGTCCTACAACCATCCTTCCTCAATTTGAAATTTATAACGAAGGTGAAATGAAACAACGAAATGGTAACGATTTTGGAAGACAACTGAGTGAAGAAGAAGAAGAAGAATAAAAGAGTGAAAATGGCTGCATTTTCAGCATTTTTAATGTTCAATTGCAAAAGCAAGCGAAACATAAAATATGGTTTACTTATCTTGTATTTGGTGGATCTCTTCCAAAATTTCTGTCGAAGCTCAGGATATAAGAAGGTCTCAGGTTGAATAGTTCAGGAACTGCTTTCAGCGTTATTACTCCTAATTTTATTGCGATTTAATTCATCGATATGAGTAGTGCATGCGTCAGATCATACAACCAACAAATAACACACTAGCGCCACCTTCCCGTTTACGATTTATAAAAAAAATTGTCTGAAAGGTTGAAATTATTGTATCTACTATTTATGTGACAATTAGAGGCATTGAAGTCTGTCCTTCTTTGGCTGTCGCCGTCATTAAAGTATCGGTGATTTTAGCAAGTATATTTACATTGTCATATCCGTAACCAACCATCCATCAAATATGATATCCAAAACGATTAGAGAGATGGTGAAAAACATGGCCCGTGGGTCTGAAACAATTAATATTTAAATTCAATCGGGATACGTTTTCAATGATAAGAAGCGTGGAAAGAAATATTCTAAGATAAATCAAAGGAAATAAAGTGTAGTGCGTAGGTGTGACTAAGAAGTTTAGTTCACATAACGCCATTTCATCGTACAGTGTAGGTATCTATACGAATAATATCGGTTAGGTCACAATTAATATTATAGTGTAAGAACCTGTATGATTAATGCTGATCCAACTGGCAGATTCATGCCGTCAGCGTCCTGTATTATCCATAGATGTCAAATAACTGAATTTTTGCTGTATAAATACTAATTAATTACAAATTGTCAACCAAATAATTATTATTTTACTGCTATTGCTTTGAAATTGTGTCGAGGCAGATAAATCTATGAGTCGATTGTTTATCCTGTCCATAAACTAAGGGTATTCCGTGTTCCTTTTGCTTGTTTTTTTTTTTTTTTTTTTTTTTTTGGATTAAAACAATTGATTTGACAGTCAAGCTCAAATTTTTCCCATATCATAGTTAACATTTGCTATTCGCCCTTTAATATAATTATATGAAACGGCATGTACTTACGAACAAGTATAAGTGACCAAATGACGCAATGGCGAGCTCCAGTCCTTGGACGATTTTTTCCCTAAAGTGTTTTCGAAGTGCCACTTTAGACAACACAATGACAAGAGGAGACGACAGGAACCTATTGAATATGACAACTATTTTCAAATGAGTTCTTTGTAATAAATATGCAGATGCATTAATCAGACACAAATTTTAGAAACTGACATGCTGCAAAAACAGAGTAAAAACAAATACGGGGATAAGTTTTCAGTGAAAAGAAAATTGGAAAGAGGTATTTAAAATAAAAACAAAGGGGATAAAGTATAATGTATGCAATTGTGCTATTAAGAAGTCTGACATTGGATAAGCAGCTGAATTTTCTTTGCTTCTCTCCAAATAGTTTTATAGTTCATGTATTTATAGTTAAGCATCGGACCAATTATGCAAAACATGGTCTTTTGTGCAATACCTTAATTGCTCTAAACAATCTGAATCCTATCTCTTATTTTGCTTATTGATGCTGTTTCGTTTCTCAAAATTGTCAAATATCATCTGAATGACTTCGGTGTTTTTAAAAATACAGTATATAAGCATTTTATTTGATATATTAATATTTAATAGTTTACGTTTTAACTCTCATAGGTTATTGGGATAAATACTTTGATTTATACAGGGTGATTCACTACCAGTGCGACAAACTTGCAGGAGGTGTATGGGGTACAAGACGAATAGGAATCACATAGCATTGCAGGGTCCGAAATGCCTTCGTCATGCGGTAGACGACGTTGAACGGGAGGTCGCATGAACAGCGATCCCGCTGGAAGTCAGCATTTGCGAACCGGTTCCCGAGGCAGTAGGATGGACGAGTATTCAAACGTTGAACTGGCCGACATGCACCTCGCGTATGGAGCTGCGGACTGTAACGGGCGCGCCGCTCTGCGCTTGTACCAGGAACGTTTACCGCACAGGCGTGCTCCTCATCATACGATTTTCGCACGTGTGCACAGAAGGTTAAGTGAGACTGGTTGTTTCACGAGAGGTACCATGAATCGAGAGCGAACGACGAGGACCCCAGACAATGAGGAGAATGTCCTACGTCTTGCAGAAGGCAATCCGAATACGAGTACTCGAGCGATAGGCCAACGATTTGGGTATTTCCCAATCCACTGTATGGAGGATACTGTCAACAAACCAAATGAGTTCATACCATCTGCAACGCGTCCAATCATTGGAGCCTGCGGATTATCCACTCCGGAGGACTTTTGCTACTTGGTTTCTTCAAAAGAAAGGTTCGCAAATGCTGACTTCCAGCGGAATCGCTGTTCAATGTCCTCTACCGCATGACGAAGGCATTTCGGACCCTGCAATGCTATGATTATTATGGGGGACTTCAATGCTAAGGTTGGAAAAAGGCAAAACAGCGCAAAAAGAGGAACTATAGGAAATTTTTGGAATTGGTGAAAGAAATAAAAGAGGTGAAAGACTTGTGGAAATTGCAGAATCTCAAGGAATGTCAGTAATGAACACTTTTTTCAAGAAAAGGGTGAACAGAAAGTGGACATGGAAGAGTCCAAATGGATTAACAACTAATGAAATCGACTTTATCCTCACTAACAGAAGATATATTGTGAATGATGTTACCATCCTGAATAAGGTAAATGTTGGAAGTGATCACAGAATGGTAAGATGTACACTTGATATAGATGTAGGAAAGGAAAGGAAAAAACTGACTCGAGTAAATAATACAAAGGTCTTTGAGATAAGAGGAGGAGGAGAAAAAGCAGTATGTACTGGAACTTAAGAACAAGTTTGAACTTCTGCAGACTGCTCAGGACCAAGATATCGACGAGGAATATTACAACTTTCTGAAAGTGATAAAGCCCAAGAAACCTATAGGGAAACAGAAATCCAAAGAAGAAAAAATTAGTCAAGAAACACTTGTCATGATGAAACGAAGACGACAAATGAAGAGCAAGAAAAACACTGACAGGGAGAAAATTGAGTATGCTGAGTTATGCAAAGCCATTAGAAAGAGACTCAGAGAGGACATAAGAAGATTTAACACAAGAAAAGTAGAACAAGCATTAAGGGAAAACAAAGGATTTAAATCAGCAGCCATGAGTAGTAATACAGAAAGACAAATGATACTGAAACTGAAGAATAGCGATGGTGTACTTATAAACAGCAGAGAAGGCATAATTCAAATAGCAGAAGACTACTATAGAGAATTATACAAGGAGCGAGGGAATGATACCAGCAGTGGGGAAGATGGATTGCAAAGTAGCAACACATACGACATACCCGATATTCTTCCTGATGAGGTTGAACATGCATTGAAGAAAATTAAGAATTGGAAAGCCCCGGGGGAAGATGAAGTTACTGTAGAGTTGTTAAAATTGGGAGGAAGAGACATAACACAAAAACTGGCAAGGGTCTTCACAAAGTGCATTAGAAAAGGTGTGATGCCTAAGCAGTGGAATAATGCAATCATAGTTTTGCTGCATAAGAAAGGAGATAAATTAGAAATTGGAAATTATAGACCAATTAGCTTGTTATCCCACATCTACAAGTTGTTCACAAGGGTCATCACAAACAGATTAGAAAGAATACTTGATGAGAATCAACCGAAAGAGCAAGCTGGCTTTAGGACAGGATTCTCAACTATGGATCACCTTCACGTAATATCACAGCTAATGGAGAAAGCAAATGAATATAAAACACCATTATGCCTGGCATTTGTGGATTATGAAAAGGCATTTGACTCCATACAGCATAAGGCAATGTTTCGGGCACAGGAAAGACAAGGCATAGATACCCCATACATTATGATTTTGAAGAAAATATATGAGTGCTACCTCCTTTATTAGACTAGACAAAGACAGTAGCAAATTTAAAATCGAGAAAGGAGTTCGACAAGGAGACACAATATCTCCGAAGCTGTTTACTGCTGCCCTTGAGGAAGCTTTCAGAAGATTAGACTGGTCGCAGAAAGGAGTCAATGTGAATGGAGAGTAACTAAACCATTTACGATTTGCAGATGACATTGTGGTTATAAGCCACGATCCCAAAGAATTAGAGGAAAATCTTAATCAGTTATGCACAGTTAGTAAGGATTTTGGACTAAAGATGAACATGGCTAAAACAAAAGTAATGATGAACAAGTATGCCACAGAAAGGGAAATAATGATTGAAGGAGCAGTAATTGAAAAGGTGGAGTCATATCTGGTACAAGTTATTAGCTGTAATAATGATAAATGGCTGGAAGTCAAGAGAAGGATAAATTTTGGATGGATAGCATTCAGGAAATATAGTCACATACTGAAGAGCAATATCCCAGTTTGCCTGAA
Source organism: Mastigoproctus giganteus (assembly GCF_048544385.1). Classification (NCBI taxonomy): domain Eukaryota; kingdom Metazoa; phylum Arthropoda; class Arachnida; order Uropygi; family Thelyphonidae; genus Mastigoproctus; species Mastigoproctus giganteus. The sequence continues at coordinate 132,918,037 of NC_143579.1, forward strand.
ACGTAAAATAATGAATCAATGTATACTCCCCACCATGACTTATGGAAGTGAAACTTGGGCACTCGCCAAAAGAATGGAAGAGAAGCTGAGAACTACACAGCGAAGAATGGAACGAATTATATTGGGAATCAGACTGTTAGATAAGAAGAGAAACACATGGATTAGGCAGCAAACTCAAGTAAAGGACATTCTTATCAAAACTAAAGAACTAAAATGGTCTTCGGCAGGACACATAGCTCGAAGACATGATGACAGATGGACTAAGAAAATAACAGAATGGTACCCAAGAGGAGGAGCTAAAAGAAAACCTGGAAGACAAAGGCGGAGATGGATAGATGAAATTCATTAGTTTTTGGGTAGTAAATGGATGGCCAGTGCTCAAAACAGAAGGAACTGGAAAGTTGCTGGAGAGGCCTTCATCCTGCAGTGGATTGAAAATGGCTGATGATGATGATGATGATGAATGCTATGTGATTCCGATTCGTCTTTGTGCCCCCTACACCTCCTGTAAGTTTGTCGCACTGGTAGTGAATCACCCTGTATATTCACTATAATAAATAAAACATTTAATTTTTGCCCTTTTCATAATGCTTTACACACACACACACCTTTATGAACTTTGAACCACTCAAAGTAATAAAAGTTTAGGACCTAGAGCTAAAACAGAACTTCTCTTATTTAGAAATAGCGATTAGTGCCGTAAAAATTTAACTATAACCTCGTTCTGAACAATAAGAGATGGTGCTGAGTGAAATTATTATAGAAAAGATGGTGCAGGGTGTAATAATATCCTATATAAAAGTCATTCTCTATTTTTAAATCCAGTATGTAGTGCCTATTAATGGATATACACAAAGCCATAACTTTCGCAAATATTTATTTGATTATAATTAATATATTTTTAGGGGTTCTATTTCGGTTTTATTTCTGTTTCTTAACTCTCAGACATTATGGTTGTAAAATATCTGAAGCTCAGCTTTTCATGTTCCAGTTTATACTCATATACTGTAAAGTATTATCAATTATGGCCGAAAACAAGTCTTTATTTAATAAATTGCGTAAAAGGCGTTACGAGGGAATGTTTAATAATCGATATAAGAAATGAAACACTACGCGCTACATAGGTAGGACTGACCTAATTAATTTACTGAATGTCAAAATAATTACACATATACAGGGTGATTCAAGAGGAACAGTAAATATTTTTTAAGGTTATAATATCGATTATTCTGAGTAAAAAAGTTCATATAAACATGTGTCCAGTTCTCAGTGGATACGGAGATACAGATGTTTGAAACTGGCGAGCGCAGCTCTCTGAATCAGATGTGACCAAGATACAGTTATAACCTGAAGCTGTTTGGTGTTAGAAGTGTTGTTAAGAACATCTTCACACATGTGTAATATGCCGATATGGTGTTTGCCTACAGTTTTTGTAGTGGAAGTGCTACTGCTGCTTGTAGAGAATACCGCAGAATACAGGATTCAAGAGTATTTACTAGGGTTTACCCCAAACAGCGTGAGACTGGTACAATTCCCACGCTCATATTTCTTCTGAACGTGCAAAGGAACAAAATGTGGATGAAATAGAACACATTCTTCAGTCGGTAGAACGTATTCCTACTATTAGCACACTAAAAATTTCTACGCCTATCGGTGTTCCACAGAGAAGAGTATGGCGAACATTACGTGAGCACGGTTTGTTTCCATTTCACATGCAGTGGGTGCAACACCTTCAATCAGAAGACGACGACCAGCGATTGGAATTTTATCGGTGGGTAAATGCCAATTAATTCCATTAATACTGTTCAGCGATTAAGCTACTTTCACTCGTGACGGTATCAACGGCACCCATAATTCTCATAGGTGATCAGATGAAAATTCACATGCCACTGTAGAAACAAATTTTCAACGTCGCTTCTCTGTAAAGGTGTGGTGCGGTGCGGTATCAACGACAGTCAGTTAATTGGGCCTGTTGTGTTACAAAATCGTCTTACATGGCCTATTTACCTAGAATTTCTGAAAAACGAACTTCCACTACTATTGGAGGATGTTCCATTGGATACAAGGATTGGTATGTACTTCATCCTGCACATTATACCTGTCTGGTGATACAATATCTAAATCGAACTTTCTCTGAAGGATTGATCGGCCGTGGTGGTCCCGTTTATTGTCCACGAAGGTCTGTAGACCTCACATCGTTAGATTTTTGTTTGTGGGATGGATGAAAAGCGCAGTATACAAAGAAAAAGTGAATACTAGAGATGAATTTCTTGCTCGCATTTTGGATACTGCTGCCCTCATAAAAGAACACTAAGACGACCGCAGAAGAACAACACGTCATTTATCACAACAGTTGCAAAGTACATTGAGGTTGGCGGTGGGATTTTCGAACATTTATTGCGAACTGTAAAAAAATTATCAATGATTTGTGTTTTGTGCCATTCAAACAGTCAATAAATACAAGCAATAAGCCATTTATTGTTCTTTAATATCTCTCCTAATGGCTTTGTGCGCGCCAGTTTCAAACAGCTGTATCTCCGTATCCATTGACAATTGTATGTATTGGATATGAACTTTTTTACTCAGCATAATCGATATTATAATACCTCCCAAAATATTTACTATTCCTCCTGAATCACCCCATATATAACCACATACACGCATCCAATTGATAAATTATTAGTTTTTGGGGCAATGTTTCAAAATCGTCTTCATGTTTCTGTTATTAGGCTAAAAGATTGGAAGGATATGATACTGGATCTGGGTGATAATATTAACTGAATGCTTAGCAGTAACTTATCATTAACCTTGGACTTCTGTTACATATTTTACACTATTTAATTATTATCTTTTTCTAATACGCATGCCCATACGAACACTTACCATAAATGATATATAATGTGAAGGAAAATGCGGTAAATACGATTTGTGGGAATCGAAACCGTGCAGACTCTTTCAAACACAAGGAAACAGCTCCATCCGATGAATCTCAGAGCGATTATTGCATAACTTATGGGACTATCGTAAATATTTTGCACTTTCCGATTGTCAAGCTGAATAAAGAAATAAGGTTGGAAAATTAACTCTTTGCAAAGGCATGTACATTGTTTTAATGGGATTCTCTTCCTAATTTTAATATTTTTGATACGAAGCAAATTAAATGATCCAATCAATATTATATGACTTGTTTGAAGTGAAAATCTATGTCTGCATTCTCATATATTCTGATCACTTACCGTGTCACTAAAAATAAACAGCGCACTGTATGCGAGTACGTATATGCTAACGTAGATCATAGGCGAAACGACAAACCACAGGTCAGAACAACGCTTTTTTGGCTCGTTGCAGCTAAGTAGCAAGATGATTAAGAAGAGTGAAAATAAACTGGAGCTAACGACTTCCATAATCTTTCCTGAAGGGAAGAAAGAATAAAACAAAATTGAGCCTCATCATAGAGGAGAAATAAAAAAACGTATATATGTGTACAACATAAGACCATAACACATATATACACTCCTGCCCAAAATTTTGTAATCACGTTTCATTTTTCTTAATTTTCGACGTTGTTATTAAAATAGGACAAACTAATTTACCAATTTTTATTAAAATATTTTCTATTATGTGTAAAAATCAAAAAAAAAATTAAATAATATTTAACAAATATTTAAGAGATTCCTGAAATATTCAGAAATATTCCAAAAATGTGTAGAAGATTTCTGATTATGGTAGAATGTTGTAGATGATTCTATTATATTCTAGAAAGCGGGAGTATTGTTTCAATAATATTGAAACAAAACATTCTAGAATCATGATCCTAGAGTGCTTTGCAATAATTCTTGAGGTATAAGAGACTTATGAAAACAGACATCGGTATTTCGAAAGAGGATTTTGCCTAACTTTGTATGTGTCATGATAAAAAACATGTCAAGAAACTGAGATCTGAAAAAACAGAAGTGATATTATAATTCTGTATAAAGAAAGTTATACCATGAGAAATATTGGCAAAAACGATCACTTGATGTGTCATTTAAAAGAGTACAAACTATCATTCGACGATTCGAGGAGATTGGCAGTTTCAAGGACAAACCATGCTCAAGAAGACCGCACGTAACATTGGAATACACAACATAAGGCCATAACACATTAACGCAGTGGGTTTCAATCGGAGTGCCGCAACAACATTCTTGGGGTGCCGTGTAATTTGGGTTTAAATTACTTAAAATTGTTATTATTATTTTGAAATTTATACATTTATTTCATTATATAAAAGTGTACGGTATCCATTGTACTTTATCTTTTTAATTTTGTGGTGATCTATAATTGATCTTTATTTAGTGCCTCTATATAAAGAATAAAATTATTATATAGGTATATATTGTGAAAAAATTACTGGGACACTAGGGGCGCCGTGAACCGAGAAAGTTTGGGAACCTCTGAATTAACGCAATCGACAACTTACTGCACCTGAAATCCGAGTTGAGTTCAATAGGAAAAGAGGAACTCACGTGTCTACATCCACTGTAAAACTTCATCTTAAACAAGCATGATTTCATGGTCGTGTAGCAGACCGAAATCCCTTATTAAAACTGGAAAATCGAAAGAAACGGTTGGTTTGGGCTAAGAGCCATCAACGTTAGATAACTGAAGAGTGGAAAAAGTAATGTGGACGGATGAATATAAATTAAAAATTTTTGGATTTAAGTGTAGGTTTATGTGAGCCGATCAACTGGGAAAAAAAATTATTCCAGGTTGTTTAGTGTCTATAATCAATCTGGATCTGTGGTTGCTTCTGTTTTTCTGGATACTGCTTGAAATATTAAGAAAAGACAGTTATAAAAACATTCTTGAACATAATGCAATACCCTCTTGATTTCGACTTTGTGGAATACATTTTATTTTACGACAAAACAATGACCCGAAGCACAGTTTTAAGCTGTGCATGGACTTTCTAGCAACTAAACTATCACTATTTTATTACTAGAAAAGTAATAAAATAGTGATAAAATCTAGTGGAGGATATTTCGATGAAAAATTTGTATAGCTGTTAATATTAATAATTTCAATATTTTTTCTACAATTTCTCATTTTAATAAGTGTTTAAAATAAGTGTTTAATAAAAAAAAATCTTAAAATACTTTGTAACGTGTTTTTTTTTTTTATATTCAACCTTACCTTGTAATAGCTAATATCAGAAAAATTAAAGAAAATATGACAAAAGCATTTTATATGTGTGTCGTATACTCACACACATAAAAAAAAAATTGTTGTCATATTAGGGCCCCGAAGAGCTATCTTATATGCTAATGTATGTTACCGTCCATAAACTGTGTGTTCTCTGGTCGATTTGCTGCATTTTTCTGGACCAAAAACCAGTACTTTCAAGAGGAGAAACTTTGGTATCCACACCTGAGACCGACTATAACTCAACCATGGAGTGAGATAAGCCCATAAAAGTTCCTACTGTCATTGACGGGATTCGAATATGGGAAAGTCTGGCTGAGATGTTTGAGAGGGGATTTGTTTCTTTATGGACTTTACAGCGCAAGGAAAACAAAGTCATAATGCGTCTGAATTGAAAAGTCGAGCAAATTGAATGGCCTTGCAATTTTCAGTTGTAAGACACAAAGTCTTACAAATTAAATTAAATGTCTATATAATTTATGATAGAATGCTAGATAGAGTGATATTGTAAACCTTATAAGAAAACACTTAAAGTCACAAATATTGTTTAAGATAATGGGTCTCGCGCTAATGGAATTAATTTAAGAGAAGGTTAAATTTAATGTACAAGCAAATATACCTTGAAGATAAACATTAGAAACAGATATACGATCAGCGCCCACTACCTGAAGCAGCAAGTGAAGATACGAGACGGAACAGTGGGGGGTTAATTGATGGCATGGCAAAAGGGACGGACTGCTCCAGAGATTACAATAGGGGTAACAGGTGTAAGCGTTTTTGTTTACTGCAAACAGAGCAGGTGTGGTCATTTTATAATAAGGCGAGACGAATCAAGTAAATGGACGCAGATGTTTTCCGGATGGGTTCCGAGCTCCAGAAATTTCTCGTCATTTCTAGAAGGATCGAGAATTCTCTGGAAAACGGAAGTTCTTTCTACACCGGAAGGAGCTCGACCGTCCTGTCATGTGGAATAGGCAAATGAGAATGGAGATGATGAAGGTCCGATAGAAATGATTGGTTGAGGAAAGGAGGGGTGTTACGAAATTTTGGGAAATAAAACGGCAAAAGCGCGCGAGTTAAGGGGTGATAAAGTTTTTTTCGGGAATGATAAAGTTTTTTTTGAGGGCGAGAAAGGTGTTTTTGGAAAGATAGGCCCAGGAAGCGATCCACCAGTAGAACCAGTTATGGTGAGTTCACTAAATTCTGATAGCTTTAACAAAGTGTAGATAAGTTACGGAAAGGGGAACGTTCTCGAGATGGAACATAGAAGTCCGAAAGCGTTCACCGAGAAATATATTTGAAAGGAGGACAGCGAGATAATGCTAACAGAAGAACACCGTACCGTCCTATAGAAATAAAGTGATGGGAAGCGACTCCTACTGAATGATCCGGCACAGCAAAGAAGGATACGACACCAGGATGATCGGCAAAGCGAAAAGTGTCCCTGGCAAAGTTTAGCATTCCAGATGAACGTTCCCAAACCAATGGAGGACCCGATGCAGAGCAGAAAGTCACAGGCCACACGTTGTATTAGCGGTAAGATTCAAATCCCCAGAAGTAAGTGGTTAAACAACGAATTTACCTCTATGTACTTGCAAAGGGCTGCAGGGAAGATAGATAAATATTAAGTGAGATTTAGGGAAACATACAGTTAATTCAATGCATGTTGTATAGATAAGTAAGGAAATATCATAGAAATAGTTTAATGAAGGATGGTTTACAGTTGTGGTCTATTTACTGATCAATTAATGGAGGGGAAGTAATAATTTTGGACGGGTTAGCCTATAGAGCAGGTACAGTTGTATGTTACTTATATAAAGTCACTGAAGTAGAGAAATTAGTCGCTAAATGCTGGGGTTTACCTGAGAGGATGAAGAAATAAATAAACCAATGTATATTTCATTAACATGTAATTTTAATGTGTTAGGGTGAGAATAGAATAGAATAATGTGTAAAGTGGACATTAAATTCCAGAAGAAGAATTGTGTTAACCATGAAGAAGAATGTAGGATTGTGTAAGGATAAGTATGATTAATAAATAAAAAATGTCAATTGTATTTAAGAAAGAGTTAGGTGAAACTGATCGTAGGAATGTGTTAGTTGCCGAATATTAAGAAGATGATGATAGGAGAGCCTAATGACCAGGAACGTAATCCATGCCATGTACTTATATATGAAGTGAATAATGTGTAATGATTTGCTTGATCTTTTTATTTGTAAATATGTATAATAAACTAATTGTATTTAACTTAATGCAAATGGTGTTTGGTCATTTCTGAACACACAGCAATATCCAAAGGAGGAGTGCACTAATATAGGAACTCCCACAGAACCGGAATTCTTCTGTGAGATAACAAGTCAGATGCAAAGTGGGGATTTTTAAGAATATAATTAATAATAAATACTAGAGTAATAATATAAACAAAAAATAATAATAATAATAAATATATATAAAACGCCACCCCCACACAGTGAAATGGAACACAATAGCCAATATGCATAAATCTAAGCTATTAGAAAAAATAGACAGACCCGATTGCAGGAAGTTCACGTTTAGTCGACCATTGGAATAAGTTGCCTTCCTAGGTGGTCGAAGTTTGCAGTCTAATGAGTTTAAAGCGCAATTGGGTCTGCACTGGAGATGGAAAGAATGTGAAAAAGGGATTAGAGGTTAGGTTAGTATACAGAGTTTTAATATGCAATAATGATATTTACAGTAAACTCCCGTTATAAAACTCCACTTGTATCGCTGTTCTCTTCTGACACCGTGGACAATATTTAATACCATGCTTTTCAATCTATTTTGTATGCTGTTTTTAATAGGGTGCAAAATTCGGTTGGAAGTGCTAAATATTAAAGTACAGTACATTAATGTGCAAGTCCCCAAATTACATATAAACCATAACTTCACATTCATTGTAAATAAAACAAAAACCGAAAAATAAATGTTAACTATCAACATATGAAAAAGACGCGTTCTCTTTATAGCGCTCTTTATGGTTTATTCAAAAGAAAGAGCCACAGTGGTAGTCTACTCTACATGGTAGAGGAACTCATCTGAGAAAAATACTGCATCCAAATTGTTGACACCGCTTTGAATGAACTGCTGAAATTGGTAATTTCAGCAGTTCATTTATATATATATAAATCCTTTAAAAAGCAGTTCATTTATTTAGATATATAAATCCTTGTTTATGCTCCAGCATGGCCATCAGCTCAGAGGAGTTTATAAAGCTCCTGAACGTCAGAAGTGTAATAATTTCTAATTTGGTAACTCCAGAAGTTGTAGGCTTGAATTTTGCATAACGCCGAGAGGTACTGATAGCAAATAGACCTTACCTATAAGTTTTAAACCCGGCCTTTCAAACCCATCCGTCGCGTACATGCAATATAACACCACCAGCAAGACAAGACCAACACTTTCGCTCGTAATGGACCACACATAGATTATGTAAGTGCTTCTCAATACTCCGTACTTGTACATGATACCTAAAAGGGAAATATATTTAGATTAGGAAAATTAAGATTACTCCAGACTTTATAATTAGCAATAATTAAGTTACGCAAATTTTTATAACTCATCAGTTCACTTAATTTTCCATTTCGTTGATGCTGTTGTCTCTTTCTTATCGTGTGCTCTGAGTGCTTGAATTAAACTTAATATGCCAAGTTAAGTTAAGTTATTAACTAATTCGCAGAATTACTAGTTTAGGGTGCTATCTAACGTGCTTTTACAGATGAAGTTTAAACACTGATTTTCTCTTCCAAAAACATCTCGGATCCAGTCAGTATTGAGTATTTGTGTAGATGCAGATTGGGCTTATCTCTGCTAATTCGTTAGCAATGCATTATTCGGTTTAAGACTACTTTTTGAAGTAGCCTATAAAAGGACTGACAATTAATTACCATAATCATTAGGCTGAACGTGCGAAAAAGGCATATTTGTGGATTACGGCAATTAATAGGCTAAGAATAATGAAATTGCCTTGAAAACCCTTCTGTATCTTCGAAGACCACTTCAGAAACTGATTTAGGGGTGTGTGGGGGAGTAAATTCTGTGATGTTTTGTTTCAGAAAATTTTCTGAAAACAAAACGAGTGAAACGTGTATTCTTGTGTTAAAGCTCTACACATTTTGGGATATTTCGTTTTTAATAAGCCCCTTTCGTAACTTCAGGATACTTATCTATATACAAAGCATTTTTATTCATAAATTTTAAATGATATACAGAAAACTAATTAAGCAAATTTATGCAGAAAACGGCGATTAATACATTAAGTGAAGACAATCTTATAGTTCGGATTGACCATTTTGAATAATCGATTTGTACGCTTTATGTTCTTTAATGGAAAAGATCTGTTGCTTTCCTATTCCATGTACGGTCTCCGAATTGGTGCTTTCAGTGCCGGCCTTCAAATTTTGGGTGATATAATTTTTTTCACTCGCGGTCAGCGGAACATGTTTACGTTTTCCATTCACAGACTTATTTGCAACATAATGGTGAAGACGACTCACCTCTCTTTCTGTCAAAAGCAAGCTGCAGTAAACTGGGTTGTCAGCTTCCTAGGATACACAAGTATAATCAGTACCCTGGAAAGAATATCTAGGCTGGAGTTTCCATAGGTTTAGGTAATCGACAATGGTAACAAAATGCTTTCTGTGTTTGGGGTTCGGACATACCACACAGTTCTGTACGCGCGAGTCTCTCTCCTGTGGACATTGCGCGCGCGGCGAACATGTGTTCGATGAATGCCCGAACAAAACTGAGGATCCTCTATGTATCAATTGCAAAAGAGGGAAACGAGATTATCACCATTCTGTTAAGGACAAAAAAAAAAACTGTCCTGTTTACAAGAGGTCCCTAGAAACTGCAAGTTTGATGATTGCCGATGAATAATTTGATGCTGGTCTTGTAAACAGTGTGAATAGTGACCGCCGAAATTTGAATAGTGCTTCTGTCTCCAATGTGCAGCGAAAATCACGTGAAGTAAAGGTAATGTAAATTAACGGGCAGCGTTCTAGAGCTGTTGCAGACGAAATCAGAACTGCTGCCGAGCAAACCCATGTGGATATAGTTACAATACAGGAGCCATATGTTGCCAAGGAACATATGGGTAATCGCACAAGAGTTCTTGGATTTCCTCTTTCTACTCGTGTCATCCAGCCTGAACAGCACGACTCAAACTTTCAGTTTAGTCATGAATGAGAATTTACAAGTGACTGTGGTTAATGAATCGCGTAATCAGTTTGCGACCTGCACTCTCATCACAGTCTTCGCCTTTAGTTTATACATTATATCTGTATAGTGCCCACCGTCTGGTGACCTGAACGATTCACTGAATTATCTTGAGGCTATCATTAATCTTCTCGGTACCAGTAATATTTTAATTTCTGCAGACATAAATGCAAAATCGGAATTCTAGTATAGTTCTCAAACAGACGCTCGGGTGAAATGATGGAGGAGTTTATTATTAACAACAATATGGGGATCTATAACATCCCTCCGCAATTCACCACTTTCTCAAGCTCAGCTGGAGAGTCGGATATCGATAATACGTTTTCGAACTCTCATCTGAATGGACCCATCAGCCGTCTTGGACGTGCAGTAATCACCGAGCTATCTATTTTATTTTATTTTTGCAGCTCCTCGTTCTGTCTCTTCACTGTCTTGTGAAAGTACAGAACCGGAATTCACACAATTTTCATTAAATAATATTGACTGGGAGATCTTTAAATTCTCCATTGAGACTGGATTTACTGCTTCTGCTTCTCCTCGCCTCGGTACCGTGTCTGCTGCTGCATCTTATGTTCAGAAAACCCTGATAACAGCGTCGTACTGTATAAATCGGCTAGGGAGAAGTGTGTTAATGTGAAAACTTGCTCTTGGTGGTCTTCGGACTTGTCTGTCCTTAGGATACAAGTTCACCAAGCTCACAGGACTTACCAGAGATATAGACACTTGTCTCCTGAAGATGCTGAGGTACTCCATAGTCGGTATATTAATCTTAAGAAGAAATATGTTAGGGCAATTGCCGCTAAGAAAAAGGAAACTTGGTCTGATTTTGTTCAAAACTCTGCTAACCCATAACTATTGTATATAATGGTGTCGAGACTAAAAACTGGTCTGAGTCTGTAAGTGTTATACTTGACAACTCGTTCCGATTGATGACTCGGGTTGTGTACTGAAATTCATAGAAGTATTCGCTGTGCAACTCCTTGTACATATGAAATTGTTATCCGGAACCATTTACTGCTGCGGAGTTAGAGACAGTTATAAATCAGATCAATATAAAAAAATATCCGGGTATGGATATGCTTGAGAATATATTCATTGTGGAGACTGCAAAGCTTAAACCTGAAATTCTATTACAGTTATTTAACAAATGATTGGAGGAAGGACACTTTCCGGAGCTCTGGAAAACTGCTCTTCTGAGATTGATTAAAAGACCCAACAATCCCTCGGACGAGCCTAGATCTTATCGGCCAATATGGGGAAATTTTTGGTACGCCTAGTTGCCCTAAGGTTGAACTATTTTCCTTGAAAAAGATATTGCGTCCAACCAGTATGGTTTTTCTCCATGGCAAATTTCATTTACCATGTTGAAAACTCTCCGTTCAAATACACATTGGCTATATTCATAGACTTCGAGGGTGCCTTTGATTCCCTTTGGTGGGATAGCGCTCTCGAACGTCTACGGAATGCAGAATGCCCTCAACAGTTATATCTTCCTGTCAAGAGCTATTTTACTAACAAATCGTCACAGTCAGATCCAAGCATAACCAGATTCTACATCAAATTTCTAGAGGGTGTCCTTAGGGATCCATCTTAGGTCCGTTATTCTGGAACGTGGTGTTACAGTACTGAATATAGTGAAAATTTGAAAATACCAAGATAATGACTTACGCCGATGATCTAACAGTACTTCTTAGCGGTAACTCAAGATCTGCCTTGGAAGCATCATCTAGAATAGTCCTACACTACCTACAGAATTGGACCCACGAAAATAAATTGAAGATAAGTTCTTCCAAGACAAGCATTAGCTGGTATTAGCTGGCACCATGCAACTGAATTTATATATTATTTTCCGAGGATCATGCTACAGAATTAAAAGGGAGATACCAACTATATATCTAAATATACACCTCAATTTAGAGGCCAATCCAAAGACAGAGAAGAAAAAATGTTGGAACGAACCGATTAAACTATGCAGACCAGATGGGATAGTCCCTCAACGGGAGTCGTAACAAGAAGTTTTATACCACAAGGAACATATTTACTAAATAAGTCGACAAGAACATGGTTTTCTATGGGAATGGAAACTTCATAAATTATAACAGGACACGGGTCTCTCAATGCCAAATTATTCCAACTCGAACTACGTCATACAGATTTATGTGCTTGTGGAGCTGTTGAAAACTGGAAGCATGTACTTTATGACTGTCCATAGTATGATGATTTACAATTACAAATGCAGGGCTGTGTTTCTAATTTCCATCCTGGGAAAGAAGAGAATCTTCTCTCCAACCGAGCAACTTTTCAGGAATTGCAAGAATTTGCTAAGGAAGTATCTAAAAGAAGACGAAGGGTGGTTCGCTGAGATTCTGAGAGTAACAATTAGTACTGAAGTGGAGTCGGCAGAAGGCCAATCCCACCCCTTTTTTTTCTTTTTTTATTTCATTATTTTTAATTATTTTATATATATATATATATATATATTTTTTTTTTTTATCATTTTATTTATATATAAATTTATTTTTTTTGTTGTATTATTATTTTTTATTTATTTTTTTATTTATATTAATTTATTTTATTTTTTTAACACCACTGGAATTCTTTCTTTCCTCATTATTATTATTATTCATTCTATTTATTTATTTTTATATATTTTTTCCCTCTCCAGAGGAACTGGCTCACCTTCTGGCAACATCAAGTGGGTCAGAGTCTCGAATTGAGACAGTACGAGCACTATGGGACTGGCCCACCTTCCCGTGGTGTGGACGAGTACCCAGAATCATCTGTCAAGGTGATTGATGCTTCTGGATAGCCAAGCAGCCAGACACAACAACAGAACACACACATAATACTCACAAACCTCCGTCACATCTGGCCCATCTGCAGTGATACTGTTCTTCACAGAGATATGAAACGGAGTTGAACTGACCTTGTAGGAGCCGCCCTTTACAAAAACACGTGTCCATGTTGGATGTTGGGTGCCGGCACCTGGCAACGTAGCGGGCATACTAGTACTTGTCAAAGGATAGCCAACATGGAAAGAGGTTACAGCAACGAAGAGTATGCGGACATGAATTTCATGTATGGTAAAGCCAACGGCAGTGCACTCGAGGTTGCGCGTTTGTACCAAGAAGCATTTCCCCGCTGAAGGCAGCCCAACAGGCGCACATTCATCAGGGTACATCAGCACCTTAGAGAACATGGGCGCTTCGCACATGGAGTACGAGCAGAGAGGCCCAGAAGCATACCACCTGATGTTGAGGAAAGAATGCTAGAAAGAACATTCTGTAACATATAACATCTGTAAAATCATGTGGTGTTGAAACCAAAAATTAAAAATGTATTGTCTTATGTTTAATAAAACCACCCTTAGCAAAGGATTCACAGCTTTTTGCTAAACTAGTGCTCCCATAGTCATCCCATTCCATAGTGGCGGATCTTAACAGAAAATGTGCATTATCTCGAAAACGGTTCATTTGCGGCCCGATGTTCACTGGGACTTTTTTGCTTAATTTAATTGGTATTTTTCACCTTTAAATTACTGGCCATCATTTTTGAAACACCCTGTACAAGCGTGCCTAATAAAATGAGAAAAAATCTAATGAGATTTTTTGCCTAATGAGAAAAAATCGCAGAGAAAGAAATATACTTACATGCTGCAGGTAGAGAAACGATCAACAACAGCAAATGCAATACTAAATGACCGATAGTCATTTGGAAGATATCTATATGAAAACACACGAAAGAGAAATGCTTAACAAACGAAAAATTCACTAAAAAAAAAAAAAAAAAAACGAAATAATTCTATTCCTTTCTATATACTTTATATATATATATATATATATATATATATATATATATATATAATCACTTTATTTAATAAATAAGGAATCATGACAATGTCATACCCTGTTACAGGAGATGGGTTCACAAAGCAAATATTAAACAACATCCATAGCAGCAATCTACCATTCAAGCTACAGTAACACTCTTTTAACCTACGTCTCTTTGCTACATATCAAGGTCAATATTAAATTCATTATCCGCACAAATCGCAAAGCTAGAATCCATTTTTAGTACATCAAGAAACAGTAATTTGCAATAAAAACTCATTTGGTGCTCTGGTTGCTTTGCGAAACACCTCGTTAAACATCCCTTATTAAAGCATATAGGATAGGAAGTTACGTTTCTATGAGCACCAAAAAGCAGTTATCTTCAGCTGGGACAGCATAAATGTAAGGGAATAAAGGTGCATATTATACTGCCAAAGCGACAACTAGCATAGCCTCAAAACATTTCCAATTACCATTTCTTAATTTAATTGGTATTTTTCAGTTACAGGTCCATTCTAAGAAGAATATGTGAAAATCAATATTGATTTTGAAGAATCGACATTGATGTAAATAAATAAATTATTTTTTGTTTGTAGCCTGGGACGACTACATAAGGACAGTGAAGTTCACATTAGAATAAAAAAATCAACACCGTATTTACAGTCACATGGGCTTGAACTCCTATACCCTTCCGTTTGACAACTCTGCTTCGGCAGACATTTATATGACAAACTCTGTCATATAAATTTCGGCTTACAGCTTCTGCTCAAACCGACAAGTTATCCCAGCCTGGGCACGAACAAGTCATATACAACTTACTCAACTTTTTATTTTTATGAGACATGATCCTCCACAATATATACGAGGGGGTACCAAAATGTTCGTACCCTGACCTAGACCAAACATCAGTAGGAAGATGCTGTTTTTAATATACGTTGTCTACATATTCAACAACTAACATGTGAAATTTAATTCCCGTACGTTATCGTACACCAGAGGTGGAGCCCGGAATCTGAGGAAGGACGCTATGGTTGACAAAGTGGAGTATCGAGCAGTAATCAAGTACCTGCATTTGCAGGGCAAGAAAGCTCAGGAAATTGACGAAGAAATGAAAGTTGTGTGTGAGCAGAATTGTGCATCCAAATGACACTTAAAAAAAGTGGAAACGGGAGTTCCAGTGCGGTCGTACAAGTGTCTTTGACGAACCAAGAGAAGGAAGGCGATCAACATCCACAGACAGTTGCAATGATTGAGCAGCTGGTGATGAGTGACAGACATGTGACAATTCATTTCATCGCTAATGCAGTGAGAATTAGTTATGGGTCTGTCCTCAGCATTTTACATGACCAAAAACCAAAACCAAACTATTATTTTTAGGCCACCCGAATAATTTAATTCATCTGTCGTGCATTGTGTATTATGTCCGTAAATTGCGTCGTGTATTCTATGGTCGATTTGCCTGTTTTGCTGGACGATAAACCCGAGTTGCCGGGGTAAAAACCTTGCTTCCTACGCCTGAGACCGAGTGACTCAGCAACGGAGTGAAAAAAAAAAAACATTAAAGTTCCGCGCGTCATCGACGGGATTCGAACCCGGGCCTTTTCCACCCTATGTGAGGAGAACGGTGACGATACCACTGTGCTACCCCCGCAGACACATAGTGGACATAGTGTTTTTTGTTATGCGGTTCCCGTGGTTTCCCACAAATCCGCGTTAAATACTCTGTTAACATAGCAAAGCCAGTCAGTGTGGGTTATGTGTGAATAGTGTTTTGTTTGTGTTGTTTGACTGGCCTCTTCGTTACTGGGAGGCACGATCACCAGGAAGGAGCCTCCCAGCATCCGTCCACTGGCACGAGGAGCCGGACCAGGGAGTAAAAGACATCTGACGGGCCGTCCACACTCTTGCAGGAGCGAGAGTGGGGAGAGCCAAGGAAAGAGCGGAGAAGAGACAGGAAAGTGGAAGACAGACAAGATAGCGAGGATGACAGAGCGTAGGCATCCTCCCAGGCGAAACGCAGCAGGAAGAGTGCTAGGTGCAGTTGTGGGAGTCCTGGAGAAAGACTGTGGGTAGGAAGAAGAGAATAGGTAAAGTTCAAATTAAACAGTCCAGGATCGTCACAATGGATAATCACGGAGCGGCGCCGACAGGGCTGTCCGCCATTTGCAGTTTAATGTCTGGAGGTTTCCGGTGCTGGGTATCAGTTGCTGTCTAGAGGAAGTTATCCAGGAGTAGTGTTCGGGAGTTGCAGGTTATGCCAGCGACGACGAAAGACCTCGTTGGCATAACTGGTCAGTGCACGGAAGGCATCATTAGATTCCAATAACTTGGTTTCTGGCCGAAGTGATGTAATGTGGAGGTCTAGGAGTAGTTGGTTTCTTAGATCTAAGTATACTTAGATCTAAGAAACCAACTATTTTCTATTTTCTTAGATCTAAGTATGGTCCTTGAGGTTGTCACAGACATTCTCTCAGATATGCCAGACAAGCTGTTCTTGCTACCTGGGAGTCTAAAACGCTGATGGAACTGATATTCGGGTGACACTCAAGTCAAAGTGGACCCAATTTCGGCGAAGTCCGGGACGGTCTATGACAGCCAAATCCTCTGCTTGCACCTTCACGATGGTGGGACTGTTAGTAATCCTGGGTATAACCTTCATGCACAAGTACATGGTGGGTGACCACCCAGGTGTGAACTAACGTAAGCAGGGGTCGAGGTGTGGCGGCCACACCACATGGAGGAACGCCGCCCCTCTATGTTACCAGGCAGTACTAGGTGGAAGATGACTCTCATCAACCGGTGAAATACCACCGCTTTCCTTATTGGAGGCTTGAAGTGGTGGAACCCATGTTTAGTCTCTAGAGCTAAGTTCCGGCCAACCCTTCCCTATCTCTTCCATCATGCAGTATGATTGATGATTTTTGAGGTTATGATGAATGTCGTGGCGAGATCCAATATTCCTTACATTTCGAGGGTACAGCTCTAAAACAGTGTTCGCAGGCCGGCCGCTAGTTAGTACACCGGACTGAACCTATTGGTAACTCTCTAGGAAGCTTCCGGATCAGCTAGTGTATAATCTTGCTACCTCTACTCTGCCAGATAGTGACTGGAGGGAGTCCGAGTAGTGTGTATGCGGGGAGCATTGTCGAGGCCACGTTATGTCAAGGATCTGGGTATATTCTTACCACATGTACGCCATATCCAAAAATTTCATTACTTCATACAGCATATCCCACCCACTTTTTCTTACTATTGAATACACCATGAATTGTCAAAATAATAGAGCAAGCTTATCTGCGAAAAGATCTAAACCTCCCAAGGACTTCCTAATTCATTTCACAAATATACGTGGTCTCAATTCTAATCTCAACGATGTCCATTTCCACTTGCAGTCTTCCAAACCCCATGTACTTTTTCCTGACTGAATCTCAGTTATCAGTTGATTCAACTACTGCTCATCTCAGATGTCCAAATTATTTGCTGTATGATTCCTTTTGCCTCAAAGGTGGTACTTGTGCATATGTCCGTTCTGATATTCCCTGTCAGAGACTTGGCAATTTGGAATCTCCTCTCTTTGATCTTCTCTGGCTTAAAATCTGTCTACCTCATTGTGTAAAATTCATCTGTTGTGTCTACCGTTCTCCCAACTCCACTAATCACTTGGATCTCTTTGACTTCCTCTCTTTGCAACTTGACTTTCTCCAGTCCAACTTTCCTAACAGTGAGGTAATTTTCCTTGGTGATTTTAACGTTCACAACTCCAGCTGGCTTCCGTTTTCTAGTCACACCGATCCCGCAGGTCGAGATGCTGAGGCTTTTGCAATTACTAATGACCTAGCACAGATTGTTCATTTACCTACAAGAATACCGGACAATCCTAATCATACAGCCAATACGCTTGATCGTTTTCTCACAAATAACCCTTCTAAGTACAAGGTTGAAGTGAGAGGTCCTTTAGGCACTTCAGATCACAACTTGGTGATTGCCTCTTCTCCAATGGAACCTTTATCTCATGGCTATTCCCAACCTCGTATTGTTTGGCATTACAAGAATGCAAAATGGGATGACCTGCGAGACTTCTTTTCTTCTTTTCCTTGGTCTGATTACTGTTTCAAAACTTCTGATGTCAACGTTTGCTCAGATCGTGTCAGTGAAATTATTCTTGCAGGAATGGAATCCTTTATCCCACACTCCACTTTAAAATCTCGTCCTTTATCTAAACCTTGGTTTTCCAATAAATGTGCTAAGGCTGTCCAAGAGAAGACCGTTGCATATCGTAATTGGCTTGTTTCTAATTCTTCAGTTTCATTTTCTGCCTACACCAAAGCTCGCAACAATTGTAAAGCAGTTATTAATCAATCCAAACTAGAGTTTGAACAGGCTAAGTAGAAAACTTGCTTCTTGCCCTAATGGTAGCCGAGCATTCTGGTCTCTTGCCAAAGCTATTGGCCGCAACTTTTGCCCATCTCTGCTCCCACCTCTGTCCAAACCAGATGGTTCTGTTGTCACTTCAGCCAAGGATAAAACTGACCTGCTAGCATCCCATTTTTCTTTGAGCTCATGTATTAATGATCTTGGTAAAACACCTCCCACCATTCCTAACACGCTCCATTCAATGCCTCCTGTGGTCTTCCGTCAAAAGGATATCAGAAGGATTTTGATGAATCTTGATGCTAAGAAAGCTACAGGTCCTGATGGTATTTCTCCACTTGTTCTCAAAACCTGTGCTCCTGAACTTACTCCTATTCTTTTCCGCCTTTTTTCACTTTCTTATTCCAAAGGTGTTTTTCCTTCTGCTTGGAAATTTGCTCATATCCAGCCAGTTCCAAAAAAAGGGTGACAAATCCCTCCCATCTAATTATCGTCCCATTGCAATTACTTCTACTCTTTCTAAAGTAATGGAGAAATCAATTAACCGCCAACTCTTAAACTACCTAGAAACCTTCCGTCTGATCAACGATCGCCAGTATGGATTCCGTCAGTGTCGATCCACTGGTGATATTCTGGCTTATGTTACCCATTTATGGACTAATTCAATGGAAAGGTTCGGTGAAACACAAGTAGTTGCTCTTGACATCTCAAAGGCCTTTGATCGTGTTTGGCATAAAGGTCTTCTAAACAAGCTTCCATCTTATGGTTTGCCAACTGTTTTTAGTAATTGGTTATCCAGTTTTCTCTCTGATCGCTCACTGAGGGTGATGGTAGATGTCTCTCTGTCTTCTAACTTCTCCACTAATGCCGGTGTCCCCCAAGGTTCAGTTCTTTTCCTCTTGTATATCAAAGACCTTCTTCCATTGACTCGAAATCCTATCCATAGTTTTGCCGATGATAGCACATTGCATTCAACTTTCCATTTTGAGAAACCTTGTCCTGCTCAATCAGCTTCAAGTTCTCGAAAATCTGCTGCCAATTCCTTAAATGCCGATCTTCAGGTAATTCGCCAGTGGGTCAAAGACAACTTAGTTGATTTCAACCCTTCTAAAACTCAATCTTGTCTTATATCTCGCAAAAAGGATTCTTCTGCTCCTATGCTTATCTTTAGTGACACTCCGATTTCTAGGCAAAATGATATATCTCTTTTGGGGTTTACCCTGACTTCTAATCTCTCTTGGCACAAGCACATTACAAATATTGCTTCCTCTGCATCTAAAAAACTTGGTTTTCTCTTTCGCTCTCGGCGTTACTTTTCTCCCAAACAGCTGCTCACTCTGTATAAATCGCAAATCCGCCCTGCCATGGAATATTGTTCCCACATCTGGGGTGGTGCCCCCAAAAACCTCCCTCAGGCTTCTTGATTCCATTCAGAAGAGGGCAGTTAGGTTAATTAATGATTCATCTCTAACAGAGTCTCTCCACTCGCTTTCTCACAGACGCACTGTTTCTGCTGCATGCCTCTTCTACAGATACTTCCATGGGCACTGTTCTTCTGAATTGGCTTCTATAATTCCCGCTCTCTCTTTCAAAACAGTCCGAACACGTGCCGCCACCAGCCAACATCCATTTACTGTCCAACTTCAAACCCACAGAACCAACTTTTCATCTTCCTCATTTATTCATTCAACTGCCGTCTTCTGGAACCACCTTCCTTCATACATATTTCCTGAAAATTACAATCTACAGAAGTTCAAGTCCAATATTAACAAATATCTTCTTTCGTCTTCTCAACCTCCAACCCAAGCACGGTACTAAGTACTATAGGTTAAAATACCTCTCGTGTTTGGGGTTCTCATAAAAAAAAAAAAAAAATACGTTGCATGAGTGCATCACGTGATCCCAGTCTTCAGGTTCTCCGCAGGTACAGAGGGCATCCTCGACTAGGTCGAACTGTAGAAGGCGTCTCTTGAAGGACCCGTGGCCAGTTAATAGGAAGGAAGCATAGACGTTAGGGAAGAACCAAGTGGAATGTTGCTGGTTGATGTAGGTTACCTCAGGAAGGAAAAGTTTAGTGGTTGCACCAGGTGTGGAGTTATTCCAGCGGGTTTGCCATAAGTTTATGAACTGTAGCCACACACGTTTATGTTCCTGTTTTATGTCGGTATCGGTACGGGTTTGAATGGTGAGGAATTCAGCTTTCTTATTCTTCTTGATGGCATGAGAAAGTCCGATAAAAGCGACGTGGAGGTCCAAAGGGAGGCGGCCTGTTAGTAGCTGTAGGGCATCAGTTTATGTCGTTCTACATGCGCGGGTCATTTGTAGTAGCATAAGTCGTTGAATTTGCTGAATTTTGCGTTGAGCATGCACTAAAGTCATTCGGTGGTACCATACTGCAGCTCCATATGTGACAATTGGTATAAATACTGCTGAGTATAAAAGGCGTAGAGTTGGTCCTTTAAGACCCCAGTCCTTGCGGGTAATGCGTGCTAACATACTGATGTAATTTTTTATCTTTTCTTTGATAGCTTGGATATGAGGAATGAAAGTTCTCCTGTCGTCCAAAATTACTCCTAGGTACTTCACCGATCGGTAGTTTTTCAGTGGGCGGCCGACACATTTTACATTACCATCTGCACATGTCTAATGTCTCTGCATGATGGGTTCCAAGATTTCTGACGCCTTTTCAGAAGCAATGTTCTCGCCAACCGTTGGATTTGTGTAATGCTTCGAACTACTGCGGCACCCACCCTATTCTCTTGACCTAGCACCGTCAGACTTATTCTTTTTTCGAGAAATGAAGAAATCACATTGCATGGACTCCGCTTTGATTCGTCTCAGGAAGTCATCAATGAAGTGGGGTAATGCTTCTTATCAGAAGCAGCCTAAGTGCGACGATAGCTTTCCCGGATTCAGACGTTTCACATGCTAGTATAGAATCTGTATGGTGTGAGATAGTTGGAAACAAAGGTATAATGCGAGTAGGAGTAATCTAGAGACAGGTGATTGTGAAGATTATGACGAAAGCCTCTACATGCAAATCGAATGGGCAAGTAAGCGTCAATGTCTTATTATGGGTGATTTCAATTTGCCTCTAATTGATTGGAGAAAATGGGAAGGAAACGCGACATGGGGAACAAAATTTTTAAATCAACTAGATGACTGTTATTTATATCAACATGTCAGGGAAATTACTGGAGAAAAGAATATCCTAGACCTCATCATCACCCATGAATCAGATGACGTAAGAGGGCTGACAGTAGAGGAAACAGTAGTAGGAAGTGATCACGGAGTTCTACGGTGGATGATGATGAGAGAGGTAGCAGTAGTGAAAGACAAAGGAATGGGTTTTAATTTCAGAAAAGGAAATTACGATGCCTTAAGGTACTACATGGCTTCTATTAACTGGGTAGATATCGCACAGAGAATGAATACAATTGAACTGTGGTATGCTTTTAAAACATTAATCACAGACGCCTTGAATTCGTATTTACCATTAAAAAATACTCCACGAGGAGGGTTCCAAGTTGGATGAATAGTGAAGTTGCCACATTACTTGAGCAGAAAAAGGTGGCATGGAAAGGTTACAGAGCAATAAAAGCACCGAATCCTATAACAGCTACAAGATGATCTGTAATAGAGCCACAGAAAAGGTTCGACAGGCAAAAGCAGTTTATGAGAAATCACTAGCAAACCGAACAAAGAAGGGGGGGGGGATAAGGGATTCTTCACATATATAAATGCCAAGAAGAGCAGGACAAACCAGATCGGACCTTTAAGTAAGTGAAAGGGGATAGTATTAAATATGCCAGCTGCCATTGCAGATGAACTCAACAGTTATTTTGCATCGATATTTACCAATGAAAAACCTTTTGTGGCAATGGAAATTGTGGGAGCGAAGTTGAAAAATATTTAATTAATGATATTAAAATTTCGCAAGATTATTTGATGAAAAAACTTTCGAACCTACAGGCCAGTAAGGCTTCTGGAGTTGATGGAATATACCCTATAATCTTAAGGGAGGGGGCAAGTGAGTGCATTGAACCATTGAGGCTAATTATGCAAGCATCACTAGACTCTGAAGAGATTCCCTTGAATTGGAAAAGTGCCAATGTATCTCCCATACATAAGGGTGGCGCTGAGAGTGAAATGGGAAATTATTGACCTGTCAGTCTGACTTCAGTGGTAGGGAAAATCATGGAGGCAAATGATCAAGGGTGGAATTCAGGATCATTTGGATCGAATTGAAATTTTCAAGGATACTCAGCATGGTTTTGTAAAGGGAAAATCATGTTTAACAAATCTGCTCCGCTATTTTGAAAGGGTCACTCACGAGCTGGATTTAGGGAATAATTTCGACATTGTTTATTTAGATTTCAGCAAAGCTTTTGACTCAGTCCCACATGAGCAGTTCCTTTATAAGCTGGAACAGGTTGGAATCACTGGGAAAATCCTTCGATGTATAGCACGATGGCTTCAGGACAAAAGGCAGAGGGTTGTGATAAATGGCTATTCCTCAGATTGGGTTGATATAAGAAGTGGGGTTCTCCAAGGATCAGTATTAGGACCACTGTTGTTTTTAATTTTCATAAACGACATTGATGAAGGGATAGAGGGCGTGATGTCTAAATTTGCAGATGATGTTAAAATTGGTAGAGTAGTTAATGATCACTGTAAAGCTGAGCGTCTTCAGAGAAACCTAGATAGACTTCAGGAATGGTCAGAAAAATGGCAGCTATGCTTTAATCCAACAAAGTGTAAGGTATTACACCTGGGAAACAGTAATCCCAAAATAACTTATTCACTTGGTGGAGTTCAACTAAACCCAGTACTGGAGGAGAGGGACTTGGATGTTACGATACGGTCAGATATGAAATTCTCTGAGCATTGTAAACAGTTTGCAAGGAAGGCCCATGGTGTCCTATCGGTGATCTATCGAACTTTTGCAAGTAGAGACAGGGACGTGATAATCCCATTGCATAAGGCTTTTGTTAGACCACACTTGGAATACTGTGTTCAAGTATGGAGACCGCACCTAAAGAAAGACATCGAGCTTCTTGAAAGGGTGCAAAGACGGGTAACTTGCCTGGTGAGATCGGCAAAAGGGCGCCTTATGAAGAAAGACTTCGAGTATGTGGGTTGCAGAGTTTGGAAACTAGACACCTTAGAGAAGATTTGATTGAGATGTTAGACTCTGGGAGGCATCAGTAAAATGAATGAGGACGAAATTTTCAAGATTATAAATGATGCTAGACCTAGGGGACATAATTCAAATTACAGGGGGAAATGTTTAGATTGGACTGCAGGAAGTTTTATTTTAGCCACCGAGTTATAAATTACTGGAATAAGTTGCCTACATGGGTGGTAGAGGCTGACAGTTCGGGGAAATTCAGAGGTCATATTGGATAGTACCTTCGGGTGACGGAAGCACATAGGATGATAGGTTTAATTTCTTTTTCTTTTATTAATTATTATTATTATTTATTATTTTTCTTTTTTTATCATTGTTTTATTCGTTTTTTTTTTTTTTTTTTTTTTGGCTGGTGCAGCATAAGCCATAGGCTTTCTTGCACCATTCAGCCATTACTAATACTAAGTGGAATCGCGTTTTCAGGCAAAAAGTGAGGACTTCTATGATCAACGCAATAAACAACTGGTCTATAGACGGGAGAAATGTATTACTATACGTGGAAAGTACATAGAAAAGGATTAAGTTCCTGTGAAGTTTCACCATTCTAGGACTATTATTTTTAGGTAAGACTACGAAATTTTTTTATACCCACTCGTATAACCACTGCCATTCTCCACTTGTAATAAAGCGTACATTCCTGCAATGCACATTGTAAAGTAGTGGTAGTTTGATCTTCTTCAGCTGTCTAATCTGCAAGAATTTTTATGACACTGCGATGTCACATGAATGATACACATCTCTCCGAATTTGTTTTTTTTTAAGAATAAATGAAATTATATTACTGGCTTCTGACTTTATCCTGGTTGTGCCCTCAGTAGTTACTATGTCCACTTACTGTGCGACACGGAACGTTGCCCTGCTGATACAAATATGGCCCTTCTGTAAAGAATTGCCAAAATGGCAATTCTTTAAAGAATGACCATATAGACATTTGTTCGGAATGTTACAAGGGAGAGCTGGGGTCATGATTACATCGGTGATAATCAGTGGATCAAGTCAACGCAAAACCGGGCCATACTATCACACTACAATTACGAAACTTCGTTGTCAGCGCAATACAAACTGGGAACCGACTGTGAGCACACACCACGCACAAACATGTGCATCTAATGCATATACTGGTGGTGTGATTTATTAAGACGCATCCCGTTCTTCCAGTAAATGAGTAAAAACTAGTGGAAGCCAAAAATGAGAAAAATAATAAGATCTTCAATACGCTCACTATATTTTAAAATAATTTTATTATAGCAGCATACAAGTAAAATCAAGATGACGCTGGTTAAGAATATAGATATTAAAAAAAAATATTACTATACAGATTAAAAGCGCTAAAATTAGAAATAAAGATTACAAACAAAAGCTTTTTGCATCGGTATGGTATCTTTCTCTATTCAAAAATTCAACTGAGATGGGTGGAGGTCTTCCCCTAGACCCTCGCGGATGTCATGCTTGTTATTATTATCGCCCCCCCCCCCAAAACCAGACAGAAAGGAGTGAATTCGAATTCCGTCAATGACGCGAGGAATTTTTATGGGCTTCTCAATGTGAAGTTAGTGGTTCTTAGACGTTATTGCATGTTTTTGTTCCGGAAACGTCAGTTTTTTTGTCCAGAAAACTGACCCAAGAATGCACGTAATTATAGACACATTATTCTGACACCTTGGTTTCTTTAGCGATTAATGCACACCTAAGTTTTCTCCGGCCTTCTCCTCCTCCTCTTTCCTTGCAAACCCGTAAATTATTTAGAAGCTCGCAGCTTTTCTTTCCTTCCCCCTCCTTCGTTTCGCCTTTTGATTTCTATTCCCTTCTGTTTTTCATTCCTTTTCCACATTTCAGCCCTCTACTCTTTAATCACATGCATTCACAACGCCCACTCAACAGAATCCATCATCGCCAACCACGTGTATTCGTACTCACTGCTCTAAATTGAATTTTCTCTGTTTTTAATCATTATTTCTAATTTTAGTGTTTTTATTTTATATATATATATATATAATGTAAACCCTAAACACGAGAGGTTTTGGAACCTATAATACTTAGTACCGTGCTTGGGTTGAAGGTTGAGATGACGAAAGAAGATATTTGTTGACATTGGACTTGAACTTCTGTAGATTGTAATTTTCAGGAAATACGTATGAAGGAAGGTTGTTCCAGAAAACGGCAGTTGAATGAATAAATTAGGAAGATGAAAAGTTGGTTATGTGGGTTTGAAGTTGGACAGTAAATGGATGTTGGCTAGTGGCGGCACGTGTTCGGACTGTTTTGAGAGAGAGAGAGAGCGGGAATAATAGAAGCCAGTTCAGAAGAACAGTGCCCATGGAAGTATCTGTAGAAGAGACATGCAGCAGAAACAGTACGCCTATCAGACAGCGAGTGGAGAGACTCTGTTAGAAATGAATCATTAATTAACCTAACTGCCCTCTTCTGAATGGAATCAAGAAGCCTGAGAGGTTTTGGGGGCACCACCTCAGATGTGGGAACAATATTCCATGGCAGGGCGGAAGTTGAAGATTAGAGTAAACAAGATCAAGCGCTTGATTACCTCTTGTAACAGGGACGTTGATATTTTTAGCTCCGAGAACTAATAAGAAGTCGGACAGCAACTCATTTGTAAATTATATTTGGGCAGGGAGAGATTAAAATCGCCCATTATAATTATATTAGATTGAGACTTATAAAGTGATGATCCAGGTTATTACTTCATTAATAATATAATCAGTAGATCCAGACAGAATATAAATATTATATATTTGAAGTAGTGAATCTTTAACTTGGATCAGAAGAGAAATTCCTTCAAAGTTGTAGGAACAGGAGTTGTAGGTGTTAATAACTTTAATGTTGGATTTTAAAATAATTGCTGACCCTCCACCTCTTCGATTAATCCTAGATGTCATGTATGGAGTGTAGTTGAGATTTTCCGGCAGTGGAAAAACATCCTCAAGAGGTTCCTGTATCCATGTTTCAACTAAACAAATTATGTCATGAGTTTCTCCAACCAAAAGTGTATGTAAGCGTAGTCAGTTTATTTTTTACACTTCCTACATTCTGAAGAAAAATGCTGAGATTAACATAGGTGTTAGAAGGTCGTTCGCAAGTATTAGGAGGAAGGATAAAGGATGGACTATGATGCGAACTCGGACTGGTATTCTCTAGCTATGCAGACAGATTGGGAGTTAAATGTTAACTTCTCACTAGGGTTGTTGACAGAACCTAGAACAGTTCCATAGAATGGCATGACGAGTAGACCATTCGGCCAGATATCAGGATTTAGATACTTTTGAAGGTCACAATCCTTTAGCTCAATTCTGAAGGATGCGTAAGTCGGATGTTTGGTTTTTATCTTGAAAGCACTACCCGGAATTTCCAGCTCTAATAGAATAGTAGCTGATCCATCTGCTGGGAGATAGTATTGGGATCTAGTCTGCTAACAAAAATATTATTACTTCTAAACATCGGACGATTTCTAATTTTAATACAAGACTGCATATTTTTTGTTCCTATTATGCTACTATATTTGTTTCTTCTGCAGTGAACCTTAAAACTTGAGGAGTTTGAAGGCAAGCTATTATGGCTAGGCACTTCAGGATTAGGATCAGATGGATAATTTTGACAGTGCACGTACATACTGCCAGGTTTCTGTTGATTTCTAATTGTGGTGGGTATCTGTTGCATGCTTGTGTCAACAATACGTTGCGAGGATACACAATTCTGCCCTCGGAGAGAATGAGAGGCAGAACTACATTTGGTTTAACAATCATCATTCTCTAAATTGTTTTCTCAACATTTGTTCCAGGGTAAAAAATGAGATATCTTTGTTCGGGGATATTGTAGACAGGGGAGACGGGTAAGAAATATCCTCAGTTTGTGTGGTGGCATCTAAGCGTGACTTCCTTGTATGATGTGAAGGCTTCGGAGATGGTAATAAATTGACAGAAGGAGATGATTGCGCAGACAAAAATAGTGAGGGAAATCCTGAAATTTTTTCATTTAAGTTGCACATTTTTAGGTTACTTTGTACTATAAAAACGTGTGTAATCTAAAAAACTAATTTGTTAAACCTAATTTATTATAAAAACACTGCACAGAATATTTTGTGATAATGACTTATTTGTACAGGTTTCTATTTTCCCATTTAGTAGCAGAGGCATGTGATGCAAGAAATCAAGCGTATAAGCTTATGTAGCATCAGCCAAAAAAAAAAAAAAAAAAATCCTTAAACACATCCATTCGCTGTAAATGTTTGTCCTTGAATTTATTTAAATTCAGTTAAATGTCCTCCTTGAATTTATTTAAGTAATCAACTTCCACAACGACAGATGGAAGTTTGTTTTTAACAATCAGCTACCCGCTGGCTGCTAAAGACAAATTTCCGCACATCTGTTCTACAACTGTCTTTTCTCAATATGAATGTATGCCCTCTCAGGTTCGTAATCTGAGCAAGAGGAATAATCCCATCAGCACTGAGCGTGCTCAAACCATTCCAGGCCTTATACACCTCAATCAGATCAACTCGCAAGTGCCTAGTCTCTAGACGCTGCAATTTGCAGAACTTAAGCCTATCTTGGTAACAGTATCCCCTTGTTCCCCTCACCAGTCTTATTGTCCTTGCTGCCCTTCTCCGTACTCGTTCAAGCAACTCTATAATTGAATACTGTGTACAGGTCTGGAGGCCCAAAAATTAGGCCTCCAGACCTGTACACAGTATTCAAGTCGTGGCCTGACCATTGCCTTATACAAAGGGATACTCGACTCGTTTTCTCTACTAGCAAAATTCCTGTATATCATTGTCAATACTCCATGACCTACACTGACAGCAAGTCTGCACTGTCAGAAAACTTCATATCTGACTGCACAATTACTCCCAGGTCTTTTGCATTTTCTACAACCATAAGTGTATTACCACACAGTTGGTACGTTTCTCTGGGGTTACTTCTACCCATATGCAGTACTAGCCGAGTGGTCCCGCGCGCGGGTGCATAAGTATATGTGCTTTGAGTGACCCGGGTTCATGCCCAGGACTGCTGAATACGGTGCGGTTTCTTGTATCCTCTCTACCTTGAAAACTCCTCTGACCAGTGTGGTCGTCCCGGAGTATAAACAGAAAATTTATTTTATTTACTTTGCATTTGCCAATGTTAAACTTGATTTGCATTTCTCGGCCCAACTTTTCTAGATCATGTTGCAGTAGCACACTGTCATTAACAACCCTGCCAACCTTCGTATCATCTACAAACTTGGACATTAAGCCTGATATACCTTCATCAATATCATTGATAAACATACAAAACAACAGTGGGCCCAACACCGAACCCTGGGGAACTCCACTAATAACATTTGTCCACAAAGAGCAGCGTCCATTGTTTACCACCCTCTGTCTTCTCCCACTCAACCACTCTTATCATTGTAGCAACTTACCCTTAATACCTGCTCCTTAACACCTTAATAATCTGCTCCAATTTGCACAGTCGTCTTTCATGCGCAACAGTATCAAAGCTTTTCTGAAACCCAAGTTTATGATAGCAAAATTATTTTTGACATCCAGTTCCTTTGTAACCACATCATAGTATCCAATCGAATTTATCAAACAAGACTTTCCCTTAACAAACATGATGATCTGAATTATTACTGCAGTTGTTATCCGCCACGAACTCTTCTACCGTTCGTGAGGCTGCAGGGCGTGGCCGCAAAACTATAGCCAGACTAGGCGTAACTGATACTTTTTGTTCTTAGTGTAGTTAAGACGTTTGTGGCTATCTTATTTTTACTTAAAATGTTCGCCTATGGTATTGTCTGGTGTCAACTTCCACTCTTCTGTTTTCGTCTAGTGGTATTATAAAACAAAGTCTCGTATACCCTCAGAACAGAGAAGAAGTTCACTTCCCCTCTTCATCCCGCAGTTTGGACTTTAGTGTTGTGATTAACATCGAGCAATTATGCAAATAATTTACTCGATGCCGCAATAAACTTTTAATCATATTTTAACACTAACTCCATTGTTCTCTGGTTGAATGAGAGGTTTTGGCAGAGAAAAGAGAAACCTTTATAACACAAAACATAACATGATTTATTACAAGAAAGAACATACACACTTCACTCTTCCCATTAATATAGGCATAATAGGACACTTCATGCTTGGCAAAATATTCAAGTAATCTATGGGCGAACTTATGTGTTTTACACTTAAAATATAAGTTCTATGAACTAGAAAGAATCATTTCATCATCATGCTTACAGATACTTTCATACTTGTATCATTTCGACTTATCAGCTTAAGATGTCGCACTGGCCCAATCAGCAAATGATTCCTGATTCCTCAGTCAATTTGGACAACTCTGGGCGTTGTCTCAACAGAAGTCGGCTTCTTTCTTGGGTGGGGCTCACCGGATCTCCTTGTCAGGATCTGATAGTCTTTACCACACCTTTTCTCAGTCTTAACCTTCTCTTCAACAAACACCTTCTCCCCACTGACTCCTGAGGATCTGCTTTTATGTCCCAAGTTCTCCCAAACTGATAAACAGTTTGGGAGAACTTGGTACATAAAAGCGGATCCTCAACACTTCGCTCTCATTGGGGAGATCCAAGTCTTAAGACACTCGGTCGGCACGTGATAGAATCTTAGTTAAAGGGGTAACCAGTGATCCCCTCATCACGCCATGTACTGAATATCCCTGCAACACATGTAGCCGCTCTTCCATATCTCCTTTTTAGGTAAATGTAAAGCCATAGCATACATCTGTGCAGAGCTTATATAGGCTGAGAGGTATTTCAGATATCTATTCACGTGAAAATCACGGTTCCTTACCCCCTCTCTTAGCTCTAAATTCACATTCCGGCCTGAGTGGATCCTTCTGGTGTTTACAGAAATCTAACCCTTAACCTGTAAGTGCCGAGCAGAAATAGCTGTTGCTGGCTAACAATTGTAGGTTTTTAAAACACGTCTGTATTGCACAGTTATAGCGAATAATTTCGCCATATTTTTTACAAAAACACGCGCCCCTTTTCTTAATGACATTTAATCTGTTTTTACACTTTGGGTGAAACTGCAGGTTATTAATAAATTGAAATTTTGAAAGGTATTTAGGGTGGTAAGGGTATGGTAATTTCAGTCATTATTTAGCCGTGATTATAAAACAACGGGAGGGGCGAAATTAACGCTACAACACAGTCTTGTCTAGATGAGTCTGCAATGCTTCTTTCACCAGTGACTATTTTTCCCGGAACAGAAGTTAAACTAGCAGGTCTGAACTAAACTCGTGTCAACCTTTGATCCCGCTTTGCGAATTGGGGATACATTTGCACATCTCCAGTCCATGGGAACTTCCCTTGGGTCCAAGGATCCTCTCACAATTGTGGTTAAGGGTTTTCTTACTTCCTTGCCTCCTTTAATATAACTGAATAGATCTCATCCACCCCAGGTGCATTTCTTGTATTAACTTGAACAATTTCTCCTCCACTTTTCTCTCAGTTATTACAAAATCATTAAGCTCCATGTTAGAGTTTAATAATCTTCTGCCCTCCACTCCCCTAAATAATTCCTCGTTAGGACCTTATCAATGCCATTTAATATACTGTGCTACATGATATGAGTAGTACCTAGTTTTATAAATTATGTACATTCTGGAGATTAAGCTGTAAACTCGGATCTCCGGAGAAAATACAGAAAACGAGCCCCCCCCCCCTAGATCTCTGGATTTCTTGAGTATTGAAATCAAATTAATTACTCGTAATCACACCCTGTAAACTTCAGAGATGGAATTAACAAGACACCTCACTTCTCCCAAGAGGAACTCTATTCGCAGGACTCTTCTGGAATTAATCATTGTTTTTTGTGGGTGAGGTACCCCAATTCAAGATGGAGGACAGTATACATAAATAATACATTACTCTATGTTTTCTCATTGCGTTATTGAATCAACTATTAAAGTTTGCCATCTTATTATACCCATTAATGACGATGTGAAGTTGATTCATAGCAAGCAAAACCAACTGTGATCAAAAACAAAGAAATATTAAGAATATATAATACAAAATTAATAATTAACCTGTGGTAAAATTAATTATTTTTGATTCAGTGCTGTTTATTTTTCATATCTGCTTTTATTTTTTTGAAATATTTTATATTCCTTTTTATATTTTGAAGAATTTATTAAATATTCAACAATAATATCCTTGTGATTACATTTTAATAATATATGTATTATTGAGATGCTGTTTGCCAAGAAGTAAATTGCCGGAAACTGAACATTTCATTTAAATATGATAAGCAACTTCATATAAATATAACATTTAATATTTCTATTCATTTCAAACTGACATTTGCCATATCCTGCATATTGAATATTACTGCTAATTGAAACTTACAGAATTCATCTGCAGAAAATTGTCGAAACCACCAGTTGCTCTCATCGTTTGTCATTGCGATCTGATACTTCATCTTTAGACCCTGTTTGTAATATTATATTATATAAACCAAACTATAAACTTCCTCACTGAAATTAAAAACTTAAATCACAGAAAAACCTCAAATGTTTTAATATTTCGATATTCTCTAAAATAAATAAACCATTTTCGAATAAATGTCAAATCGATAGAACAAATAAATATATATAAAAAATAGATAGGTATAAAAATAAATAGATAAAACAAATTAATTTAACTAATTTAATTAAACTAATTAAAAAACAAAATTAATTGAAAAATCAGTGGAATAAATACGTAATAAATAAATAAACCGCTGTCGAATAAGTAAACCATTTAAGATACCTCACCATCGCTAGACAATTTTCAAACGCAAATAACATATAACTTTGTTTCTTGGAAGTTTAGAAAAAAACGTTGAATTTGACTCAGTATGGTGTATGTAGCCTTTGCCATAGAAATACCAATACAATTTTAAGAAATGTCTTAGAATTTTCTCCATATCTTAATTTACATTATTCTTCTTCTTCTTCTTTGGTCCTTAGCTGGCAGCTGGAGGAGGCGGTTGGCTACGCAACCAGTATGCTGCTGTAGGTGCCGCAGGGTTTCGGACTTGCTCCGTGATGTTCTTCCATACTTTACGATCCATGGCGTCAGTCCTGGCCTGGTTAAGGTCGAGACGTCGGCTCTTCAAGTCATTTTCCACTTGCTTGGCCCACGTTTTCCTAGGCGCGGTCCGTTGAATGCTCCATTGGGTGGGTCGTTGTCTCCAAAGCAGTGTGGATGGTATTCTGTTCGTGCCCATTCTACATACGTGGCCAAACCATCTAAGCCTTCGCTTCTGGATTTGGTCGGCAATGGTTGATTGCTGTTGGCATCTGGTGCGGATGGCATCATTAGTGATGCGGTCACGAAGTGAGATGCACAAAATCTGCCGCAGGCATCGCATTATGAATTCCTCAAGTTTGTTTAAATCTAGCTTGAGACAAATCCATATTTCTGATCCGTAAAGGAGAATGGGCAGGATCAAAGTCCAGAAGAGGCGGATTTTAGTCTTTGAGGAAATGTTGGTCCTCTTCCACAGACACCATTTGAGCGAGGCGAACGCAGTGGCCGTCTGTCCAATTCTGCTGTGGATTTCCATGGTGGATGCAACTTTCTTCTCCTGGACCAGCGACCCAAGGTATTTAAAGTCCTACACTTGCTCGATCTGGACGCCTTCGAGATAGATGGTGGCTTGCGACCCATCTGTTGTCAGGGCCTTTGTATTATCAGCATTGATCTTCAAACCGTATGGCCGGGCAATGCGGGCAATGTCGTAGAGGATGTCCGTGGCTTCAGAGTTTCCAGCAAAGATAGCACTATCATCGGCAAACAACAGGTCAGTCACATAGTGATCCTTGTCATATTGTATGCCCCGTCTGTTTCTGAATGCTTGCCTCATAATGGCGTCGACCACGATGTTGAAAAGCAACGGGGAGGCTACATCCCCTTGGTGGACTCCAGTTTGGATGGAAAATTCCTCAGATAAATCATTCTGGATGCGCACCTGGCTGGTTAAACCGTTGTATGCAGTTTGGAGGAGTGTGATGACTTTTCGAGGTACATGTTCGACCTCTAGTAGTTTCCATAAGGCAGGCCGATGGACACAGTCGAAAGCAGACTTAAAGTCAATGAAAACAATGACGGTTCGCTGTCCACACCGGATCCTCTCCTCCATCAGCTGACGGATGGCAACGATTTGATCACAGCATCCTCGCCCGGGTCTAAATCCCGCCTGTTCTTCTCGACTGGTTTGCTCGCGATGTTTTTGCAGCCTTGACTGGATGATCTTCATAAAGACCTTTCCGATGATGGAAAGGAGGCTGATGCCACGGTAGTTCTTGCAATCCCGGTTATCACCTTTCTTGTGGATCGGTATGATAATGGCTTTCCTCCATGTTAGCGGAATTTGTTCAGTGCACCAGATGGTTTTGAGGAGTGAGTGTAGTCGGCGAAACAGTACATCTCCCCCGGCTTTGATCGCTTCTGTGGTGACTTGGTCCACTCCTGGTGCCCTGCCATTCTTTAGGGATTGTATGGCTGCTTTCACTTCTTCTACTGCA
The DNA here is from genome assembly GCF_048544385.1 of Mastigoproctus giganteus. Classification (NCBI taxonomy): domain Eukaryota; kingdom Metazoa; phylum Arthropoda; class Arachnida; order Uropygi; family Thelyphonidae; genus Mastigoproctus; species Mastigoproctus giganteus. The sequence continues at coordinate 132,952,369 of NC_143579.1, forward strand.
GGCTCAACATCGACCATGGAGACTTCAGGGGGATCGATCGATAGTGCGGCTTCTGGCGGTTCCTGAGGTGGGTCGTGATTATACAATGCTTTGAAGAATTCACTCCACCGTTGCAGGCGTTCGGACGGTGATCGCACGAAGGTCCCATCAGCATTCTTGATGTTGTCACTAGTCAATTTGGTCTTTCCACTCAGACATCTGAGGGTGCGGTAGAGAGTGCGGTACTTACGTTCTTGGATGCCGCCACTTCAAGATCGTCTGCCACTTGGTTCCAGTATGCTTCTCTTTCCGCTGTCATCCTCTGTCGGACTTCTCGGTTTAGCTGCCGGTACCGTTCAAAGTCGACCAACTTTGCCTGTTTCCGTTTATCCACGAGGTCGAGGCACTCGTCTGATATCCATGGTTGCGTTCGACGTCGGACAGGTGGACATAGGGGCTTGGCACATTCCAGGATGGCATCAGAGATCTGCTTTTCTTCTTCATTTATATCCTCGGGCAGGGTTAGCGTCTCGAAGCGGTTGGATTGGGCGATCTGATATGCCCTTTTGTTGGCAGCATTCATTAGCTGCCTCCAGTCCAGCTTGGCTGAGCGAGATGACCTTTTCGCATGCCGTAATTTGAGTTGCACCTTAGCCCGGATGAGGTAGTGATCAGATCCGCAATCAGGTCCCCTCATGGCACGAACGTCCATGAGTGATGAGCGAAATCGGGCGTTGATCAGAATGTAGTTCAGGATTGCTGAGTCCTTGCCAGATGGATTTCGCCATGTAAGTTGATGTTTTTGAGGGTGCTGGAAATGGCTGTTTCCGATGATCAGGTTGTTAGATGCGGCAAAGGACAACAAACGTAGTCCGTTGTCATTGATCTTCCCATGGCCAAACTTGCCCATTGTTGTTTCCCAACCAGATCTGTCCACGCCAATGTGGGCATTAAAGTCCCCTGCGAGGATGATCACTTCTGTCTGTGGAATTGAATCCAGCGTATGTTGAAGCTGGTTGTAGAAGTCATTCTTGGTCGGGTCCAGGCTAGTCTCAGTTGGTGCATAGGCGGAGATAATATGGGTCTTGATAGTGCCCTTGACAGTAAGGACTGCCAGGCGGTCCGATATTGGTTGGAAAGCGATCACACTATTGATGGCCTGAACATCGACCATAAAGCCCACTCCTGCTTCTCGTTTCTCACCACCAGAGTAGAATAGGATAACCGCTTCGTTAGGTGCTGGTGGTTGGATGATCATCGTTCCAGACCCGGTGAGCCTTAATTCGGATAATGCCGCGATTGATACCTTGCACCTAAGTAGTTCTTGGGCAATGATTTCCTTTTGTCCAACGTGGTGTCCCGTTCGAACATTCCATTCGCCAATGTTAATTGCCCTTTTCGGCGTAGTAAGCTTATTGCTATGGCCAGTGGTCCACTTTACACCAGCACCCTGGGTCCCCAGTGCTGGCGCATCGGCTACCCCGGATGCGGTAACATTGTTGTATTTACATTTACATTAGATAAGCTCTTAAGAGATTCTTGTCAGAGGAACGTGGAGTCTCCACCTCTTGATTATGAAACACGTTTATAGTATTAAGGCATTACTAGATAACTTTAAAATAAGAAAAACCAGTAATGTTTCTTGAGATCCGGTTTGTTATTGCCTTTATCGTCTATATAACAGGAACTAGAAATATTGGGAAAATGCAGAATTTGAAGCGCGTGGTGGAGATACAACGTGACTGCTGGAAACACGTTTTGCAAAAAAGTGAGGTTATTATGGGCAGCGTACAGGGAAAGCTCTCCGATAATCTGTATTCATGCTAAGTTGAGTTAGTTGGTCTCAGAAGAGAATATCAAGGTTCCCACACCCCATAAACTTGGATTTTTCGACCAGTAGAACAGGCAACCAAAGAACAATTTATAGACATAATACACATAGGTGGATGAGGTTGTTCTCTGATAACTGTAATGATAATACGATGAATGGAACTCTCCATGTCTTAGTTCAATTTGTTCGTTTCTTTCCATCTGTATCCGGATCGCATCGGGACATCCGTTGATTGCTTACTAGACATTACTCCGAATGAAGTGAATTCCAAAAATTAGGAACATTTTTTTGAAATTCATAAGGGCTGATGTTCTCGGAAGCAATGATTTTTTTTGTATTTTCCGTCTTTATTTTATTTCTAATGTGGCACACTCTTCCTCTGGTTGATGTGAGAATACGACTCCTTCAGCAGGGAGTTGTGTTTTCAGTTTTATGATTTTAAATTAAATTGATTATTAGGGTACCTTTGAAATCAGATATCAGAATCGCACCATGCATTAATTTGCCGCGTTAGTTTAATGGTATAATTAGTGATCTTTTTTTTCTTACAATAGTAACCATAATATGAACCACATTCCCCTTTGTAACAAATTTAAAGGATTATTATTGTTAATCATTTGGGTTTTTCCCCCTTTTTTTGGGCGGATACCAGGTGCTTGGGATGGTTGTGATGGGTTACTGTCAAGGAACTTTCTGACTATCCAACAACGGTTCAAAATCGCGGCATTCTGGAGTTCCTTGTAGGTGTTCTCTGGGAGGTTCATTGGTGCTAGGTTCTTAGGCACCATGCCTATGGTGACATGTTGATTGCGATGGTCGTTCTTCCTGTCTAAGATCTGTGTACTTCGCGACCTTTTAAACACTAGCAACCTTCAGGTTTTCCTTCAGCAATCTGAACACCAGCAACATCCTTGTGTTGCCCACAGCTATGTCGATCAAGTAGATAATCTTTTCCGTCTTCTCAGTAACGGTTATGTACAGTATGTTGTGAGGGATCATCATGTGCACTCTTACAGCGCGTTCCTAGTACAGCTGGTGGGTAGGGATCTCCAGTACGGCCTGACGTTCGTATACTTCGAACACGGCATACTTTTTTGATCAAATGGTATTTCTTTCATAACTTCTGATGTATTATTCTGGCAACCTGTTCGTGCCTATGAGCATCCTACGTCTGGGTGATTACCCTGATATCCAGCGGTAATGTGTAGGATTGTTTCTGGAGCAGGGTGACCTAGTAGAGATGTGTCGTCTATCATTACGTGGTCATTGGCCATACATTTTCAGTAATTTCTGGTGTTCACTACCGTCTGCGCGTGTAACACAGTAGCATCGTCATCGTCCATCCCACACCGGGTGTAAAAGTCCCGGGTTCGAATCCCACCAATGACGCAGGGAACTTTTATGGACTTTTTTTCACTCCGTGGCCGAGTTAGTCGTTCTCAGGCGCAAATAAATAGCAACGTCACCCCCTCGGAAACTCGTATTTTTAAAGTCCAGAAAAACAGGAAAATCGACCAGAGAATACACGAAATTCACATACACAATAATATAATGAGCAGTTGAATGTATATTCCGGATGATCCTAGCATGACTTTTTTTTTTGTGTATTCACTCTAGCCTTGGATGGAAATCACGAATGCTTCGGTTTCAGGGAAGAGCGTCCCCTGGTGAGCCATGCGTTGGAAGCCACCTTATCTATGTAAGGTTGATGGAAATTATTGTAGTTCCTGCCATGGAGGGCATTCTTTTCCCAAATTTCTGTCTTTATTTTTTCTGTCTAGGTGTGTGGGGTTGAGTTGTCTGGGCACTCGCTCAGGTTGAGTGCCGTTTATCTGCTTTCCCTATGTCCTGATATATTGGAATTATGTTTTTCTGGAAGTAATCCTTCCAGAATCGCTGTATTCTGTCGTTCGATGAGGTCTTCCAAACCCCTCCCTCCTTTCTGGACTGTTGTCAGTCTCTCGATGGCCGTCTTCGAATGGTGTTGGTGGCTATTCGTCATCATTGTCCTGATCCTTTTTATTATCTCCCCCAGTGTTAGTCCACTCTATGATCCTGAAGGAGTTTTTCGGAAATCTGGACTTTGAATAAAAAGATATAACAAGATTATTTGAGTTCACAGGTTATTAGTAAAACACGAATAAGCACAATAGCCACATAATGAACTTTAAAGAGATTGTTTGTTTGTTTGTTATTTGGTTTTTAGGAGCATTAGCAACTAAGGCCATATTGCTCCGTTTAAAGAGAGAAGACGAAATACAGATCAAGAGGAAAGCCAGGTTAAAGTAAGAGTACGAGTGATGTAATTAACTACAAGGGCTCTCCCCTTGCAGTTAATGATGTCTGCTAATTAAATTACGGCTAACACAGTAGTCACTAGTGATGCACATAATCGAGTGACTACTATAATCGAATGATTAGTAATCGAGAGATTACTATAATCAAAATAATCAAAAGATTACTAGTTACTAACTCAGAGGTTCCCAAACTTTCTCGGTTCACTGCGCCCTTAGTGTCCCAGTAATTTTTTCACGGCACCCCTAAGCCAAAAGAAATACCTAACACAGTGGTTTTCGACATTTTAATATATACCTATATAATAATTTTATTCTTTATATAGAGGTGCTAAATAAAGATCAATTATAGATCATCACAAAATTAAAAATATACGGTACAATGGATGCCGTAGACCTTTTTATAATGAAACAAATACACAAATTAAAAAATAATAATGACTTTAAGTAGCTTAAACCCAAATTACACGCACCCCAAGAATGTTGTTGGGGCAACCTAGTGTGCCGCGGCATCCCGGTTGAAATCCACTGTACTAAATACTTATTCGATTATATCATTCCAATGTTAATATCGAATTTATGGGCTGATTTTCACGCCACTGCCGAGTTGGCTAATGTCTCTGGTAACTACATGTTCTTATCGGTTTTTGTTTCGACCGAAGGCCACGCGCAAACACAAACCCAAGATATACAAACGCAAACACAAACACAAACCCAGCTCTCATACAAAAGTAAAAACAAACCCTCTTCCTCTGTATGAGTGTTCAGAACAAGCCCCACAACTTGCCTCTGAACACTCAAAGGAAGAGAAACCCAAATAACACTTATAATTTTTGTTTTTCTTTAAAAAAACAAATACTCTTTCTGATATTAGAAATAGTAGTATTTTCTTAAATTACGATATGAATATATGAAAAATGATCAATTAATAATTAATGAGCAGTCGTATACATATTGCGTTCCAATGGAACAGGTGTGCGGATATCACTGTACAGTATTTTGGTTTTCTCTGGGTTGTGCTGTGTGCCATTTTTTATGTACTATGAATATAGTTGGAACTTTGTTCAAAGAACGCTCGACACGGAGATGAAGTCATGCTTAATTTCGTTTATTATTTTTGAATATTATTTTTAGAATGTCACATAGTCACACAAGAACAGCATAATTCATTATTCCGTTAATTAAATTAATTGTACCTATAACTTCGTGACTCCTAATTGCTGATGGCAATAAACCACCAGCAGGGCCTTAGAAGAGTCATCTCCTGTAGAATTGACAACGATAAACTGTCTAATATTGATAAAATATTAATAAATAAAAATAGTACTAATTTACATTATTATCGCCAGAGCTCCAGAAAGTCATAATAACAAAATTGCAACTCCTCTGAAATCACTCATGAGTATATTATGTCTCAATAACTCCTGTTAAAAAAAAAAAAAAGAAAGAAAATGCAATCCTTTGTACGTACCCTTTTTGATTCACAGTTGCTGATGGCAGCAAACCACCAACGTGGTCTGGCAGATTCAAATGTCCTGTAGTATTGACAATGATAAACTGTACAATTATCACCATGCTTTTCTAACTTGCACACGGAAGGGCCATAGTTGTCTGTTAAGTTCACGATCTGGCCATTGATTATGGACAACACTGATTCTTTTTGCTCGCAAGTCTGAAAATAGGAATTAAAATCATCTAAAAATCTTGATAATTGTTGATAAATGGGATTTATCATTACTGTTTTCACGGTAACGTGATCATTATGGCCTAGCATTGTCAAAGTGCACAGAAAATAAAACATTGCGACATGCACAAAACAATGAAGGCGCAGTTGAATCGAAATTCGCTTCCTGAGAGATTTTTTTTTTTTTTTTTTACCACACTTAAATATTTGGTTAAAACTCCTCACTACTTACTTCAACTTCTTTCATTTCTTTCAGAGATTCTAAATTATAATAATATATAATTTTCTGAATTATTTAAAATATACAGTGAATAGTACATTATGAATTATTTAAAATACTGTTACACTTTCTGTTTCACTCTCTGTTGCTGTTCCACACAAATACGCTTTTGCAACTTCGATTGTTTTTATTCTCTGATTATTCTGTTTCCAGGTTTCCTGCTGCACAAACCATGTCAATTGGAATCAGATTTTATTTCCTGCAGTCGATGTGTTCCACTGTTTAATTTTTAAGTTTGTATGCAGAATCGTCCTGGAGAAGATGTGTGATTAGCCCATTAAAAAGCCAATGTTCAGCTGCCCCATCTCAATTTGGAAGCTGATCGGCAGTTACTCAACTACCACCGTGGCCTGACAGATTCCAATCTTTTATGTCATAAAAAATGATAAATTGTGAAATTATAATCCTTTCTGGAAGTACACTGAAGTACTAATGTAAACCGTTATTTTCAGAAATTCGCATTGACATAAAGAGAACACTAATTTCTTTTGTTCGGCATTCTGTAAATGCGAAATTATTTTAAAATTATTAGTGGTTCTTCAGAGTAAGTTTAAGATTTAAAACTTTACTATGTAACAAATTCTACAATTGTTTAGCTTACAATGGGCAGTTAGTTTACCGAAATCATTTTCGGAACTGGATTACTTTTTTTTTTTTTTTCTTTTGCTGTAACTCACAAGCCTTTTTGTCCCTGTGGTTGCGGGATAAATATTTTTTAATTTTCCTAGCCACTTGGTAATGGCATAGTTGTGGCTCGCCTCCTTGTGGCATGGGTGGGTCTGCGCAAGCTTTCCAGGTGTTCAGCATCTTGGTTGAAAAGGGAACACACACACACACACACACACACACACACACACACACACACACACACACACACACACACACACACACACTTTTCTGGCCAATTTACAATTTAAAGAGTTTGTACATACGCATGTTCTGAACTGTATTCAGATCTGACTCTTGATTAAAAATGTCAGGTTCGCAACATTATTCCCCTCAAATCACTGTTGTACACACTGTTGTTGTTTTGCAGACGATAAGATAGTGATAGTGTAAGAACCCAATTCTTACACTTATCCTAGGGAAGGTTATGTTATAAATATTATAACATAACAAGAAAAAAAATATAAATATATATTAAATAATATTATTTACATAGGATGATTTTCAGCTTGGATTGCGATCGCTCTGTACCGTACAGTTAAGTAGGTGAGGATTAGCGTAACAACGGGGGGTAGCTGGACAGGGCACAAAAGTACAATGGGAGCACCATAAGGCCAGTTCAAGTCGCTATAAACAGAAAGTGAGCAGCTCTTTGGAAGAAAAGAACAAGGGAACCGGCTCCCCCTTGTGGAGAGGAAGAGTTTTAAAGACTAAGAAGGTGAAGGGAACCCTGGATGCGGCATACACCTGTGGAAATGGCTAGCCGCTAGATAAAACTAACCGACTCCTTGAGCACTTACTGATTTCAAGGAGCGGTAGAGAAAAAACAGAGTGGACTATTGCGGTAAGTGAAAAGGAATGATCACAAGGAAATATCTAGAAATTTCTAGACTTCCGGAAGTTTATCGAAGCTTCTGGAAATTTCGAGAACTCGGATGTTTCCCCAGGAAAGGGAAGGGCCAGGAAAACGGAGGAAGTGGGAGAGAGCGAAAGCGAAAAAAGAGATGATAAAGAACGAACTACGATTGGATCAGAATAGAAGGGGGTGGCTGAAACAAAAGAAGATGAAACAGGAGGAGAAGGGACAGGGAGTTACAGTTTTTGACACAGTTTGGGCAGTTTTTGGAAGTTTGGAGAGTTCCTGTGGGTGTGCCTAAGTGATGTGCGGCCGGAAAGAAATCCCGAGAAGTGCCGGGAGAATCGCTGGAATGTGGTAGTGGAAATTGGAACAGTATGTCGCAAAGACAATTCGTTAGGCAAGTCCTGGGAGAGGTCAGCCACAACGTAGAAATAGAAAGGAAATGCCCAATGAAAGATGGAAACACATATACTGGAGTTGAGTAATAAGGATCGAAAAGTGCCGGTATAGAAAGATAAGGAAGAGTTATACAGTCTGGCTTCTCGATAAAGCAGTAAGGAGAGTCTTGATAATTTTATTATGCACCCCAGTATCGTCGAGCTGATCAGACGCCCAAAGCGGGCGAGAGCCCGCTTTGGGCGTCTTTGGGCGTCTTTTCGTTCAGGAAGCGGGCGAGAGCCCGCTTCCTGAACGAAGGAGAATTCCTGTAGATGAGCAGCAGTTCCTTAGCCGATGACTAATTCCAGTAGGAGTCTGATGATGCCATGCCCTATGTTGAGATGATGGCCGCCCCTGAGCTGAGAAAAAGGTTGTGTAAAGCGTGATCCCCTAAGCTGTTATGTACAAAGTACCAGATAATAGTTTTAAGCTTGAATTGAAAGAAAGGACTCTATGGACTGTTTTAGATTAGTTGATAGTTGATTTGATATTGTTTAGCATAAAGGGAAGGAGAAAGTTCATAAGATATAGATATTTCATCACAAGGATAAGTTTATTAAGTAAGGAAGATTTAGATATATGTATCGAGACTAGTATGTTTTAAGTTGAGACTATGTTCTATGCACATATAATTATTTTGGAAGGGATAATTATAGAAAGATTATAGCGGGGATTTATAAATCTGGAAAAATACACATATAGGTGTTGTACTCACTGCTGTAATCCCAGTTGGGAAGTTTAAATTGTTAGAAGACAAGAGAATGTTATGAGATGTAACCTAAACCAGAAGGAGAAAAGGCAGAAAGACATGAAGAGACATGATATATTAGTTGTGATTATCTATACATCTTAGCACACATAATTCTAGTAATTAACATTTTTCCCAATTGAAAATGTATGATATATATTCTTTTAATGTAATGTATATTCTGTGAATAAACAATATTGTATATGTTTATCAAGTGTAGTATGAGTCATTCTGAATACTCAGCCAGTCCAGAGGAGACATACATGAACTTCTATTCCCCCAGAATCTGTGATCTTCTGTGCAATATACAAGTCAGGGGTTAATGTGGGAGGGTGTAAATTAGGGCGAAAATAAACGGGGAAATACAAAGTTAAGAGAGGTGGGTTTGAAAGTTTTAAAGAGATTTATTAATTATATACTATCCCCCAAGAATATAAAATAAAAATTGAATCTTTACCCACCCCCCACAATTGTACAAGACTTAGAAGATGCAGACCATGCATGTCGTAAATTGTTTGAGGAAAATAAACGATTGGGTCTAAAAATCAATTTTAGCAAGACTGAAATGTTGTCTTCAGGATCAGGACACATTTTAAATATTGAAGATTTTCAAATCAAACAAATCTATGAATTCAAATATTTGGGATTAATCTTACAAAGATACGGATCATCCCAAGCAGAGATCAATAAGAGAATTGTAGACGGCAGAAAGGCTATCGTCATGCTAAATTCTGTTCTATGGAGCAGAATATTCTAAACAAAACAATGAAATTAATTTTTCAAATGATTGTACAAAGTCTTTTACTGTATGCAGCGGAAACTTGGACTTTGCCTGGGTGAGGAGAAAACAAATTGCTCTCAACAGAAATAGATTTTTCGAGACGCTCAGCAAGAACTTCTAAAAGAGACAGAAAACGGAATGAAGACATAAGAGAGAAAATGGAAGCGAAAAAGAATACTATTGATACTGTCGAAGAAAAGCGTTTAACATGGTATGGACGTGTAAAACAGATGCAAGAAACCAGATATCCAAAGGCTATCCTGCAATGGATACCTCCAGAAAGAAGGAGAAGAGGAAGCCTAGCAGGACATGGATGGATGGAGTATGGAAATACATGACAGCCCAAGGTTTAACTGTCCAAGACTACCTTGAACCGCACTTTGTGTCAGAAAAAAATCTTACCAAAAAATAACTTGTATACTGAGGAAACCCATTGTAAATGGAAACACTTCTCTTGAAGAAAAAGAAATCACTTGTGTTCCGATCGTAAATGACAAGTATTGCTGTCATGCCGATACAAATACGGCTTTTCTCCAAAGAATTTCCACAAAGCAGTTGAGGTAGAATTCAAATCAAAACTCGTATGCTTTACCCGCGTTCGATTTCGATCACGGAGAGATCTTCTGCTCTCACTGAACACCGATCACTGATACTTTGTGTTAAGGTTTGGACTTACGTCAGTTACCCACAGTTCTGTCTAAGTTGCTAATATCTTTTAGAATGGTACAGTATCGACTGTTTTAATTTTGGCACTAAAAAAAAAAAAAAAATCCAGATTTCATAAAGGCCTTTGGTAGACGTTAGGCGAAAGCTAAAAGTTTGAAGACAGAAAATAGGAAATAGACATGAAACGACAAAAAAAGAAAAGAAAAAAAAAACTGTCTGAAAGAGACGAGGTCAAACTCTATCATTCTCACGAATCCATCGTGTTTCAAAGTTCAATAGTTCCTATAATTTGTTAATAGACGCCACCTGTTCCGATAGCTTCTATTTAGCAATTGAATGCCAAAATGTGAATGATGCAGTCTGTTAAGTGAACAGCTAAGCATAGTGGCATAGTGTTTTGTGGAAGGCGCCACCGGTGGTTTCCCACATCTGCACCATGGTACTTTGTGAAGAATTTACAGAATCTCTGTAAAAGCCAGAAAAGGTGTGGTGGCTGGTTTGTGACACAGTTGTGCTGTGGTCTGTTGTTCTGTCTCTGGCTGCTTAGCCGCAAGGCCCCTAAGGGAACCCCACGTTGCCCGCCACCACCACTGGGAGGTGAGCCAGGCTGCCCATTATACTCTGGCTGGCCTCCGCCAGGGTTGCCTGAGCTTCCTGACGGAGCCAAAAAAAAAATAAAAAATTAAAAAAAATAAATAAAATAAAAAAAAAAATAATAAAAAAAAAAATAAATAAATAAAATAAATAAATAAATAAAATAAAATAAAAATAAAAAAAATAAAAAATAAAAAAATAATAAAATAAAAAAAAATAAAATAAAAAAATAATAAAAAAAATAAATAAAATAAATAAATAAATAAAATAAAATAAAAATAAAAAGTAATAAAAATAAATAAAAATAAAAAGTAATAAAAATAAATAAAAATAAAAAGTAATAAAAATAAATAAGTAAATAAAAATAAAAAGTAATAAAAATAAATAAGTAAATAAAAAAAGAAATAAAAAATAAAGATAATAAAATAAAATAAAAAATTAAATAAAAATAAATAAATTAATTAAAAAAAAAAGGAGAGAGAGTGGAGCATAGAAAAAGAGAGGATTTCAGGGAGAATGAATTTGGGTGGGTTGACAGGGGAGAATAAATCCACCCTAATTTAGGCGAAGTATAGGAAAGAGTGTGGGTTTAAAGGTCACAGGGGACAGGTGCCCCTGTGTAATTGTCAATGGCATAGTGCCTGTAGATCCCGCACTGAGGTCAGTGCCAGCAATCCCGCACCTAGATCGGTGCCAGCAGTATATCCTACCCATTTCGGGTTTGCGATGACTTTTAAATCCCGCACTCCGAGGAGTGCCAGCATCCTGCACCTTGGATGGTGCCTGCAGTGGATCCTACCCTATTTGGGTTTGCATAATTATGTCTGCATTTTTCCGGGGGAATGGAGAGTTATCCCACGCCAGTCCGGTTTAGTTCTTGGGCTCTGAGTTCTGCAATCTTAGCTCGCCTAAGAGCAAATGTTTCCTGCGCGTAGGTGGTTAATGCCTTATAGGTATGTTCCTCGAGAAGCAGAGTGGATTCTTGATTTCGAGGGTTTCTCTGTATTGTGGTGAGGAATTTAAGCCTAATGTTGTCGTAGCTGGGGCACTCATACATGAGGTGCCCCCAGGACTCCTCTTCGCCGCAGTGGCAACGTGGGTCATTCTCGATTCCCATGGCGGTCAGTTTTTGTTGGAAGGATCCATGGCCGGTGATGATAAAGGTCACATAGAGGCCAGGCGAAAACGAGGGTGGAGGTTCTGGGTGAGTTGAACTTATGGATGGAAGGAATCGTTTTGTGATGGCCCCTTTTGTTGTAGTGTTCCAGTCATGTTGCCATATCTCTTGTAGATGTTTGGTTATCCGTTGTCTTTCCTGCCTGGTGCCGTTTGTGGTGTCAAGTTGAAAATTTAGCAGTTGGGTTGGAACTCCCTTCCTTAAGTGATAAAAAAGCCCTCTTTTAACCACTTCTAAGTATAGTGGCTGACATCCAGTTAATACCTGCAGAGCAGGGGTGCTGACGGTGCGGCATGCCCTGCAAATTGAAAGGAGCATGAATCTTTGGATTGAATCCAGCTTACGTTTATTTCTTGCTAGGATGGCTTTTCGGTACCAGATGGAGGCACCATAACACACAATTGGCACGTATGCCGCTTGGTATATCAGAGTAAGAGCTTTGTGCTTCAGCCCCCAGTCTGCCCTGCTGACCCGCCTTATCATAGCACTGTACCTTTGAATTTTGTTGGCTAGATACTTTAGGTGGTGGTGGAAGGTAAGCCCCGAGTCTAAGAAGATACCTAGGAGCTTGACTTCAGCGTGCAGCCGTATGGGCATAAAGTTTAATTTTATTGTAGGTGGTCTTGTGATTTGTAGCCTGCCTTTAAGGAGTATGGACTTTGTTTTCTTTCCTGAAATGGTAAGGTTGTGCAGGGCTGCCCAGTTCTGAAGTTTTACCAGTGCTCCATTTGCCATTTTCTCTAAGTTCGTCCTGGTGTTAGCACATACCAAAAGGACAAGATCATCTGCGAAGGCCAAGGGCTCAACACCTCCCAGGTCCATGCCTAGGAACTCATCCAGGACAATAGACCAGAGGAAAGGGCCAAGCACAGAGCCCTGCGGACAGCCTCGATCGATGTACCTAGTCACTGTCTGGAATCTGTTGGTAACTTGGAATTTTCTACCAGTTAAATATGACCTTAAACTGTTGTATAGGTTGTTGGAAACATTTTGATTGCCGAAGCCTCCGAAGAACACTGGGCCACCATAGTCGATCAAAGGCCCCAGCGAAGTCTACCATGATTGCAAGGGAGTACTTAAAGGCTGTGTGAGTTGCTTGAGTGATTAAACTGTTAATGGCATCTTCTGTGCTGCTACCTGCTTTGAATCCAAATTGCTTGTCACTTGGAAGTTTTTGTTCTTCATATCTGGCGGTTAAGCGAAATAGGAGCAGGCGTTCTTGTAGCTTGGCCATTACAGAGAGCAAGGCAATCGGGCGGTAGGAGGTTGGAATTTGTGGTGGCTTGTCGGGATTTTTCAATATAAATTTCAAGGTTGCCGTTTTCCAGGATGTTGGAAATGTGCCTTCTGTCAGGCACCTATTTAGAAGGCTTAGGAGAGTAACAGGATAGCATTCTGCAAATTTTTTAACCACATCCACTTCCAGCAGATCAGCACCAGGTGTTTTTCCTACTTTCATTTTGTTTATTGCCAAGTCCATCTCAATGTTAGTGAAGGGGGATTCCACAGAGGCAGGATGATAGTTGTGATTTTCATCTACTATTTCTTGTTGTTGTTGAGTCATAGCTGCAGCTTCAATGGGATAAATGGTGTCTAGAATATTGTTAATGCTATCCTTCCAGGTGTAAGTAGAGGAGCCATCCATCTTTAGTGTCGTATCGAGTACCTCTCCTCGCGGCAGCTTGTTTGTTACGATCTTGAAAACTATGCCCCAGGGGTCCTTATTCCCAGAAGTGGATACCAGGGTTTGCCACGTTTGCTTTTTACTTTTACGAATTAGCTTTGTGTATTCATTTCTGACAATGCGATAAGTGTATCGAAGTAAAGCTCCATTTAAAATCATAACAACTGTTATGTTTACATTTAACTCTTAGACTTCGGCTGCGTTTATCCAACGCAGTACAGTACTATAGGATTTCAGGGGTATTTCAACGCAGTATTAAAGATCAAAACAACTTCACTAATTCGAATATTTCATGTGATTTATTGTCCGGACATGTTATACGTTGATTTCACTTTGTGACATTGTAATGCATATCGCTTTGAATCTGTATATCATCTGTATATGATTATGTATATAAGCGGATTTGCCAGTTTCTGGCTAGGGGCCGCTTGATAATAAAAATATAAATGTTCAAAGAGTACAGCTGATTTATTTTAATAAATCAGAAGGAAACCAAGCACACGGGTACCATAATTTTCGGAGGTTGTCTTGAATCAGAAAGGAAACATCGAACACTGGGTTGTGCCCTCGCATGTAGCACAGTTGATATAATCACACTCCTCTCAACAACGGGTGGAAGACCTGAGTGGGAATCAGTTGCCACTAAGAATTTAAGGGCCTGTTTCCCAACGTGGCTAATTTAGTCGACCTCAGACGAGGGTGGCACGATTTTCTCTTCCTAAATTTAGCAACACGAAATTTACAGACATAATATATACGGCGCAGTATGGTCTAACTCGTTGATGTGCCTAAAATACTACTTTAATAACACCGCAACAACTATTTAACTGCACTGGTTTTCTACCTTGCTTAGCTACATAACATTTTATAAAGTTGGTGTGTGCGTAACTTTATTTTAACGCTTGTTAAAATAAGTTTCCTACACACCAGAAAAATCAATACACTTATTATTAAGTGTATTGATTTTTTGGAAGAGATTCTACTCTCAAACTCACTAGACATATTGTGCCTCGCTGAAACGTGGTTAGAGGCGAACCAGACAGATATCAGCTGCTCCATTCCTGCAGGCTTTCATGTGCTGGCTGCCTCTCGCGATAACCGCAGAGGGGGTGGAGTTGCTATAATTTTCAATACGACAAAGTTTTCATCGTATACTCTGTCTCAAGTATCTCTCAAGATGTGGAAGCCTTAATGATAATTCTGGAACATTAAGGTACCACTATAGACGTCGCATCCCTGTACCTTCCTCCAACACCAACTATGATGGCCATTGACGCAGCCACTAACTGGTTAATAAATAATCTCCACCCCGCAGCCACTCACATCGTATGTGGGGACTTCAATCTTCCGCCATCTACCCAACACTTCAAAAGTCGTCTCACAGAATCTCTCCAATCAATCCAAATATTCCAAGTTAACTACCAGCCAACGAGAGACCAAAACCTACTGGACATAGTCTATTCCTCGGCAACATGTCAACTCGAAGAAACCACAGCCGACATGTATCAATCAGACCACAAACCAATCATATTTACAGCTCTCCTACCCAAAAAATATTTCAATACCCCCAAACCCAAATCTGTGAAAAAGGTCACCGCTCCAAAATTCCTGAATCCAGCACTCTGCATTGAAGCCGCATCCACAGTCCCATAGAACATCTTAGATGGATGTGAACTGGGCCTCGCAATCGATTTAATGACCAAATGGATCAATACCATAGCCCTTCACACCGCTACCAAGACAGTCACCATTACTCCGCGCTCCAGAGCATGGTGGACTCCCCAGTTCAACCAAAGTTTCCACTACAAACAATTACTACACGCCAAGTGGAAAGCTTCCGGCAATGTCCAAGACCGCCAAAACCAGGGCCGAATTCAACAGAAACAAATCAGCCGCAATTAAAAAGCACCTCGAAAGAACCCTAAAAAGGGGGGAACCATTCTACAGAACAAAGGCTAGTTCTTCCAGCAACATCGACCCAATTGACTGGCTCAACTACGTTGCCAGATTTTCTAATCAACCTCCAGCTCTACCTAATCGGCCACTCCTCAACCGCTCTCATCTCACTGATAGTCTCGCTACGATCCGAATTTCTAAGCAACAACTGATGCAGGCCATTAATACTCTCCCTCTCACAACAACCACCGGTGACGATGGCATCCCTCAGTTCATAATCAAATGTTTAAATGTCTTCATCATCGACTCACTCCTCAACCTATAAAACAGATGCCTCGAAGTTCACTTCTTTCCACCCCAGTGGAACAGGTACTCTGTCTGGCCCCTTCCTAAGCACCAACAATCGACGCTCCCAAGCCAACATAGGCCCATCGCCTGCGCCTCTGTATTGCTAAAAATTCTGGAGAAAGTATTACTACCGTCTGTCACTCATCAAATTCTCCGTGACAGTAATCAGCAAATACACTATGGGACATCAGGAAGGTCAACTATAACTAACCTTGCAACAACCACTCTGCACATCTTAGATGCCTTTGAACAAAGACAGGAATTGTCAGTTATATATCTTGACATCCATTCCGCATTTGATGCCATCTATATACCTCATCTCCTACGTCTCTTAGAAAACTACTTCAATTTTCGCGGCGATGTTCTCTGGTTCCTAGAATCTCTCCTGTCTAAGAGGACCCTTATTCTAAAGATCGGAACAAAGACCTTCACGCGTCACATAACTGCCGGTGTACCTCAAGGGGGGGGGGTCCCATCTGGCATTCTCTTCTCAGCAATCATGGTGCCATTTGTGACCAATAAGTGCAATTGGATCACATATGCTGACGATGTCAAGCTCCTTACTAGAATATCGCCATCCAACTCGGCAGCTGAAATCACTCAGCAAATCACTAGCAAACTGCAGGACATGGCTGACTACCTCAATACCTTCAACCTCCAAATCAACCCCCTAAAATCGGCACAAATAACTTATTCTCTAAAGGACAGCCCAACAACGTTGGAGCCTGTGCTTAACGGCTCCTCAGTTCCAAGTGTTCAAACACACAAAGATCTGGGGGTCGTCTTCGACTCCAAACTATCTTTCAACGATCACATAAACCTCATACAGTCGAGGCTGAATTCACTACGCGGGTCGCCAAACAACAGCTGCTCCACACCACCGACCCACAACTGGTAAAAAGATACATCGTATCAATCCTTTACCCGACAATACTTTATGCTTCAGAGATATGGGCATCGGCCGCCGAATCCAACATTAAAAGAATATTCTCTGACCAATTCTGGCTTCTAAAATGGGCCAACAGCAAACTCCACCTTCCCCCAGCTCTCAGATCAACGCAGTTAGCAGAAGCTCTTCACCTACGCAGGCTCCAGTCCTACATCGGAGAAAGAAGGCTGCTGTTCACCATCAAGATGGCCACCGGTAAAATTACAGAGCCGAACTTCTGGGATCACTGATCTTGGTGCATTCCTCCCCCTTATATCCGGTCTTCAGCACAGCTGCTAGCAAACCGTAACCGGCTAGTACTAACCGACAGATTCCTGCCAAAGCAAATGCTGCCCTCACTGCAAGCCATCGACGGGGACCTCCAAGAAGTGGTCAATAATAAAAAATACAGGGAGGGTATCCTCGTCGAACTGAAAATGTAAAACTGTGCTTTGTTAATAATCTGATTTTTTTTCTCATGTGTATCTCTTTTGTAAATATATTTTGTTAACCCCTGGTACCACCATGCCGTGAGGGGACTAATTGTATGTCTATCATTGCTGCAATTAAAGATACTATTCTATTCTATTCTATTTTAGTGGGTAATACAGTTTTGGCTAGCCTGCCACAGCCGTTGTTTAAAATCAATATCATCTTCGAAAGGAGTGGCATAACAAAATTAACGTTAAAGTAAATTTGCAAATTTTTGTGGACTGTGTTTTACTTATTTTAACGATAATCAGGCATAATAATCATTATATAAATGTTAATTTTTATGGAACCGTGAAAGACACAATTAACGAAGTTCATTTAAAATAAATGAAAACAGCGCATTTAAAATATTAACGTAGTGTTCTGTTTCCTTTCTAATTCACCCAGTTGTTACTGGCGTGATGACACAAAAGGCATATTTCCAGTATTAATGTTATCTCCTTGCTCTTCCAAACCTTTGTTACATCAAGCCACCATCCACCTTACCAGTCCACCTATCATTTCTTTATGTGGTCCTAAAAGGTGATAGTTAGAATTGAACTAGATGGTGGGCGAGGGAGAAGTCCGAATTTCAACCTTCGAATCATTTCGACAGTCTCCCCCCCCCTCCATTTTCCGGCTACATTAGATTACTCATTGTTAAGATGCAAAACAACCCGCTTTGAAAGCAGTCATCAGAACTCGCTGTTCTGACTACTGCTTTCAAAAAGGGTTGTTCAGCTCGTCGTGGGAACATTTTCATTTCATTTTCATTAACGAGCGGCCCCTAGCCAGAAACTGGCAAATCCGCAATATACATTCATACAGATGATATACAGATTCTAATCATATGAATTACAACACTACTGATAGCCTGTCTATGGTTTCAGTAATGTTCCAGAATGGGCCCTTAACATTCTTAACAAACTTCACTCTTACTTCACACAAATTAAAATATGTTGTCAACAGAGTAAAAGCCAATAAATGGCCTGGTGATGATCTCATAGAAAATATATTTGTATACAGAGATTTATTCTCTCCGACCAAATGTTCTTCTCAGTATCTACAATAAGTTCTTTCTTCTGGTACTTTTCCTCAAATCTGGAAGCATGCAATATTGAAAATTAGTACAGAACTAGAAAAACCTTTGAGTGATCCAACGTTATATTGTCTGATAGCGCTTTTATCTAATCTCGGCAAACTACTGGAAAGACTAATCGCTCTTCCCATCAAGAACTTATTAAATGAGAAAAACTTTACTCCACTTCCAAATACATTCTTGCATTGTTTATAAACTTGCCATAGAATTACAACACTACTGAAAGTTAATAGCTTATGGCAAGAGAGCGCCCTCCGTTGTCTTGGGAGAATGACTGCCCGCCCCTCACAGCTGTATTCTCTGCTACATAGCTACTTCACTGATCATTCTGCTGCCATTCATTCATAACATCAATCTGTGTCAAGAACTGGAACTCGCAGTTGCCCTCAAGACCCAATTTTAGGCCCTTTGATCTGGAAGCTCTAGAAAACTGGCTGTCCAGGACTATCAACTTCAACAACGTTCAACAATTAGCATATGCTGACAATACCTCTATCTTGTCAGTGGCAGTTCGCGAGCAGAACTTGAACTAAAAGCGAACACCAAAACAGACAGCTTTATTTGTTGGTCTTATGAAAACGAGCTAAATATATCACCTTCAAAGACAAAATTAATGCTCTTTAAGGGCACGATGAATTACAACAGACCTCCAACTGTTAAATTACGAACAAAACCATTCCGAAGGATATGTCATCCACATATCTAGGAGTCCACATTGATGACCGCTTTTCTTTCAAACTTCATATTAAACAATTAGTCATAAAAATGAAGAAATTTATAGCCAAGCTTATCGAATCATTCGACAGGACTGGGGACTAACCACAATATCTTTACAGGTCTGTAATTGTTCCCATTGATACTTTTGTGGCTGCCTTTTGGTTAAAAGAGCTAAACTTCTCACCATTGAATAAAAACTGTCACGTATATAGAGAGTTTTCCTGCTTTCTCTTCTACATACAGAAATGTTTCTTTATACTCCCGCTCTACAAGTATTGGCAAGAACTTTTCCTCTGATCCCTTAGTTGTTTACTGCTCATTTTGTTACGACAGTAGACACGACAACACCATTGAATTTTACAATTTCCAGATTGATACTTCCGCTAACCCTGTGGAGGAAAGGAAGAGGTGTTGGAACTTTCTTGTTGAATTGTGGTAACAGATTTCGACTGTCTCTCCTAAAGGAGCAATAAATTAAAAAAAATGTTCCTATTGTCAATTATGTTATTGTAAAAAAATACTTCCTTATGTGTGCGGCGCTGAAGAGGATTCTGCACATCTCATGATTAATTGTCTACTTTACGAACTCCTCAGACAACCACTCAACACTATAATTCTAAGTTTTTCTCTGGAATCGAAATTCAACAACTTTCTTCTAAAGAGATCTTTATCACCTTCCAAAACTTCACTAAACTTGCCTTTGCAGGACGTCGCATTTTGAAAATATAAGGCTATACAGTTTATAGAGGATTCATTCTTAGTAAGAACTTCAATCGCTGCAAAACACAGATAAAATGCAATTACCAATGTTTACTGCTTCTGATCCATATGCTTCAAGTTGCACTATGTCGCCTGATCCTATTCATCCCTGGGAGTTCCTGACATCGGATTTTTTCTTTCATTCCTGTGGCCTTGCTACAATTTTTGATGTTTGACTAATGATGCTGCCCTGGAATATTGTCTTCCAAACGCCAATTGATGTCTCTGCAGATACAGTGTTTACTTTGAGCGAGATTCGCCGTCACCGAGGTCCCTCACGATAATCATATAATTAATATAATAATCATCATGATTTTTTTGTATTTATTTTATTTTTTCTTACTTATTTTATTTAATTTTTTTATCTTTATTTTTTTGCCTCAACTAAGTTTAGCTCAGTGCTGGTGTTTTCATCGTTTTGTGTCAAAAGATCTTGTTTTTTGTCTTCTCATCTTTCTCTTTTCTCATACTGATCTTTATTTCGGTGTGTGTGCGTTTGATGACCTCTATTGAGGTGGGATCTTTTGCTGGCAACGCTAAGCTGGGCACCATCTTCGCTGTTCTTGATATTGCAGGATTATTTTAATTTCGAAAAAGTTTTTGCCCTCCCTCTTCATTTTATTATGCGGGATAATTCTGGCCACACTGAAATGAGTATTCTCTCTTTTTCATTCTGTTCTTCTCAACGTTCGCCGGATTTCTTGGTTCTCTATGTTCACCTCGGCACTCATGGGGAATAGTATGCATAAATTCGACATGTATCCCTGTGGACGGCACACATATATCTGCCTCGATTGATTTGAAAGTTGGGAAGTTAAGTCTGATTTTGCACCAATCAAATAATATCATGAAGTTTCTGTGTATCGAGTCTATAACCTGCGCTCATCTTGTCTGCGAGGGGAGCACAGTGGTAGCGTCACCGCCCTCCACACATCGGGTGGAAAAGGCCCGGGTTCGAATCCCGTCGATGACGCGAGGAACTTTAAAGAGCTTTTTTTTCACTCCGTGGCTGCGTTAGTCGGTCTTAGGCGTAGATAGCAAGGTTCCCCCCAAAAACTGGGGGTTTCGTCCAGCAAAACAGACAAATCGCCCATAGAACCCATACAATTAAAAGACATAAGACACACAAGCACGGCAGATGAATTTAATTATTCAGACGGCTAAAAATAATAGTTTGGTTGTTTTTTTTTGTTTTGCGTCCCTCTTGTAATTAGTTTGTCTATTTTGAGGAATGGAAACCCCAAGTTTCCTGGAAAGAAAACCGAGCAATTCTAGCAAGAAATTCTTTCCGTACCAGGCTGATTAACCAAGCTCTATTGTGATAAATCCATGTGATAATTCGTCCCAACTAGACAGAACTAAAAACAGCATCCTTTTCTTTATTGCATTGTTGTTTTTGTTGTAGTATGGTTTTAGACGCATCAGCGACTGAGGCCATATTTCACCTTGTATATTACATCTGTAAATTGTATATGTTCTATGGTCGAGTTGCTTGTTTGCGACGTAAAGCCTGAGTTTCCAACTGAAAAAGCCATGCACCCACGTTGACTCTCTGGCGAGGGTTAACCACATTGTAATAAAAGCTCTTAAAAGTTTCTCGGTCATTGAGCATTAGAACTCGGGTCTTTTCCTCCCAATGTGGGGAGGGGGATTTTATATGTACACTATACTACACTCGAGGGCTTCTATAGGGTGTCTCAAAAATATTGGTACAAACGTTTAGGGGAGGTAGGTAACACCTACTGGAATGTGAATCGCATAGGAACCCATAACCGAAAACGTCACCGTAAGTCGGTAGACGGCGCTGTTCATCAGTTCGCGAGAGGGAAAATTTCTGGTTTACTCATTCAAGCAGTAGTCGCCGCACGAAGAGCAGGTATCGATATACGAACTGTGAGCTGGCAGACATATACCTAGCGTATGGATTAGCAGAGGGCAATGGACGCGCCGCTCAATGAATTTATGAAGAACGCTTCCCAGACAGACGTGTACTGAACTACCGTTTGTTTGCGCGTGTGCATCAAACTTTGTGCGATTATGGGTCATTTAGAGGTAACATGAGTAGTGCGGGCAGACCACGTTTGACGCAAACTCCCGCCATGGAAGAAAGTGTGTTGAATGCCGTCCAGAATAATCCTACTACCAGCACACGTGCCGTTGCCTCTGCCTTAGGAGTGTCTCGTTGCAGTGTACAGCATGTCTGGCACGACGATTCCTTACACTCCCTTTCATCTCCAAAGGGTTCAGTTACTGCTCCCCCAAGATCATCCTGCACGTGTGACTTTTACGCAGTGGTTTCTCCAAGAAAGTGTTCAAGACTTGAATATTCCAGCCTATGTTTTGTTCACAGATGAGGCTTATATCACTCAGCACAATGCTCATGTGTGGGCTCACGAAAACCCACACGGTGTGCGCCCCCATGCGGCACAACATCGCTTCGCAATAAATGTGTGGGCACGTATGGTCGGTGACTGCTTAGTCGGCCCATACCTGTTACCATCCCGCATGAACACCGCTAAATATCGGATCTTTCTTGAACAAGTTCTACCAGGGTTACTTGACGATGTTCCAGCAAATGTGAGACGCAACATTTGGTTTCAACATGATGGGGCGCCTGCCCATTATGGAAGGTGTGTTCCTGACTATTTGAACAGGCATTTTGGGCATCGATGGATTGGCCGTGGTGGACCCGTTGCCTGGCCTTCACGATTTCTTGCCTTGATTTCTTTCTGTGGGGGGGCCCTTAAATCTAATCGCCTGTGGAGACGGAAATGGATTTCGTGGCGAGATTCGTCTGCGCTGCTGCTACTGTCAAAGAAACTCCAGGTGTGTTCGATGGTATCCGCCAATCCATGCTGCGTCGGTGTCACGCATGCATCGCGTCTCATGGTGGAACCTTCGAGCATGTTGTAACATCATGAAATGCATCCATCTCGTACTCCATTGTTAATATTATGTCAAATAAATGTTTGCCACTAATTACTGTCTCGTGTCATTTCTGCTTCTTGTACCTCTGCTACTACTTTCCCGTGACGTTTCTGGTTATGGGTTCCTATGCCATTCACATTCCTTTAGATGTTACCTACCTCCCCTAAACGTTTGTACCAATATTTTTGAGACACCCTGTATATCGTGTGAATGTCGGCCTTTCCAATGCTTCCTGATATTGCAGCTTCCTACGCTTCCTTCTACCCAGAAACAAATATCATTGAATTTCTAAAATTTGTAAACTAGCAAAAGTGAAGTATAACAGTGCGAAAGGGCACTCACCTATTCTTGGGAATGACCATAAAAGGAAAATCAGAACTCTGATTGTAAACTAATCTCTAAAATAAATTAATGTTTCTTTTTTACTTTTTCAATACAAGAATTTTTATTGATTTGTATCAAATAATAACATGTCTGCCGACGGAAATTTGGAAATGCATCCGCATAATAATCTTCCGAATCAAAGTCAAAGTTAGATACTTCTTACTGAAAAAATAACTAAATTATAGAATTGGAGTGATTGGTACAGAGGTCTGGCTAGAATCCCATTAAAAATCTTAGAGATGAGCTGGTACATGTTTTTCCTGTTCGAACAGGGAAATTTCAAAATATATGCTTTAAAATTAAAAATAATTCAATATTTAATCGCTCCATTCCTATAAGATGAATTGCAATACTATTTGTAACTTTATGTTAATCTTACATACTTTATTCTTCCCGAACATTCCAGATAATTGTCTTCTAGAATCGTAATACAAAAGGATATTTTGGACTTCATGACTCTGCAAAGAAAATGCCATCTAGTAAGTGTTCACTCACTAGCAGATTTAAAAATAAAAATAAAGAATTTTTTGTAAAGGTATTTACACATGCTAGTTGATCTGCCGAGTTACCTCAGCCAAGTCACCATTCGCAGCGGTGTAGCATAAGAACGTGTATTGCATAAGAAAATAACAAAAGCAACGCCACAATATGAAAAATTAAATAAAGAAATAACTTTTATTTTAAAATTTTCCGTACAATACATATACATGAAACTAAGAATTCCAAATCACGGCAATTAAAACCAGGATTAACATAATTAACTTATCTATTTATATATATTTACATGGACTATTTTGTATTTCATTAATGTTACAATAACCAGTGAATAGTTGTCAGGCACTGTTATTTATGTACTAAGGCATACATTCTCTTTTCACCACATCATATTAAATTCTACTACTTCAAAAGGTTGTTAACAATCAATACATACTTCAATAAAAAAGAATGTCAAATTGTGTTTGTTGTGTTTTTTAGTCGGTTTTTTTCTTTGCTAGAACGTAAAAAAAGTTTCCGGAATTTTAAAAACCGTGCTACACTTTCCAGAGACCGACTAACTCAGCCACAGTGTGAAAAAGGCCCGTAAAATTTCCTCGTGTCATTGAAGGGAGGAACTTTTATATAAGGCCTTTTCGACATGGTGTGGGAGGATGGTAATTATAACCAGTTCTCCACCCGCGAAGAGTTTGCAATGTCGAGGGAGCCTTGAGTGACATGAACATTTTCAGCAATTTTCTGAAGGAGGAGGAAACGTCCGTGACGATGTGAAAACTGTTGAAAACATTGAAAAGGTACGGCAACGCTTTCGTACCGATCAAAGAACGGTTGTATATTTTTTTTGTTGTATTTGGGTTTTTTTGGCACATTCAAAGAAAGGTAATAACCGGGATGATACAAAACAATTGAGGATGGATGGAGAAAGTGCTCATCAAAATTTAAAAATAAAATTGGAGTACTTGGTCTATGCTACAATTTCCAAGGAGGTGTCGAAGCCCTTACCTCATGACCAAAGACTGATCAGAGAGTAGGTTTGCATCAATCCTCTGAACGAAATTGAAGCAGAACCGAACTTTCTAAGCAACACAGAGGAAGAAACATGAATATATCGTTATTATTCTCCCTCATCACCACCTCCAGACGAAAAGGCAGAGCAAATAATGGAAGAGGGTGAGTTCGCCAATACCAAAGGAAAAAGAAAAAAAAAAACATGGAAATTAAAAATTCATGATCAATCATTAAAACAATGATTGGTCATGAATCACAAAAAAAAAAATTGTTCATTAAGAATTGGTTGTCCGAGCACAAACGGTCAATAGTTTTTACCTTTAAGTTCTGAAGCATTTGAGGGAAAAGATATGAAAAAGAAGGGATCTGTAACCTAATAAGTCGGTGTTGCATTTCAAGAAAACGGCTTGTAGTGCAACTTCGGTTATGCAATATCTGACAGAAAATCGGGCAGTTCGATTTTTCTCGGAATCTAGATAGGACTCCTCGTCTCAAATTGTCCCAGATGTTCAAGCAGGTTAAGAAAAGTTCTTTAATGATCAATTTAATGATCACAAATTTACAGTGAGATTGCAGTTAGGTTTGCACATATTGCTGATTTCAAGGTGATATACAACTGATGGGTAATCTGTGCACCCATTTGAGAACTCAGAACTGTAGACCCAATGTTCCCTACAGTGCTCTGTGGGGCAGTGGATCATATACTCATTGCACGACAAAAAAGAGATATGCTTCCTGATAGTTCCTCGTCTGTGCGTTTTTTGCATAAATTCCGTTGTTCCCCAAGAACTGCTTCCGTGCTTTCCAGTGCGAGTACTGCGTGTGATCTTTTTTTAAGGATACCGGAGGTCTAAAACAACACCTAAGAATTTATTCTTCTAGGTTCGGGCATAGCAAATGGGAGCAATACAGTATGAAATTTCTACTGGGTAGAATGTAACGTAGTCCTAATTAACAAGATTGAGTAAGGGGCGGGGGTTAGAAAAGTTGGCGTATTTACAGAATTTCTTGAATATTTATTCAGTTCTATTGCATCAAATGTGTTGTAGTCTGATTATTACTTGGCAAGGAACAGACAATGTCATCACATCCAATAATACTGTAATTATGTATGCAATACTTGGTTGACACTATGTAAGTGTAGAATCTTCTTCATCGAGAAAAACAGGCAGGTCACCATTGATTCACCCATTGTTCCGGAAAAAAATATATTTAGAAAGTACTTGGAATATGCCTTTGTCCAAACATTTAAGAAGGGGGTTGCTTCCAAAAGCGGATCTGAAACTTTCAGGAGTTTTAGGTTTTGGTTTTTGGCAACTTATTCATTTAATATAGTTAGGGAAGGGCGTTTCGTGGTTGTTTTCTATGAAAATCAATTTTACTACGTGCTACAGTATGCACATCAAGTTCCAGTAGCATCGGCAAGCAGGATGAACATCTGTCAGTAGCAAGATCTGATGATAGGTATCGGTAAGATGCCTGAAACGTCACCTTAAAATATACAGTTCTTTGGGCTACAAGCTTAATAAACTATATTATTAATTTCACGTGGTATAAAAGTGGTTATTAAATATAGTAATTAACTTATACATCCCTGTATTTTAGCCGGATTCATATTAACTCGAAGTGTGTAACTTATTTAGAAAAATGTTCTCAAAAATGCAGTTCCCTTAAAAAAGCATATTTAGAATTCGCGTGACTCTAACGGTACCTGTACCCTTTAATTATTGGCTACTAGAAACGACTGTTGTTCATTGGATTCTATATGTATACTGCATTTGATATATGGAAAGCCTATATGTTTACTTATAGTTACTCGACTCTGTTTCTTTGTACAGTACTAGAAACTTGTGAAACATTATAAGACTTTTTTTTCAAAAGAGACGTTTTAGCCATCGTTTAAACTTAAGTGTTGACATTTAATAAAGCAACGCTTGCTTTTACATCGTAAGTTTTCTCCTCTGATAGTTCGTTCCAGAAATATACTTGATTTCTGCATTTATTCCCAAAATATTTGTGAATAATATTTTCAACACTTGGCACGTACAATTTTCCTCACTTCATTTTTTTTAGGTTCGCATTAATTACGAAATTATATCATTCATAAGAATGGTTATATCATTCACAAGAATGCTTAACAGCGGTGTAAGGACAAGAAAGCGAGTTCAGCGCATGTTTTCCATATGCCCGTGTGTGGAAAGAGGGACATCTACTCAGCCTAGTTACTTCTACTCAGTTACTTTCAATAGCCGATTTATTCAGCCTGTTGGATTTCTCTGCCGACTAGTGGGCATATATTGTATTAAACTCAACCCTTTAGTGACCCTACCACCAATTTATTTAATAGATTGAATTGGTAATTATTTTACTGCATGTAGATAAGCTCGGTATAGTTTATTTAACACAATATTTGAATTGTTTCTGTTTTAAATTAGGATTTAATGATGATTTTTCTACATTGGTAATGTAGAAAATGTCTGAAGAAGAAACATATAAATAAAGAATACTGTATGCAAATTTCAGAAGAATTCATTATGTCCAAAATAAAAAAAAAACGCGAAATGCAATAGCAAAAAAAAAAAAAAAATCCTTATTAATGATAAATACTTACCAGTGGATATTCGATATCATAAGTAAAGTTCCCTATTTTCGACAAGAAACAGAAACGCGTTAAAAAAATCCAGTTCTGCAAAAGAACATACATCAGTTAATAATCCCAACTACCTTTGCATGCTCAAACATAATGACAATTAATACGTCGTAAAACATAAAAAAAAAAATCAGAAGTTTGCTTTGAAGTCCATCTAATGTTTAAACAGCACAAACCACAGCGAGCAATCACGGAATCCTTCAGAAACACCAGTAATAAAATAAATTAAATACATCGTAGTGATGCTCAGTGACGTCATGATGATTGTAGTCTGTAAAAAACTAAAAGATAGTGCTTACTCCAGTTGATATAGAACATTCTGCTTCGTTTAATTTGGAGCCACAGTGCGAGCACATATTTTTAATCAAATGCATATCATTAGATTCGCGGAATATAACATCTTGAACTTTCTCCAAACATCAGTCCAGATGCTTGATGTCGATTTAAGAAAAGAAGTGAATGGAAGGAAAAAGTGATCGCTTTAATTAATGCGAATGGCTTGATTAAGTCTGGTAATAACTTCATGGAAACATAGAAGTTCGCAGTACTACATTTCGTTACTTATGACCAGCACTGGACACGCTGCCATTGCTTTCAGCCAGTGGTACATTACAAGAGTGGCTGATTAACTCCACTATTCGGATCACTAAGAATAGCTCATCCGATAGGCAGTAACTCAATGACCAGCAGTCTTTTGATCAGTATTTTAAAAGTAAGAAGACAAAATTCGAACTTTCTCAGAGTGCAATATAAAAATTCGTTGGGGATGTGAAGCGGATGCATTCATTTAAACCTCAAGCGCATTTAATTTAAACCTTTTGTGAGGTTTAAATATTTAAACCTCATAAAAATTGGCACAAATGGCGTTCATGCTGAAAAGCATTAAACTGAAGTAGCAACACAAAGCAAAGAATTGCTGTTAAGATGGCAACCGGCCCTCTCCGTAAACATTTTCTAAGGATTCTCTCGTACCTTGCAGCTTGTAGGGATAAATATAAAAAAATTAATATCGCTATTTATGTTTCTGAAGCGTGCCCTCACAACCATAAGTGCATTATCTGTAGAAGTGTGTGCTCACGGGCTATTTGCATGTTGTGTGGATTGAAAAAAAACTGGAATAACTCACAGGGAAGCTCTGCGCTCTCCGCCTGAGGTCGGCTGCCTACAGCCTCGAATAAAGCCGACTTACAGAAATTCCTCCCCTCATCGACGAGAATCGAACCCACACCTCTCTCAAGAGGCTGACGGCGATGCATCATGACGACCAGGCCACGAATGGCAAGCTTTTAGGAAAAAGTGTAACGTTAAGGTTATCTGAAACAACCTCATCCGCCCATGTGTTTGCCGACCGGGCTAGCCAGGTAGGTAAAGTGCCTGCCTGGCAACCCAAAGGTCGCGGGTTCGATTCCCGCCTCGGGCTTGGATCACAGTAAAATGCAAAAAAATTGGGAGGTGCAATATGGCCATAGAAGCTGATGCGCCAACAACTAACAAAAAAAAAAAAAAAAAAACATGTGTATTATGTCTATTAATTGCGTAAGTTCTCTGGTCTTGAGTTTTTGTGGACTGAAAATCTTTCCAGCAAAATAAAACTTGCTACCATCGTTTGAGAGTAACTAACTCAGCTAGGGAGTGAAACAAGTCGATAAAAGTTGATCGCTTCACTAACTGGATTCGAACTCGGGCCTTGCAGGAAACTCGTTTACCATATCATGATCCCTTCTTTTTACTGACTGGAACATCAGTTCCAGTCAGTAAAAAGAAGCATTGGATGCTGCTGGAACATCAGTTCCAGCAGCATCCAATTCCCCCAATTGGATGCAGCTCATCTCAGCATGAAATATCCTGGTTTACACTCAGCTCATTTCCAGGGGTGTTGATGCTTCTGACATAAGGTAATTGGCTGGAGCCTTGACGTAGCAGGAAGACAGTCAATAGATTCATATCTGTACCTTTGTAGTATGTAAGCAATTTAGATGGGCTAAAATTGCTCTTTCCAAGCAATGTAATCCGACTTTAAAACAGGTTGGAAATTGACCCAAATAGATTTTGTGAAGACAATCTATCTTGGTTGATACTTCCTCAATGATCCAGCTTTAGTGAAGATTTAAACGCATTGTCTGAAATGAATGAATTAATTTCTGTGGCAGCTAGCGTTGAATTTGACACTGAGTGATCTTTTAAGTAGGCCATTATAAATAGAAATTAATTGCTCAATTGTCATACCTATTCTGGTTGATGAACATAAAAAAATTAGTAAGTTTTACATAATAATATTTTAGAAACAAATGGGTTCATTTTTGAACAAGCTGAGAGACTGCATAAGAATGTAACTTGTTTTGCATACGTATATTTATATTCCCGAGCCGGCTCAAGACATGTGTCAAGTGGAAAATGAACACAAATATCACAAGCGCGAAGAGATGTGAAGTATGGTGAAAATACGCCGAGGGAGAGTACTTTTTACACTTTGTAGTCTTTGATAAAATGCACGAAAACTCCATCTTCAACTTTCTTCATTGTTTTTCGTTTCTTTTAAAGAGACATCAGCAACTTAGGCCATATTGCGCTGTGTATATTGTTTGCAAATTGCTTGTGTTCCGTTGTCAAAATGCTGTGTGCTGAACGAAAAATGTGAACTTCCCGAAGGGAAAAAAAAAAAAAAATCATACACCCTCCCCTGACAGACTCAGTAATTAATCGCGTCGTTGGCGAGATTCGAACTCGCGTCTTTTCTGTCTGGTGGGGGGTTGGAAGGATGATTATATTTTTTCTTACACTACTTTTTTTTTTTTTGGTAGTTGTTGGCGCCTCGGCTTCTGTGGCCATATTGCACCTCCCAAGGTTTTTGCAGTACTTTGATCCAAGCCCCAGGCGGGAATCGAACCCGCGACCTTTGGGTTGGCGGGCAAGTACTTTACCCACTCTTACACTACTAAGCTACCCACTGAAGTTCTTCACCGGCATTTGAAAGAATACTAGCTGTCTTTTCAAATAGGTTCGTAATTTCTTAAATTCATGGTTGGGGCTCTTCGATTAGTCCTATTTAAAAACAGTGTCAAACGTTTCATGTGCAGTAATAAATACAGCAATAAAAGATTTTTTTTTAACAAAATATTATTATTTTATTATTATAAAACTTTCTAGAGGCGAATTATTCTATCTCAAATTATTAAGAAATGAGCAGGCAACACTTAAATGTCAGAGAAAGTTTGAGGTCCACAGAAAATAATTTCCTGACCATCTTGAGGAGATGAGAAAAGGATATTAACTTTCTGTTTACATTGTACAGGAGGAGACACTGCATTTACAGAAATAATACTCCAGATATTTCTCAGCGTATTATTTGTATAAATGAATTTGGAAAGTTTTTAGCCGCCTACCCCATACTGCGTATCTACATAAATCAAAAGCTTAACGCAATTAATTATTAGAAATCTCTGCCATTTCAGAATCGCGTCACGCAACCTTTGTAATTCAACATAGTTCCAGAAGTAATGAGAAATCATTCCCTACAGTCAAATTGGGCAACTTCTCAGTTCTCTAAATGCAGAAATAATACACAATTCAGCCGAGATCGTACTCACCTCTTCTGTATCAAGTTCTCCCCGTATTACCTTAGCATTGGACAGACCCAGAAGTGACCACATGAGAGTCACGCCGTAAATCGGTTGAATAATAAAAATACTTGATAATTTCATACTGACTGTTATGGAGGGTACTGCTGTGTCCAGTTGGTCACCATGGAGAAAATCTCATACGCGTAGTAAGAACGAATTTGAACTCTATAGGTACTTTAACAGAAAATACAATGAAAAATTCACGCAGTAAAAGAAGACTGCATCTCTCTTTATTATTGATTGGATCTGTTGTTGTTGTGCGGCGGTAATAATCATATAAACCTAGTAACAGAATTATACCAATAAGCGATTTAAGTGCCATCTATGAACCCCTATTTCACTTAATCTACAAGCTTAAGTAAATCATTTACTAAAATCAAGGAAATAATTAAATATTTACCTCAAAATATTTTATGGAAGACTATGTGATGAACTCGAAGGTACATAAATAAAACTGACTACTTAAATTCAACGAAACACTTTTAATTTATAAATTAAAAAAGGAGCTAATGCTCTTTGGCCACTACAAAATTATGAAAATGCTAACAGCAGGTCTCCCATCACAGTGCAGTACTCACTTTCCGGTTAGAATTCCGTCGAAGACTGGAGGAATTCTTAAAGAACTCTTCAATCACGAGGTCAGTTGGCCAATCTCAGGTGGAAAGACTAGGATTTTCCGGGAATTATTCCAACTTTTCAGCTCATATGACATATAAATTTCCCAGAAATACATACTCGTATAGACCTAATATACCGAGGTGGTCTAAGATGCGATGCTGATGCCCATTAAACTAACAAACCAAACAATCATCTTACAGGAAAACAAAATTCTGTGAAGCAATTTCGTTCTTCAGTAAGCTGATTGGCTGATAATAAAGGTTTTTCAGTATTAGTAAGCCCAAATAATACAAGGAAACGAAGTTTTTATGCATAACCCAAAAATCAACAATAATAATTATCATTATTATTGTTGATTTCCCACGCTGGTTGGTACCGCACTCGCATGGTAGTTGCTACGTCTGGCTATTATTACTATTCGTTGAGAACTCTGTGACTACCTTACAGGTGTTAAGGATTAGGACTTTATGGAGTTCCTTTTAGGTGTACTCTGAGAACTCCCTGACTATCCTACAGGTGTTTAAGATTAGGTTCCTTATGGAGTTCCTTGTAGGTATAATCTGGCAAGTCTATTATGCTAGGTTCTAGTGTAGACTCTTTGGCACCATGAGGGCGTTGACGCGGTGATCGGGATGATCGTTAATTGTTCAATATGCCACATTTCTTTTACCTCCTAGGTCTCAGGTCTGTGTACTGCTTGATCTTTTCGTCGTAGGCTTTCTGACGGTTGCCAGTGTTGAGAACAACTATGTCGATCAGGTAGGTAGGATTTTCCTTCTTGTGGACGAGAGTTATGGTGTGTTGTGAGTGATTGTCTTGTCCGTTTTTATTGCGCGGTCCCATTTTGTACTGGGGATTGGGTTGTCTAGTACAGCTTGGGTACTAGACAACCCAACTTCTATATACCGTACACTTTCTTTGATCAACTGGTATTTACTCGCTAGTTGCTTATGTATTATCCTGGTGACCTGGTCGTTTCTATGAGTGTACTCCGTCTGGGTGATCCACCCTGCATTCTGTGATGTCCTTAGTGTTTCTGGAGACAGGTAACATAGTCCACTTGTGTCATCTATCACTTCGATTTCCTTAGCGATATATTTTCAATAGTTCTTGGTATTGGATAGCGAGCATAAATCCTTCAGTCTCGAGGAAAAGTACTGCTCGTCAGCCATTCATTGGAAGCTATTTTACCTATGTGGTCTTGATGGAAGTCACTAAAGAGTCTGCCATGGACTGCCTTTTTGCCCGTCCTCCTATCTTCGTTTCTTCCGCCTGTACGAGAGGGGCCTCCTTGCTAAGACCAAGTGGGGTGGGTATGCCGCTTGTCTATCTTCATTATGGTCCAGTAGAGTGCCGCTGTTTTTTTTTTTCTGGAAATAATTGTTTCGAATCTCAATTGCTTTCTACCGTGGTTCTGCCAAGGCCCTTCCTCTTTCTGAACTATGGTCAGTCTCTCCACAGCTGACATAGGGAGGTGTAGGCCAGTCTTGGTCATCAATGCCCTTGTCTTTGTCATGATCTTCTCCAGTTCGGTGTTAGTCCATTCTGTGATCTCGAAGGAGTACGTTAGCATTGGAATTGCATAGGTCTTTATGGCTTTAAATGAGTTCTCTCAGTTCGTCTTTGCCTTAAGTAGGATTCTGAGTCGGGGATGGTATTTTTCGGTCAGGCAGGCCTTTATCTCCTTGTACTTTAACTCTTGAATGTGGTATTTGAAGGTTTCTCCCCCTGTCGTGGTTTGCATCTCTTTACCAGTCTGCAGCTGGTAGGTTCAGCCGGCTAATTTTCTTTGATATACAGTCAGTGGTTTCGCATTTATCTTGTCCAAATTCCATCCTGATGTCATTGCTGAATTCTTCGGTAATCCGCAATAGCTGGTGCAATGGCTTCTCCATTGTGCGTAGTGCTTGATATCACCCGTGCACATCACGTGGGAGAGGATATACAGGTTTTCCTTCCCTTCCTTGAGGTTATATCCATACTACATGTTGTTGTTGAGCATGATCAATAATGGGTTGAGTGCTAGACAGAATCACTGACTGTAGGGGTTTCCAAAGTAGATGTCACGACATTCCCAAGTCCCCAGCCATGCGGACCCATAATGTATTCTAGTCCTTGTCTCTCCACTCCGACTTTAGCGTTCAGGTCACCCATGATGAATATATCTCCACCTGTGATGTTCTCTTCGAGCTTGTCCTCAAACCCCAGCTTCTCCATTTCTTCGCAACCAGTTTGCGATGCAGAACATTGTACTATCTTCAATGTTTCGCTGCCATTCATTTGCAGTTTAATTGACGCGAGTATGTCGCTGATATTATTCATCTCCAGTAGCCTTAATCTTGTAATCTATAATGACGGCTACACCCTTCGTCGCTACTTCTCCCCCAGACCAATATAGGTTTGGGGGTGATGTCTTCTCGTAACTCTCTACACCCATTTCCTTTCCATTTTGATTCACTCAATCCAATTATGCTTATTTTTCTGTCCTTTAAGATGTCCACACACTCCTCAGTTTTTCGTGACAATGTCCTATTATTGTGTGTGGCTAATTTAATATTATGTCGTCATCAGGCTTGTTGGCGTCACAAACACCACCAATAAGATCAGCTGTGTCACGTCTGGGTTTATTAGTTTTGAGGCTCCCTTTTCTATTGAAGGCAATAAATTTAAGCTGCCGATCTGCTAAATCTGTCGCAGATATATATATATACAAATGTATATCTCGTAAAAAAAAAAAAAAAAAAAAAAATATATATATATATATATATATATATATATATATATATATATATATATATCTATATATACATGTATACCGGGGTGGTTATAAAATAAGTTTCCCTTTTCAGGAGACCCTATTGTCAAAACGGTTAGCGCTGTGAAAATCAGTGGGTGTGTCATTTAGGGTATGGTGAAGCGATCTGTAGAAGAAAAAAAAAAATGTTCAAATTTCCGCCAGCAGGGGAAAAGCGGCGCTGCACATAAGTAAAAGTTGTTTTATGCAAATGACATCCTGTTAGATAAAAGCAGAAAGGCCAACACCACTGTCAATAACTTACAAAAAAGGAACGTGCTCTTTTAGTTAAATTGTTCTACCAGAATAATAATAACGCTAATGCAGCACTATGTGAATATCATCGGAAACTTAAAGGTTTGAGTAAAGGACCCTTGACCTTGTCAGTGGGGCTTCGAAAACTAATAAAGAAATTAGAAACGACCGACCAGGGAGTTAGGTTTAATTCCAGGCAGGATACGACCACGAATCGGAACGGAGGTAGTGGATGAAGTGGCAGTTGCAATGGTCAGGATGCGAAACACTACCAGCCAGTAGTGCCTGCCAGAGGTGTGTCAAGATACTTGAACCTTTCTTGGTCTACTGTACGTAAAGTGCCTCGAATAATTTTACGCTGGTTCCCGTACAAGATTCACGTACTGCAAGAACTAAAGTCTTGTGATCAGCAACAATGAATAGACTTTGCTCTACGATTTCTGGCTCGTATGGAACTTGACGATACGTGGGCTCGAATGATCTTGTGGTCTGATGAGGCACATTTTATGGGGCTGTAAATGCACAAAACTGCCGAATATTCTCATCCATCTGCTATGCATGAAAGACCACTACAAAGTCCATACGTTAAAGTATCGCGTGGATTCACAGCAGATTTTATAATTGGACCATTTTTCTTTGAAGAGTCTACACCTCATTGCCCCGTAAGGTGTATGTAACTAGTTTACAGTACAGCGCTCTTCTGTGAGATCACATTATTCCCCCTCTGCAAGAAAGGCAATGCTTGGAGACCGTAGGATTCACGCAAGATGATGCCCCCCCCCACGTTGGTCGACAAGTGAAGGAACTGCTCCGTTCAACATTCAGAAATCATTTCTAGAGACTTTCCGCAGTTCTGGCCAGCCCTCAATCCCTCTGATATCTGGCTATGGGGATACTTGAAAGACAGAGTTTACCGTGGCGGCATACAGACACTTGTCGATCTGAAAGCAAGCATTAACCAGCATGTAGCCAACATATCCAATGAGATGCCGTCGCACGCAGTCCTCCGTTTTTAGAATATCATCTCAAGTGAAGGAAAGCACATAGAACAATATCTGTAGAATTTTATGTTCTCATATTAAAATCTAATCCTAAATTAAGCATTCCAGCTTATGTTTACAGTGCCAATTTCTCTCCTAGTGGCAGAAATTTTAACTATTTTTTTTTTTTTTCCTTCTATAAATCGCTTCCCCACACTCTAAATGACATACCCACCGATCTTCACCGCTCTATCCCTAACCGTTTTGACACTAAGATCTCATGAATAGGAAAACTTATTTTATAACCAGTCGGTATATATATATATATTTTTTTTTAAATCCTTGACATAATTTACAACAGTTCCAAAACTGAACATTATCACGTTCGTTTTCATTTTCGAAATCTGCTTAAAATTCAGAATGGTTTAACAGGTTGATTTTAAGCAGTTTAATTAGTTTCGATATCGAGGCTCCTAGGAATGGCAATATTTCAATTTATTGTTAATTTATTTTTATTGATATTTTAAATTA
Organism: Mastigoproctus giganteus; assembly: GCF_048544385.1. NCBI lineage: Eukaryota > Metazoa > Arthropoda > Arachnida > Uropygi > Thelyphonidae > Mastigoproctus > Mastigoproctus giganteus. The sequence continues at coordinate 132,988,531 of NC_143579.1, forward strand.
TTTCTGTATGAGTAGGTCAACACATTTCAATTAGAAAATGTGCATCCCGTCATAAAAAAATAAATGTCGATTACGAAGTGATTGATACTTTCAAATTTTCAAATGTACTGAGTAACAAAAAGGCTATTTTTGTAGATCCTCTGATCCTTTCTAAGTTCTCACTTCCAAGGACAGGGACTCCAACGTCTCCTCGGTTTGCTCTATTGGTTTAGTCTGTATAAATAAAGCATAGCATCTAAAAAAAAAGAAAAAAAGAAAGAAACATCTACAGTGCAAATCCTTTATGAAGCTGCTCGAACCACCTGACGGAAGAAAGAACTGAGAGTACGGGTGCCTTGTACCAATCCCCTACACCGAGAGCAATCGAACAGAGAACAGCTATATACACAGAAACCATGTGATCTTGGTTCACCAGCACATGGTTTCTATGTGGAACAGGCCTGTTTGGTTAATAATAACAATATGCACTTTATAAAATCATAAATGTCCCATTCATGGATTAATTTTTGTGCGGGGGGGATCATAATGCTAGAGAGGTGGTAGAAATAATTCTGATAGCTTTACTATCAAAGAACATGATAATCACACATCCGTGCCAATCACGTTAAGACGGTTTCCATATACTATTCCTAATTAAGTACGATTTCTAAAGCCTTCTAACAATCACCGTTCTTAGGAACACAAGCGTAAAGACCAATAGCTACTAGCAGCAATTCGATATCGCGTACTGTGGAAGTGATCAAAATTATCAAAAGAGCTGTTCCCTAATAATGTTATCAATGCCTCTCGAGCGTAAAGGCATGTAAGGCTCGTGGAGTTCATGTCATATAACTAGTAAATTTGAGAGAGGCAGTTATAGAGTGTGTTGCGGTCAATTATGACACATCAACCCCGGAGAGATTCCTTTCGATTGTAGAAGTGCTAACGTATCCAATAACGATCCATAACGTATCCAATACCAATAAGTAGAAGTTCTAAGTATCCAATACTAAGAGTGAGGTCGGTTAACTACAGACCTATCAGTCTGACTTCAGTGCTGGGAAAAAAGCTTACAGCAATGATTAAGAGCGCATCAAGGAACATTTAGATAGAAATGGCATTTTGAAGGACACACAATATGGTTTGGTTAAGGGAAAATCATGTTAAACTAACTTAGCAGAATATCTTGACACAGTTGCTCATGAGCTGGATTTGGGTAACAAATTTCGACATCGTTTATTTGGATTTTAGCAAAGCAATTGACTCGGTTCCTCATGAGAAGTTACTGTATAAACTTGAACAGGTTGAGTTACTGGTGAGATTATAGAGATGGATTGCTAGATGGCTGCAGGGTAGAAGGCAGAAGGTTGTCATTAATGGATATTCTTCAGATTGGTGTGAAGTCAGAAGTATGGGTCCCCAAGGTATAATATTTAGTTTCTTATCTGTTTATTTTTTATTTTTTTGGCGGTGCAGCAAAAGCCTGTGACTTCTTTGCGCTACATAAATAACAATAATAATAACGCAAAGTCCCTTGGGAGCTCATTATTTTAATTATTGTACGGGGAGTAAAGCAATATAATGTAATCGTTTTGCTCATCTCTCAATTTCTTCTACCGTAATTTGTTTGTAGAAAACAAATTACGGGATCTGATATTGAAAACGATTTTCTCGTATCCTTTCTGTAGTTTTTTTTTTTTTTTTTTTTTTGTTGTTTCTTTTTTTTCTACGTTTTATCATCGTCGCTCTACTTAGACCACGTGCATTTTAAGCGCGCGTTACCCATACCTGATGACGTACAGGTAGGTCGCGTGCTTTTCCATAGCAACCGTCTAACTACACGAGGAAAGCAAATGACACATGAAAACATGGAGGCCAGGTGTGTGCTACCTATGCTCCTAGGCTGTGCGGTGAGTTTAATATGGTGTGCTGTGGGCCATGCAGAATGTAAAGTGCTACAGGGAGAGCTAGACACTTCCGAGGTAAGTGGTCAGCCATACCTTTTGAAATGAGATCCATTAATTCTCAATTACGACTTTCTTTCTCCGAAGGAAGTGACACCATATAGCATTCTTATATTTACTAAAGGCAGGTACTACATCGCTTTTCTCTTTGTTGCCTCTGTTAGTGGAGGCTGCAGCTGCCTTTGTTTTAATTAATAATATACGTTTATAAGGCAATTTCCAATATGGTTTCGTTGTTATTTCATACAGCTTTTACCAGGAATAGTTTGTTCCCCAAACTATTTAGCTAGCGGACTCCTTTTAGCTTCGAAGAATAACCACGGATCCTCACATCCTAGCTCACTTAAATATGAAGTGTCCGGACGATAGGTATCCAAATTTTAAAATTATATCTCAGAATTGCCTTATTATATGTTTACAGTCTACCTTTTTTAGACTGACACAAAAAATAACTGAATAATAAAAAATAAACTGTCACTATTTGAGTATAGAATCAATCGTACCTCATACGCTACTAGTGTGAAGAATGATGTTGTTTCTTCGTCTCACAAAGTCCTTTAAAGTTGGGAATGGTTGTAGACAACTGAATTCTCATGTCGGGTGCGACATCCAGTCAAAATTTAGATTTTGTTTTTAAAAATGAGTAACGTTCAAAGGAGTCATTTCATAAATTATCGGAACTGTTTGCGGATCTGAAGGGATCCGCGAACTTTGCTATCCCTCAAGAATAGGCGCCGTTTCGGGTGCTGGCTGATGAGACTTTGATCCATATGATCCGCCTGTATGATCAAAATAATGTGGAATTTTCTACATGATGATCAAAGCTTAATGATTCCTTCCTTTAGTCCCCTCCCCATTTTAAGAAAATCTTGGAACCGACATTGCTTGGGAAAAATGCTTTAGTGTCCTCCCCGATGGTATAGCGGTTGTCTCTTGCAACTGGTTTGAAATGATCAAATTCATATCCTACTGCCATTCGCTCGTAGAAAGAAATGTGGGGTTTCGCAGCTGTGCGAACTGGAATGCATGCTTATACTTGCATTTTCTGTGTATTAAACCAATACATTGTTCTATTTGGGTGATATAAAAAATAACACACAGATTGTATATCGAATGTTCACATTATTTAAATTTCTTTTGAACAAGGCGTATAATGCGAAACGATGTGACACAGATAAATATTTTCGCTGCTTATAAAACAGATAATGAGCTGTACCTAGCGAACTAGAAACTTATGAATCACATCGTCTCAATTGTTAAATAAATAGTTTTATTCAAATTCAAACTTCTGTTAGGATTATTACTCATTATCACCCGGAATTCATAACAGCAAGTCGACTGTGTACAGCTGGTTTGTTTAAGATGCCGAGCTGAGATTAAAAGTTCATTTCCTTTAATTACACAACTAGACGTCATCTTCCGATTTGACGCTTTCAACTTGGTCATATTTCATCTCATATATAAGTCCAACACAGCAGCAAACGAACAACTCGCTGTATTTTAGCGAAGAGGAAATTTAAGATCGCATACTCTGACGAGTGGATTCTTCCTTCCGGTCGTTACTATATTTTATTTTCGTAAATTATACGTTAGAGCATGAAACTACTAAATTAATTTATATACTATGTTGCAAAAAGTACCAAGACGCTAAGAGAAATAACAATCGTGTGCAGACCTAATTTTAGCCCAATAGTGAACCTCCTTTATCATGTAATAAAACATGAATCTTCATGAAAAACTTTCTATCCATTTCACACATGTCGACAGCAATGTATTTCGTTTTCCCCCAACGGATTAGTTAATTAAAAAAAAAAAAAAAAAACATCAAGAGATGTTGGGCTACATGAAAATCCAGTCGCATATCTTTAAAATTTTTTCCACACTGTTTCTACCGTACCGAGTTCAGATAGAAGCAACCCAATAATGTCACATTAAAATCAAACCAAAGCATCACACGTCGGGTATTGTGACATGAGCATTCTCCTGCTGAAGAAAGTAAAGCTGCCGAACATTCTGCGCATTAAACTGGCACTAGTTTTGATGGAACTGTATTAGTCAGGATATTACAAAATCGCTTCTACAAGATATATACCTCTGTCTTCATTCCAGCTTCTGATTATAATATCAGAATTCAAGCAGCATACCACGCACAATGGGCAGGGCTATGGCAGAACAAAAAGTAAACTTTTCCAGTTGAAACAAGACCCAAAGTTCTGGCACTCGAGCAATCAGACAGTGCAGCAGGAAGAAGTGGCACTCGCACGGATAAGAATAGGACTTACCCAACTGACTCACTTCCATCTACTCACAGGCGATGATCCTTCTCAGTGTTCCCACTGCTCGGAACATCTAACAACCAAACATTTTGATTGATTGTCCACATTATTGACAACATCGAACTTCAATGTTTCATTCTCTTGCTAACCTCCGAGAATCGATGACATTAAATCATATCATTGGAGAGGAGGCAAATACTAACGAACTTTACTGTTTTTTGAAAGAAATTGGAATTTATGATCGAATATAAATAGTTTCTGAGCTGAAATTAAATTGAGCTGGTTTCCTATGATTAGGCGCACTATAGCCACAGCAGCTTGTGAGCCATTAAACACACAGAGATATAGAGAGAGATCTATCATCATCATATTACGAAATACAGGCCCTAACTATCAGCCTGCCAATGCTTCCTCAATTCAAAAACTCTTCGGGTTGTTGTCAAATAAGAGTTCTTCTGATGAAACTCCAATTTTTAATCAGAGATGATCTTCCAGTTAAGATTGTCCTCTTCCCTCCCATCAGAGAATCCCAAGCGCGACGCCCGTTGTTTTGCTTATTTGATGTGGCAGCAGCTTCTCCGTATAACTCACGGTGATGTGACATCCTGCGTACAGTAGGCGCACTGACAACCTCGTGGATAAGTCTGTGGCAACTTTTCTGAACAATATGACTACCTGATCGGATATCCGTTCTTGTCCAGTGCAAGTGACACGTTACCTTCCTCAACTTTATTTATACTTTAATACTAGCGCATTGTTCTGTCAAGGATTATGACTCCTGTGATTACTAGATTAGATCGTGCTATCAAAATCTGGTCTCACATTAGATATTTCATAGATCAGTTGCGAGAAATCTTATTTTCGTTATATTGCTTGGGATCATAATCATAAGACTTATGATACTAAATCATTCATTTACGATCTGATTATTTTGATATATACTTCGCGAAAGAAAGCAAAACAGCAACAACCGTGCTATATATTTGAATAGACTTGTACTTAAATTCTACGCACCACATATTTCGTTAAAATTGCATTCTTTGTTGTCCCACCGTACTTTGAGGAAAGCACCTCTCTTCATTTCGTCGTGTTTTAACCTTGCATTTGTGATTATTATTATTATTGCTCTTATATATTCTTTCTCCCTAATTGGGGGTTCCACCTCGTAACGGGTATTGCTCAAGTACACGGGATGTTTGTTGTTATGTCTGGCATTACTGTTGGTTGAGGAACTCTGCCTATCCTACAGGTGTTCAGGATTGCGAACTTCGTTATTTATGCTTGCATGATGTACGTATTTATTTCGATGATCCGCTTCATGAGTTGGCGTTTTCTTCCTTCCTGGGTGGTCACTAGCGCAGTTGCACATATTATTATTATCTTTCTATACATTAAAATAGAAAGATTTTCCTCCTAATGATATTTATTCTTCAGCAAATGGGAGAAGAGAGATGCGGGTTTCGTGGAAATTTGTTTTACTGTGGTAAAACAAACTTCTGTTTAAGCGTGGTCATGCGCTATGTTTATCTAACATGACCACGCGGTACCATTCTTGATTTTCATATGTAACGTATTTATTTAATAAATAACTAAATGCAATAAGGCATAATATTTTAAGATTTTCTGGTTCTATATATATATATATAATATCGGTGTAAATGCACCATAGACAACTCTTAAAGAAAAACCACGATCATAGTGCGAAAGGCATCCACCGATGAAAAGCCAACTAGCTTTGAAACGGTGCCGTCTGGGTGGTGATGCCCACGTGTAATAGGTGAAGAGTTACTTATTGGAGATAATTCAATGCATGGTAACTCGTTGTGAAGGACGAGCACAATATGAGATATAGATGAAATGATGCCTTTCACACTAAGATCGTAGTTTTTCTTTAAGAGTTGTCTATGGTGTATCTACACCGATATTATATAGGTATAGTAACGTATTTATGTTTACATAGCTGAGGAAGAGACAGAGTCGAAAGCTTCTCTTAGTATTTTATTTTATCAAAATAAGCGAGCGCAGTGAGCAAAGCCCCCTAGTTGTTGTTATTATTATATCGTATAGTAATACAGATAAAAGTTTGACAAAGTCAAAAAGCACTTTTTTCTTGCAGTGAAGATAAGCAAAATTTAATTGATTTATTTGTTATTTACATATAACCTTTTTCTGTCTTGCTTATGAATTATTAGAATGTTTTGTTCACTTAAATATCTTTTTTGTTTATCGTTGTATCATTATATCGACATAAATCAGTCCCGGTTCCACGCAGTTCCTCTTTAATATAGTTTAGATGCTGTTTAACGCTTTCTTTGCTTTCAGTTAAATTGAAACTCTTAAACTATCTTACTTTAGGGCAGTATCTGGTAATTACATGTTTGAATAATAATAATGAACATGATTCATTCTTCTTGAATAGTTTTAGAGAATGATTATTAATTAAAATGATAAGGGAAGTGAAATGACTTCAGGAAGTCATTATGGCACGTAGAAATGTAGATATGTGACTGATGAATGGCGGCACGTGGAACGTCAGTTCAACTCCGCCGTGTTTCGCTCTGGTGATAGAGGACATGCCTGTAGGTAGAAAAACAACAGTAAACCGTTTCAAAGCAAAAGTAAACATGAAAGAAACCATTTGAGGTTAATTAGGAATTCAGTTTGAAGGAAATTTTGCTTATAGTTCGATTTTCTTTAAAAAATAGAACATTTAGAGATAGATAACCTGAAATAGTTAAGCAAAGGCACCGCTCGGCTATTTCAAGAAAAGGAATTATACAGATGCAAAATAATTATACAAATGTATATTTGTATAATAATGTACGTAATTATACAAATAATTATACAAAAAAATTCCATATTCTAAAAAAAGGAAATTAACCATTAAAGTAAATAAATATCCAGTGCAACAATTATTGCCCAAGATATTTATTATATTGAACAGGTGTTCAATACAATAAATTTTACAAAAGAATAGCTATTATTCGTCAAATCAAAACATTCAAGGTTTGATTAGAATCAAATAAACATTGAGCAAAACAAAAACAAAGAGCATATTTTACCAAAAAATCTAAAGAAACAAAGGTGTTATTTAAATATAAACTTAATTCTATTTACGAAATGTAAAATTTCACGGTAAAAGAATATGGAGTCAGACTGATAGCAACAAGTTCTTGGATGCATTCCTTTATAGTTTGAACAATAACTGTCGTCTTGTAAGAAAGACAGAGCGTGAGAAATTCTGAAACGACTGAAAAAAGTAGGGGAGAAAATTAAGATAGATCCCTGACCGGCTACTAGTAATAAAACTAGTAACAGACAGTAACTGTGAACGAAATTCATCGTAAATAGGGTAAAAGAAAAGAACGTCGGTAGGATCATCGAGAGAACCGCAAAGTTCGGAGTTGGAAAGATGAAAATAGGAAAGTTTGAAATTTAAGGAACCGTGTCCTGTTAAAAGAAAACTCGAAAACATGCTGGGAGAAAACTATTTACGAGTATTTTTATTAACAAATGTCACTTGTGGAATAAATGATTTTGTAATTAAACCTTTTTGGGAATCAGAGCAGGAAAGTTGCCAACGGTCATGGAGCATTTTTAAAATTCGTTGTTTCTTGTTTAGAACTGGAGGTCACGTCAATTTGAATTCCACTGAATTCTGCAAGGAGGCCTTTACGAATGAAGCAAGAAAGTCCATTGTAAATTAAATATAAGTCTAAAGGTAGTGAACCATATAGATCTTGTAGAGTAGAGGTATAAAGACAGTTCTACAGCCCTAACCAGTACTAGGAGGAAACTTCGCTGGCTCGAACTGTAAGCAATTCAGTACGTCTAGACCAGGCTGCAGCAACACAAGTGGTAATTGGTAAAACAACATCTTTGCATAGTGTATACAAAATCTTATGGTTCACACCCAGTCCTGAAGAGAAATGCCAACAATTTGAAAGACAAATTTTCTCACTTTGTCAGATAGACGATTCAGATGGGAAAGAAAGGTAAGGCGATTATCAAACGATTATCCAAGGAATTTTATGATAATTACGAAAGGGAGAGAGATTTACCATTAATTTTTAGGAAAGGAGGAGCAATTGGCGAAAGGATGCCTTTGAAGACATCATTCAGATTTTACTGTGAAAAATAGTACGTTTGTGAAGCGCTGACCAATCAGAAAGTTGTTGAAGAATAGAATTCGCTTTTATTTTAATGAATGGTGATAATTCAAGGAAGAAGTGGAAAACTTTTGGAGCGAATGCATGGGTGAAATGGGAAAATTTCTTTTCTTTTTCTTTTTCTTTTTATTAATTTTTTTTTTATTTTTTGGCTTATGCTGTATAAGCTTGCTTTCTTGCATCATATTCCTCTGCTAATGCTATTTACCACAGAATTTCCATAGTTGAGAACAAAATTCCAAGAATAGACCTTTGCGTACATCCACGTCAGAATTTTCGAGAAACTGTTCGAAATTTGATGTAATGTATGGCACGAAGCATTTCCATTGTTATCACAAAAAAGTCAATATTTTTGAACTACATATTTGAAGGAATATTAATAATTTTACTGAAATGTTCGCCGAGTGATAACTTATTGCCTAATGTTATAGATTTTATAATCCGATGATTCTGCTCCTTATTTCCTATTAATACATTAACTTTCTGACTGGATTCTAATTATAAACGCATTTATTTACAGACGTGAAAATAGAAACATCTATTTCACGACATCAATGATATCTTAATTTTCGATACACTCAAATCACTTTATGTTACACGAAGGTACTATCGTATTATAAGAATAATTTTAAGAAGCACCATGTTGTTACCCTTTCCGTTTAAATGAAGTCGTAGAGATTTCATTTAAATAAACCACAATAAAATAAATTTAAATTAAATGAACACAGAATTTAGACTAGGGTGTATTTTGCTGGCAGGTCATCAATGATACAGATATGATAACTGAGGGATTGTTGTTCTGTTTACAGCGTGGACAACACTATACCTTGTCTCGATGTTATAGGTCAGAGGAGCTAACAACTAATTATTTCATAAGAATATTATCATTAATTTTTGCGGTCAAGTGGCATGCGTGCACTACTGTGTTCCTCTGTACCACTGTAATCCTGCTTTGACCACCCGACTATATGACTGTAATTTCCTCTATTTCACAAAATGCGATTTCTTACTTTTATGCAATTTTACCTTCATTCCTGTCCTCTATTAAAAAAAAAGCATATTCATTAATCCAAGGCTTTTAAACGTATTCAAACACGTCGTATTAAAGCAAAACCTCCCCGTATACACACACAGCTTTCAAAGTTGCGGCTATAAATAATTTCTTCCTCGTCTCTATATGCTTGTCCTTGATCTCCGATAGCAGTTCCGGTTAGGCGACGTCACCCTCACAACTACTTAATTTTGTCTCCATAGTAATGAAATCTGGACAGAACACGTGGAACCTAGAATTAACTACAAATGTAATCAACTGGAACACATTTCTCAGTCATTGTCCTAACTGAGACCCATGCAGCCAAATTGTGGAACAGCATGCAGAACCGGCGCCTTATCGATTCCATTCTATGCTTCCCCCTTTGGTGTAACTAAATAATTTATGGAACTTAACGACACTATCTGACACTCTCCTATCTGCTTCAGAGGTCAACTGACTTTTTCATTTCTATTTGCGTTCTTTAGATCACTTCCAGTTAATCTTCTGAAAATATTTCCTGGGTGTTTAACCTACGACATGTACGGTATCTTACATAGGGTACGGTATCTTACGTCAGTTCAGCTCCGCTTGGTCCACTGATGATTACAAATCTCTGTAAAAGGCGAGAAATGTGTTTAGTGTTATGTTTGTGTAATACACGTGTTGCTCTGTTGTTTAGTTGTTTCTGGCCACTTTGTCAACAGGAAGTGGATCACCTGGAAAGCCTGCCCAGTGTCCATCTGCAGCACGAGGAGGTGGGCCAAAACTAAGAGTGAATCGTTGTGAACCGTAACAATCCCATACTGAATACCAAAAGCGACTTTGAGATCATTCAAAAAAAATAAATAAATAAAATAATTAACATTAATCTATCTAACAACCTTCTATTTAACAATTTAACCACCTATTAATTAAATTCAATAGATTAACAATCTATTTAACAATTATGAATTAAATTCAAATGTTACCTTTGTAGAACTTAATTCCGAAGATATAATTCAGGAATTCGTGATAAACGATTCGATTTGCGATTCGAACTAGGTCCATCTGTTGAGTTGTCAAAAATTTCTGACAATTCATAACAGATGGACTTGATTACTGTCCGTTTTTTTTTTTTTTTTTCTTTTGTTCATCTTAGACGGAATAAAATTCTTAGGAGGCGACTCCTGATGCCTACATATATATAGAACACTGGCAATAAACGCTGGTAACATATTGGAAGTACCGAAAACTCTTGAAAATACCTGTGCATTTGTACAGGGTCAGTTCTGTGCGACCCCTTTATTCTCAGTTTTAGTTCCAACATGTTATTCTTTGTATAAAACGAATAAAGAATTATTGAAAATGGGGCCAGTAAAAACCAGTCGGCCAGGACAGAAAGCCCAAACTGTTCTCCGTGATTTTTTTTATTTTGAAAAAAAAAATCATGGGGAACAGTTTGGGCTTTTGGCGCTCTCTCTCTCTCTCTCATGGCCAATATACACTAAGTGCAGTTTGTTGTTTATTTGAATTGTAAAATTTAAACTCTTTCTGTCTGACATAGAATTTCTGAAATTAATTATTCTAAAAGAAAGAAAATATGTTTAAAGAAAGAAAAAAATGTATTGTGTAATTTGTACAATAAGTCAATTGAATAAATGAGCATTAGGTTACAAACCCATTACCGGGTTCTTGTTCACATGCATAATGCTTCAGAACAAGGATTACAAATTGACCCATCTCTAACTGCTCATGTCATATCGTAGGAGGAGTCTCCAATCCAGTATCTAGTGTTCTGATGGCTCACATTTCCCCCCACCCTGCCATATTCCATTAATCTATACTTAATTTTACTGTTCAAAAATCCCATCCACAGTACCCCGTATCTGTACCTGTTATCCCCTTGTTCTGAGTAAAGCCACTCGGCTAAGTTTCTTCATATAAAAGTATTCTTTTATTTTTCTTTTGTCGAAGTCTCTTTTCCCTCCTATAACCTACAGTTCCCATCACTATATAAATGAATGCATTCTGTGATCCCCCGTATTTACTTTTGTATACTGTACTGGCAGTGGCGGAACCAGAAAAAAATGAATGACAGGAGGGGCACCCATTTTGTGCCTTGTTTCTGCACGAACAAGGCACAAAATAATGAACAGAGCAAAGCAAATGTGACACTCAAACATAATGCGACTGGCGGACACTAGCTGTGTGCTATTTGAAGTAAACATTACCCACGACCAAACTGCGTGACGCCTCGAGCTAGAATGGCGATTACATCAGCATCAGTGTTGAAAACTGTAGTCAGTTGAAAACAGCCGAGCCACAATGCAAAAAAAAAGATAAAATCCTCTGTTAATAATGAATTTTTTTTTGTAACTAAAGGGAATTTAAGCGATTGATGTATATTCTCCGAAAAAACGACAGGGGGGCACGTGCCTCGGTGCCCCCACCCTGAATACTGGTAATCTCAAGGTAATGGAAACATTTATGAAAATGGGAATGAATTAATATTAATGTACTATTAATATTAATTACTAAACCAAATGTTTCCTTCATGAATATTCATCTAGACCCCTCCCTGCTTTCTTTGAGGCCTTTCCGCTACATTGAGGTGGATATTGAAGTGATTATGACAACATTTTGCTAGTCAAAATATAACAAGCGATTTCTCGAAGCCTAGGTTTATAATGTATCTGCTGTTTGATATAAACAGGAACAAACTTGCATTAGCTCCAGTCGTGCTTAAGACAGCTTAGAGGTTTTTCTCAGTTTTTCTGGCTGGACTCAGTTATAGGCTCTGAACTTAGGTTCCACCGCTAACGAAAATTCTGCATCTGCTTTCCTGGGTATCAAATAGTGTTATCTTTACTCTGAAGGCTTCCAAATTGGGTTACCTTTCAGTCTGCGTTATTTCATGTTAAATAGTGCCTGGCTTGTTCAAGCGCGACCGAATCCTAGGCTACAAGTGCAGTTCCTTACACGAATTTATCCTCAGAATTGCAACATGTACATTTTTTGGAGGGAATTCGATCAACGGGCCAATAGTGCACTACCACACTAAAATTTCCGAAGCATATATATATAATCTCTTCTCGACCCGTACTTTCCATCCAAAGCTGCTCCTTCACTTTGCCTTGTCATTCTTCCTTTCCCTTGTCAAAATTTCTACTTAACTCCAAATTGCTTCATTCGATTTTTCCTGCCCCTGTCAACCATGACCAATTTGTCCAGGACAAAGGAACCCCACCTGAGGTAGATATCGCGTTGATAAGGAAAAATAAAAGGAAACTAAGGAAAGGACGATTAGATGACGATGGTCGCCTCGTGTACTGTGTGTACTAATTGCGTCAGATAATATCTGGCTTACAAGGTTTGCCTGCTCACAAGTGAAATGCCAAGTTATTGTTCCCAAATTATTCTATTTACTTCAACCTAAGGTGTTTCTAACCTTTTGTTTCAATCACCGAAACACACTGAAAACTACTCGAGAAAGCATTCACTTTTAATCAGAGATTTACTTTCGTCCTCCCAGTACATTCCTCATTAACCTTATGTTAAAACTTTTTATTTCTAATTCCTTAATTAAATTTAGCTGTTACTTAAATTTACAAAATTATATTAATTTTTAGTAACAGTGTGCTCGTAAAATTCCTGCAAATTCTGTTTCTTTAGGGTTTACTTTGAGTGTGTGCTTATTATGTTCATCTATGCGCGTTTGAAATTTTCTTCCGTATTACCTTTGTGTACTATACCACATTTACAGGTATTTTTGTCTATTATGACTTCGATTAGGCTCTAGTGTCCGATCTTTGAACTACCCCTGCCTCATTAACCTGCTTAATTTTTTTACTTTTTACACTTTGCCGATACTTTTATGCATGGAATCCTCTCGTTTATAATCCATATTGCGTGTTCTGCTATGGCTTTTGTTAAAATATTTTTCTATAGTCTTGTTGATCATATTACTAGGGTAGCTGTTATTTAATAACAATAATCCTTTAACATTGCTGATTTTTTTTTTTTTTTTTTTATCGTTATCGAATATTTTCAAACTTCTATTCGGCAAAGTTTGTTTTAATAAATACCTGTTTTAATTTTGTGCGGGTGATTGTACGCGAAGTTCATGTATCGGCCTGAATCCGTTGGCTTTCTGTACACCTGACAGCATAACCTGTCTCTCTCTTTAGTCACTGGGATGTGCAAGAAAGGCAATCACTGGCCTCAATTTCAAGCTGAAACTCAATGGTCTGATGAATTTTGCTTATATAATCTTTGAATTTATGCAATTCTTCATGTTTCCAAATTATGAAACCATTCTTACTAAACGGACCTCATAGGTAAGGCCTTAAAGTGCCCCCCCTCAAAGTTCTCCCATGACAAATCCATGATAATCGATGATTAATAATGCCTTACATTTGTATGTATATTTTATCTTTGAACTTTAAATAACCTGGTTCTAAAGATAATTTGATTAAATGTATAGGGATTCTGTTAGGTAATATCTTATTGGTTTGTGGCACTTTTACTTCCCCTACATGCGATTTTTCTTTCTTTCTTTGATGCTTAGAGCTTGATGTATCAGAATGTTAATAAACACGTAATTAAACTGGCTGAAGTACCAAATACATACAAAAAAGATATTGCGCTGTAAAGTCAAGTGATTATAAAGAATGAGATCAAGTACTTGCGATTGGATGCAGATGGCCATTATAGTTTAAAATGGTTTTGGTTTGAATGCTATTGTAGTGGCAAAAAGATATGTGGGAAAAGGAAATCTTGCACACACTGGTGCGAGATATACGTCGGAAACTTTCTGCAATTAACAGTACGGTTTTTTTTTTCCTTTTTAACTTGCTGTTTACTGCAATGTTATTTGCAAGTTCATAATCTTGGATCAAATGCTAGTACATAAGTGTCTCTGGACTATGTATATATTAAGTGCAATAGCATCATTAATACACAGCCATTTCTGAATAAACAGAATATTTATAAGGCGGCATCGTTTTAAGTTATATCTCATATTGTGAATACCTTGAACTGACATTGCCATGACATTGCACTACTTCGAATAAGTAACGCTTGACCTAAGGAGAAGACTAATGTTACTTATTCTCAGATAGGTACCACCACCCAGACGGAACAGTTTTTGAAAATAGTATTGGATAAAGATGTCTGTTATCCTCAATATCCCTATTAGACTGAGCAAAGAAAAAAGAGGTAGGAAAGTGACAGTAAGAGAGGGAGAGGAAAAGATGCCGTAAAAGAATGAAAGGGATTTTTTAGTTGTGATTCACCTGAACTCAAAATTCCATGCCCCGAATGGACAATGCGTCCCCCTGACGGAGACTAATTATTACCCAATCGGAGTACTACAAGGATGGTTAAATTGTACCCCGGTGCCGTTTCTGGCTATTTGGCCTTCATCAGTGGGTAGGTAGGCTTGCTGGTTAGACCAGACGTGTTTTCCAGTTTCCAGATATTTTATATGGAATTTAACTTCAAGTACCCTATATGGATCCTGCTTTGGGACTAACTAGCGGCCTGTATGGCTGGGGGAAAAAAAAAACTCCCTGTAATGAGCAGACAGGGACAGACACCCTTATCCGCTCATATCTTTACACCTCAACCCGATTGGCTGCTCACTCCCTCACTGATACACTCCGAGGAAAGCCCAGTCCATGTGACCACCTGGTTGGCGGCCGCCTGGATGGGTTCTAGGGTCATCGCCCTCTTCCACACTCCTGTTACTTCAGGCAGCCTTCAAAGCTCGGCTGCCGTTCATCTGGGAGAGAAACCAAATGCCTGCAGCTGACTTAGTCCCTTTCCTCTAATAACTAATCTAATCTGTTTGGTACATACGCTTCCCTAGCCTAGACTGATCATTACCATCTAAGCTGCACATATATGTTGTCATCTATTAGCCGACATAAATGTGTGGGGAAACACCATAATTGTAAGAATCTTTGCTTACCAAGTTGTAGTAATTCTAGTAGCAAAAATCTTGCTATTGCACCATGCATCATTCGAAGGGTGCATTTTGACACCTCCACTATAGAGCCTTCTTTTCTTTTCCTGATTTTCCAAGCCTGATATTTACCTTCATTTAAGAGGTATATCAGGATGCGCGTCGCTCTAGAAATCGGGGCCGGGAACTGTAAGAATAGTACTTGTTCCCTGGTCAAGCGTGGTATTCCCATCATTTTTTATACACTAAGCCAGATGCGCTGAATAACCGGACAAGAGAAGAATGCATGTTCCACTGTTTCACAGTAAAAACACTCAACATGCCTTACAGTAAAAACACTCAACATTCATGTGCCCTCGAAATTTGGCTTTGTTCTTCTCCACTGGCAGGTATCCGTGTATTATTCTCCATGCCAGATCTTTCCGTGACTCATAACCTATATGATGGTGTAGGTTGCCCAACATCTGAGTCACTTCGAGTCTCAGCCAACTGCTTGGCACCGGTACTGGCGATGTATTCATGTCGGATGACTTCCAGTATATTTCCGAAATCTTAAGCTTGGTTCTCATGTGCAAACCCCCTGCAGATAACTCTTGTAAGTGCTTGATTACCAATTTGTAAAAGGGTGTTATTATTTCTGTTGGACCAGTGTGTCCCTCTCCTAGTAGTTCAGTAAACCTTCCCATATTGTACTTTACTAAGGCAGCCGCAGCATGGGCTCCCCATAGGGCAGTCCAAATGTGCTTTAACACATGCCCACCTTAACCGTGGTACTCCATAACCCCCTTCACACTTCCTGCAGTATATATAGCCTCTGCTGCGTCACTTCTTACTGTCTGCTGTTCCAGAAGAACTGAAATAGACTTAGAGTTAGCTTTTTCTGCACGCAGTAATTAAATGATGTAATTGATACGGTATTCATCGGCATCAGGAATCGTTCACATAATACACACCCTTCTGGAGAAAGATAGCATCCCCAGATTCTACTCTGGCAGAGCGTCCTCCCAAGAGTCTAGTAATTGCCGGAACGATACTACCGGATATTTCACAAAAGGGACCCCTAGAATGGTTATAGGTGCTGTTGAGAATGCGAGACCTGCTGGCAATTGTACTGGAGCCTCAGTTCCCCACTGTTGACATTTGGTCTTGCTTTTGTTTAGACATAGGTCACTGGATAAGCTGAAATGACTGAAGGTTTCTAGCGCTCTTTGTAGAGAACTGCTATCCGCCAAAGTTAGGATCACGTCATCCGCATGTGCTACATATTTGCAATCAGAGTGTGGGCCAGGAAGATGAACCCCGCTGAAGTTTTTAGAAATAGCTAATTGCCTTAATATGAGTTCTAATGCCAATGAGAATAGTGCAGGGCTTAGTGGGCACCCCTGTCTAACTTCCCGTTCCTGTTTTATTTTCTCCGAGCTGTAGCCATTAATCAAAAGAGTGGTTTGTGCCCCTTTGTACAGACTTATAATGGCTATTCTTAGCAAAGAACCCATTCGGACTGTATGCAGCAGATTTTTAAGGTACTCATGGGAAAGCTTATCAAAGGCCTTTGCCAAATCCAGTACAGCCACCACTACACTGCATTGTTTCTGCTTACCGTATCCTTTCAAATCTTTTAGAAAGAACAGATTTGCCATCACAGATCTTGTTGGAATTGCATATGTTTGATTGGGACCTATGATGTGCCCTAAATGCCTTTTGAGTCGAGAGTTTAATACTTTGACATACAACTTATAATCTGTATTAAGTAGTGATATTGGCCTCCATTCGCCCACTTCTTTCCCCATTTTACCCTGTTTTTTGAGAAATATGGTTTGGGCTTCTATAAATTCTTCCGGGACAGCCCCTTCCGAGAAGAATTTGGAGAAAATGACAGCCAAGACTGGCCCAATTTCCTCCCAGTACCTCTCATAAAATTCCACTGTTAGCCCATCTGGACCTGGCGCTTTACCTCCTTTCATATCTTTCAATGCTAATGATAGTTCGCTCAGGGAGATAGGGTGATCCTGTTCATGTCTATGAACTGACAAGAACCCTGTCAATTCCCAGCTCTCTAGTAAAGCTGGTCCTTTAAATGCTGTATACATTTCCTTGTAAACATGTACAAAACGCTTAACGATGTCACTAGTGTTCTGATATTGGTGTGGGCTTACCTGTATTTGATGGATTAAACTGCTGTCTCTGTGTGATCTGTTGAATTGCTTGAAAAAGAAAGCAGATGACTTATCAGCTTTCCTGTAACATATGCGCATCTGGATAGCTTCGTTTTCTGCCTGCCTCTCTAATAGCGACAGGATTTCTTTTTGTATTTCCCTTTCTCCCACTTCATCCTGACAAGACTTTAGGAGCCTCCAAACTTCATAGAGGTTCCTTAACTCTTTCTTACTTTCCGTGTTCCTCACCCTTGTTAATTTTTGAAAAACTGTTTTTATTGTATTTTTATAATTCGCCCAGCTTCCTTCTGTCCAGTGATTGGAGTCTCAAATGCTGCGTTAATCTTTTAATGCCCTGCGGGTCACCTTGCAAGAGCACCGGTTTTAATCTCCAGGTGCCCTTCCCCTGTTCTACAGTTAGGCTTAATGGAAAGTCCATTATAACTAATTTGTGATCCATTATTGCGCGGGGCCCCGAAATATTAATGTCTTACCCGATTTATTTTGTCTGCTATCTTACTTGGGACATAGAACCGGTCAATGCGGGTCCCTACCGTTCCCCTAGACCAGGTTGCTCCGTGACTTATGGGATATTTCTTTCTCCACATATCTATCAGGTCGTGTTTTAAGCACAAGCTGTTGAGCTCCAAGGAACCCCCTGGAGCCTCTTGTTGGATCCCCCGTACCTGTCTTATCTTTAACTGGGTCTATCACACAATTCCAGTCTCCTCCAAGTATGATCAATCGGGCCCTCCACCATAAAAAGATGTAAACTACTAAATATCCGCATCCGCTCTGGAGCGGTGTTTGGTGCATATACATTCAGTCTTATTGTGTGAGACCCTATTCTCCAGTCAATGCAGACTATTCTCCCTTCTATGTCCCTTTGAAGATTGCAGAATTTTCCTATAACTGGTGGTAAGACTATGATGCCTACCCCCTTGGCATTCCTTGAGCCAAAACTGCAGAAGCTTAGACATTTGTATCTGTTCTGGAATTTTCGCACTTGGACACTGTTAAAAAAGTGACTTTCTTGGATGAAAGAAATTCTTACCCCTAGTAACAACATGCTTCTCCATACATAATGCTGGACATGCCCTTGAGCAAAGCCCCTTATGTTCCAAGTAGCAACGATTACCATGTAGATACAATTCGTGTTCCCTTAGAAATCTGATCTATTGTGTCAGAGATATGCTTAGAGCATACAGGGTCCTGCCTAACTCTTGCTCATGTCCTAATAACAATGAAATTCGGGAATTGTTTAGCTGCTCCACTATTCCCAGTAACGTCTGTCCTAAGTTTCCAAAGAATGTCTCTCCACATGAATTGGATGTTGTTTACTTTGCCTCTTGGGCATGCTATAACACTATTTTCGGCTTCCCTAGCCGCTGCTCCCATTCTTCTAATTTAACAGTTAATGTTTCCGATCCTACTGGCACGTATTTTTTTAAATGCTCCATCCCCAGTAATTTGTCACTACCCTCGCCTAATATCCCTTCTCTTTCGGAGTCATCTGAACTTAGCTCATTCAGATTTTGTATTGTGTCCTTTCCTTTTTTCTACAATTTGCCTCTTTCTTTTTCCTTCTCCCTCTAGACTTTTTTCGTCTTTGTTGTCCCCCCCTCTTCATACTTCTTGCTATTTCCATCGGTTCCATTAAAGTGGGGGTGTCTTGACTTATGTCTATAACCCTTTTTCTTCCCCTGTTCCTGTAATTAGATTCACTGGTTCAGCTGACAGTATTTTTTTTATAACTCCCTGTGGCCTTAAAATGACCACGTCACCCTTTTCCTTCCCCTCCTCTGATGGCATCTGCATATGACCTAACTGAGCAGCTTCCCGGTTTGTGGCTTGTCTCCCTACATTTATTGCATGCTTTGGGGCAGTCACTACTGATATGCCCCACTTCTTCGCAATTAAAACAACTCCCTTTTGTGCAATTCGCGCCTAAATGATCCAAGCTGCCACATCTTAAGCACTTCTCTACCTCTCTGTAATTCAGAAGTAGTTGATTCCCCATTACATAGATATTTGGAACTGGCTTTCTCATTTCCATTTGCTCTGTTACTTTTCCCGTATACAGCTCTGGAAAGCCCTCCCACGCGTGCGTGTCTATTCTCGAAACTTTTCCATATGCTTCTAATGAAGTTTTTAGATATGTGTTCGGCATTTCATTTGGGTAACGCTCTATGGTGATATATTTCCTGATACTACCCACCAAATGGGGGTGTATCACTTGGTTTTCAAAAGGGAAGCCCCTCAGTAATGTGTCTCTTGTCACGCAGTCTTTACAAACTATCTGGTATTTCCTCATGGGCAGGAGAGTGAACACCTGTAATCTGGATAAATTTACGCTTTTCGCTAAACCCTCAATTACTTGTCTCGGTTCATACTCTGCATCCAGAGTGAATTTCAAGGTTCTCTCACGTATATAAAAACTCATTTTGGAGAAGAGAAAAAAAAATGTAACAACGGTCTTGCCCGCAGGCACTAATCCCACCCTGGAAACTTTCGCATGATCAGTAAAGAAAACTTGACGTTAGAACTTACGGTATGTAGAAGGACCTTGAAGCATCACAACCTCATCAGGCGATTATTCGAAAGAAGAACGTTTATTCGGCCTTTCTTTGATGGGTAGGTAGGTACTCAAGTGATGCTGTAATGGCAAAACAGTTATGAAGTATAACTCCATAATATGAGAGATGCCTGATGGTGTATGATGTATTTAGACTAAGATGCATTTAGGGCTAAAGCCTCAAGCTGCGAGAAAATTTAGACTATGTATATATTAAGTGCAATAGCATCATTAATACACAGCCATTTCTGAATACACAGAATATTTATAAAGCGGCGCCGTTTTAAGTTATATCTCATTGTGAATACCTTCACAACGAGTTGCCATGATATTGCACTACTTCGAATAAGTAACGCTTCACCTAAGGAGAAGACTAATGTTACTTATTCTCAGATAGGTACCACTACCAAGACGGCACCGTTTCAGGGCTATTTGGCCCTTCTTCGGTGAGTAGGTATCACTGCATCACTTGGGTACCTACCCATCACGGCACCGTTTCAGGGCTATTTGGCTCTTAGCATTAGCATATGATGCAAGAAAGCAAGCTTATGCAGCATCAGCCAAAAAAAAAACAAAAAAAAAAAAACTCTTCCACTTCACCCCTCCGTTCGTTCGAAATACCTGTTCAGCTGAGCCTTAAATTTATTTAGGCTATCAACTTCCACAACAAGGGAAGGAAGTCTGTTCCACCAACCAACTACCCGCTGCTTCGTTCTTCGGTAAGTGGGTATCACTGCATCACTTGGGTACCTACCCACTCACCGAAGAAGGGCCAAATAGCCCTGAAACGGTGCCGTCTGGGTGGTGGTGGTACCTCTCTGAGAATAAGTAACATTAGTTTTCTCCTTAGGTGAAGCGTTACTTATTCGGCTCATAGTTATATATCATTAGTTATATCTCATATTGTGAATACCTTCACAACGAGTTACCATGATATTGCACTACTTCGAATAAGTAACGTCTTCTCCTTAGGTGAAGTAGTGCAATATCATGGCAACTCGTTGTGAAGGTATTCACAATATGAGATATAACTTAGAACGATGCCGCCTTATAAATATTCTGTTTATTCAGAAATAGCTGTGTATTAATGATGCTATTGCACTTAATATATACGTAGTCTAAATTTGCACGCAGCTTGAGGCTTTTGCCCTAAATGCATCTTAGTGTCTCTGGACATTAATAGAAAGAAAATATATTTCTATGTCCAGCAACATCCATCATAGACAATACCAGCCACCAATAGATTATGAAATCAAGTCTGAAAGATGGAAAGACTGCGCACGTGCGAAACCGAAAACAATAGTTATTGTCAGGACGTGCAGTAAAGTTGTTGTTTTAGGCGCATCAGTAACTTAGGCCATATTGCACCGTATGTCTGTAAATTGCATGTGTTCTGTGGTAGAGTTGCTTTTGCTGGATGAAACCCCGTGTTTCCGGAAGAAAAACCATGCCTGAGACTGACTAACTCAGTCACGTTGTGAAAGGGACCATTAAATATTCCTCGCGTCATACACAGGAATCGAACTCGAGTCTTTTCCACTCGGTGTGGGGAGCACGGTGATTATACCAACTGTTCTGCCCATGAGGACATTGCCAGAACAGTCGTTCAGAACTGCTCTGAAATAACGTGGTTGGAGCTAAATGACCTTGCTCTTAGTTTGCCAATCCATATATATCTACAACTTTTCTGTAACAGCACCCTAGTCATACAGTCTTGGGGAAATGGGGGACTGGGAATAAAGAGAGAAAAAGAGGAGAGGATATCTACGCTTCTAACAACAATTATCCGTCTTTAAGTACGCAGTTCACTGGGAATCAAAAAGTTTGAAAATTTGCTGAGCGGCGAGTCATCTGACAGAGATTTCTGGATCCCAGCAGTCAGAATTTCAAATTAAATGAATGAATTTTATTTCGGAACGGTTAATAAAATTAACAACGTCAACGCGATATAAGCGAGTGCATAAGTTTTAAATAAACACAGACACAAAGGCTGCGTATACTGCATTTACACGGGCTACCTTCACATGCAGCAAACACCCTTAGCTTATCTTTTAATGTGTTTCACAGCACATTTCAGTTCTCTACTATATTCCAGGGGATGTCATATTTTATTCTAGCCATATTACCCGGAAGTTCTTTTTAATGAGGTTAATAACCAAAGATTATATTGATCGACAAGAACGGGTGTAAGCCGCTAACTGTTAAACCGTGAAAATGTCCAATCGATCACTTATAATTCGTAGTAGCACTTCATTTGTCTTACTTTCTTTGGTTTTCCTAGAACTTCCGTACTACTAAATCTTGGAGCAGTTACCAATAAGCCGCACCACGACCTCCATTGTTATAAAACGACGATACCGGGACAACGCGGTGTGCTGGGTATTGCTTCTCTACTGTTGCGAGTTCCGCTACGTGCCTTCATTCTATCAAATCTTATCGTCATTTACTCTGAACACAACCTCGTAATTTGACCCGACGCCGGTTTGAAGTCTTAAAAAAATAAAAAAGGAAGCTCTTTTTCAGTACAGTTTTTTAGATCTGTGTAATTGTTAAATTAAATTAAAAAACAGTTCGTAGTATGCGCACAAAATATTTTTCTAATAATTTTATGTTTCATACCGAGTATTATAAAGGGAATTTTCTTTATTTAATAACTGAAGATAATAAATTTCGCTTTATATTCCGGGACGGCCATATAGAAACGGGAGTATACAATATGGAGGACAGAAAAAACATTTTTACCGTTTTTGGAAGTAAACACCGTGCAGCGTGACTTCTTCGAAGTTGACTCCTCTTTCAAAAATGCCCTTCAGTTGTTATTGTTGTTATTTGGTTTTTAGGAGCATTAGCAACTAAGGCTATATTGCTCCGGGATATGCGGTGGTCATTCCCTGACCTTTCCGCATCCTCC
This sequence comes from Mastigoproctus giganteus, assembly GCF_048544385.1. Taxonomy (NCBI): domain Eukaryota; kingdom Metazoa; phylum Arthropoda; class Arachnida; order Uropygi; family Thelyphonidae; genus Mastigoproctus; species Mastigoproctus giganteus. Next base: position 133,011,538 of record NC_143579.1, read on the forward strand.
GTATTTGGTGGTCACGGGCTCGAACCCCGGTCTAATTAAGAAGCGTATGCTACGCACTGCTGCTCCTTCCCACCTGGCTACGGAGGCGCCTTGCCCTTAAGTACATTAAAAGCATAAATATTTTATATTTGTTATTATGATTATATTAAACTATTCAAAATTACACATTTTTAATGATTTTATATTAAAAATCTGCTTAATTTCTTCTTTATGATTGTCAAATTCCGTTCTTCACTATTGCTGCATTTCATATTACATTGTTATAAACACACTGTTTTCAATGTGCTATAATTGCTCAGTTTTTCAGGTAAGCTCGAGCAACGGTTAACTGAAACAAGCCGTTGCCTTGACCACTCGGAGATGTCCGGATAGAAACAATTTAGTGAAACTTTAATGTAAAATAAGTTTTGTTGATATTATGTTATGTTTTTATTACTGAACTTTGAGCCTGCTGTTGGTATTGCATGTTCAACTGATGCATGCAGAACAAGAGTTCTTTTTTTTTTTTTTTTTTTTTTTTGCTTCAAAGAAACTAACGCTAACAGACGTTAGTACATTGTACCTGTGAATTGTATTTATTTTACGGTCGACTCGACAGTTTCACTAGGTGATGAACTGGGGTTTCCGGAGGAAGGGGTAGAACCAGAGAACTATAATCCGAAACCGAATAACTTGGTTACTGTATGCGAAAAGCTGATAAAATTTCTCCCATCTTGACGAGACTCGAACCAAGATAACTGCGAAGTCGAACTGCAGTAGTAATAAAAAAAAAGAAAGAACATCCTCTTTATTGTTTTCAACGTGATTATACTTAATTCAGTGCGTTTATTACACTTATTTTGTGCGTTTCAGCACTTCAGGTGATGGTGGACCCAGACCAGCACATTAGGCTGACACACGAACGCCAACACTTTTTGGGCCTGCTCTGCAGAGGTTCTGCACCACCACCATAGGTGAACAAGGTGGAGATGGGCAAATGCCTAGGAGCGACCAGCGATACCACACACACATTCTTATTTTAAGCCTAATTACTCTTTGCACTTCTGAAGCCTTCTGTAAAAGACGATATCGCAGCAGTTTCTACACACTTACGAATGATTTGGTAAAAATTACAGGATGAATGATTCGACTCATCTAAATGAACTTCTTGAACTCTGCATGACGTTACCCCTACATAGTGGCATGTTTACGTCGCTCGAGTGTGGTGGTTTACCATTTTATTTTTATAAATTCTAGGCTCACTTAATGCGTTTATTATTATATTATGTGTCTCTTTTTCAGGTTTTCTACAGAGATCCGGCCCTCTTTATTCTTGATTATTGTGTCATAATACTTCCCATTTTTTTTTGGAAATGTTCACCGTGTATTTGTAAAATGCCCATGCTTTCGTGAACATTTGGTCTACAATTGTACTTTGTAATTCTGTATATACTTCGCTTACCATATCATTTTATATAGCGCGATTCAAGATGCGTTTAGTGGTAAATTTTCGTGGCAGAATTGAAATTCTTGGCACGACTCGAAGCAGTGCAGAAACAGTGAGCTGTTGATTTATTTTAAAAGGCAAAACGTAACAATCAATGTCACTCATGGCAAAGAATATTAATCTGAGAGTATAAACGACTGTATAATGTAAAAATACTAAACTCATATCTCGTGTTGTGCTGTTGCACATAAAAATAATTTGAGTTATGAGTGTCTCGTTTCAAAATTTTGAAAATGAAAAAAGCGTCATGGGGATCTCTGCGCAATTTAAACTTCCTGTATCCAACATTTTCCAAAACACAAACTTTCTCTTATTAAAAACGCATTTCCATTAGGAATGCAAATCATTTTTACCATTAAAAATGGCCATAATTTCCGTCAACTAGTATTATGTAAGATCATGAGACAAGAATTGTTGTTGGGTTTTTAGGTTTATCAGGGACTTAGACTATATATATTATTCTAGTAATTGCATGGTCGATTTTTCTGTTTGATGGACGAAAAACCCGAGTTTCCGGGAAAAAAAAAACAACTTAATATCCTCGCCTAAGACCAACTGACTCAGCGACGTTGTGAAAAAGGCCCATAAAAACTCGTCACGTCATTGACGAAATTCGAACTGAGCTCTTTTCCACGCGGTGATTATACCAATTGTGCTACAGCGAGGGAACAAGAATCGTGATGATGACGAAATTTAAATTCATAAGCAGGCATTCCCGACCTTAGATTGTACTAAGTCAGGGATAGGAGTCGTGGTCGCTGCTTCCGATAAAAAAAGTCTTCCCTTGAACCTGAGGGAAGTATCTTTAACGTATTAAGCAGATACTAGAACTCATGTTGCTCAACTGAATCAGCTGAGAAAGTGTTTGTTGCTTGTTGTTAGTTAGACTTTCCCAAATTTGAATGGTCGTAATGCTCACATCAGAATGAACTTTGCTTTTACAACGAGTTGATGTGGTGTTGCACGACTTTCAAACAGATGACGTGGCTAAAAGGCTTTGCTTTTTGACCTCGCCAATTGGCTGTTTCTTTAAAAGATACTATCCTGTTTGAGAATTCACAGGTATCGGACCAGATAACAAGTTGTTTCTAACAAAAAAAGCTAAATAAATTTTACCTTTTTTTACCAGTATGCATGTGAACAAGGATTACAAATTGGCCTTGCTGACTACATATCGTATGGGGCGTCCCCAATACAGTGTGTATTGTTCTTACGGCCTCACATTTCCCAGCACGCCATCCATGCTCCATTAGTAAATTTATTGTTAAAAAATCGCATTCCACAGTTCCCCTATATTTTTACCCATGTTTCGGTTTAAAGCCACCTGGCTAAATTCCTTGATGTAAAAAGCTTCATTTATTTTTTTTTTTTCAAAGTCTTTTCTCTCTTACTTACTTTAAAGGTAAGAGAAGTTATCTTGAACTGCTTTGCTGAAAAGTAGTTGAAGAGGATAATTAAGTTCATCTCGATTGTCCTTCAAAAATGTCACAGAAGTATTTCAGGATATCATTAATTAATTAATTATTAAGTGAGTACCAATGATTAAGTTGGTACTCACTCTTCTAATTTCGGGTGCACTGTTGTGAAAGCTGTCTATAAACTGTGAGGTCCTCAAAATCGAACAAAAATCTAATTGCTAGTGATGTGTACAGGAACTGTTATAGTTCATCGAGTAGTGAAAAGTAGCAGGAGAAGAAAATTGCAAATACAAGACTAATCGGAACTCTTCTGCCAAACATGGAGATCGTGTTTGTTAATCAATACAAACAGTTTTATGAACATGGGTCCAATATCGCCTTCTAAAAGGTTTCTAGTCTGTCAATACCAATTAACTTTGTTTTTATTTATTCAGTTTGCAAAAGCCGCAAATCGTAATATCCACGTTACAAAACTATTCTACTACTACCGCATTGGTCATTATCAACCATTCGCAGGCTAACAAGGCTCCAACCAGCACTCGAAAAATTGTGGACATTTCCTGGAAGTTTTTTTCCTTCTTAGGCTACATATCAAAAAGTTGCATCCCTGTCACATTAAATATATTCAAACTCTTAAAATGATGACGCTGAACTTCGCTTACATTTTTGTCAATTGCTTTTTAATGGGCTATCGATAACCTTAACTTTCCGAATAGTGTGTAGGGATGAGGTTCAGCTCAATGCGATATATTAATTTCACAATCACCACACAAGAAGTTATTGTTTAGTAGGATTTTAGCAGCTGTTCTACCTGAATTACGAAAGTCAGACAGTAGTCTTCTGCCTCTTCATGTAAGCACACAATTGAATGATGGCTGATAAGAATGATGGCTTATTTTCTTAAGAAAATCTGTTCACCATTCTTGGAAGGTGTACCACTTATGTACAACTAGAGCTGTGATACCCTCACAAAGATTGGTTGTCTGAATGTTTATAAAAAGCGTCGAGACAAATTGAGAACATAAGGCCGATATCCTGTATTTGAGTTTAATAAAGCAATGCACAGTATTTTGCGGTGCGTTATTACGCACCGGTGCACTGAACTAATAAGACGTAAAAATTAAGCCTTATGTAGTCTTGTAAATCTTTATTTAAATGGTTCTCATTTGTTTTAAGGTATTTGGGATGTGTTAGGGTAACTAATAATAAGGATAGGTACATGTATACCAATGCTAGAAGTACAATAAATAAATTTGATGAATTTGAAGTGTTGGTCAAGACATGAAAGGCGGATATTGTTGGGATATCAGAGACGTGGTGTCACACAAATATAAGGAATGCAGAATTGGAATCTGGGGAATACAATGTGTACAGGAAGGATAGATAGGATAGGAAGGGAGGAGGTGTTATGCTGTTAATTAAGAAAAATATAAAATTAAAAGAAACCAGTTGATATAGATGAACGGTGCACCGTTGAGTCAGTTTGGTGTGACATAAGCACTGCGAAAGCAAAAATTAGAGTAGGAGTGCGTTATAGGCCTAATGACTCGAATGAGTACAATGAACAATTGTACAGAGAAATAGAGTGGGCCAGTAAATCGGAATGTCTTATAATGGGGGATTTCAACTTCCCAGATATTGACTGGAACTTGTGGGTTGGTCACTCACACACTAGTAAGACTTTTGTGGATTTATTGGATGATTGTTTTCTGCAGCAGCATGTTCCAGGGGCAACCAGAGAGGATAATACTCTTGATCTGGTTATCAGCAGTGATCATTCGTATATTAAGAATTGCAGATAAAGGAACCACTAGGTGGCAGTGATCACAGTGTACTGATGTGGGATTTACTTAAAGATATAATTATGATCAAGGGTGAAAGAAAAGGTTTTTGCTTTCGTAAAGGTGAGTACAGTGGTCTCAGACAGTTTTTAAATTCTGTACAGTGGGATCAACTGACGATGTTATCAACAGTAAATTCTAGGTGGGAGCATTCAAGGAATTAATCGTGGAAGCTAATAAAAGTTTCATACCTATTAAGAAATGCTGTTCAAGGTTTAGGCCCTGAACTTAATGCTTTTTTTGCATAGGATGAAATGCATTGCATAGATTGAAATGCATGGGATGCATATAAATTATCAGGCGACACAGAAGCCTATGGCATATATAAGCTAGTCTGTAATCAAGTCACAAAGGAGATTAGGCAGTCGAAGGCAGATTACGAGAAATCTTTGGCAAAGGATGCTAAGAAAAACAGCAAAGATTTCTTTACTCAACTGACTCTAAAAGATAAAATCTAAATGCAAAATGGCAGAAGGTTATCAAATTGTAGCAGGGTGCTTAATGATTTTGTAATAACTAAGAGCAAAGTGGAAGAAATATTGTTGAAGTTAAACATACGAAAGGCCCCTGGGGTGGATGAGATCTATCAAGTTATATTAAAGGAGGCGGCAAAAGAAGTAAGCAAACCTTTAGCCATAATTACCAGATCATCCTTGTACTCAGAGGAGGTCCCCACGGACTGCAGATGTGCAAATGTATCCCCAATTCACAAGGGGGATAGAAGGGTGACACGAGTAATTACAGACTAGTTAGTTTAATTTCTGTTCCCGGTAAAATAATGGAGTCACTGGTTAAAGATGCATTGCACGATCATCTAGACAAGACTGCAGCAATAATTGAGACATACAATGGGTTTATTAAGGGAAAGTCTTGTCTGACAAATTTGATTGGTTATTACGATGTGGTTACAAAGGAACTGGATGCAAAAAATAATTTTGATATCATATACTTGGATTTCAGGAAAGCTTTTGACACTGTTGCGCATTGAAGACTACTGTACAAATTGGAGCAGAATGGTATTAAGGGTAAGTTGCTACAATGGATAAAAGGATGGTTGAGTGGGAGAAGACAGAGGGTGGTAATCAATGGGTGCTGCTCTTCGTGGACTAATGTTATTAGTTGAGTTGCACAGGGTTCGGTTTTGGGTCCACTGCTGTTTTGTATATTTATCAATGATATTGATGAAGGTATGTCAGGCTTAGTGTCGACGTTTGCAGATAATACAAAGGTTGGCAGGGTTGTTAGTGACAGTAATGGCGGTATGCTGCTGAAACAGGATCTAGAAAATTTGGGCAGATGGGCTGAGAAGTGGCAACTGAAGTTTAACCTTGACAAATGCAAAGTACTGCATATGGGTAGAAGTAACCCGAGAGAAACGCACCAACTGTATGGTACGGCACTTAAGGTGGTAGAAAATGAAAACGACCTGGGAGTAATTGTGCAGTCAGATAAGAAGTTTTCTGAGCAATACAGACAAGCTGCCAGGGCAGGTCATGGGTGTTTTGTCAATAATATATAGGAATTTTGCTAGCAGGGAAAAGGAGGTAATTGCCCCTCCGTATAAGGCAATGGTCAGGCACGCCTTGAGTACTGCGTACAGGTCTGGAGGCCTCATTTTAGGAAGGGTGTAGATTTGCATGAGCGTGTATAGAGAAGGGCAACAAGATTGGTGAGGGGAATGAAATGAGCCTCTTGCCAAGAAAGGCTTATGTTCTGCAAATTACAACAGCCGGACACTAGGCACCTGCAAGGTGATCTGATTGCGGTGTATAAAGCCTTGAATGGGTTGAGCACGCTGAATTCTGATGGGATTCTTCCACTTATTCAGATTAAGAACCTAAGGGGCCATAAATTGAAATTGAGGAAGGACAGATGTAGAATAGATGTGCGGAAATTTGCCTTTAGCCTGCGGGTTGTTAATTGCTGGAACAAACTTCCATCTGTCGTTGTGGAAGTTGATTGGTTAAATAAATTTAAGGAGGAACTGGATAAACATTTAGAGGGAATGATTGTGTGAATTTTTTTGGCTGATGCTGCATTAGCTCATGCACTTGCTTTCTTGCATCACATGCCACTACTACTCTTATTTAGTCACTGATAAAATAAACCAGTATTATTCGTGAGTTTCCGAAAAGTCCGAGTTGTAATTAAATTAGTTTAATGCAGTTATTCTTGTCATTTAACCTGCGTTTGTGTATTGTCTCCAGAGAACATACCTAAATTACTGGGTAAATCGCTATTATTAAATCAGTGTTACTAATGTCAGTTTCTTGCTGACCAAGGAAAAAAACAGGAAAAAAAAAAAAAAAAAAAAACTTATTTTCATCTCTGTCTTACAACAAAATTAAAGTATATGATACTTTAAATCAGCGATTTCCAAGGGAGGCGCGAAAAGTTTAACAGAAATGTAATTTTCATAACATAACATACATAAATTAAAAAATATATACATATAAATAAACTTTCATAACATAACATTAAATTTGATAACCTATTTTTTAAAGCATTTACCGCCACCTATCTCACTCTAATTTCGATATAAACGTGAGATAAACCTTTATTTGGAAAAAAAATATATTATATTTTGCTGAAATGGATTGATGAATTATGATTGATATGATGAATTTAGTGCGGCCTTTTGGAGAGGCCATCTGTTTGAAAGTAGTGCAATACCAGGGAAACCTGTTGCAAAAGCAAGCTTGTTCTACAGCGAGAATTAAGTCCAGTGCATTTTCAAGGCAGTTTGAATCCTGCTTCATGTGAAAAGTCGACTGTGTGCGTTTTGTGATGACACTTGTGTTGCCAGTTGGATTTTGTAAAAAGCCTCTGAACCACGTCAAGGTACCAACTGTCTCAGAGGTGTTTCTCTTTGATTTCCCAGGAGAAACCTTTCTTTGATCAGCAGCATGGTAAAGAAAGAAAAGACACTGGGTGGAGTTTTTAACTGAAATGTAAAGCACTACTTGCTGTACCAGTATTCATTTTGTATCAGAGAAACCACAGATAGGTATTATCCTTCTTTGGAAGAACCATTCGCAGATGCGCCTTTTGGGAACAATTACCACTGGCATCCAAAGTTTGCTTCACTGGTATCAAGGGATCCAGTTATCCTGTTTTACCTGGTTGTATAAGGCATTGATTAGAATTCACATTGAATACTGCATACAGGTCTGGAAGGCACATCCCCATTAGTTGAGGCACATGATGCAAGAAAGCAAGCTTATACAGCATCAGCCAAAAAAAAACCTTCTCATTTCCCCCATCCAATCGCTCCAAATGTTTGTCTAGTTCTGCTATTTATTTAAGCTATCAACTTCCACAACAACAAATGGAAGTTTATTCCACCAATCAAATACCCGCTCACTAAAGGCAAACCTCTGCGCATCTATTCTACAGCTGTCTTTTCTCAATTTTAATCTATGTCCCCTCAGGTGCTTAATCTGAGCAAGCGGAAGTATTCCATCAGCATTGAGCCTTATCAATCCATTGAAGTCGTTGTATACCTCAATCAGATCAACTCGCAGTTCAGATGCTGCAACTTGCAGAACTTAAGTCTCTCTTCATAAGAGCACCCCTCTGTTCCTCTCACCAATCTTGTTGCCCTTCTCTGTACTCATTCTAGCAACTCTACATCCTTCCTAAAATGAGGCCTCCAGACCTGTCATTTTAAAATGACGTGGATCTGTTGAAATGGGTGCGGCAGAAGGCAACAATATTAGCCAGGCACACAAAATGGTACCAAGTAAATAAAGCTAATGGATCGGTTGTCCGAATGGTCGATTCGGAAATTCTACATGGTATTATGGATTATTTGAATGAGCCACCCACTTCACAGAACACAGACCTACTTCTTATACGAGCGATGGTCAATCAGTATTTATGTTCGCATAGAAATTTCAGTAAGGAATTTGAAGATTTGCTGGCAAGGGTTTCTTTAACTTGAAAGCCCTCTTTAAACTTCCTCAGGGGGTTTCTGTAACCCTAGTGATGCTGTTGCCTTTTGGGATATAATCTGCATGGATAATACTTTTAAGTCCAAGAAGACTGAAAACATGAACTTACTGGTAGACAATCGAATCTTGGATTTTTGGGGAATTGGTAAAGATGAATGTTTCCATTGTTTGTTAATCAGTTTTGTTGCAGAGCCAAAGCAATGTAGCCAGCATTCTTCCATCGTCGCAATTGGGTGAAAAAAAAATCATCAACATTCTCTACAAAGCTCCAACGGTTAGGTCTTATGAAATAGCGTCAACAATGTTGGAATCCATCAAGCTGCCATCTGAGACACGCGTGGGCACTCGTGCATTGTATAGTGCAAAACAAATACATGGCTAATTTTCATTTGGTATAAAATTTATAGTCACACATCTGTCTTCAAGGGCTAGCTGTTCCACTTTAGCCAAAGTGGTAGGATCTGTGGTGGAGATGGCCGTCTTGCTTTTGTCCACGTGCATACTGGTTCGTCCACATCAGAACTCCCTCTTCCAATTTTTCAGGGTCTCATAAGATGAGCAGCCTTCCTCATGTCCTCGTTGGTAGCACAGTTGGTAGAATCTCTGTCCTCCAACACCGGTTGAAAAGACCCGAGTGCAGTTCTGTCGACGATGAGGACACGAATGGTTGCTGAACACTGAGGTAGGTGGCCATATTTAATTGATTAATGAGTGTACTGCCTTGCATTTTAAAGTCCAAGATCCACCTTTTCTGAGAACTAAACCCAATTGCATTTGGAACACCCATCTGCGCACTATTCGAATAAAGTTGTAGCTAATAAAGTGGCCCTTCAGTGTATTTGAAATAGTTAGGGATGGATTAGGCAGAAATGTTCTCACATCCAATCTCTGTTCACGTATAAGAACACTTACATGTGTGAGACTGAACTTAAAATTGAAACTGCTCTCAGCTGGACGTCATCTCCCTTGGTATTTGATCTGTTTATGATAAGGTCTCATCTACATTCTGGAAAAGTACTTGGCATTACAGGAAGCCTGCTAGAAACCATCAACCGCATCCTTACACCAAGACAACTGATCAGCCATAAATCCTCCCAACAGGATTGCGTTATAACGCGAGGAGGTGTCCTGTCCGGTCTGCTGCTCTTGAACCTTTCCTCACAAGGTACACCAATTTCTCATCATATGCAGAGAACCTCAAATTATACATAACATCTAATGGCGCGGAACAAAAATCAACGAGTTTCAGTCCTGATCATCAGCTTTGTAGCCTGTCTACTGCAAATAGAACTGGGGCTAAACATATCAAATTCAGCTCAAATTAGCTTTAAAAAAAAAAAAATCAAAAATGACATCACACGGCGGATTGCAGATAACGAAAGTAAAGTCTCACACCGACCTCGGCTTGACTTTGGGTCGAGGGCCTCACTTTTCAGAGCCATTTTTCGAACATGAAATCCAAGACGTTCTCAGCGAAGTGGGCAATTGGACAAGAGTTGACGGGGTTACTCAACGTCGATGTAGTTGGAGGATACGTACAGCGGGGCCTACAACTCATTGTGATGATGTGTATGCCTCACCAATCTGGTCTTCTGCCACGACATTTTATATAAACAGATTCCGGGCAGTCGAGTACTGGGTAATGCGATGGATTGGATGAACAGGGTCGTGGGGAACGCATTGACCTTCTGACCCCAGGGCTCTGCATACCAATCTAAAGATCATTCGCGTTGCATCCAGGAATATTCTTCTTCTCTCTCTCTCAGATGCCTACCGGTGTGACTACACCCCCAGTCTTCGAGGACTTATCTGTACTCCACGCGCAGGTCGCAGTAATGACAACCCCTACCTACCGTTGCATGCTATACTGTGCAAACTATATTGTCTGAAGAATTTCTTCCCAAACGAGTCTTACATGTTTTGCGTGACCACGTGAAAATGTCAATTAGAAACGAGTGCACAAATGGAAATTTTAATAAACATTAGTTCAAACCTTTACATGAATACAATTTATTAAATATTTCAATATTTATGAAATATTTAATAAATGGATACAACTGATTAAATAAATAGTAGGTAAATTATGCTGATAAAATAAAAAATTGCAATTTTTTAAATATATGAAAGTGATTTAAAATTAAATAACCATACCATTCTGTGGAATTCATGCATTCTATTGATGATGGAAGACCTAAATGAAAGTATTTGCCACCGCAATAAATAAGGCAAATTTCTATCTCTTGGAAGACGAAAGTCTTCTGATTTTATTGCAAAAGAAAGAATTGGTCTCGTTGAGTCCTCACGTCCTGAGTCCCCTTGTGCTTGCAGTGAAACACGTGTCCAAAGTTAGTACTGAAATGTAAACAAAAAGGAAGCGATTTATTAATGAGATTGCAGTTTTCATTCCTGAAAACAATTCAAATTATACCAACAAATGTGTGTTGTCAGCAATTCTCTATGCACCTTCCAGTTCAGATTACCTATAAAAGTAGGAGTATTACCTATAAAAGTAGAAGTATTACCTGGGGCTATGTTGACACTAATGCAGACGGCCTTGGTGTGTTAGTCTGGTCTGAGGTAGAGGACGTTTTCCTAATGTATGATACAAAAGAGAAAGGCTCCTTTCATTCCGGTAGATGGAACAAAGCCAATCCAGACCTCTGCTTTGTTTCAAGAGACGAGCGTGGAAGAATTTTACAGTGTAGCAGGAAAGTACTGAACAATTTTCCTCGAAGTTAGCATAGACCAATCCTTGTAAAAATTGGCACTGAAGTTCCAATAATAAGATCAAAGTCTGTACCTCGCTGGAATTTTGGAAAAGCCCATTGGGAAGTCTTCACTAATGAGTTGGATTACAATATTCAATGGATTCCATCAAAAATCGCCAATTATAAGCGATATGTTGGTTTAATATGCTCCATAGCAAAGAAGCATATTGCCAGAGGATTTAGGAAAGAATACATTCCTGACTGGAACAGAAGATGTGATGAGTTATATGAAGAATACCAACTCAGCAATAGAACGGAAATTGCCCAAGAACAATTTAATAAAATTTTACTGTTTTTTAATAAAATTGTATTAACAATTTAATAAAATTTTGCACTGCTTAGATTCTGCTAGGAAATAGAAAGGGAACACAATGACAGCAAGCATGAATTTTCAACGTTCAAGTAGAAAAGAATGGACGCTTCTGAGAAAACTCGGAAGTAGTACTTCCAAATATATTAAAAAGTGCTCAGAAGTATCCCCAGGAAATGTAGCCAATAGAACTGTCAGACTATCCAAGAGTTCAACTGATGTCAACAAAGATGAAGCCAAAAAACTCAAGGAGTTAAGGACCACACTATCCTTGATCGAATCACCCTCCCAATTCTCAGGAGAATTTACTGTTGCAGAGATCTCAACAGCTCTTAAGGAAATAAAACCAGTCAGAGCAGCCGGAGTGGACGGAATATATCCAGGGTTCCTGAAATATTGTGGTCCTAGAACTCTGGACTGGCTAGTTAAATTCTTTAATGAACTCTTGAGGAATGGTAGGTTTCCGTCCATGCTCCAGAGAACTAAAATAGTTGCCATCCTAAAGCCTGGGAAAAGTGAAAATAGTCCTGAAGATTATCGTCCAATTGCACTCTTAAACATATGCTATAAACTAATTGAAAGAATGGTTTACAACAGAATCTCAGCCACAACTTTCCAACACATACCAACCGAACAAGCTTCATTCCGACCAAACCGAAGCTGCTGTGACCAGGCATTGGCACTCACCGGCCACATCGAGAATGGATTTAAAGTCAAGAAGTGTGTGTGTGTGTGGGTTTTAGGAGCATTAGCCACTAAGGCCATACTGCTCCGGGAATATGCGATGGTCATTCCCTGACCTTCCCGCATCCTCCGTATTTGGTGGTGACGGGCTCGAACCCCGGTCTAATCAAGAAGCGTGTGCTACGCACTGCTGCTCCTGCCCACCTGGCTACGGAGGCGCCCGTAGCCAGGTTTCGAGTCAACTCGTACTCGAAATGCGTACGAGTTGACTAAAGCAGGCGAGCCACCATTTCTTAAGTTCATTTCTGGCTCTGTTTGTGAACAACTTTGCCTTCAGCCAGCGGGTGGTTGTTTATTGCAAAAGAAAGCATTTTTGTAAATTTTCATCAAAATTAATTTAAATGTTTATATTAAAGGTAATATGATATTAATTTATTAAATAAAGTAGTAAGCGAATTATGTTAATAAAATTAAGAAATTACAATCAAAAATTAAGAAATGAGTGAAAGCGATTTAAAATTATGTAAACATACCTTTCAGCGTCATTTATCCCTTTTTTTGAACTGAAACGAATTATAAAAATTGATTCACTTCTTTTGCACCTGTTCGGAAAATATCTCATGGAAGACAAACGTCTTCTGTTTTCACATGAAAACGAATTCCCTTCGTTGAGTCAAATTCTGTATTATATCCCTATCAACTATAATCAATTTTCTTCTCGTGGAAGAAAAATGTCTTCTGATTTCAATTGAAAATGAATTCCCTTCGTTGAGTCCACTGTTGTATAATATCTTAGAGCCAAAGAAGAGGTTAAAGAGCAAGGAAGAAACCGATTCATTAATGAGACACGAAATGAATTCTCATTTGAAAGATAGAACTTTATTTCTAAATGAACAAACAAACCAATTGCAGGACATCAGAAATTCGTACGATTTGTCTAAAGAAGGCGAGCCACCACTTCTTAAGTGCATTTCTCGCTCTGTTTGTGAACAACTTTGCCTTCAGCCAGCGGGGCGTTGTTTATTGCAAGAGGGTTCCATCTGTCGTTGTAGGAGTGGTTGGGTTGAAGGAAGAATTAGACAACTTTCTTATGGGTACAGATTGAGGAACTGTGTACGTTTTTTTTTTCTTACGCTATATGACTATTTTTACTTGTATTTTGCCCATACTACTAGTAGACGTTGCGATAGCAGGTTGAAACAAATTGACATAAATACCATTGTACCATCCATAACTCTTTTACAACATAATCACCGCACAAAATGAAGCATTTTTGTAAATTTTCATCAAAATTAATTTAAACGTTTATATTAAAGGTAATATGATATTAATTTATTAAATAAAGTAGTAAGCGAATTATGTTAATAAAATTAAGAAACTACAATCAAAAATTAAGAAATAAGTGAAAGCGATTTAAAATTATGTAAACATACCTTTCAGCGTCATTTATCCCTTCTTTTGAACTGAAACGAATTATAAAAATTGATTCACTTCCTTTGCAACTGTTCGGAAAATATATCTCATGGAAGACAAACGTCTTCTGTTTTCACATGAAAACGAATTCTCTTCGTTGAGTCAAATTTTGTATTATATCCATATCAACTATAATCAATATTCTTCTCGTGGAAGAAAAATGTCTTCTGATTTCAATTGAAAATGAATTCTCTTCGTTGAGTCCACTGTTGTATAATATCTTAGAGCCAAAGAAGAGGTTAAAGAGCAAGGAAGAAACCGATTCATTAATGAGACACGAAATGAATTCTCATTTGAAAGATAGAACTTTATTTCTAAATGAACAAACAAACCAATTGCAGGACATCAGAAATTCGTACGATTTGTCTAAAGAAGGCGAGCCACCACTTCTTAAGTGCATTTCTCGCTCTGTTTGTGAACAACTTTGCCTTCAGCCAGCGGGGCGTTGTTTATTGCAAGAGGGTTCCATCTGTCGTTGTGGAAGTGGTTGGGTTGAAGGAAGAATTAGACAACTTTCTTATGGGTATAGATTGAGGAACTGTCTACGTTTTTTTTTTTTACTTACGCTATATGAATATTTTTTCCTGTATTTTGCCCCTATTACTACTACTAGAAGTTGGGATAGCAGGTTGAAACAAATTGACATAAACACCATTGTACCATCCATAACTCTTTTACAACATAATCACCGCACAAAATGAAGCATTTTTGTAAATTTTCATCAAAATTAATTTAAACGTTTATATTAAAGGTAATATGATATTAATTTATTAAATAAAGTAGTAAGCGAATTATGTTAATAAAATTAAGAAATTACAATCAAAAATTAAGAAATAAGTGAAAGCGATTTAAAATTATGTAAACATACCTTTCAGCGTCATTTATCCCTTCTTTTGAACTGAAACGAATTATAAAAATTGATTCACTTCCTTTGCAACTGTTCGGAAAATATATCTCATGGAAGACAAACGTCTTCTGTTTTCACATGAAAACGAATTCCCTTCGTTGAGTCAAATTTTGTATTATATCCATATCAACTATAATCAATATTCTTCTCGTGGAAGAAAAATGTCTTCTGATTTCAATTGAAAATGAATTCCCTTCGTTGAGTCCACTGTTGTATAATATCTTAGAGCCAAAGAAGAAGTTAAAGAGCAAGGAAGAAACCGATTCATTAATGAGACACGAAATGAATTCTCATTTGAAAGATAGAACTTTATTTCTAAATGAACAAACAAACCAATTGCAGGACATCAGAAATTCGTACGATTTGTCTAAAGAAGGCGAGCCACCACTTCTTAAGTGCATTTCTCGCTCTGTTTGTGAACAACTTTGCCTTCAGCCATCGGGGCGTTGTTTATTGCAAGAGGGTTCCATCTGTCGTTGTGGAAGTGGTTGGGTTGAAGGAAGAATTAGACAACTTTCTTATGGGTATAGATTGAGGAACTGTGTACGTTTTTTTTTTTTTTACGCTATATGACTATTTTTACTTGTATTTTGCCCATACTACTACTAGTAGAAGTTGCGATAGCAGGTTGAAACAAATTGACATAAACACCACTGTACCATCCATAACTCTTTTACAACATAATCACCGCACAAAATGAAGCATTTTTGTAAATTTTCATCAAAATTAATTTAAATGTTTATATTAAAGGTAATATGATATTAATTTATTAAATAAAGTAGTAAGCGAATTATGTTAATAAAATTAAGAAATTACAATCAAAAATTAAGAAATGAGTGAAAGCGATTTAAAATTATGTAAACATACCTTTCAGCGTCATTTATCCCTTTTTTTGAACTGAAACGAATTATAAAAATTGATTCACTTCTTTTGCACCTGTTCGGAAAATATCTCATGGAAGACAAACGTCTTCTGTTCTCACATGAAAACGAATTCCCTTCGTTGAGTCAAATTCTGTATTATATCCCTATCAACTATAATCAATTTTCTTCTCGTGGAAGAAAAATGTCTTCTGATTTCAATTGAAAATGAATTCTCTTCGTTGAGTCCACTGTTGTATAATATCTTAGAGCCAAAGAAGAGGTTAAAGAGCAAGGAACAAATCGATTCATTAATGAGACACGAAATGAATTCTCATTTGAAAGATAGAACTTTATTTCTAAATGAACAAACAAACCAATTGCAGGACATCAGAAATTCGTACGATTTGTCTAAAGAAGGCGAGCCACCACTTCTTAAGTGCATTTCTCGCTCTGTTTGTGAACAACTTTGCCTTCAGCCAGCGGGGCGTTGTTTATTGCAAGAGGGTTCCATCTGTCGTTGTGGAAGTGGTTGGGTTGAAGGAAGAATTAGACAACTTTCTTATGGGTACAGATTGAGGAACTGTGTACGTTTTTTTTTTTCTTACGCTATATGACTATTTTTACTTGTATTTTGCCCCTATCACTACTACTAGAAGTTGGGATAGCAGGTTGAAACAAATTGACATAAACACCATTGTACCATCCATAACTCTTTTACAACATAATCACCGCACAAAATGAAGCATTTTTGTAAATTTTCATCAAAATTAATTTAAACGTTTATATTAAAGGTAATATGATATTAATTTATTAAATAAAGTAGTAAGCGAATTATGTTAATAAAATTAAGAAATTACAATCAAAAATTAAGAAATAAGTGAAAGCGATTTAAAATTATGTAAACATACCTTTCAGCGTCATTTATCCCTTCTTTTGAACTGAAACGAATTATAAAAATTGATTCACTTCCTTTGCAACTGTTCGGAAAATATATCTCATGGAAGACAAACGTCTTCTGTTTTCACATGAAAACGAATTCTCTTCGTTGAGTCAAATTTTGTATTATATCCATATCAACTATAATCAATATTCTTCTCGTGGAAGAAAAATGTCTTCTGATTTCAATTGAAAATGAATTCCCTTCGTTGAGTCCACTGTTGTATAATATCTTAGAGCCAAAGAAGAAGTTAAAGAGCAAGGAAGAAACCGATTCATTAATGAGACACGAAATGAATTCTCATTTGAAAGATAGAACTTTATTTCTAAATGAACAAACAAACCAATTGCAGGACATCAGAAATTCGTACGATTTGTCTAAAGAAGGCGAGCCACCACTTCTTAAGTGCATTTCTCGCTCTGTTTGTGAACAACTTTGCCTTCAGCCATCGGGGCGTTGTTTATTGCAAGAGGGTTCCATCTGTCGTTGTGGAAGTGGTTGGGTTGAAGGAAGAATTAGACAACTTTCTTATGGGTATAGATTGAGGAACTGTGTACGTTTTTTTTTTTTTACGCTATATGACTATTTTTCTTGTATTTTGCCCATACTACTACTAGTAGAAGTTGCGATAGCAGGTTGAAACAAATTGACATAAACACCACTGTACCATCCATAACTCTTTTACAACATAATCACCGCACAAAATGAAGCATTTTTGTAAATTTTCATCAAAATTAATTTAAATGTTTATATTAAAGGTAATATGATATTAATTTATTAAATAAAGTAGTAAGCGAATTATGTTAATAAAATTAAGAAATTACAATCAAAAATTAAGAAATGAGTGAAAGCGATTTAAAATTATGTAAACATACCTTTCAGCGTCATTTATCCCTTTTTTTGAACTGAAACGAATTATAAAAATTGATTCACTTCTTTTGCACCTGTTCGGAAAATATCTCATGGAAGACAAACGTCTTCTGTTTTCACATGAAAACGAATTCCCTTCGTTGAGTCAAATTCTGTATTATATCCCTATCAACTATAATCAATTTTCTTCTCGTGGAAGAAAAATGTCTTCTGATTTCAATTGAAAATGAATTCCCTTCGTTGAGTCCACTGTTGTATAATATCTTAGAGCCAAAGAAGAGGTTAAAGAGCAAGGAACAAATCGATTCATTAATGAGACACGAAATGAATTCTCATTTGAAAGATAGAACATTATTTCTAAATGAACAAACAAACCAATTGCAGGACATCAGAAATTCGTACGATTTGTCTAAAGAAGGTGAGCCACCACTTCTTAAGTGCATTTCTCGCTCTGTTTGTGAACAACTTTGCCTTCAGCCAGCGGGGCGTTGTTTATTGCAAGAGGGTTCCATCTGTCGTTGTAGGAGTGGTTGGGTTGAAGGAAGAATTAGACAACTTTCTTATGGGTACAGATTGAGGAACTGTGTACGTTTTTTTTTTTCTTACGCTATATGACTATTTTTACTTGTATTTTGCCCATACTACTAGTAGAAGTTGCGATAGCAGGTTGAAACAAATTGACATAAACACCATTGTACCATCCATAACTCTTTTACAACATAATCACCGCACAAAATGAAGCATTTTTGTAAATTTTCATCAAAATTAATTTAAACGTTTACATTAAAGGTAATATGATATTAATTTATTAAATAAAGTAGTAAGCGAATTATGTTAATAAAATTAAGAAATTACAATCAAAAATTAAGAAATAAGTGAAAGCGATTTAAAATTATGTAAACATACCTTTCAGCGTCATTTATCCCTTCTTTTGAACTGAAACGAATTATAAAAATTGAATCGCTTCCTTTGCAACTGTTCAGAAAATATATCTCATGGAAGACAAACGTCTTCTGTTTTCACATGAAAACGAATTCTCTTCGTTGAGTCAAATTTTGTATTATATCCATATCAACTATAATCAATATTCTTCTCGTGGAAGAAAAATGTCTTCTGATTTCAATTGAAAATGAATTCCCTTCGTTGTGTCCACTGTTGTATAATATCTTAGAGCCAAAGAAGAGGTTAAAGAGCAAGGAAGAAACCGATTCATTAAAGAGACACGAAATGAATTCTCATTTGAAAGATAGAACTTTATTTCTAAATGAACAAACAAACCAATTGCAGGACATCAGAAATTCGTACGATTTGTCTAAAGAAGGCGAGCCACCACTTCTTAAGTGCATTTCTCGCTCTGTTTGTGAACAACTTTGCCTTCAGCCAGCGGGGCGTTGTTTATTGCAAGAGGGTTCCATCTGTCGTTGTGGAAGTGGTTGGGTTGAAGGAAGAATTAGACAACTTTCTTATGGGTATAGATTGAGGAACTGTGTACGTTTTTTTTTTCTTACGCTATATGACTATTTTTACTTGTATTTTGCCCATACTACTACTAGTCGAAGTTGAGTTAGCAGGTTGAAACAAATTGACATAAACACCACTGTACCATCCATAACTCTTTTACAACATAATCACCGCACAAAATGAAGCATTTTTGTAAATTTTAATTAAAATTAATTTAAACTTTTTTATTAAAGGACAAATGGTATTACTTTATTAAATAAAGTAGTAAGCGAATTATGTTAATAAAATTAAGAAATTACAATCAAAGATTAAGAAATAGCTGAAAGTGATTTAAAAGTAAGTAAACATACCTTTCAGCATCATTTATCCCTTTTTTCTTTTACTTGAAACCAATTATTAAAATTGATTCACTTCTTAGCCGCCAACTTGGATGAATATTTAATGGCAGACAAAGATCTTCTGATTTCAAATGAAAACAAATTCCCTTCGTTGAGTCAACTTTTGTATAATATCCCTATCAACTATTTTCAATATCTCGTGAAAGAAAAATGTCTTCTGAATTCAACTGAAAATGAATTCCCTTGGTTGAGTCCACTTTTGCATAATACCTTAGAGCCAAAGAATAGGTTAAAGAGCAAGAAAGAAACCGATTCATTAATGAGACACGAAATGAATTCTCATTTGAAAGATAGAAATTTATTTCTAAAAGAACAAACAAACCAATGGTAGGACATCAGAAATGCGTACGAGTTGACTAAAGCAGGCGAGCCACCATTTCTTAAGTGCATTTCTGGCTCTGTTTGTGAACAACTTTGCCTTCAGCCAGCGGGTGGTTGTTTATTGCAAGAGGGTTCCATCTTTCGTTGTGGAAGTGGATGGGTTGAATGAAGAAATAGACAACTTTTTTGTGGGTAGAGATTGAGGAACTGTCTACGTTTTTTTTTTTTACTTACGCTATATGAATATTTTTTCCTGTATTTTGCCCCTATTACTACTACTAGAAGTTGGGATAGCAGGTTGAAACAAATTGACATAAACACCATTGTACCATCCATAACTCTTTTACAACATAATCACCGCACAAAATGAAGCATTTTTGTAAATTTTCATCAAAATTAATTTAAACGTTTATATTAAAGGTAATATGATATTAATTTATTAAATAAAGTAGTACGCGAATTATGTTAATAAAATTAAGAAATTACAATCAAAAATTAAGGAATAAGTGAAAGCGATTTAAAATTATGTAAACATACCTTTCAGCGTCATTTATCCCTTCTTTTGAACTGAAACGAATTATAAAAATTGATTCACTTCTTTTGCACCTGTTCGGAAAATATCTCATGGAAGACAAACGTCTTCTGTTTTCACATGAAAACGAGTTCCCTTTGTTGAGTCAAATTTTGTATTATATCCCTATCAACTATAATCAATAACTCTTGGAAGAAAAATGTCTTCTGATTTAAATTGAAAATGAATTCCCTTCGTTGTGTCCACTGTTGTATAATATCTTAGAGCCAAAGAAGAGGTTAAAGAGCAAGGAAGAAACCGATTCATTAATGAGACACGAAATGAATTCTCATTTGAAAGATAGAACTTTATTTCTAAATGAACAAACAAACCAATGGTAGGACATCAGAAATGCGTACGAGTTGACTAAAGAAGGCGAGCCACCACTTCTTAATTGCATGTCTGGCTCTGTTTTTGAACAACTTTGCCTTCAGCCAGCGGGGAGTTGTTTATTGCAAGAGTGTTGCATCTGTCGTTGTGGAAGTGGATGGGTTGAAGGATGAATTATACAACTTTCTTGTGGGTACAGATTGAGGAACTGTGTACGTTTTTTTTTTTACTTACGCTATATGACTATTTTTACCTGTATTTTGCCCCTATTACTACTAGTTTAAGTTGCGATAGCAGGTTGAAACAAATTGACATAAACACCATTGTACCATCCATAACTCTTTTACAACATAATCACCGCACAAAATGAAGCATTTTTTTAAATTTTAATCAAAATTAATTCAAATGATACTAATTTATTAAATAAATTAGTAAGCGAATTAACTTAATAAAATTAAGAAATTACAATCAAAGATTAAGAAATAGATGAAAGCGATTTAAAATTATGTAAACATACCTTTCAGCGTCATTTATCCCTTTTTTTTTTACCTGAAACCAATTATTAAAATTGATTCGCTTCTTCGCCATCAACTATAATGAATATTTCGTGGAAGACAAAGGTCTTCCGATTTCAATTAAAAACGAATTCCCTTCGTTGAGTCAACTTTTGTATAATATCCTTATCAATATCTCGTTTAAGAAAAATGTCTTCTAATTTCAATTGAAAATGAATTCTCTTCGGTGAGTCCACTTTTGTATAATATCTTAGAGCGAAAGAAGAGGTGAAAGAGCAAGAAAGAAACAGATTCATTAATGAGACACGAAATGAATTCTCACTTGAAAGATAGAACTTTATTTCTAAATGAACAAACAAATCAATTGTAGGGCTTGAGAAATGCGTACGATTTGACTAATGAAGGCGAGCCAACACTCCTTAAGTGCATTTCTCTCTCTGTTTGTGAACTGTACATACGAATTATGCTTTTTCCTTTTTTGCATAAGATTGTAAATTGGATTTTAGGATTATATACATCGAGTTGAATTGAATAATAGGGTACATTAATCGGATGGGGTTATAATAGTAGGGGCCTTGGCCACCCACCCAGCTCCAATCTTCTTCTACTGAATCACGTCACCAAAGGTTGTTTGTGAAATGGGAGTATAAAGCAAGAGATTTGTTAATGAGACCCAAAAGAAATTCAAAGAATAAATAGAAGAAAAACGGTTTAATTTTATTGTGGTGTAAAAGTTTAGTTCATGTGTATTAATTTTTTTTTTTTTTTTTATGTGAATCCCAAACACGAGATGTAATAGGACCTGTAGTATTTAGTACCGTGCTTGGCTTGGAGTTTTAGAAGACGAAAGAAGATATTTGTTGACATTGGCCTTGAACTTCTGTAGATTGTAATTTTCAGGAAATACGTATGAAGGAAGGTTGTTCCAGAAAACGGCAGTTGAATGAATAAATGATGAAGATGAAAAGTTGTTTCTGTGGTTTTGAAGTTGGACATAAATGGATGTTGGCGGTTGGCACGTATTCGGACTGTTTTGAAAGAGAGAGCGGGAATTATTGAAGCCAATTCAGAAGAAAAGTGCCCATGGAAGTATCTGTAGAAGAGGCATGCAGCAGAAACAGTATGTGTATGAGAAAGCGATTCGAGAGACTCTGTTAGAGATGAATCATTAATTAACCTAACTGCCCTCTTCTGGATGGAATCAAGAAGTCTGAGAGAGGTTTTGGGGGCACCACCCCAGATTTGGTATCGATATTCTTGGCAAACCGGATTTGTGATTTATACAGAGTGAGCATCTGTTTGAAAGAAAGGTAACGCCGAGAGCGACAGAGAAAACTAAGGTTTTTTAGATACAGAGGAGCAATATTTGCAATGTGCTTGTGCCAAGAGAGATTACAAGTCAGGGTAATACCCAAAAGAGATATATCATTTTGCCTAGAAATCGTAGAGTCACTAAACATAAGCATTGGAGCAGAAGAATCATTTTTTAGAGAAATAAAACAAGACTGATTTTTAGATGTGTTGAATTCAACTAAGTTGTCTTTGCCCCACTGTAGTAATACCTGAAGTTCGGCGTTTAAGGAATTGGTAGCAGATTTTCGAGAAGTTGAAGCTGATTGAGCAGGACAAGGTTCTCAAAATGGAAAGTGTAATGCAATGTGCTATCGTCGGCAAAACTATGCATAAGATTTACAGTCAATGGGAGGTCATTAATACACAAAAGGAAAGAGTGGAAGAAAGAACTGAACCTTGGGGGACACCGGCATTAGTGGAGAAGTTAGAAGTCAGAGAGTCATCTACAATCCCCCTCAGTGAGCGATCAGAGAGAAAACTGGATAAACAATTACTAAAAACAGTTGGCAAACCATAAGAAGGAAGCTTGTTTAGAAAAAAAACAAGCTTCCATCTTATGGTTTGGCATAAAGTCTTCCACCTTTATGCCAAACACGATCGAAAGCCTTTGAGATATCCAGAGCAACTACTTGTGTTTCACCGAACCTTTCCATTGAATTAGTCCATAAATGGGTAACATAAACCAGAATATCACCAGTGAATCGACACTGACGGAATGCATACTGGCGATCGTTGATCACATGGAAGGTTTCTAGGTAGTTTAAGAATTGGCGGTTAATTGATTTCTCCATTACTTTAGAAAGAGTAGAAGTAATTGCAATGGGACGATAATTCAATGGGAGGGATTTGTCACCCTTTTTAGGAACTGGCTGGATATGAGCAAATTTCCAAGCAGAAAGAAAAGCACCTTTGGAATAAGAAAGTGAAGACAGGCGGCAGAGAATAGGAGTAAATTCAGGAGTATGAGATTGAGTGTCAACTATACAATGTCCAAGAAGATGAAGGAGTTTACTTCTTAGTTCAGCATCTCTAATTATACGGAAGTTTTATTTATATATCATATTGTGAATACCTTCACAACGAGTTGCCATGGTATTGCACTCGAATAAGTAACCCTTCACGTGCGGAGGCTACTACTTATTTTCGACGGATACCGAAACCCAGACGGTACCGGTTCGAAGCTTATTGGCTTCTCTTCGGTGGGTGAGTGGACAGGTATCATCCCAGCGATGAGAGGCCACATTGTATAATGTCTGAAACTGGCGTGGTTTCTGACCGAAAAACCAGTTTGCGGAAGTAAGAATGTTTGCTACCCTCGCATGACAAAGACAAACTCAGCCGAGTTGTCACAAAAGAGCCCACAGAAATTGTTCACGTCATTGACACCACGATTCGAACCTGAGTGTTTTCCACCGTGTTTGGAGAGAATGGTAATTATGATAGCAACTGTGCAACTCAAGAATGCACCCATGAAACCGCACTCAGCATTATGCAGGTGGTTCTGTTTTGTTGGCCTCTCTGTGTATAAGGGACTACATGCGTACTTGTGGCCCACCTGCCCTTTGGGTTGACGGACATAGTGGCATAGTGTGTTGTGGAAGGTGCCACCGGTGGTTCCCCACATCTGCACCATGGTACTCTGTGAAGAATTTACAGAATCTCTGTAAAAGCCAGAAAAAATGTGGTGTCTGGTTTGTGACAGAGTAGTGCTGTGTTCTGTTGTTGTCCTGTCTCTGGCTGCTTACCCGCAAGGCCCCTAAGGGAACCCCACATTGTCGGCCACAAGCACTGGGAGGTGCGCCAGGTTGCCCATTATACTCTGGCTGGCCTCAGCCAGGGTTGCCTGAGCTTCCGGACGGAGACCAAAAAAAAAAATATAGAGGGAGAGGGGCAAAGAAGAAGAGAGGATTTGAGGGGGATGAATTTGGGTGGGTTGGCAGGGGAGAATAAATCCACCCTAGTTTAGGCGAGGGTTTGACGGACACTGGACGGGCTTTCCAGGTGATCGCCTGCCTGGTGACAAAGAGGCCAGGAACAACTAAACACACACAAACACACGCAATGCAGGAACAGAATATTCACACACTTCTGGCCTTGTACAGATCTGTGCAACCATCACAGTGTACAAGGTGTACCAACTTTGTATCATCGAATAAACATCGCTGACTTCGGATCACCGTTCGTTTTCTAGACAGAGACGCTGTAAGAAATACCTACATTCACGACACCGTCCAAAGTTCACCAAAAGTAAAAAGCGAGACTGTGTTTAAATGATCCCCCAGGACAGTGAAATATGTGCATAGCGAAGAGTGCTGCCTTCGCTTTCTTAATCCAGGGTGGTCCGTTCTCAGCAGTAAAATCAAATTTATGTCAACCACCGAACAGCTCACTAATATGAACGTGTACCTAATGAATTTGTCGCCAGTGTACGCAAACTGGTTATTAGGGACGTATAACAGAGTTAAGAGTCTCACAAGAAACCTTTCTTAATGAGTATTGCTGCGATTATGCTGGTGTGGTAGCTCATAATGCGCCTTGGTCGAGCCCAGTCTTGTTGTAGGTAGGTTTTAGGAGAATCAGCGACTAATATTGCTTCCTCTTTTCTGTCTGTAAATTGCTTGTGTTGTCGGATCGATTTGCTGGACAAAAAAGCATCGTTCCCTCACCTTAGATCCACTAATTCAGCCTCGTTGAGAAAAAGGCCGTACAAAATTGCTGACGTCATCAGACCCAGTGTGCACGAGTGGTTGAAGGAACAGAGCGAGGGTATCACCCATCTGGATCGGTGTTCAGATTCTCCTGACCTCAGCAATCCAGTTGAAGCCTATTTTGCAATATGAAGGGAGTCATATGTACACGCAACTGTCATCAAATCGTACACTGTTGAAAACTTTGCAGAAAACATCTTTTCAGACATCTTTGAGAATGGAAACGGTGCCTCGAAGAATTAGCGCTGTTATTCTTGCGGACGTTGGCGGAACACCTCTGAGGTCATAACTGAGAGATCACCCAGGATGGGCCTCATATTCTTCACTCCAGGATGTGCCTTTCGTTAGGACCAAAGCCAGTTTAATGAGCAACAGCCATGAGCGCGCTACCTCAATGTGTGTGTAGCTAATAAAGTGGAAATGCAGTGTATTTGAAGTAGTTAATGGGGAGGGAAAAGGCACACAACAAACCTGTGATAATGCATAAGGATAATGACACGACCCTTAGGTGTTTTGTGTGATCGTGTGAAATTGAATTAGAAACCTGTGCACGAATGGAAATTTTACTAAACATTAGTTTTAAACCTTTACATGAATACAAGTTATGAAATATTTTTAAATATTTTAGTAATATAATTTATTAAATAAAATAGTAGGTGAATTATGGTAATAAAATTAAAAAAGTTGGAAATAAAGTGGTTTTTTTTTAAATGTATGAAAGTGATTTAAAATTAGATAACCATACGATTCTTTGGAATTCGTGCATTCTATTGAAGACGGAAGACCTAAAAGAAAGCATTTGCCAATGCAGTAAACAAAGCGAATTTATAAATATGTCTTGGAAGACGAAAGTCTTTTGATTTTATTGCAAAAGAAAGAATTGGTGTCGTTGAGTCCTTACGTCCCCTCCTGCTTCTATTGAAACACGTTTGCAAAGTTGGATCTGAAATGTAAACAAAACGGAAGTCATTTATTAATGAGATTGCAGCTTTCATTCCTGAAAAACTTCAAAAAATACCAACAAATACATCATGTTTTTGGTTGGTTTTTTAGGAGAATTAGCAACTAAGGCCATATTGCTACGGGAATATGCGGTGGTTATTCCCTGAACTTTCCGCATCCTCCGTATTTGGTGGTGACGGGTTTGAACCCCCGTGTAATCAAGAAGTGTGTGTTATGCACTGCTGCTGCTCCTTCCCACCTGGCTACGGAGGCGGTACAGTTGCCTTTTCAGCAATTCTGCTATATTTACTTTTATGCACCTTCCAGTTCAGTATTACCTATAAAAGCGTGAGTGGTTCAAAATTGTTAAATCAGCCTACATGGCATATACTGAAAGTACGCAATTCATGGGATATCTGCTTCCTGGGCAACGCGACGGTGTCACTCCTTTCGCTAGTGGACGAACCCACCGCTTGTCAGATATATAAGGACGCTGCTTTCCCGTACACGTTAATTCGATGTCAGTCTGGATAAGCGTCTGACTTTGAAAGAGGGATGATACTTGGTGCCCGACGCATGGGTCACAGTATCGCGGAGGTGGAACAGAAATTGCACTATCCCTGATCGAAAGAGTGTCGAGAATACGCCACCTCCGGTTAAAGATCTCATCGGGGACAGCTTCCATTAGAAACGGAGGCCTTACTTCTTGCCGCTTTTTCCTTGGTTTTGACAGCTGGCCCTTGACAACGACGTTAAAATAATCGAAATTACAGCATCAACTGCTTTTAATATTATTCATTTTTTTTTTTTTTATTTATTTTTTAACTTTTACAGGTTCGAATTGCATTATTGACCTACGGTTAACGATACTACCTCTATTCACTTTGAAATCATTATCGTTTATATTTATACACTGGTGTGCAAAATAAAGGACCCGTCAGGTTTTCACCTGTAGCTTCTCATCGGAGTAGCCTGGGTATGGGAAAAGCGTACCAAAGGAACCTCGTGAGGTATAAAAATGACGATGTAAACAACACCGACACAATAACCAAAACAAAACGGTACAGAGGGACGTTATTCAAAAATTGCAACATAGTATTGGCAGTCATGCAACAGTGCCAAAAGTGGGACAAAGGGAAGAGGTGGTCCTCAGTAGGAGATATGGCCACTCCTAATGTCGATGCAGGCTTTGCACAGCCTGTCCATACTCAGAACAATGTTGTTGATAAGTTCTTGCGGTAACATCGACCATTCCTCTATCAGCGCCATCTTCCAATGATGAAGCTTTTCTGGTGGGTGTGGACGTGCCGCTAGGCGTCTCCCCGGAGCGTCCCATGTGTGTTCGATGGGATTTAGATCGTTCGAAATGGGCAGGCCAATCCAGTCATTGTCTGTAGTACTATATGAACCGTTCCAATGGAATGTCTGTACCAATCGTGCTCACCATTCGGTAATTTGCACATAATTGTTGAACTGCTGCCGCCTCCGTAGCCAGGTGGGCAGGAGCAGCAGTGCGTAGCACACGCTTCTTGATTAGACCGGGGTTCAAGCCTGTCACCACCAAATACGGAGAATGCGGAAATGTCAGAGAATGACTACCGCATATTCCCGGAGCAATATGGCCTTAGTTGCTAATGCTCCTAAATAACAACAACAACTTTGTCCCTAATGCTCCTAAAAACCAGACAACCAATAAACAAACTGCTGAACTGCTACTTTCATCTGTTTATGTGAGTCCTCTCATCACGATTTAAGTTTTCCACGTGCACCAGCTTTCTAGTAAATAAATCGCCACAGGCTAATTCGTTTGATCTTGTGGTTGTAACCTTTAGAAATAGTGTTGGTCCTTACGTTTTGCACACTAGTGTATATTTATTTATGGTCGTTGGGTGTTTCTGCTCTAAATAGTAATACCCCAAGTCTATAATCATTCACATATTCCTCATAATATTACTGCCGGGTTTGGGTTGCGGTGTGGTTAATGTCTGTTGTTATTGTGCATTGTGCCAACAAATAAGTTCGGAGGATGTTGGGTTATGGTTATGTTGCGTCACTGTTTCTGATGGTGTAGCATTCATTATAAATGCCAACGTCTGCTTTTATCTAATGCCACGACCCCGATGACGTACCAGTATTCTTAAAGATACACGTTTTCTTCATCACGGTAATGCTCCGTCGCATGTCCATGTTAATCTTTAATAATGGCTTTGAACCTAATGCAAACCACGAGGATTTCACCTCAAAACACTAATTACGTTTTGGTGCATTCAGCATTCCTGTATATTCCAACTTCTATGAAATCAGGGCAGGAATCTTAGTTTTTTAGCATATCTAACACAAAATAGATTTTGATGAAATGCAAGCATTCCCCTCCCTAAACAAATCAATAACTGCAACAGGATCCATGAAAATTGGTGGATGCGCCAAGATGTGGCAGTTGAAATTGAACATTAACCAATGCAAAGTATTGCATCCTGGTATCAGTAATCCCAGAGCAACGTACCAACTGTGTGGTAGTACATTCAGGGTAGTGGAGAATGAAAAAGGCCTGGGGGTTATTGTGTAGTGGGCCATTAGAATTCTCAGAGCAGTGTAGACATGCTGCCAGGACACCTCATGGGGTGTTGGCAGTAATATCCTTTTGTATAAATAAGGCCATAGTTAGGCGCATCTTGAGTATTGTATACAGGTGTGCTGGCCTCACTTTAAAAAGATGTAGATCTTCTGTAATGGGTGCAGAGAAGGGCAGCGAGATTGGTGAAGCGAGCAAAAGGGTTCTCTTACCTAGAAAAGGCTTCTGTTGTTCAGCATAGTCTGGAGACCAAGCACCTGTGGGGAACTCTGATTCAGGGGTTTAAAGCGGTGAATGGTTTGAGTAAGCTGAATGTCAATGGCGTTCTCCCCCTGCTGATTCTGCACACAAGAGCGGACATCATTTCAAGTTGAGGAAG
This sequence comes from Mastigoproctus giganteus, assembly GCF_048544385.1. Taxonomy (NCBI): domain Eukaryota; kingdom Metazoa; phylum Arthropoda; class Arachnida; order Uropygi; family Thelyphonidae; genus Mastigoproctus; species Mastigoproctus giganteus. The sequence continues at coordinate 133,040,598 of NC_143579.1, forward strand.
GATTGGGTAGGATGGATGTTCGGAACTTTGCCTTCAGCCAGCGGGGAGTTGTTTAATGGAAGAGGGTTCCATCTGTCGTTGTGGAAGTGGATGGGTTCAAGGAAGAATTAGACAACTTTCTTGGAGGGATTGATGAACTGTGTGGGTCTTTGTTTTTTTTTTTTCTTACGCTATATGACATTTCTTGCCTGTATTTTGCCCTTTGCCCATTCTACTTCTAGTATAAGTTGAAATAGCAGATTGAAACAAATTTAGATAAACACCACTATACCATCCATAACTCTTTTACAACATAGTCACCGCACAAAATAAAGCATTTTTGTAAATTTTAATCAAAGTTAATTTAAACTTTTATATTAAAAGTGAAATGATATTAATTTATCGTCCTCTGATTTCAATTGAAAACGAATTTCCTTCGTTGAGTCCATTTTTCTTGGAGCGAAAGAAGAACTTAAAGACAAAGAAAGAAACCGATTCATTAATGAGACACGAAATGAATTCTCATTTGAAAGATCGAACTTTATTTCTAAATGAACAAACAAACCAATTGTAGCACTTCAGAAATGCGTACGAGTTGACTAAAGAAGACGAGCCACCACTTCTTAAGTGCACCTCTGGCTCTGTTTTTGAACTGTACAAACAAATTATGCTTTTAACCTTTTTGCATAAGATTGTACATTGGATTTTATGATTATATACATCGGATTGAATTGAATCGAATTGAATAATAGGGTACATTAATCGGATGGATTTATAATAGTCGGGGCCTTGGCCACCCACCGAGCTCCAATCTTCTTCTACTGAAACACATCACCAAAGATTGTTTGTAAAATGGGAGCAGAAAGCAAGAGATTTGTTAATGAGACCCAAAAGGAATTTAAAGAAGAAATAGAAGAAAAACGGTTTAATTTTATTGTGGGGTAAAAGTTTAGTACATGTGTATTAAATGAGATTGAGAGTCATCTATACAATGACCAAGAGGATGAAGGAGTTTACTTATGCGTGGGTACCCCACACACACACACCATTTCTACTTATAAGGAAGTTTTAGTTCTATCTCATATTGTGAATACCTTCACAACGAGTTGTCATGGTATTGCACTCGAATGAGTAACCCTTCACTTATGGGAACGACTACTTATTTTCGGCGGACACCGACACCCAGACGGTACCGATTCGAAGCTTATTGGCTACTCTTCGGTGGGTGGGTGGACAGGTATCCTCCCAGCGATGAGAGGCCACATTGTATAATGTCTGTAAATGGCGTGTTTTCTGACCGAAAAACCATCCGAAGTAAAAATGTGTTGTACTCTCGCATGATAAGGACAAACTGAACCAAGTTGTCAAAAAAGAGCCCACAGAAATTGTTCACGTCATTGACAGCACGATTCGAACCCGAGTGTTTTCCATCGTGTTTGGGGAGGATGGTAATTATAGCAACTGTGCAACTCAAGAATGCACCCATGAAACCACACTCAGCATTATGCAGGCGGTTCTATTTTGTTGTCCTCTCTGTGTATAAGGGACTACATGCGTATTTGTGGCCCACCTCCCGGTGGGGTTGCCGGACGGGCAGGCTTTCCAGGTGATCGCCTGCCTGGTGACAAAGAGGCCAGAAATAACTAAACACACACTCTGCACGAACAGAATATTACACACACTTCTGCCCTTGTACAGAGCTGTTCAACCATCAAGTGTACAAAGGCGGAGTTCAACTGATGTTCAGTTGCCGTCCCACCTAAAGTACTATTCATGTGTAGAATTGACTGCGTTTTGATACTTGAGGTTCTTCGTCATCTTAACCGTACTTCACAAGTTCAGTTTTTGAAGACTCATTGAGGAAATTGCGGCCGTGAGGAGTCGGTATATTTTCAAAAGTGCTTGTATTCCCTGAACCCCTTTGTATTTTGGAAAGACAAGTTCTCGCTCTCTCTCTTCGTTTTAATTTTCTGACTATTACAAAAGGGCATAACGGTCAGAGATTAGTCATGCAAATCAAAACATTTCTACTTTAGAATCTGCATCAGGTGGGGAAGAAGGAACTGATCATGATAGCAAGTGCAAAGAGAATGCACTTTAGCATTAGCATAACTAGAGGCATATGATGCAAGAAAGCAAGCTTATGCAGCATCAGCCAAAAAAAAAAAAAAAAAACTTCCACTTCACCCCTCCGTTCGTTTGGAATACCTATCCAGTTGAGCCGTAAATTTATTTAGGCTATCAAGCTCCACAACAAGGGATGGAAGTCTGTTCCACCAACCCGCTGGCTAAAGGCAAATTTCCACACATCTATCCTACATCTGTCTTTCCTCAATTTGAATTTATGCCCTCTCAGGTGATTACTGTGAGCAAGAGGAGGAATCCCATCAGCATTGAACATGCTCAAACCATTCAAGGCTTTATACACCTCTATCAGGTCATCTTGCCGGTGCCTAGTCTCCAGACATTGTAATTTGCAAAACTTAAGTCTTTCTTAGTAAGAGCAACCCTTTGTTCCATTCACTAATCTTGTTGCCCTTCTCTGTACTTGTTCCAGCCGCTCTATATCTTTCTTGAAATGAGGCCTACAGACCTGTATACAGTACACAAGGTGTGGCCTGACCATTCCCTTATACATTTGTACAAGGGAATAATCACCTCCTAATCCCTGCTAGAAAAATTCCTGTATATCAATGACAAGACACCATGAGCTACTCTTGTAGCCCGTCTGCACTGCTCAGAGAACTTCATATCTGCCTGCACAATTACCCTCAGTTCCTTTTCATTCTCTACCACTGTCAGTCTAGTACCTGACAGTGGGAGAGACAGAGTTGATACGTTGCTCTGGTGTTGCTGTTTACCATATGTAGTACTTTTCATTTGTCAATGTTAAACTCCATTTGCCACCTCTCAGCCCATCTGTTCAAACTTTCCAGATCCTGTTGCAGCAGCTTAGCATCAGTGGTGTCCTTAACAACCCTGCCTACCTTTGTATCGTCTGCAAACTTCGACATTAAGCTTGATATACCATCATCAATATTATTTATAAATACAGAAAACAATAATGTTCCCAGCACTGAACCCTGAGGGACTTCACTAATAACATTAGTCCACGATGAGCAGTGTCCATTGCTTACCACTCTCTGTCTTCTCCCCCTCAACACCCCTTTATTAATAGCAGCAATTTGCCTCCAATGCCACACTGCTCCAATTTGTGCAGCAGTCTTCCATGTGCAACAGTATCAAAAGCCTTTCTAAGATCCAAGTATATAATATCAAAGTTATTCCCTGCATCCAGTTTTTTTTGTGACTGTTTCATAGTATCCAATTAAATTGGTCAGGCAAAACGTTCCCTTAACAAAACCATGCTGTGTTCGAGCTATAACTGATATCTTGTCTAGATGATCCTGCAGTGCGCCTTTAAGCAGTGCCTCCATTAATTTTCCTGGAACAGAAGTTAAGCTCACAGGTCTATAATTACTTGTGCCAGCCTTTGATCCTCCTTCGTGAATTGGGGTCACATTTGCACATCTCCAGTCAATGGGTACCTCCCCTGAGTCCAAGGAAGCTCTCATAATTATGGCTTAGGGTTTACTTACTTCCTTTGTTGTCTCCTTTAATATAACTGGATAGATCCCATCCACCCCAAGTGCCTTTCTTGTGTTTATCTTCAACAATTTCTCCTCCACTTTACTCTCAGTTATTACAAGATTATCTAGCTTACTGCCAGAGCTGAATACACCTCTGGCATTCCCCTCACTGAATAACTCCTCATGTGTGAATGTCGATGCAAAATATTCATTTAGTTTGTTAGCTACCTGAGCATTCATCAACAAATATTCATCAACAGTTGAACCATCGATATCAAGTGCACTAATGTGATTCATCTTTCCTCTTTCTCCTTCTACAGTTTACATAAGTAAAGAACTCTGTTGTTTTTCTTTGAATTCCTTGCAAAAGATTTCTCGTAATTTGCCTTCGTCTGCCTAACCTCATTTGTAACTTGGTTACAGATCAACTTGCATCTATCATAGGCTTCTGTGTCATGTGCTAATTTATATGTATCCCATGCATTTTTCTTCTCTGCCATATGTCTCATTAGTTCATTTGACATCCATTTAGGCCTAAACCTTGAACAATATTTCTTAGTTGGTATGTAAAGCCTAGTAGCTCCCAAGATAAGTTCTTTGAATGCTTCCCATTTTGAATTTGCTGTTGGTAACATCATCAGTTGGTCCCACTGTATAGAATTTAAATACTGTCTCAGACCATCGTAGTCGCCTTTACGAAAGCAATAACCCTTCCCTTTACCCCTAATGGTAGTTACCTCTTTGAGTAAATCCCACTTCAGCACACTGTGATCACTGCCACCTAGTGGTTCCTTTTTCTGCAGATTCTTAATGCATGAAGAATCACTACTGATAATCAAATCAAGAGTATTACTCCCTCTAGTTGCCTCCCGAGCATGCTAATGTAGAAAGCAATCATCCAATAAATCCATAAAAGCCTTGCTAGTGTGTGAGTGACCAGCCCCCAAATTCCAGTCAATATCTGGGAAATTAAAATCCCCCATTATGACTCTGATTTACTGGCCCACTCTATTTCCCTGTACAGTTCTTATTATACTCATCAGGGTCATTAGGCCTATAGCACACTCCTACTCCCAATTTTGATCTTCCAATGCTTACGTCACACCAAACTGCCTCGACACTGCACTGTCCAGCGATGTCGACTGGCTTCACTTCCTTGGTTTTTATGTTTCTTAACTAATAGCATAACCCCTCCTCCCTTCCTATCTGTCCTTTCTGTAGACGTTGTACTCCCCAAATTCCAGTTCTGCATTCCTTATATCTGTGTGACACCACGTCTCTGATATCCCAACAATATAGGCCTTGATGCTTTGAGGAATACCTCAAATTCATCAAATTTATTTACCAAACTCCTAGCATTGGTGTACACGCAAGTATACCTGCACCTGTTTCTATTCTTAGCTACCCTAACACAACCCATGTGTTTACTTGTACCGCAATGGCTCCCAGCAGTCTCTGAAATATCATGCATCTTGTTTTTCAGGCTTCTGCTCATTCCAATAGAAGCAGTGCAAGAATCACTTCCACCTCTGCCAGTGGCTACTGTTAATCTATTAGTCATTGTATCCCCCCAAGCTAGCAGTTTTCCGATCCACCTAACATTGCCTCGATAGCACCAGCAAATATTCTTGCACCCTTTCAATTTAAGTGTATCCCATCCCTGTAGAAGCAGTCTCTCCTGTTAACAAGTACAGACCAGGCTGAAAAAAATTCTACCCCTTGAGCCTTGTACAATCTTTCCAGGGCCAAATTGATCAACAAGGCTCTCATCATATACTCCCTCCTATCGTGTCTGGGCAAAATTGCAGACACTTTCAAATTCAACCCTAATTGACGGCTTTTTTCAATAGTGATCTGTACTTGTTAAGTAATTCTGCCGGTCTCCTACTCATAATATTATTAGTGCCAACGTGTACAACTATATCACCTTTTGTGCCCTTAAAGGATGATATCCGCTCTACAACGTCATCAACCTTTGCCCCTGGCAGACATACTCTGGTCCTGTTCCACCTATCCTTTTTCAAAGCATGTTCCCTGTTTCAATGACAATAGAGCCACCAACTACAAGTTCCTGTGGGACCAACGCTTTCTGCCTTGGGCGTTGCCGCTGTGTTGCGTGATGACCAAGTGCAAGCTCTGGCGTTGATGTGGGCAGCTGAGAGCTTGATGGGCCCCTCAATTTAGATCCTTCGAGGTCATCCACCCTGTCCTTCAAACACTTCAGTAAATTATTTCCACCAGTATTCTTCCTGTGCTCACCTGGAATGGTATCGCCACCATTTGTGCCCCCTCTACTAGTCTCCATTAAAAAAATCTCAATAAATTCCCTATTTATTCAACCATCAGTTCTGTTAGGAATAACATCCATTACCTCTTCTATGCCCTCGTGGGTAGCACAGTTGGTACCATAACTGTGCTACTCCCCCACCTGGGTTGCAGTACGGTTGATGTTCTTTAAAATTAAAAACCAAAGTTGCAAATAAAAATACATTCGATTGAAACTTTAAAAGAGAGATAAAAATGAATGCAATTTGTTTAAATGATGTGCAAAGAGAACTGAAGAATAAAAAAAACTCAGTAACATCCCACTGGAGTAATTTTGAGAGAGACTGCGTACAATTTGATATCAGACTGAATTCGATTGAAGATTGCGATACAAATTAATCTTTTAAATGTCAAATGAACGCAGTTAAATAAGAAATTCCTTTCAGGCGGAAATGATTCCACCCCACCCAGCATCCTCCAAGTCAGCAGCCTACTTTGATTTTCATTGTTCACCAACTTCAAATGGCTTTCTTGGCCTACTGAATAAGAAACAATTATTCCTTTGAATAATTAGCTCAAATGGGCACTGTTCGGCATTTAGACATGTATAGTATCTTTAGTAGGATGGCACCTGAACGGAAGTTTAACTCCGCCTTTGTACACTGTGATGATTACAGAAAGCACTATAGAAAGACAGAAAGTTTGTAATATTATGTTCGTGCAGTCTGTGTGTGTTTTGTTTAGTTGTTTCTGGCTGTTTTATCACCAGGCAGGCGATCACCTGGAAAGCCTGCCCAGTGTCCATCTACCACGGAGAGGTGGGCCATACTATGCATGTGCCATGGGCAACCTCAACACTCACGCACTGAATGTCCAAAGAGAGTTTGGAGCCATTCAAAAGAACCTCGTGCCAGGAAATGAATGGTGCGGTGGAGTTGAAGAAACTCTTATTTGGTAGTCGTTGGTTCACGCGCACTCAATGTCAAGAACGTCGTAGGTTTTCTTAATTGGCGAATCGTGACAAACATCTCGTTCACGTTGACTCCAAAATATGCTGAATTGGGAATTGATTTTAGAAATGCCAAGTTAGACTCTAATCACTCTTTCTAAATTCTTTCGATTCCAGTATAGAACGAGTAATGTTCGCTGTTATTTCTACTGATTTAAATGCAATTTGCAAACTTTCTGCGGTACGCATTCGCAAAATGGCCTTTAAATCAGTCGAATCGAATCGAATGAATTTATAAAGAAGTCATTAGGTCTAACTTGGCATTTCTAAAATCAATTCCCAATTCAGCATATTTTGGAGTCAACGTAAACGAGATGTTTGCCACGATTCGTCAATGAGGAAAGCATACAACGTTATTGACGTTGAGTGCTTTCCTCATTTGTCCACACGCACTCAACGTTATTGACGTTGCGTGTGTGTGGACCAACATGGCCCCTGTTATTACGTACAGTATGTTATACAAATTCAGATATAAACGAGAAATTCCAACTAACGAAGTTATGCATCTGCCTTACATGGAAAGAGCTACATTAATAAATGAACAGCCCATAATGTGGGCCACACAGTTTAATAAAATTGTCGAGAGTATACTCAATTTTAAAATCGAAAACAGCTGACACTGAGCTTCGTTTATGAGAAAGATCATCAACAGCAACTTGTATATCTCGAGTGACCTCATTGCAAGGTTCATATATTACAAATCCCCACGACGGTTTCACCACGGCAAAGCTACTACTAATATAGAACTTCGTGCTGAATTCGATCGCTTGAAAAATAATAAGCTACCGTCTGTACAGGATCGACTGCAAGATTTCATGTAAAGTGGTATATCTCAATGAACGTGCAAAGTTTAGTGGGCCATGTTCAAGATATCGAAACGGACACAATCTTACAGCAATCCAAAATATTGATATTAAGTGAAAGGTGGTTGGATAATGATGAACATATATTACTTAAACCATTTCAATGTGTGACTCAATCTAAAAGGTCGGATGGTGGTGTTCCAATATACCAACGTGAACTATCATCAATACACCACGCATCTTTGCACAACATAATAGTAGCAATGCGACAGCGGTCTCAGATGATACTGGAGACATTTATGCAAATTGAATAGTGAATCTATTTTCATCGTGGGCATATACATCACCCCAGGGATGTTAGATAAAATTCAAAAATTCATAAACAAGAATTCGATGCCTTATTTCATTGAAGGTGCAGAATTATTGGAAGAGCCACTGGATCATTGTACACCCATAGTTTCTCGCCGGTGATTTCAATCTAGAATTAAATTCTGAGGCTGGAAAGACGTTTTGTAAATTTATGAAAGATGGCTTCAATATTAAATTATATATCTTATTTCAGTTACCAATAATTTTAGTGTTGTTATAATATATTTTATACGAATTATTTCATTGTACACTAGCACAGTGAAAAATTCCGTTCATTGTACTTAAATTTTTTCGATAAAAATTATTTTATTTTATATATATTTTTTAATTTTATTTTAACATGTAGGTTAGTGGAAAAGCATTTTAACGTAGCCATCTACTAAAGTAGTTAAATTAATTAATTAAATTTACATCGGTTTGGCTATATCTCATATTCTGAATGCCTTCACAACGAGTTGCCATGGTATTGTACTACCTCGAATAAATAACACTTCACCAGTGGAGAAGACTTTTGTTATTTATTCTCAGGAGATACCATCACCCAGACGGCACCGTTTCAAAGCTTGTTGGCTTCTCTTCGGTGGGTGGCAATAGTGACAACCCAGTTATACTTCATAACTGGGTTGTCGCAATTGCAACACTAGGGTACCTACCCACCCATGGCAACTCGTTGTGAAGGCATTCACAATATGAGATAAAACCAAAACGATGCCAATTTAATTAATTAATTAATTTAATTACTTTGGTAGATGGCTTCGTTAAAATGATGCTTTTGCACTAACCTACGTGTTAGTCCTTCTACCTCGTAGCAGGAGGCCTTTGCCCTTAAATATTTTATAGTTTTTATTTTATTATTTTGGCTGGTTCAGACTAAGCCATAGGCTTCCTTGCACCAAGTGGCCATTACTAATAAACTGGCCATTCAGTGTGTTTGGACTGCTTAATACGGATCGACAAGACAGAAAACACCTCACAATAAACATTTGTTAGTGTGTGTACTGGGTGTGGTGATAAAATAAATTTCCCTATTCAGGGGCGCCTCCGTAGCCAGGTGGGCAGGAGCAGCAGTGCATTAGACCGGGGTTCGAGCCCGTGACCACCATATACGGAGGATGCGGAAAGGTCAAGGAATGACCACTGCATATCATCGGAGCAATATGGCCTTAGTTGCTAATGCTCATAAAAACCAAAATAACAAAATCCCTATTCAGGAGAGCCCCGTGTCAAAACGGTTACAGTTAGCGGTGTGAAAATCATTGTGTGTGTCATTTAGGGTATGGGGGAAGCGATTTGTATAAGAAAAACAACACGTTTTGCCAGTAGGGTCTCCTGAATAGGGAAACTTCTTTTATAACCGCCCCCGGTACACGCACAATAATACAATTACATGTTGTGTGAGCATGCCTGAAAATTTAGGCGCCTCCGTAGCCAGGTGGGAAAGAGTAGCAGTGCGTAGCACACGCTTCTTCATTAGTCCGGGGTTCGAGCCCGTCACCCCAAATACGGAGGATGCGGAAAGGTCAGGGAATGACCAGAGCATATCGCGGAGCAATATGGCCGTAGTTGCTAATGCTCCTAAAAAACCAAATAACAACAACAACAGCCTGAAAATTTCAAATAGAAACCTGTGTATAAGTGTAAATTTTAATAAATATTAATTAACTATATAATATCGGTGTAAATACACCATAGTTAACCCATACATTTGAACTACGTTTGTAACGTAGAAGGCATCGTTTTAATTGTATCTCATGATGTGGTTGCCTTCACAACAAGATAGCTACTATTGAATTACTTCAAATAAATAACGCTTCTCTAGTAGAGAAGACTACTGTTATTTATTTTCAGCGGTACCACCACCCAGACGATCGTTTCGAAGCTGTTTGTATGTATGTATGTATGTGAATATCCACTTGTCCCTATTAGACTTAGAAAAGCAAAAAGTAGAGTTAAAGTTATAGTAGGAGGGGAAGACGACCGATTCAGAAGAATGAAAGGGACAGTAACTCCTTCAACTCCCACCACTCAAAAACTCATAAATTCCTCGAATAGGCAACGCTTCTCCAGTAGAGAAGACTGTTGTTACCTATTCTCGGAAACTCCGTGATTATCTGGCTCCCCTAGCGACCGTTTCAAGACTATTGGTCTATCATCAGTGGGCGGGCAGGTACCCAGGTAATACAACATCTCAGTTGCGAAGTTATATCCACATTATGAGAGATGCCAAAAGGGTGTGGTGGTAATGTATTTGGCATCTCTCATAATGTGGATATAACTTCGCAACTGAGATGGCTTGTTGTATTACCTGGGTACCTACCCGCCCACTGATGACGAAGCCAAACAGCTTCGAAACGACCATCTGGGTGGTGGCACCGCTGAAAATAAATAACAGTAGTCTGAATTATGAATCGGAATTATGAACAAAGCTTTTGGTTACGTGCACGACTGTTGTACCCTTTTGGGTTAGAGTGCATTAAGGGCAAGTTGCTGCTGGGTACAGTGGGATGGTTCAGTGCGACAAGATCAAGAGTGCTTATCAATGGGCTCTTCTTGTACTACCATTATTAGTGAAGTCCCTTAGGGTGCGTTGTTGTGTTCAGTAATTATTAACGGCATTCACCAAGACATATCAAGCTCAAATTTTCACATTATACGAAGAATATCAGGATGGTTAATGACACGAATCAAGGATTACCGCTACCAGAAGTGGAAAAAATAAGTGCTACGACACTGAATGTAGCAGAGAACGAAGGCGATCTACGTGTAAATTGTACAGTCGGACGTGGAGTGCTCTGAACAGTCCAGACATGCTGCTAGACAACTCATGGGTACTCTATATGAAATATGAGCTTGCTCTTTCGCATCATAACCCACTAACTCTCAAGCCATTGAACATCCCGGACGACCTGCAGAAAGGTACTATGGATCTGATGACAACTATATATTTAGGCGTGACGTAGCCCATTGGTCAGGAGCGAGCGTACATAGCACGCGTTCCTTGAGTGGACCGGGGTTCAAGCCGTGATTACTAAATACGATAAATATTTGTATTGACGATTTATTGTAAACTCTACTGACTTGGTTGTCGTGCCAGAGTATAAACAGAAAATTTAAAAATTTATTTTTATCAGTAACCAAGCAATAAGAAAAAAACACCCCCAACTGGGGGCAGTACCCTGATGGACTCGAGAAATTGCCACGCTCCGGCGGCAAACGATAAAAGCAAGGAAGGACTTTCAGAGGGCCCGCAGATCATGGCCGGCAAACGAAGTCGAAGTCCTGAGACAACAATATAGGGAGATAAGAAACCGCTATACTGATGCCATTAAGAAGAGCAAAAGACGATCTTGGGAGCTCTTAGTATCCACAGAAGGAAACACTGACCCCTGGGGCCTAGTCTACAAGGTAACCACCAACAAAATGCCCAGAGAGGAGGTGAATGCCACCATCAGGACCCGGCAGGGAAACCTTACCACGACCTGGGAGCAGTCGATGGACAATATACTGGACACAATCTACCAGAAATCAACGATGCCGATACTACCAGCACAGAGCTAAATATGCGAGAGTAATGCCAGTTACACCAATCAGGCAATGGAGCCCTCCCCTTTACTAATGACGAGCTCAGCGTGGCAGCTAGTCGAGTAAGAAGCAAGAAATGCCCAGGTCTCGACATCATTGAGCCTGAAATCTTAAAGAAAACTGTTGAATACGCACCGTACCTATTGCTCACCCTATACAACAGATGCCACTGCCTGGAAGTGCCTATCCCAGTGCCTGGAAGCCGGCCACTTTCCAAAGGCATGGAAAACGGCCAACTTGAAACTAATTCCAAAAACCAAAAAAAAACCCAAAAAGCCCAGATGCATATCGACCCATCGCACTACTCTCGGTGGTAAGTGAAGTATTCGAAAGACTACTTCACAGAAGAATAATTGCTCACTACGGAAAAGCTGGACTCCATGCCGCGAATCAGTATGGCTTCAAGCCAGGGACCTCGACAGTGGACGCACTGGGAAACCTACTCAGGACGGTGCAAGAATGTAGAAACAAGTACCTGCTTCTCATCTCGGTTGACTTTGCTGGGGCGTTTGACTCACTTTGGTGGCCAAGCGTCCTGGCGAGGTTGAGGGAGCACGGGTGCCAACAAACCTATTCAAGGTCATGAAAAACTATTTTTCACATAGAAGAGTGGAGATCAATGTAGAATACCAGAAGGTCACAAGAGAAGTGCACAGAGGCTGTCCGCAGGGAACGGTGCTGGGACCACTCCTGTGGAATATGAGTTAGATGAGTTCTTGATGATGGATCTGCGACCCGTCAGGACACAAGCATTCGCTGATGACCTGATATTGACCGTGGGAGTGGATTCCCGGGCCCAGTTCGAAACCCAAGCAAACCAGGCGCTGCAGCAACTCCAGCAATGGGCCGCAAAACACCAGCTCACAATTTCACCCATAAAGACCTCTTCAATCCTGCTTAAAAGAACCCTGCAATTGCGACGACCGCCGCAAATAAAAATTGACAATGTCACCATTAAGTTTGTAAACCAACTTAAGTACCTAGGCGTGGTACTGGACAACAACCTCTCGTTCCAGTTGCACCTAAAGTACATAAGAAAAAAAATCAGGAGCTATTCTGCACTGGTAGCCAGAGTTACGAGGAAAGATTGAGGACTCAAAAAAAAAAAAAAGAACCCTGACGCTATATTACAAGACAACGATTCTCCTAGCAATTACTTATGCCTCAGCAATTTGGTTCAAAAATTGCATTGGCAATGAATAGAAGAATCCTGGATATGATCCAAAGGATGATACTCTTAACTACGACGCGTGGATGTAGCACGGTTAGTATCCCAATACTGCAGGTACTTGCTGGAGCGCTTCCTTTGGACCTGGAGGTCGTTCGCATAGGTCTGCTATACTTGCTATCCAGGGAAGTAGCGGCCACACATCTGGACTACACAACTGACCCAGCGAACAACTTAAAAACAGAAAAAACTACACTACAGACCCACCTGCTAAAATTATGACAGAGAAGATGGGCGGAGACCACCAATGGCGAAATAATCAGAAGAGATACCTCCAGAAAATCTACCCAAAACAGCCGACCTGGTACTTCCCAGGGTACCATTTGACATCTCTAATAACAGGACACGGACCCTACAATGAGAAGCTGCACGGATTCAGATTCACTGAGGACCCCCCAACTGTACGTGCGGGGAGAGAGAAAGCTGGAATCACATAGTGTACGAGCGCCCACAATATTAAGACCTCAGAGGGGTACTTATAACAAAAATAAGATACCTACCAAAAGGATTGGAATCCCATTTCATAGATACTGAGGATGAATATTGAGCATTATCCCAGTTCGCAAAAGACCTCTTCGTCAGGAGAAGGACATTAATCACCATCTACAATGACTGACATCAAGTACCACTATTGAGACACCAGCCAGCACAATGTAAAGACTAAAACTAAAAATGAGGGACACAAGCACAAGGACGGAGCTTGCCCCATGAGTAAAGAAACTTGTAAACAGAAATGCAGGAATAGCTGCCAATAGCCATAAGGCGATCTGAAGAGGGCACTCTAGCCCCCTTTACATTTATACCTACTTCCTTGGGGGAGGGGGGATATTTTCGTCCTCCCCTCCTGTCCACCCTATATCTTCTACTCTGGTGGGACATGGGCATGTCCCACTGAAAACTGGGGCTACCTACTCTATTGGCCCCATATTTCTGTCTTTCTCCCCCCAGCCTTCTGCTTCCCCCTCTCTATCTATACGCTAGCGAAAACCCTACACACCAAAAACTTAACATGTCTAAATTACCTTACGCCCATAACTTGGCCTAGCACGTTTCTTTCTTTTCTTTTCTTTTCTTTTTTTTTTTTTTTTAAGGTCCTAGCCGCCGAAATCTCAAGAAACTAAGCGGCAGGACCTGCCAGAGTGAAAAAGACTACTGGGTTCCTGGTCTGCCTCCACGGGGCGTAAGTGGGGCAACGTTGGGTCTCAGGAGGGGCCCAGCGGCTAAATGACCAGATGAACAACGGTACAGAGCATCACACATGTACAAAGTCCATACACTTTTAAATCTCTGGCTTTTCCAGTCAACTGGTTCATCCACAATGTAAACTACGCGGAGATGGGGGGAACCCCTGGTGCCGTTTGACCGTAAACACAGTTTACATTTTACCGCAGTTACCTTTCTTATGTTTAACTTCAACAATTTCTCTTCCTCTCAGTTATTACAAAATCAGTTATCTTCCTGCTAGAGAGCGGTGAACTTCAGCCATCCCCTTCTGTAAAGGTTCCTCATTGCCTTTCTTCTAGTGTTTTTCCATTAGTAAAGAATGCCTGGCTGTTTTTCTTTCCATCTTTGCCAAAGATTTCTCAATCTGCCATGGCTTGCCTAACTTCCTTTGTGACTTGATTACAGACTAGTTGATCTACCACAGGCAAAAATATCAAAAATATCAACAGTTCATCTGATGTCCATTTAGGTCTAATCATGGAATCGTATTTATTAGTTGGTGTCCATGACTACTGCCCGGAATGCTTCCCATTTAGAATATAATTATGTATAATATTTTTCATATTAAACTTTGACACATCTGTGAAGATTGTATTGATATGTACAGGGTGGTTCCAATTAAAGTTCACGTTCCAAGGGCGTTTTCTATCTTTAGTTGTGTTTTGCTATTTAGTATTTGAATTTAATAACTTTAGCTAGAATTCTTTTCATAGTTTAAGAAAAATTGTGTTGTTGGAAAGAGACAAAAAGAAGCCCAGATGGAACCCATGTTCGTGTAAGGAAATTTCGGGAGTTACATCTTTTCTAAGCTGTAACTCCAAAGATGTATTTTAGGAGACTGAAGTTGAGTTCTGAGATCACGCTGGTTTGTGTTTTGTGCCGACTCCAGAACGAGTCCATTTTCAAAAGAAATCCGAAGCGGAAATTTTCCGAACGAGTCCCATTTAGCGAAAGCAGAATATTGATGGTGGAGACCCGAAATAAGCACCACTCTGTGTTGTGCAAATATAGTGCTATAATTGGAATGGGTCCCGATTGGTAAACTACGAAACTACTATGGAATGGCCTGGAACGGCAGAAGAGGGCCACACCAACAGTTTCCTCATTAAGTAGCTCAATTTATAAAAAGTACGGTGAAGGAACGGTGGTAAAATACAGTAGTTGAGTTCCACTAGGGAGATACTATCAGTTTTATTGGGATCCATTGTGGGATATCTTCTTAAAAAGTAAATTATGTTTCTGATTACTCAAAAGTGCCCTACACGATTAGAGATTATCTTCCAGCTTAGAACTTGTATTGTGTGATAGACCTTCGTATTATCGTCAAATTGTCCTTGGTTGTTTGGACAGAATTGAACATCTGAATTTGGTGAAAATGCTGTTTGAAAGCCAGTATAAAACTTAACGACAGATTTAAATGGAACACGAAACAACTGTGGAATGGGCTGGAACGTCGAATGAGGGCCACACCAACGCTGTCTACATCAATTACCTCAACTGGTTATTGTTCTGCAGGGAAAATTAAGGCTTATACCCAGGAGGATGATGTATGTCAGTGACTTACGGTGACCCGCTACTGAGAAAAGTGGCAGCGGAATCAGTGTGAAATCGACATTTGCCCAATACTTTTCGATTGGTAGTGTATTTTTAATTAGTATATTTATGATGAAAATCATGTTGAGTATCGTATCAGACGGTATATAATTGAGTTCGAATATAATGGCAGCCATTATGAGATTTCTTTTTAAATAGTAAACGACGTTTTTGATTACTTACAGTACCCTACGAGATCAGAGATCAATTCCCGATTGGCAACGTAGACAACCTTCCAGTTAGAACCACATTGAATTGTATGACAGACCTTCTTTGTTATCTTCAAATTGCACTTGTCTGTTTGGTAAGAATTGAACGTCTCAGTTTTGTGAAATGCTGATTCCAACACAATCTATCTGAATCTTAACGAAAGGTTTAGATGGAACTAGTATTCAAAATATATAAAGATAACCGGGCGTATTCACTTGCGCAAGGTGGCCAGTTCTTCGAAATGCATCTTTCTGTAGTGAATAGACACAACCTGATGGCATCAGAGAAGACAATGGAGTGAACATATTGTTGATGAAAGTGCATTTAGAAACAGGTACGCGACAATGCTCAACACTTGCTGGACATTGTCTGGTTTGGCTGAAGATCCATTTATTTAACAGTGGTAGCCATCTTCAACAATGCAGCAGAAACTGCGACTGCGTGCTTTCTTTTTTATACCCAGATCCATTTCCAGTGTGGTTAGACTAGTTTTCGACCACCCACAGACTGAAAACGATAGCCACACACTAACAGAGAGGTTATCGATGTGCAATTTAATGGATGCGCCATCTTTATAAATAAACTACTGTTGCCACCTTGGAAAATATTTTAATACCGAATACAAAATAATGTGAGGAGTTTAATTATGAAAATGAAATAAAGCTAATTTGGTTTTTAATTATAATAAATCTTAGATGGAGAAAAAAAAAAAGAAAAAAAAAAGTACTCTTATTTTCTAGTTTGCAAATTATTCCCCGTTTCAGAGGCTTGGTTTTGGGAAAACCAAGTTCAGTACGGTTTATTAAATGAGATGAAAAGACAACTAGAAAATGCCTAAGAGGATTAAGGAGTTTATTTAGGCGTGGGAAATGCACACACAAACTTCCACAACGAGTTGCCATTGTATTGCACTATCTCGAATAAATAACGCTTCACCTGGAGAACACTACTGTTACTTATTCTCGGCAGATACCACCACCCAGAGGGCACTGTTTCGAAGCATATTGGCTTTTTATCAGTGGGTACGCAGTTACCCTCCCACCGATGAGAGGCGCCATTGCGTCGTACGTAATCTCTGAAAATCGCGGGTTTTCTGGACGAAAAACCTGAGTTCCTTGAAGACAAAAAGCAGGCCACCCTTGTATGATACCCACAAACTCAGCTGAGTTGTGAAAAAAGGCCCACAGAAATTCTTCTCGTCGACTAGTGTGGGGAGGATGGCGACTGTAGCAACTGTGCAACCCACGAATGTACCGTTGTAAGCCACACAGCATTTGGCGGGTGGTTCTATTTTGTTGTCCGCTCAGTGTATATATTTTTATTTTTTTATTTTATTTATTTTTTTATTATTTATTTATTTTTCTTTTATTTATTTATTTTTTTATTTATTTATTATTTTATTTTATTTTTTTTTATTATTATTATTTTTTAATTGGTCTCCGTTCAGGAAGCTCAGGCGACCCTGACGGAGACCTGCCAGAGAATAATGGGCAGCCTGGCTACCTCCTAGTGGTGTGTGCGGGCAACGTGGGGTTCCACCAGGGGCCCTGCGGCCAAATGCCAGGCCACACAACAGAACCCAACACAAAACTACACATTCAACACACTACACTTTTTCTGGCATTTACAGTGTTCTGTATTTCTTCACAGTGTACATATGGCGCAGATGTGTGCGACCACAGGTGGCGCCCGACCCTAACACTATGCACACTATGTATAAGAGACTGCATTTTGATACTTGCGGTTCTTCGTCATTGTAATCGTACTTCACTGGTTCTATTGAGGCAGCTGTGGCTATGAGGAATCATTATATCTCCTGACTCATTCAGGCAACTGCAGCCGTGAGGTGTGGTATGTATTCGGAAAAGTGCTTGTATTCCCGGAAGCTATCTTTTGAGAAAAAAACAGAACCCGAACCTAGTATCGGGATAACTTCTCATGTGGGAATTTCTTATCCGGGTTCTACTGTATATAATCTCATTTACATAACTGTGTGAAAGATACTGCTTGCAAATTAACGAAACGCGCTGCTATTCGAATTTAATTGTAAAAAATATTGAAATTTTAAATTTAAGCTCAAATGAGAGTAAATATAATAAATAGAAAGCGAATTATGCCATCAAAATAACACGATTATAAGCAAAGTTTGTTGAAGAAATTTCAAATCGAATCCACATACCATTGAATCGGTGCGATTTTTTATAATCTGATGACCTGGAAGAAATGTTCTGTAAGCAGTAGTAATTTTGAAAGTTGGTTCCGGGACGACCAAACGGTCAGAGGAACACACACATTTTTTGGCTGGTGCAGCATAAGTTAGTTATTTGGTTTTTAGGAGCTCCAGGATATGCGGTGGTCATTCCCTGACCTTTCCGCTTCCTCCGTATTTGGTGATGACGGGCTCGAACCCCGGTCTAATCAAGAAGCGTGTGCTATGCAGCATAAGCTTCAGGCTTCCTTGCACCCTACAGCTAATAATAATCATCGAAAGAACATGAGCTTTCCTGGCTGCCTGTCTACACTGCTTCGAAAAATTCATAACAGCCCGTGTCGTAACAACCACTCCCTTAATTGTTTTTTTCATCAAGTCGTGTAATTTATTTTGGGGCTGCCATTCCCGAAGTGTAAGCTATTCCATTTAGCTGCATTAAAACACGACTGCCAATTCCCTCACCACCTTTGAGATCTGTTCAAGTCACTCTGAAGGAGTGCTTCTTGGCACTGATCAATAACGATTGACCGATCTTTATGTCATCTACGAGTTTTGCAGCATCAAGCCTACTGTCTCTTTTCCGATATTGTTTATGAAAATCAAAAATGGCAATGTTCCAAGAACCGATCCTTAGACCCCCCCCCGCTTCTAACTTAATACCATTCTGAAAAACATCCATCAATCAGAACTTCGGTCTTCCGCCTTGCAGCCACCCAGGAATTCTTCTTAGAATTTTTCCAGTAATACCAACATGATCCAGCTTATACAGTGGCCTTTAATGAGGGCCTGAATCAGATGCCTTATTAAAATCCCAATGAACTCTGTCGAAATTGTTACCTTCATCCAGCGTACAGAATGCCATCTAAATATCCCTGGATTGCACTCTTAATCATAACTAAGATTTCCCTCCCACTGCTGGGCATCTCATAAAAACTACTATTTGTTTCAAAACCACGCAGTTGGATTTGTTCAGTTAAATTCTTGCATGTCTGAGAAAACATTTAAAATAAAGCAAAAGTTGGTATTTAAGAAACCGAGGGGTGTTGTAATTCCACACGAAGGTTGTAAAGGGACTGTTATTACAAGGTACAGTTCAGAAAGCCTATGTTTTTCGTATTTTTGAAATTTATGTTTAATAATCGGTCACATTGTTTGGAAGAAATCACCTTGAATCTCTCCTGTGGATAAGATTCGATCTTATAAGAAAGTCATCTTATAATGATGGCGTTTCATGTTAAAACCTTTAAATAAAAATCGCTCTACCTTTCTGAAATAACTTAGCGAGTGATCTATTTCGCATTCACACCAGACGCGTTTGTATCTGGTGTACTTTTGTTCCTTATTTTATAAAATCTGGCTACCCTATTTTAAAAACGATAACACGTGCTTCCTAAACTGAGGTGAGAGTCATTCGGTGAACAGTTGACTTCGAATAAGGTGATGCTCACAATTTCAATGGGTGCCATTTTGATTAAAGATGGCAGAAAAATACGCTTTTCTTTATTCAAGAGGGTTTAATAAAATAAATATATTTCAGTCGCTTGGAATATCCTAATATTTTCGGGTTTCTCTTTCTATGTACACCGGATACTTTACTTTTTAACTTTTCTTTTTAAAGTAAAGAATGTTTTTCATTACTCACAGTACCGTGATCAGAGATTGTCTCCCCATTGGCATCGTAAAGAACCACACGATTGCTATGCGCAAGACCCTCTCAGTATCTTCCGATTTTCCTTGTCTGTTTGATGAGAATTGAACGTCGAAGATTGATGGAAATGTTGCTTCAAACACTATCTGAATCTTGAAGGATGGTGTAAAAGAAACTAGACATTAAAACCCATAGACGATCGGACTCACGTGTGCAAGGCTTCCCCAGCAATAACACTCCACCAGTTCTTCGACATGCATCTTCCTCAATCTGCAATGGAAAAAAGACCAAAACTGATGACATCAGAGAGGACAATGCAATCACCTTATTGTTGGTGAAAGTCTATTTTGAAGCAGATGTGCGACTTGCTCAACACTAGTTGGGCATTGTTTGGTATAACTGCGGATTCATTCATCTAGTAATAGAAGCCATCTTTAACAATACAGTGGAAACTGCGACTGCGTGGTTTCTTTTTTATACT
This sequence comes from Mastigoproctus giganteus, assembly GCF_048544385.1. Taxonomy (NCBI): domain Eukaryota; kingdom Metazoa; phylum Arthropoda; class Arachnida; order Uropygi; family Thelyphonidae; genus Mastigoproctus; species Mastigoproctus giganteus. Next base: position 133,060,791 of record NC_143579.1, read on the forward strand.
CAGATCCAAGCGTGGCTAAAAATAAAAGTAAATTAAACTTATTTTCGGGTCATCAGGAGATTATTATTATTGTTGCTCTTATATCATTTCTCCCTGATTGGAGGTTGTTGTTATTTGGTTTTTTAGGAGCATTAGCAACTAAGGCCATATTGCTCAGGAGATATGCGGTGGTCATTCCCTGACCTTTCCGCATCCTCCGTATTTGGTGGTGACGGGCTCGAACCCCGGTCTAATCAAGAAGCGGGTGCTATGCACTGCTGCTCCTTCCCACCTGGCTACGGAGGCGCCCGTGATTGGGGGATTCCACTCCGTGATGGGTACTGCTACCAAGTACACAGGGCGGTTGTAATGTCTGGTGTTACTGTCGGTCGAGGAAATCTCACTAACCTATAGGGGTTCAGGATTGCGACTTTCTGGAGTTCCTTGTAGGTGTTCTCTGGGAGACCTATTGCTGCTAGGCTACTATGCACAGTGTTTGGTACCATACCGGTGGTTGACACGATGATCGGAATTTATTATTATATTTAATGATTTTTTATTATTAAATGATTTAAATTTATAAATGATAAATAACACGATGATTTATCATTAGTAGTATTATTATTATACAGCCGCTAGGACTTGCATTGAAGCTACAGCACAATAAAGAAGGTAGTATGTACACTATTACATACCTAGTATAAGAAAAACAATGACAAAGCTACACTAATTGTGAAATTTTCAAATCATGTGGTAAAGGAAAAATGGATTAGGCAAAGGAGATCCAACTGACGTCAAATAACGTCTGTCAGAACAGTAGCAATATTCCAATCTTTATAAATGACTACTTAACAACTCACCTCAAGCAGTTGTTTTGGGAATAAAAAAAAAATTTGTAAAATCTCAGTTACAAATTTTTATGGTTAAAACATGGAAGGATTTATACGAAGAAGAATGAATCTTCAAGAGCCATAAGAATTTTGAGTTCAAAGGATCTGCAGTATATAAAGTACTCCTTTTTGCGCATAATTGAAATTTCTTGAAATCTAGACTTAAGGTAAAATTAAGACACCAGGTATGCTTTTTGAGGAATCACAGGTTTAATTCACCTTTACATTTTTTAAATAATCCGAATATTCAAGCTCTTATAATTGATAAAAATCAGTTCTTTCTGGTAGCTCTAAATAGTCGGTCATTAAGAAAAAATTGGTTTAACTTTTTGCAATATATAAATGCAATGAAAGAATTTATTTCGTTTAGGTTAACATAAAAAGGAATGAAATTTCTAATTATAACATAACTATATGTTGATAGATTTGAGAAGGGGTGGAGGAATAATAATATACTACAGAACATTCTTTAAGGCAGTACAGGTTTACCACTTAACTCAGTCTTGTGAAAACTGCTGTGTCAAATTATTAGGAGAAGATCCTGAAAACACATTCATGATTTGTGCCTTTATAGGCCACCACCAGATTCTATAAACAGTTTCAAATTGAATTAGATAACACAATTTTGCAGTGGGATGACATACAGGCTGATAAGACCACACTAGTAGAAGATTTTAATATTAATTTACTAACCGATGAAACTGATAATGTGATACTCAGATACTCTGCAATCTTAAACAATTATGGATTTGAACACACCTTATTTGGAATAACTAGGCAACAAAGGATGGAGGGTGATAGAACAGTAAGCTCTTGTTTAGATCACCTTATAACAAATATAAAGTTGAAGTATGCTAATTCTTACATACTATTAAACCAATTTTCAGATCACAGAATATGTATACTAATAGTGGATATGTACTCGAAACTACATCCATGTGAAGATATAAAATTAACAAATATTAGGAAGAAAAATTATTTAACAACAGGTAAACTGAAAAACAATATGGATAATATGTTAATACAAGAGCAAATATATTACACAACAAATGTAAATGTCTTTTCAAATAAGATAATACAAATGATAAACAATTCGAGATTTAATACAGAGAGAAAAGTAAATCACTCGGCTTGCAACATGAATTCTAGGAGTAGCAGGAATAAGCTTAAGAAACCTTGGATGACTAACGAGAAAGAAGAATTAATGGTACTTCAGGCAGTATAAAAATTGTCCATCCAAGATAGAACATTATCAAAATTATAAAAAACACTCAGAAATAAATTGACAGGTATGATTAGAAAACAAAAAAACGCTTATTACAGTCAACTTTTTATGGATAAGCAGATAACTCAAAAGAATAAATGGAACATTATAAATAACCTGTTAAGTACAAGGAAGAAATTATCAAGGGGAAATTAAAACACAATCAGAACAGATTTCTGGTACAAACAAACAATATGAGGCTGCAAATAGGTTTGCCAAAGCTATATTAGATCTCAATATATATTATATTCACTATTGCCAAAATTCCTTTAATCAACAAGATAATCTTCTACAGGTAGTGAACTTGTGGGGGGGGATATTTGATTTATTATTTTTATTCTTTCTTTTTCTTAGATTTATTATATTTTAGACCTTATTTTTAATCTATCCCTTAGCTATTTCTTTCCCCCTTTTCCTTGTAACCATAAAGGCTATTGTTTTTCTTTATTTCATGCCTTTAAACAGGGGGTCCTCAATTTCCTTCCAAGGCCCACATGCTACCTGCTGCATAATATAAATTATCCATTAATTTTATCAGAAGATCCAAGTTCTAAGGACTTTATTTTATTATTTTTCTCTTTACTCTAGCTTCCCAGCTTGGATAGTTCTTACCACTAATTGTTAATAGTTGGTGTCAATATCACACATAAGCTCAAGATAAAACAACAAACTAGATTTATTTTACACAAGATATTTACACACACTTTATAATTCATAATATCGAAATTTTACAACAATAAACTATTACTATACATGTTATGATGTCTACACTCATCTTTGTTCTTCTAACCAGAATTGTAACTTCCTCATCTGCTATACAGAATGCTAATAACTAACCAATACAATCATTTGAGGTTAACACAATCATTTGAGCCTTTTCAGGCTTAATAACTTTCCTTGTTTCTCAGATACTTCTAATCACAGATGAGTAACACACACACTTCCTTTCTCTCTTTCTCCCAAGTTACTGACTCTACTTCCTATCACTTACAATATATTCTGTTCCCCTGGTCTCAGTTCTTTACAAAATGTCCTGTCCATTACCTTTTCTTTCGTTTATTTATTTCTAACACCGTTTCCGTTAATAATTATTCTACATAAACTTACTTGCTTTCCTTTTCTACCACCTGGATGAGTTTTCCTGCTTTGCTTCTTCAGCTATTTCCTCGCTGGACTTGGCCACCGCAAACTCGCTAGATGTGCTCCCGGCTCGACTTCAGACCTTCCAACCGCGCACAGAATCTTTTTCCAGGACTATTGTGTTTAGCCCTCCAAGGGTAACTCGGACGACCTTCCTTACTCAGATCATTCCGCCTTTGCTATTTTCTTTTCCCACTATACTATCATCTTTCCGGAACTTTCTATATGCGTTTCCCACACTCCCAGAATTTCCTTCAGCCACTCTCAAGCGCCTCCCCGAGATTCTCCTCCGGATCTCTCCCTTCCAGGCTTCGGGACTCTACTTTCGGGCTCTCCCTCGTCTTCTTCCTGCATCCGAGTTTTGTTTCCAACTCTCCTTTATTTTTCGTCCAATCATATTTTTCTCTCTCTCTTCATCTTTAATTTCATTCGCTTTTTTTTTTTTTTTCGTCGCCTGGACCGCGTCTGGTAGGTCAAGCTCCCTTCTTTGTGTTGACAACATCCGGGCTCTAACCAATCTCAAAAACTATCTTTGGGATGCCCGCAACCACTTACCTCTTCCTTCACGCTTCCTTCCAAGACACCGTCTGTGAAATTGGTGAGAGTGCCTCCCGTGTGGGCCTGTTTGTACTTTGTTTACAGCTCGAACACGGAGAACTCTCTGATCTGGGTCTTCCCTTTGGATGGGGTACCAAACCACTTTTGGGGTGTGGGCGTTCTTTTGTCTCCCGTTACCGTCAGTAGGCGACAGCCGCTTTTCTGTACACAAGAACTGCGTCAAACTGGCCTATCCATTGTGTCACAGTTCGGTCAGCGTCCCTCCTGCTGCTACGCTAATCTCTCACTTTCGAAGTGTAAACAGACCAGAAATTCTGCTGAGTGCTTGACTGTTTTTAACTCAGTTATTTATTAAAATTTGATAATTTATAAATTCTAAAAAATAAGTGTAAGAATAGTTCTTACAAACTCTTGTGTAGTCTTAACTCCACAACATACTGAGATTCTTAAGATTATTGAACAGTTAAAGAACAAGAAATCTTACGGATTGGACTGTATTACAGTAACCGAAGTGAAGAGAAATAAAGAACAGTTCTCTGTTCTCTTGGTGGAGCTTATAGCAGGGATGTTAGAGTCGGGAAGGTATCCTACAAATTTCTTTCATTTAAGGTAATTCCTATATATAAAAAGGGATCACCAGATGACTTTTGCAATTATAGACCAATAACAATACAGTCAGTTATAATTAAGATAATAGAAAATTATATTTTTTCCCATATAAGCAAATATTTACATCAATATGGGGCGCCTCCGTAGGCAGGCAGCAGCAGTTCGTAGCACACGCTTCTAGATTAGACCAGGATTCGAGCCCGTGACCACCAAATACGGAGGATGCGGAAAGGTCAGGCAATGACCACCGCATTATCCCCAAAGCAATATGGCCTTAGTTGCTAATGCTCCTAAAAACCAAATAACAAACATCAATATGGACTGTTAAACAACCCTATTCTCATATCAGACGGGCAAGAGCACGCAGACATTATTGGAGAATTTAGTATAGACTCTTTTAACTTACATTTAAACAACAATAACTTCATAATGATTTTATTTATAGATTGGACCAAAGCATATGACTTAATTGATATCCGAATATTGCAACAAAAATTACAGAAATATGGTATAAGGGGAAGAATCAATCAACTCAGCGTGTTATTTAACAAAAATAACAGTTGAAGTAGAAAATACAAAGGGAAAATCATATAATGTAAAGAGAGGGATTAATGCAAGACCAATCGTGTTCAACATCTATATAAATTACATATTCGAAGTAATAAAGAACTCTTATATAAAAATTTATGCAGATGATATAATCTTATATACAATTAGAAAGAACCTGACAAAAATGGCTAAAGATTTACAGCAGGATGTAATACATTTACAAACTTCGTTGCATGATAATAAATTAGCACTCAGCTTTGAAAAGACAATTTTTGGTAATTAGACCTCCTCAAACTTTGAACATTCATCCCTCTGTTAAATTACACAAACATGAATGACTACATGATCAGAATTTCCAGAATTGCAAATGTCTAACTGTGGAACAAGTTTCAAATCTTTTACCTTGGGTTAGGGATTGATTACAGTCAATCAGTTGGGCAATGCATATAACAAATTTGTACAAAAATTGAGATTTTATGTGTACTTTTTTTACTACATTAAGAATAAGTTAAATCTTAGAACAAAAGCTACCTTATACTATGCATTAGTGGACTCCCAACTCAATTATTTAGTAAATGTATGAGCACGGGCAAATATAACTGAAATAAATAAATAAATAAATAAATTCTTTATTGCTAATAAGTACAGGACATGTACTAGAGACATTAATACTCAACACGGCGACATATGGCCAGGAGTTTTACATTATAAATGAAATTAATTGGCAAAAAGGAAAAAAATTACCGTTACATGGAAATTAAGAGTTACAAACATGTAAATTATGAGTTACAAACATGTAAATTGTAATAATGAAAAATGAGGACTAAACGTCATATGGAGGAAATTATCCCAGTTCCACAGATGGAATCCACTCGAGGAGCATGTGACGGTATTTGTAGTCGGTAGCTAATTTCTGAAGGTCGACTCCAAGACGGAGCAGTGCCTGAATTTTGGGGAGTGCCTGGGCAGGTAGGAACCGACTACACAGTTTCAACCGGTTGTATTTGAGGATTAGTGTGGGCTCTGACCTCAAGGATGGCGTAGGATTGTGCCACTGACAGAAATCCCAGATGTTTGGGGCGTTTATTACTCCTGTGTACATTTTTACTGAGGTCATTAAATGCCTGCTGTCAATTAACCTCGGGATCCTGGGTACATTTAGCTGCTCAGCCATGTCAGTTGTTCTCAATTGAGGGGGTCGGCGATGCTTATTTGTGGCCCATTTCAGGGTCCAGTATTCACACGAGAACAATAAACAACTTAATTAACAGGAATTGGAGACTTAATGGGGACAAACTCTTGGAATGACCTGAATAAGAGAAGGCAGTTTGTTGAAATATAAAATATTTTATCCAGTGCAAAAACTGAAGTTAAATTTAATCTTGAAAAATCCTACAAAGGAATGTCTCACATAATTTGAAGAACCCAAAAGCAATTGTTTTGCCTCACCCTAAGGTACTAAATAGATTTGGGGATAGGCATATAATGAATATAATAAACAACTTGTTGGCTAGTGTTGATTTCAGGCTCAGGAGACGTTATTCCAGCTCCAAATTAAAATTCTTAATAAGAAAATGTTTGATACTCAATGATACAGTAGATTAGAATTGCTATGCAGATAAATTGCTATCTCTGTTTATAGTGTGGAATGTACCATGTGTTGTGATTTCATCATTTTTCTGTTAGATAACAAATTTGTATGGAAAAACTGTTGTAAATGAAGAACTACAACTTGTTGTCAAGAAATTTAATTTTCTTTAAAGTTCATTTATTGTAAACAAATTCTCTTGATGAAAATAAAGTGTATTGCATTATTAGCCATATGGTGCAAGGAAGCCTAAAGGTTACGCTGCGCCAGTCAAAAAAAACCCGAGTTATCCAGAGAGAGAGAGAGAGAGAGAGAGAGAGAGAGAGAGAGAGAGACAAAAGTAGAAAAGAATCACCAAGGCAGAGAAGAATGGTGATATCCATCTCCATACGCGTGTGTATTATGTGTCTAAATTGCGTGTGTTCTCTAGAATAAAAAACCTTGTTGTGGCGCCTGAGACCAGCTAACTGAACACAATTTACACCAACTGCTATCGTATATATTTGTAATCGTTTTAATACAATGTAAACGTTTAATATGTTTGCATCTGTTTTGTTTAGAATTTTTAATTTAATTTAAAACAACGTAGCAATTAAATAGTACCTGAAAAAATTCAAAAATTTTAAATACAGGTAATTGTCGTATGACGCGGCAGTTTGGTTCCTATAAAATCTCGATAGTGCGAAACCGTGCTATACGGGACTAAGAACCAGTATAAAAAGAGGGTTACGTTCCAAGAGCTCACAAAATACACCATCCTACATTTCGTGTATCGTCTGCTCTTTAAAACATTAATCTGGGTTTGTTTTTGCTTTTGTAAATTTCATGGTATGGAACTAAAGCATTTTCAAAAATTCAAAAGCTCCTTTTTGAACTTTTGAAAATGAACTTTTTAAATTGTGTGTGTTCGGAGATTTTCTATTTTTCTGGATGAAGAATCCGAATTTCCGGGAGAAAAACCCATGCTTCCTCCTGAGACCGACTAACTCAGCCACGTTGTGAAAAATACCCATAAAAATTCTTGCCGTCATCAACGGAATTCGAATTTTGGTCTTTTCTACATGGGTAAAATGACGGCGATTCTAACAACTGTGCTACACACGAGGGCCTCAGTAGTGATATTCATAATAAGCTTCTCCTACCGACTTAGCAAGTTCTATTACCTTAGGGATTCCATTTTCTGTCTGTTCGATCATATTTCCTGAATGAACTGATGCTCTAATGTTGTCGTAGCTGGGGCACTCATACATGAGGTGCCCCCAGGACACCTCACGCAGTAGCAACGTGGATCATTCTCGATTCTCATGGCGGTCAATTTTTGTTGGAAGGATCCACGGCCGGAGATGATAAAGGTCACATGGAGGCCAGGCGAAAACCAGGGTGGAGGTTTTGGGTGAGTTTAACTTATAGATGGAAGGAATCGTTTTGTGATGGCCCCTTTTATTGTAGTATCCCAGTCATGTTGCCATATCTCGTGTAGATGTTGGGTTATCCGTTGTCTTTCCTGCCTGGTGCCGTTTGTGGTGTAAAGTTGAAAATTAAGCAGTTGGGTTGAAACTCCCTTCCTTAAATGATAAAAAAAGCCCTCTTTTAACTGCTTCTAAGTATAGTGGCTGACATCCAGTTAATACCTGCAGAGTAGGGGTACTGACGGTTCGGCACGCCCTGCAAATTGAAAGGAGCATGAACCTCTGGATTGAATCCAGCTTACGTTTATTTCTTGCTAGGATGGCTTTTCGGTACCAGATGGAAGCACCATAACATACAATTACAATTGGCACGTATACCGCTTGGTATATGAGAGTAACAGCTTTGTGCTTCAGCCCCCAGTCTGCCCTGCTGACCCACCTTATCACAGCACTGTACCTTTGAATTTTGTTGGCTAGATACACTTTAGGTGGTGGTGGTGGAAGGTAAGCCCCAAGCCTAAGAAGATACCTAGGAGCTTGACTTCAGTGTGCAGCCGCATGAGTGTAAATTTTAATTTTATTGTAGGTGGTCTTGTGATTTTTAGCCTGCCTTTAAGGAGTATGGATTTTGTTTTCTCTCCTGAAATGGTAAGGTTGTGCAGGGCTGCCCAGTTCTGGAGTTTTACCAGTGCTCCATTTGCCATTTTCTCCAGGGTCGCCCTGCTGTTAGCACATACCCAAAGGCCAGGGTATGTGCTAACAGCAAGGGCTCAACACTTCCCAGGTCCATGCCCAGGAACTCATCCAGGACAATAGACCAGAAGAATGGGCCAAGCACAGAGCCCTGCGGACAGCCTCGATCGATGTACCTAGTCACTGTCTGGAACCTGTTGGTAACTTGGACTTTTCTACCAGTTAAATATGACCTTAAACTGTTGTATAGGTTGTTCGAAACATTTGATTGCCGAAGCCTCCGAAGAATACTGGGCCACCGTAGTCGATCAAAGGCCCCAGCGAAGTCTACCATGATTGCAAGGGAGTACTTAAAGGCTGTGTGAGTTGCTTGAGTGATTAATCTGTTGATGGGATCTTCTGTGCTGCAACCTGCTTTGAATCTAAATTGCTTGTCACTTGGAAGTTTTTGTTCTTCATATCTGGCGGTTAAGCGAAATAGGAGCAGGCGTTCTTGTAAGTTGACCATTACAGAGAGCAAGGCAATCGGGCGGTAGGAGGTTGGAATTTGTGGTGGCTTGTCGGGATTTTTCAATATAAATTTCAGGATTGCCGTTTTCCAGGATGTTGGAAAGGTACCTTTTGTAAGGCACCTATTTAGAAGGCTTAGGAGAGTAACAGCATAGTATTCTGCAATTTTTTTAACCACATCCACTTCTAGCAGATCTGCACCAGGTGTTTTTCCTGCTTTCATTTTGTTTATTGCCAAGTTCATCTCAATGTTAGTGAACGGAGATTACACAGCGGCAGGATGATAGTTGTGATTTTCATCTACTGTTTCTTGTTGTTGTTGAGTCATAGCTGCAGCTTCAATGGGATAAATGGTGTCTGGAATATTGTTAATGCTATCCTTCCAGGTGTAAGTAGAGGAGCCATCCATCTTTAGTGTCGTATCGAGTACCTCTTCTCGCGGAAGCTTGTTTACGATCTTGAAAACTATGCCTCAGGGGTTCTTATTCCCAGAGGTGGATACCAGGGTTTTCCACGTTTGCTCTTATTTATTAGTCTGGCGGCATCTACCTCATGGGGAGGTAGTCTTGATCCAGCCTGCTGGAACATTTTTCTTGCACGGTGGACTCTTCTTCTGAGGTCCTGTAGTTGGGGATTCCACCAGGGAACTGCATACCGGTAGGGCCGTCTGCGTGGGATGGAGAGATCACTAGCAGATCTTAGGGCAGTGGTAATAATCCATACGCAATCGTCTGAAGGGAGTGCTTCAGGGAGTTTTCTTGTTAGCTCAGTCCGAAAGCGTTGCCAGTCTGCCTTTTTTGAATTGTACCGTATCATATCTCGTGCGATCGGAGGGGTCCGTTCCACAGAACGAACCAGAGAAAATGATACCGCTTTGTGGTCCGACGTGGTCCAGGCTTCTTGTACAGTCCATTTGGCTAGTTTGTTGGCAACATCTATGGTGCTCTTCCAAAGTGGGCTGCTGTAACTTGGAAGTTGATCTAGGCGGTTTATTACTTGGAGGCCTGTGGCTAAGAAGAATTCTAGTTTTACACTATTTCTTTGTGCAGATTTGTCAGGCAATGCGACTGTGCCAGTCAAGAGGGGTCTCTTCCAGCGCCTGAAGAAGAGAATCCCAACTCAATTGTTAAACCTGCAATTGAACCATGCAAATGATCCTAAGAAGGAAAGAAGAAAAATTGCAGACCACCTACCCTGGTGGTCTGCAATTTTTCACTGCAATTTACACTGCACCCAGGGTAAATGAAATTTACCCTGGGTGCAGGATACTCACAGGAGCACCTGCTCCTGTAATTTCCAACTCCCTTCTCCATCCTCTTCCTTAGAGTGGACTGCCTTCCCTCTTTGGTCCACTCCAACTACTGTTCCCCACATGTGACCTCTTCTCCTCTTACTCCTCCCATATGCGCTCTTATCTTTTTATTATTTTTTTACAGCATCAACTTTTTTTTTTTCACTCTTCATTTTTTTAAATTTTATTTTTTATTATATATATTTTTTTATGGCTTTTGTCAGGTAGCTCAGGCAACCCTGGCAGAGGCAGCCAGAGTACAAAGTATAATGGGCAGCCTGGATCACCTCCCAGTTGTTGTGGCGGGCAACTTGGAGTCCTAGTAGGGGCCCCGCGGCCAAGCAGCCAGACACAACAACAGAACAAAGCACAATACTACATTAACCAGACATTACGCTTTTCTGGCTGTGCAGTAGTTCTGCATTTCATCACAGAGTACATATGGTGCAGATGTGGGAAACCACCGGTGGCGTCTGAACCTAAATACTATGCTACTATGTGCCAGAGCAGATATCTGCTGTTTGCATCCATGGCTATTAGTCCCATGGGGTGAGTCTCAAGAGCCGCCTGAATGGTTGAGATCGCTGGGGTGATGTCTTTATCAACTTGAGTATATATTGTTAACAGGAACAAGGACCCTAACCTGAGTTAGAATTTGTGCACAGGCACTGTTTGCAGTGCAGAGCGGTGTAATCTTTGTTGTGCTGATTTCTGATGATTCTTGCCCATGGATTTTCGTTTTTACAGTAGACCATTTTATAGGATGCAGTGTAACCTGTGACTACACCTGAGCAAACATACGGTTCCTGTAATAAGGCCACATCAATTTGGTTTTCTACTATTTTCACTTTTAGTTGGTCAGCTACCAGCTTCGCTCTATGGGCGTTCAGTTGAACTATCAAATTTGAAATTTAAATGAATATATTTCAAAAGATGCAGAAGACGATTCAAGTATAAAACATCGAATAAAACTATCATCGCCAGAGAGATAAAACATCGAATAAAACTATCATCGCCAGAGAGATAGGTTTTATTCGATGTTTGTCACATGTCCGTTGCTTGTGAAAGGTAGCAGTAGTAGTAATGGACGCAGGTGATGTAAGAAAGCAAGTGTATGAGCTTATTTCGGATCAGCCAAAAAAAAAATTAAGCCTTTTTTGGTTGGAAGACCCCTTCGTCCCTCACAATCTGGTTGCCCTGCTCTGTATTCCTTCCAGCATCTCTACATCTTTCCTAAAATGAGGCCTCCAAACCTGTACGCAGTACTAAAGGTGTGGGCTGACCATCACTTTATACAAGGGGATAGTCACCTTTTCCCTGCTAGCAAAATTCCTGTATATCATTGACATGACCCCATGAGCTGCTCTGGCAGCCCGTCTGCACTTCTCAGCGAACTTCGTATTTGACTGCACAACTACCAAGAGGTCTTTTTCACATTCCACTTCCCTGAGTGTACTACCACACAGTTCGTGCGTTTCTCTTAGGTTATTGCTACCCATATGCAGTACTTTACATTCGTGAATGTTAAACGTCAATTGCCACTTCTCAGCTCATCTACGTAACTTTTCTAGATCCTCTTGCTGTAGCACACTGCCATTACTGTCATTAACAACCCTACCAACCTTTGTATCATCTGCAAACTTCGACACTAAGCCCGATATACCTTCATCAATATTATTGATAAATATACAAAACAACAGTGGGCTCAACACCGACCCTGGAGCCTCCATTAATAACATTAATCCGCGAAAAGAAGTGTCCATTGATTACCACTCTGTCTTCTTCCACTCAACCAGCCCTTTGTCCATAGCAGCCATACTGCTTCAACCTGTACAATAGTGTTCCATTTGCAACAGTATCAAAAGCTTTCCTGAAATCCAAGTATATGATATCAGAATTATTTTTTATCCAATCAAATTGGTCAGACAAGACTTCCCCTTAATAAACCCATGATATGTCTACTGTTTACATACGTAAAGAACTCTTTGCTGTTTTTCTTTGCATCCTTTGCAAAGATTTCTCATAATCTGTCTTGGCTTGCCTAACCTCCTTTGTCACTTGATTGCAGACCACTTGATATCTACCACCGGTTTCCGTGTCCCCTTAAAATTGACATGCATTCCACTCATTTTTCTTCTCTGCCAACAGTGTCATCAGTTCATCTGACATCCATTTAGCTCTAAGCGTGAACAGTATTTCTTAGTTGGTACGAAAAGCCTAGTAGACTCGAAGATAAAATTCCTTGATTGCTTATTACCATGTAAAAAAAAAAACAATATATTAATGATTACCTTCAATTTGTGCACGACATATGCGTGAAGTTTGTACAGGGTGATTCAAATTAAAGTTCCATGCTTTAATGATTTTCTGTATGTTTAATGTCTTTTGTTATTTAGTATTTGTATAGTTTAAGAGAAACTCTTGTTCGAAACAAATTAAAAAAAAGATCGAACCAATGTCTGTTTAAGGAAATTTCGGGAGCTACACGTTTATAAAATACATTTGTCAGGTATTTTATGAGATCGAAGGTTTGATCTGAGCTCTGGCTGATAGGCCCATTTTTATTTTGTACGGATTCCATTCTCCAACGAGATCCTCACCTAGGAACTAGTACTTAAAATATATAAAGATAATCGGGTGTACTCACTTGTGCAAGGTGGGCTGTTCTTCTAAATGTATCTTTCTGTAGTCCAGAGTGAAGAGACAGAACCTGATAGCATCAGAGAAGACATGCAGTGAACATATTGTTGATGAAACTCCTTTTAGAAACACAAACGACCGTGCTCAACACTTGTTGGACATCGTCTGGTTTCACTGAGGATTCCTTTATCTAACAATGGTAGCCAACTTCAACAATGCAGCAGAAACTGCGACTGCGCGGTTTCTTTTTTTATACTCTAATCCAATTTCAATGTGGATACAGCAGTTATAGAGCACCCACAGACTCTGATAATGATAGCCACACACTTGGCAGGTATATCTGTATGCAGTTTTTAAGTGCGCCATTTTTATAAATAATCTACTGTTTTCTCCTTCGGAAATATTTTAAAACCGACTACAAAACATTGTAAGAAGTTTAATTATAGAAATGAAATAAAAATTGTGCTTTTTAATTATCGTAAATATCTTAGATGGAAAAAAATAAAGTTCTCTTATTTTCTAGCGACAAAAATCATTCCCCGTTGCGCAGGCATCGTACTGACAGGCACAACCTTTCCATCACTATATGTGCTGCACTCTTGAGGGATGTCACCCATGAGTGCTGTAACCGCTCATCGAGATTCTATCTACATTTTTTTTGTGCAGCAAATGACTGAAAAATTGAATTTACTGAAAGGAAGACTCATTTCCATCGGAACAGGGAAGGCATTCCCATGGCAAGTGAACCTAAATTAGGTGGGAGCCCTGAAAAAGAGTGGGAGAGACGTCCTTTTACTTTTTTTTTTCCAAACAAAGTAAAAGGATGAGAGTCAGAAAACTATAGTGTTTTCAGGTCGATCATGAAACTCCCACACAGAAAGGGCCCAAGGGACCCTAGCGGAATTGAAGGAAGCCAAAAGGACGGTACACCGTAGGGGCGAAGGAGTCCAGGACAGCTGAGGTGCATGGCAAGACCACTGGAGGAGCGAGGCAGTAGAGGTACCAAGTACAGGAGACCAATCCAGGCCACCCGTCTGAACCAGAGAACAGACAGCTGTTCCAAATCTGAGTCCAATGGAGAATGTTTGTAATTGGTTGACGAGATAGTTTAATGAAACATTGTACGCCTTTTATACAATGCGATGAAATTAGTGGGTGGTGGTTGTTTTTTTGGTTATAGGTGTTAGCAACTAGGGCCGTATTGCTCTGTGGAAAATTCTGCAAGTTGCGCGTGTTCTGCTGTCGACGAAAAATGCGAGATTCCGGGAGGAAAAGCCACGCTACCCACGCCTCAGACCAATTAACTTAGCCACGTTGTGGAAAAGGCCCATAAAAATTGCTCATGTCATCGATGTGATTCGAACTGAAGTCATTTCCACCCGGTGTGGGAGGACGGCGATTCTACCAACTGTGCTCCCACGAGGGCGGGCGAATTAACATGTCTAAAGCGAGAGTTGCATCGTTACCACCATCTGGAAATTCGGGTTTTTCGTTCAGGAGACAGAAAATTGAGTGAAGATTACACACAAGGGTGTGTGCTGCCAACTGGTTAACAAGGAGCTCTCTGCACACGAATTTCAGCTAAAGTTGTGGTCAAGATCATCTCTTGGATTTCGTAAAATTAATTTCCATAATACGTGGATCAGATAACAGTATTCTTCGGAAGGAAACGATGGTGGCTCTAACGAACACTTATGAAATTCTCCAGTTACACGGATCTTTGCAACGTTGTATACACTAAATTCTCAAAAGAATCGGAACGCTCAGCATTACCCATTCGCGAGACTATTGAAATTATGGGTGAGCATAAATAATTTACTTCCTCGTCGGTCTAAAAGGACGATATTAAGTTAAATCAAGTACGACGATCAGAAGACAATAAAAATTATATTACGCTCGGACTCTTCGCATCGAAACCAGTTCCTGCAAACACCGTTACCAACAAAACCTAGAAGATGTCGATAAGAAGAATCGAGAAATGTTTGTAAATCGTTTATTATTTCCTTTAAGGTGTGTTTTAATTTTCAGGAACAGAAAAAAGTCGCACGGTGCCAAATCTGGTGAATAAGGCGAGTCCTGCAGTGTTGTGATCTTGTTTTTCGTTAAATGTCTCTCAATGCGAACCATTTGCGCGCGCACCTTTCTCAGGTCCAAAGGATCTGTAAAAATTGTAACGAAACAAAAATTGATGCGTACGGGAAAAAACAAGTAGCAGTGAAAAGTTGGTGGAATTGCGTTAAAAAAATAAGGATTTAATTATTCGATTTTTCACCACGGAATGCGTCTAGGTTGATCTGTTTATGAAATTGTGTTTCGGCACACTTCATCAAAATACCATTCGTTCCATAATCATTGAAGCGAACACTGTTTTTATAGTGGGGTTAAAATTTCCACTTTTAGCAATCTCCAGTGGAGCTTCTTAAGATGAAATGACGTTAAGTGTACTGCTTGGCAATTGCTTTTGAAGGGGGGGGGGGGTAAAGGGAAGATTGTTGTACAGTATTTCTCATATATCCGTTGCTTTTGAAGGGTCTGATTACCGACTTTACGGGGATTCCACGGCTTCCCACCTTAATCGACGACCAACGCCTCCTAGCAGCAGTCAACATGACAACAGGCATAATTGCAACACCATTCTGGGATACCTGCGAATGGAGGATTCCCCTGCGGCCTTAAGGGCTAATCAGCACACCCATAGCTTTCTCACTTGCTGCAAAAATACAATGTGTGTGCGTTAAATGCCAAGGCACGTAAGGCCATGAGAGCACAACTTGTCAGTATCGTGCTCAATAGACTAGTATCCCGTACTGCAAAGGAAGTAGAGACAACCTAAATCAGATGGAAGGGAAATAACCAGTTTGTTGGGCTAAATAAATTACGGGACTATCTCCAACACGATTGGCCTTGGTGCTAGTAAGCAACGAATATCGTTTTTAGCCGCACATTGTATTTCACTCATTGGTTTCCAGCACATTATTAGACGAAGAGCTATTGGATAAAATGGATTTTAATTTTTGGTATGGACTTTGTAATACCATTCTCAATATCATTATTGAAAATAACAGAATCGCATGATCCCTAGCGCAGAACTCAACGGAACCCTATTCGTAACACTACTGCATTTCGGGACCATGCACCTTTCCGACCGCTCTTTGTCGTCTTCCACTAACCCCTTCGTCTACCGTAATCCCCTACTGTGTCCCCAATACTACACGTCCCCAATTTATGCACAAGACATTCGAGTCGAATTAAATTTTTTCCTTGCATAAATCAGCATTGGTCCCCCACTTTTGATCAACTGGACGAAGGATATAAAAAGGCACGGGAGATTTTTTACTAAAGATTTTTCAATACATTCATTGAACGAAATAAAAGATGCTTCTTGAAAAATGCTTCATTTTTAAAATCCCATTTCCAGTTCCTCCATTGTCTGGCTAAAATCCCAGTTCCAGTTCTTCCTGTTCAAAAGAAACTATGGATAAAAAGCAATTTTTATTAAGCTGATGTATAAAGTTTATCGAATTTTGGGCTAAAATGTAAATAATTCCAAGTTTAAAGTTCAAAGCATTGAAACTGCTGATCGCATTCTTTCCAATCCGTTGTTTTTCCCCAACCACTTCCTTTTGCTGAAGCTCACTTTCTTAAAGGCTTGAAGTCGCATGTGTGAACATGATACTATCTCTTTGTACTGATGGCATATGTTCATATACTTTATACAATTGGTAAAAAAGTATTTTTAACCAGCCAAAGGAAATCCTACAGAATTCACCCATTAGTTCCCACCAAGAAATTGTCGACATCTTCCCTGAATTTATTCAAAGCACAAAAACAGAAGGAAGCCTGTCCCAACAAGTGGAAGGATGCCATTAACTGTCAGCTTACTTAATCCATTCAAGGCTTTATAAACAGCTCAATGAGCCGTTTATAAACTCAGGCACCTCGCAAATGTCTGTTCTCCACACACTGCAGTTTGCAAAACTGCACCTTTCTAGGTGAAAATTATTAAAACTTTCATATTAGGATCACGTTTAAAAGTCCGTTCAATTACGCATGCGTTTATATCTGTAAATCCCTTGTATTCTCTTGTCGATACGCCTGCTTTGCTGGACGAAAACCCCCAGTTTTCCTGGGTGGCGGATCTTGCTATATACGCGTTATAACGGCTAACTGCCACGGAGCGTAAAAAAAAAAAAACAATAAAAGTTTCTTGCGTCATCCGAGATTAGAACCAGGGTCATTTCCACCCGATGTGTATGGAGGACCGAGACAGTACCATATGGGCTTCTCCTAGGTAACAGCACCCCTTTGTTGCCTTTACCAAACTGATTGCCCTTCTCTGCATCCGGTCCAGCAGTTCTACATCCTTCCTAAAGCGAGGCCTCTAGACATGTATACAATACTCAAGATGTAGCCTAACCACGGCATTGTTCAAAGGGATAATTACCTCCTTATCTCTGCTAGCAAAGTTTCTATATATCATTAATAGAACCCAGTCAGCTGTCCTGGCCTCATATCTGCACTGCTCATAGAATTTCATGTCTGGTTGCACAATTACCCACAGGTCTTTTTCATTCTCCACTACCCTGAGAATTGTACCTCCCACTTGATAAGTTACTCTTCGGTTACTGCTACTCGTGTTCAATACCTTGCATTTCATTTCTTAATGTGAAGCGTCAACTGCCACTTTTCAGCCAGTCGACTGACCTTTCCTAAATCTTATTGCAATAACTCGTCCTGATGACTGTCGTTTACCACCCTGCCGAACTTTGTGTCCTCTGCAAATTTAGAGATTAAGTCTGATTTACCTTCATCAATATCATTGATAAATATTGAAACAACGGCCGCAGCACTGAACCCTGAGAAACTAAAACCATAACATTAATCCACTAAGTGCAGTGCCCATTGATAACCACTGTCTTGTTCCACTTAACCATCCCTATTAACCTGCAGATTGTATAGCGGTGTTTTACGCGCAACAGTATCAAAAGCTCCTGAAATCCAAGTATATTACGTGAAAATAATTATTTTTTGCATCCATTTCCTTGGTTACTGCATTACAGTAACCTCTCGGACTGATTAGACAAGACAGCCCCTTAAAAAAGCCATGCTGCGATTGCAATATAATTGCATGCCTCTCCAAATCTTGCTGCATTACTTCTTTAACCAGTGATGCCCTTATTTTCCCTGCAACAGACGTTAAGTTAACTGGTGTGTAATTAACTAAGTCGCCTTAAACTGGGGATATATACGCACATGTCCAGTCCATAGGAACTTCCCATGAATCCAAGGATGCCTCACAATTATTGCTAATCGTTTGGTTAGCTCATTTACTGCCTCCCTTAATATAATTGGATAAAGTGTAAAGTGTGTTTAGTGGCAAAGGCACCAGGAGTTGCCCCATCCCAGCGTTGCTTTCATTGTTGGGAAGGTCAGAGATTTAAAAGTGTGTGGGTAATGTATAAGTGTAATGTATTATTACACTTATACTAATGTAATTCATCTGCCCTTTTAGCCGTTGGGCCCCTGTTGGGGCCCACCCTGTCCCGTGGAGGCATACCAGGTACACAGTAGTTTGAAGT
Source organism: Mastigoproctus giganteus (assembly GCF_048544385.1). Classification (NCBI taxonomy): domain Eukaryota; kingdom Metazoa; phylum Arthropoda; class Arachnida; order Uropygi; family Thelyphonidae; genus Mastigoproctus; species Mastigoproctus giganteus. The sequence goes on from NC_143579.1 coordinate 133,079,490, forward strand.
TTTTAAATCTGGCAGTCTTCAGTGAAAGACAGAAATATGGGGAAAATAAAGAGACCTCAGGCAGTCAGTGGGACATGCCCATGCCCCAGCAGAACGAAAAGAGGGATGGCGAGGTGTGTGTGTTATATCGGGGTAGCTCCTAGGCGTTAGCCAATCTCCACCTTTGTACTCTGTTATGGCGCAGAAACTCTGCATAACGGGCCTGAAAGAGTATAAATATTAATTTGTGTTGTGTTTTTACGTCAGGCCACTTTGCCCCCAGCGTGCAGCCAACATATGGGAAAAAAAAAAAAAAAAATTTTAGGGTTACCTGTAATTAAATACATTAACCCGCATTTATGTCTGTAAATTGCGTATGTTCTATGGTTGATTTGCCTGTTTTGCTGGACGAAAAAACCCCAGTAACTGGGGAGAAAAACCTTGCTATCTACGTCTGAGACCAACTAACTCAGCCACAGAGTGAAAAAAAGCCCATTAAAGTTCCTCGCGTCATCGACGGGATTCGAACCTAGGCCTTTTCCACCCGGTGTGGGGAGGACGGTGACGATACCACTGTGCTACCCGCGCAGACCCAACACATGGGCAGCTGCTTCCTGGTGCCCATCTCTAGCACCGGGCCTGGGTCAACTGTCATCCTGTACCGGTAATTACCACCGAAAATCTCGCACCCGCCAGAGGTAGTGCAATACCAACGTGTGCCTGTAATCCTGCTCCCAGGTTGCCATACCTGGAAGCCAGCAAAAAGGGAGGGGAGAAGACAAGAGGGCTGTCACCACCCTCCACGACGGGAAACGAAGTAAAAGGGAACTGCTCGAGGGCGGGTGCCCAGATCGCCAATGTGGCATATGTGCAGCGTGGAGCTGCCTTGTTAGGTCAGTAGTCATTCCTGAGACCGTGTCCTCTTCTTGACATCTACATGTCCAATCCCAGTAGTGTTGTTCCTGGGACAGCCAGGTTCCGTCCAAGCAGTGCAGTCGTGTGTCAGACATGGTTGGTTTGGAGCTTAATCCACATTCCTGACAGTGGAACTGATGAATCTCAGAAGTTGAGGTTTGGTAGGGGAATTGAATTTGAAGTTTGTCCATAGGAGGGACCCTGTCCGCTAAAATAGTATCGAGAAAAGGAATTATGCCTTGAACATTTATTTTTCTAATACATTAACACCCTTTGGCATCTCTCATATTGTGGAAATAACTTCGCAACTGTTATGACATGTTGCATTACCAGGGTACCTGCCCGCCCACTGATGAAGCCCACTAGCTCCGAAACGAGATCTCTCACCAATAACAAATTAAAGTTAAATGCTGAACATAGGAATATCTTAGCAGAAGTTCTAGTAAAGTTCTGCTCATGCCGGGAATAACATTTATGTCGTTAAATGTACAGGGTCATGGGGGTGAAGATTTGGTTTCTACAAGAAACCCACTTCGCAAGTTTAGTAGACATCCAGCAGTTTCAAAACAGATACCGGTTGTTAGAATTTTGGAACAAATCGATCTGCAGGGGTGGGAATAGTAGTGGTTCCTCCAATTTTATGGACTATACGACTGGCGGTTAGATACTGAAGGTCGAGTTGTGGCAGTGGATTGGAGTTATGGTGGGAGTACAATTAGACTAATCTGTGTCTATAGTCCAAATTCCACTTCAGAAAAGAAAACTGTTTCAGGGACTGGGCAACTATATGAGGGGAGTGCAGTGGGTTGTAATGGCAGGGGACTGGAACTGCGTTCCTGACTCCATCATGGACAAAATTCTGGGGTTACCCCGCATCATGGTACAGGGGTGGGTTACTGAATCGATCGAGGTATGTAATAAATGGGACTGGGTAGACGTATGGAGGGAAAAATTCCGGGGAAACAAGCGGCCACCAGAATAGCCAATAATATAGGAACTAGGATAGATCGCATTTATGCAACAAGTCACTTGAAGGATTAGATAGCAATGATATGGCATGTGAAACTTGCGGGAGGTCGACAAGTTTCAGATCACATGGCAGTAATGTGGAAGGGAGATTTATTTACGAACTTTAGTCTGTGAAAAGGCTATTGGAAGCTAAACTCAGCAGTTCTGGAGAGAGAGGACTGGGCCTTTACAACAGTTATTAAAAAGATAGTATAGCAAGGTGGAAATGAGTGGGAAACGTGGGCGAAATCAAAGTGCAAAATCATTTTATTGTCCAAAAATTAAGGAAAGAAACGAACAACGCAGAAATAGTGAAAGATCTCTTACAAGAAAATAGTTTACAAACGGTGCGGGGATGAAAGGGCAACAGCAGAAGTACAAGCGGTTATTGACGGTATAATATTGGAAGAGAAAGAAAAGGCGCGAAAAATGCAGTTGAAATTTAGGGAGGCTGATAGTCCTTCAGCTGCATTTTACCAAAGAAGACTAAGGCTAAATAATTTAGCCAAAATGGTTCAGGAAATTAAAGACGATGACAACACACACATTCAACAACGCTAACTATTATGAATAGTTTTGTAAATTGCTATGAAAAAGAGTTTGCTTTGCAGAAAAAAAGAGAAAGACAACACCATTTGGACGATTGGACAATTCACACCCGAGCAAAAAGCATTACAGGACAGGGAAATAATTATGGGGATCTAACTGTGGCTCTAAAATCATGTAAATTACGACGCGTGCCGGGACCGGATGGTTTGGAGTTTGAATTTTATAAAAAATTTTGGAACTTGTTGGCGCCTATTCTTCTGGCCGTCTTTAGCAAATTTTTTCAGAAAGGAGTTGTATTTATAAATGCCAATACTACTTTCATTCCGAAGCATGGACGGGATTTAACGAAAATTGGTAACTGGAGACCTATAACGCTGGCTAATTGTAACTACAAAATATTTGCAAAGACTTTGACAGCTAAGTTAAAATGCGACGTAACCCAGGTATTTAGAAGCACACAGTGCTACGGTATACCGGGGAGACGGATAGAATATAACCTTTGGCTATTAAAGGATATATTAGAATATCGGAAATGAGAGTTACAATTTAGCATTAGTAGCAATCGACCTATAAAAGGCTTTTGATAGAATCGACCAAGACTATCTTTTCTCTATAATTAAGGATACGAACATAGGATCTCAGTTGTTTACAGTCCTGAGAAATCTATATACACGTAGTAGCACGAGATTTTTGATAAATGGAGAAATTTCGAAAAACATTAAAATTGAGAGGGTAGTAAAACAAGGATGTCTGCTTAGTCCTTTGTTATTTACGTTAGCACCAGAACCACTACTGGGAAGAATATAGTGGCATAGTGTTTTGTGAAAGGCACCACCTGTGCTTTCCCAAATCTGCACCATGGTACTTTGTGAAGAAGTACAGAATCTCTGTAAAAGCCAGAAAAAGTGTAATGTCTGGTTTCTGTCAGAGTAGTGTTATGTTTTGTTGTTGTGTCTCTGGCTGCTTGGCCGCAGAGCCCCTAGTGGGACTCCACGTTGCCCGCCACCACCACTGGGAGGTGAGCCAGGCTGCCCATTATACTCTGGCTGGCATTTGCCAGGGTTGCCTAAGCTTCCTGACAAAGGTCAAGTGAAAAAAATAAATAAATAAAATAATAATAAATAAAAAAAATTAATAAATAAAAAAAATATAAAAAATAAATAAATAAAAAAAAGTGCGGGGGAGAAAACAGAGCAGGAGTACGAGTTAGAAGGAACAGAAAGAGGGAAAGGAGGACGGACTGAAGTTAAGGAGCAGTCCGCTCTTTGTAAAGTGAAAATAGGGGTCTGGGATTGGGAGTTAAAGTAGCAGGGGACAGGTGCCCCTGCATGATCACCAGAGGCCAGTGGACTCTGTATCCCGCACTCAGTTCTCCAGAGTGCCACCAATCCCGCACCAGAACGGTGCCGGCTGATCCTACCCTATAAGGGGTTTGCAGCAGTATCCCGCACTCGATGAGTGCCAGCAGTCCCGCACCAGAATGGCACCAGCGGTGTTCCTACCCTTAAAGGATTAGCAAGTTGTCAAGGCAGTGTCCTCTAGCGGAGAAGGAGCTAACCCACGCCAGTCTGATTCAGGCCTTGGGCAGCATGATACAATGTTGTTCTCATTTCAGCAATCTTGGCTAGCCTCAGTGCGAAGATTTCTGCACATACACAGTTAGTGCCCTGTATGAGTTTTCATCGAGCTGCGGCGAGGACTCTTGGTTACGTGAATTCCTTTGAATTGCGTTAGCAAACTTGATTCTACTGATGTCATAGGCAGGGCACTCATACACAAGATGCCCCCAGGACTCTTCTCCACAATGGCACCGCGGGTCTCTTTCAATCCCAATAGCTGTGAGTTTCTGACGGAAGGGGCCGTGTCCAGTGATAATAAACGTCATGTGCAGACCAGGTGAGAACCAGGGAGGGGGCTCTGGGTGAGTATGGTTTAAGTTGGGAGGAATCGCCTCGTGATGTCTCCTTTCTGCGTGGTTTCCCAGCTCTGTTGCCATATCGCTTGTAGGTGTTGGGTGATTCTCCTCTTCTCTATCTTGGGGTCATTTGCAAGATCCAGCTGGAGATTTACTATTTCAGCTGGTGTTCCTTTCTTAAGGTGGTAAATATAGGCCTCGCCTGACTACTTCTAGGTAGAGTGGCTGACAACCTGTTAGCACCCCTGCAAGGCAGGGGTGCTAACAGTGCGGCACGCCCTACTAATTGATAGCCAGCATGAGCCTTTGAATTGTATCCAGCTTCTGTTTGTTTTTGTTAGTGTAGCTTGTCTATACCAGGTGGAGGCACCATAGCAAACAATCGGGACATATACTGCTTTGTATATGAGGGTCAGATCTTTGTGCTTCAGGCCCCAGTCGGCTCTGCTCACCCTCCTGATCATGGCGGCATACTTCCAGATTTTCGTGGCTAGATATTTCAGGTGGTTATGGAAAGTAAGACCCGAGTCAATGTAAATACCTAAGTGTTTAACCTCTGCGTACAGTCGGATGGGGGTGAAGTTTAATTTCATCGTAGGTGGTCTTCTAATTTGTAGTCTGCCCTTGAGGAGAATGGATTTTGTTTTTTCTGGAGAGATGGTAAGGTTGTGCAAGGATGCCCAGTTTTGGAGCTTCACGAGCGCCGCATTTGCAATAATTTCCAAGGACGACCTAATGTCCGCACGCACCAACAGGACAAGGTCGTTCGCAAAGGCCAAGGGCTCAGCCTCCCAAGATCCAAGCCCAGGAACTCGTCCAAGACAATAGACCAGAGGAACGGGTCAAGCACAGAGCCCTGCGGACATCCCTGGTGGATGAATCTGTTAACTGTCTGATATTTGTTAGTAACTCGTACTTCTGTTTGTTAGATAAGACTTCAAACTGTTATATAGATTTTTAGAAACATTTGAGTGCCGAAGTCTCCGAAGAACGCTCGGCCACCACAGGCGGTTGAAAGCTCCAGCAAAGTCCACCAATATAGCAAGAGAGTACTGAAAGCTGAGTGCGTTGCTTGGGTGATTAGATTGTTGATAGCGTCTTCAGTGCTGCAGCCTTTTTTAAAGCCGTATTGTTTTCTGAGGAGAGTTGGTGTTCCTCGTAGCAGGCAGAAAGTCGAAACAAGAGTAGACGCTCCAGTAGTTTGGCCATCACGGAGAGTAAGGCAATCGGGCGATATGAGGCTGGGTTCTGTGGTGACTTGTCGGAGTTTTTCAGAATTAGTTTTAAGGTTGCAGTCTTCCATGAAGCTGGGAAGGTGCCCTCTGCCAGGCACTTATTCTGTAGGCTTAGAAGTATAGCTGGGCAGGCCTCAGCAAATTTTTTGAGAACTTCTACTTCCAGCAGGTCTGCACCTGGTGTTTTTCCATCTTTCATCTTGTTAATTGCCAGGTCCATCTCAAAGCCGGTGAACGGGGGCTCCACCGTTGCTGTGTGGAATTTTAAATTCTGGTTGATAATTTCTTGTTGCTGTTGCATCAAGGGTGCCTCTTCAACAGGGTAAATGGTATCAAGAATTTTATTTATAGTGTACTCCCAGGTATAGGTGGAAGTACCGTCCATTTTCAGTGTTGTATCAAGCACCTCACCCCGTGGTAATTTATTAGTTACAATTTTGAAAACGACGCCCCAGGGGTTCTCATTTCCGGAGATAGATACCAGAGTTTGCCACGATTGCTTTTTGTTTTTGCGAATTTCTTTAGTATATTCATTTCTGACTGTGCGGTAAGCTTCCCTGGCTGCCGTAATCTCTTGGGAGGACATCGTCGCCCTTGCCCGCTGGAACATTTTCCTAGCATGGTGGACCTTCTTCTTAGATCGTCTAGCTGGTGGTTCCACCAAGGGACAGCATATCTGTAGGGCCTTCTGCGTGGGATGGAAAGGTCGCAGACGCTTTTGATAGTAGCGGTAATGCTTTTTACACAGACATCCGGAGTTAGTGTGTCAAAGAGTGGAATATCTTCAGGGAGTCTTGTTGACAGTTCAGTTCGAAAGCGCTCCCAGTCAGCCTTCTTGACGTTATAACGTATCACATCTCTGGGGACTGGAGGGGTACGTTCCAGAGAGCGAACCAGGGAGAATGAAATCGCTCTGTGGTCCGACGTAGTCCAGGATTCTTGAACAGTCCATCTGGTGAGCTTGACAGCAATATCTGGAGTCGCACTGTTTTTTTTTTGTTTTTTTTGATTTTGGTAGTTGTTGGCGCATCGACTTCTGTGGCCATATTGCACCTCCCAAGGTTTTTGCAGTACTTTGATCCAAGCCCGAGGCGATTATCGAACCCGCGACCTTTGGGTTGCTGGGCAGGTACTTTACCCACTCGGCTAAGTCGCCGCTGTAACATCAATGTTGCTTTCCCAGAGGGGGCCGCTGTAGGTGTGGAGATGACCAGGGCGTTTTGTAACTTGAAGTCCGGTTGTGAGGAAGAAATCTCCAAGTCGTGCACCATTCGTATTGTGAGGGGTGGAATTATAAACTTTACTCAATGATGATATATATTTTAATTATTATTTTGTTTTTATTTGTTCCCTTATAAGAGTTGTTGTCCACCTTATTTTAATTTCCCCACTTACACATCTGACTTTACAGGAGAATTCCAAATTCGAGGGAACTTCTTAATTATTTATAATTCACTTCGGACAAGCTGAGTGTTCAAGAATGACAAACAACACACACATTAATATATAACATAACATTTTATTTACACTTATATACACAATATAAAAATTAACAACTCTCAAGCACATATTGTTATTACTCAAATTTGCCTATGTATTATCAGTTATATGGCAATTAAATACACTGGTTTTTCACTAGAAAGGTTATTTATTTATACACAATAAACTTAATATCTTTACAAAAACTGCTATAGCTTCTTCACACATGAACAATAATTACTTAAGAGGATTAGGTACACCCTTTCTCCACTTTAAATCAAATCCTTACCTTATAAATTGATTTAGGAATTTCACTCTTAACTTCCGTTTTAATTAGTGCCCCATTTTGTCTTCGGGAATATAACTTCACAACTTTCTTTAATCAAGACAGATAGTATATTTGACACCAATTTCTGGACTAATGCTGGTCCCAAGGGTTAGCTACATTCATAAGGCTATTTCTTTCTCTGTATTTCTCTACCCTTGCCTTCCAAAATATCTCATACCTATATGTTTAACAATAACTAATAACAAATATCAAATTTCTCTCCTTTGCCTTTCTACATATGTCTAATTATACATTAATCAAAATCCCTATCTGATTTATCTCTATATTTATGTATATATAATTATATTTTTGTCCATCCTTCCCTTAACATCTTTCTAAACATTATACTAATCTGATATTAGAGTTCCAACAGTCCTTTATTAGTGAGGGAGAATACTATATAACTAGTCACTTAATTTTACGAATCGGATTTTTCCGTTTTGGGGCCTTCAGCTCCTTGTCTGAGAATGGCATCATCGTTTGCCAACTGCATTCATCTCAGAACTTCTAGTTTCTCCATGGGCTGTAGTCTACGTCTGGATAGGGCATCATTGTGTCTTTTAGGAATTTATGGGCTCGTCTTCGATACTGCTACTTAACCTTCGGTTCAGCTATTCTGGCGGACTAGGAATTACAACTATCTTCTCAGCTCACTTATCTGCGCCTTGCCTTTATCACTGCCTTCAGATGATCGACTAGTGTTATTTTTCTCCTTACTCTACTTACTTTCACCTGGCCACTTTCACTACCTTCCTATAACGGACAGGTTTATTTCTCCATACACTTCAGTCGTTTGCATACGGGCTACTACCCTTGCTTTAGACGACGGACAGGCTTATTCTCCTTACACTTCATTCATCTGCATACGGGCCACTACCCTTGCCTTCCAATGACGGACTGACTCGACTGTTCACTTCTATTATGAAACTCCACTAACTTTTCCTTAACTTACTGACTGCACTAAACTTATCTAACCCTTCACTACTCCATCTTAACTTTGTCAGATCTTTCGCAGCTGGCTGACAGGATAGGACAGGACTTATCTAACCCTACACAACTTATTACTCACTTTCCCACTAACATTGTGACAGGATAGGACAGGACTTATCTAACCCTACACAACTTATTACTCACTTTCCCACTAACATTGTCAAAAACTCAACTCTGTCTTTCCTAACTCAATTCCACATACTCAATTCGGGGTTCTCACTGTTTCTAACTCGTCTTCATAACCGCCCACATAAAACTCAACTGACGGATCTGTCTGCTCACATTTTCTAACACACTCAAAAAAAAAAAAAAAAAAAAAAAAACTCAATTCTGTGTTTTTACCAACCCATTTCCACAAACTCCGACAAAATCTCAACTGTCTCTTCTCTCCCTGCTCACTCACTTTTTGTTACTCTGAATTCAGCAACCCCCCTCATAATTCCTGCCCACCTTTTTTCTGAGTTTACCCAATCTTCTCATTTTGTCAATTTTCATCATTTCCTATTCGTCCTTTAAAATTTCTCAAGCTGTATATTCAGAGCTCATTTTAATAAATTTGCAAATTTTCTCAGGCAGGCCGCTGCTTTAAAGTTCGCCGTCACCTTCGCCACCCCTCGTTAAACTTAGCAGATTTATTTTACATGATCTAACAACCTTGCCATCGCCGACAGTCAGACGCCAATGTGATTGGTAACCGGAGCAATTTGACCCGTATTTACTACCTGACCGATATCTAGGTGGCATCAGACAAAGGGATGTCCGACAATGTTCAGTCTACAGCCCTTTGTTCTTTCAGAGCCATAGTTATTCGCACCTGCTCGCCAGTAGTCGATGCCACCATTCCCGTTGTTATTATTTGTTCTTTGCCATAGTGGGAACTGAAATGTACTCCTAATTGCTAATAGCTTACAGCTCCCTTCTCTAATTCAACCTTGTCTAATTTTAATTCCTTGTGAGTGACCTAGAATAATATTAGTGACTGGTAGTGTTTACTGTCCTATTTTGCTATTTCGTAAGCTTTATTTTAAATAAAGCTCACTCATTTCTAAAATATTAAAAACGTGTAAGATTTTTACATCTTACAGTATGAGCAGACCTGTCAGGTGTGTGACTGTGCCAAAGCACAGATCGGCAGTTTGCGTCCATGGCTATTAGCAACCGCTCCCCTGAAAGAAGTTGGAGAGCTGTCTGGACAGTTGAGATTGCTGGGGCAATATCTTCTCCAGAATGGGTATACAAGGACAACAAGAAGAGCGGGCCCAGCGGAGTTATTTGTGCACAGGCACTGTTTGCAGTACAGAGTGGTAGTGATATCTGGATTTCTGACTATTATTGCAGCCCAAGGGTTCTCTGTTATGCAATAAACTGTTTTGTATGTTGCAGGATACCCCGTAACCACTCCCGACCGGACATAGGGTTCTTGAAGTAAGACCAAATCTATTTGATTTTCCTCTATTTTTACTTTTAGCTGGTCGGCTACCCCCCTAGCTCTCTGTGCATTTTGTTAGACAATTCTTATTTCTTTGTAGTTATTGGTTAAAGGGGCTCTATCCATAGTTGATTCTCATTTGATACAGACTTTTAGCTTTTAGGTATACTGGACAGTTTCCATCCCTGATGGAGTGCTGGTGGGGCACCTTGGCCACCTTACAGTTGGCACAGGTTGGTGGTTGATCTTTTGCTGGGCAGTCCCTGTATCCATGCCCTTTTTGGGCACAGTGGCGTCCATGGCCACGTTGACTCTCACTGGTTGCATGTGTGTGCAAAGTGTGGCCAAAGCGAAGACATTTATAGCATTTGGGGACAGAATGCTCTTTGAATCTGTGGCTTCCCCAGTCAATGAAAATACGGCTCTGCGTTCCTAGGATTTGCCATGCTCTAGTAGAGAGATGGATTACCCGGTTTACGTTAGAGTGAGTTTTTGATTTAATCTTGTATTTTGGAGTGACATCATCTTCTGCGTTTTCATGTAAGTGCAGGCTGAGGTTTTTACTGTAAATATCTTCGGCAAGTTCTTCAAGAGTGATGTCCTGATCTACGTCAAACACAACAATTGAAGGCCCTTTTTTCTTGGGAACTTCTGCCTTTAGTCCAAACTTGGTCATATTGGCATTGTTAAGGATAGTTTGTGCCTCCTCCCTGGTGTCTGTTTCTATCACCACGCCTAGGTGCCTGGTCTTCTGGATACTCCTAATCTTGACAGTCTTCATTTGCTCCTTTAGATTAGCTGTCAGGGTCTCTTTGACGGCTTCACTAGTGTCAAGTTGCGCATCCTCTACCGGTTTAATCAAAACGATTGGCGATTCTGGCTTTCGTTTTGTCCTCTTGGTCTGGGAAATGTCAGGTTTGTTAGGCGCAACAGGCGTGCCATTTCTCAAAGCCTCTGCCAATGTTGGGGGCGTTGTTGCATTTTATTTCCCCTTTCCTGCGAAAGAACTTCCAGTTTGGATTGTAGTCGTTCATGTTCAATATGGAGATTTAGGATTACCGTCTCCATTTTGCTGAAGATGGTGAGAATGTCAGTGCGGATAGCAGCAGTGACTGTTGGATTTCTTGCCCAAATATTCATCAAGTGTCCCTCTAATAGCAATGACTTGGTCCACAGGGGTTTCTGATAGTGGGGGACTGAGTAAGGGGAGAGGCTCGGGTATTATTATCCTCGTGGTCGGAATCACTTGTCGATTCGTTTTATCCGTCGTCTGAATTTTCCTTTGCTTGTTGCGAGTCTGTCGCAGATTTTCTTCTACACCTCTTCTTTAGTTTTAATTTTGAAGATTTGGTTGTCTCTTCATTTGTAACCGGCGCTTCATTTCTTGAGCAGATAGGATAGTCAGACCGCTGCCGGTCAATAACCTCAATATCTGCGTCACTCATAGTGAAGTGTGGGAATTTTTGGGGTGCGGCAGTCAGTTGACAATTCTGCAGTCTTAGAAGTTGGTAGAACAATAGCGTTTAAGTCGGACAAGCGCGCTGCAATGAAATGGGATAAAAACAGGTGGTCGCGGGTGGGAAACTATTTCCGAAGGCAGTACAGTATAGTGCGACCAAGGCTTAGGCCGCAAGCAGTAAAAGCAGCATGACCTTTGCAATTAGCTTTATTTATGTTAACCCGTCGTTTCCCAGCAGTGACCTTCAGCCGATTAGATAATGGCAGCAGTTCGCTTCGGCTTCAGCCAGATCGTTCATATACACATTAAAATTTAAAGTTACTTATCTGCTATAAGTCCGGTACCTCCATAACCCGTATGGTTGAAAAGCTTTTGGCGTCCACTAGACTACACGATGATATCCATCAGATCAAGTAACAAACTAGATTTAATCACTAAATTTAAATCACTTTAGGGAGCACAATTTACTATCAACTAGTACTACCGGCCACCTAGCGGCGTTACTGGGAAGAATAGACAGAACTGAGGCCATTCGGGGGATACCGTAGCCAAAGCCGGCAGAGCAGTGTAAATGTATAGTGTATGCGGACGATGTTACCGCCACTCACTACGAGTTATGCAGTGGAAGAATTTGTCACTGGTTACTTCTTTTGGTAAGAAGTCGGGATTAAACATAAACGAAGATAAAACTAGGATCAAATTGTTAGGGGAATGGGTACATCGGCCTTTACCACAACGAGAAGTGGAGTCGAATAAATCGATTCAAATATTAGGAGTTTCGTTTAGAGAGTCCCATGCTACCTGTAGGAGGGCTCACCACTAAAATACGGGAAAGTTTAAAAGAATGGGAAGTGGGACAATTTTCTTTTGAGAACAAATCCATCATTGTTAGAACCGTAGTTCTTCCTATAATCTTATACAGAATCACAGCTAGGACAACGAGACGATTTTACGTTCCAACATTTCGGTTTCTATGGGGCGGAAAACGGCAAGACATGGGGGAATAAGTATTCCCCAAATTGATTTGAGGTGGAACTGTAAGAGATTGCTGGACGTGGCTAATATGGTGCAATGTAACCATTTAGTAGCGGTACTGATAAAATATTTTATGGGATTTAATACAGCCTTAAAGGGGGCAATTATCTAGGGCCAAAAGCAGAGACAATTCCTATATATTACAAAAAATTGGTAATATGTGCACGCAGTTAAGGGAGAAAGATATAGATCCCTTTAAGGGTGGTTTAAAACGACTCTACTGGACACTATTTAACTCAGAAAATCCAGAAGCCAAACTTAAGAAACCATAATGTGCATTTGTTTTTTAAAAATCTGAAAATTGGCGGAAACTACCCATCGCGTATTGACTTTTCGTGGAGGGTTGGTTACGGAAACATACCCTTGAATGATATCACGTATAGATTTAGTCAAACAGATTATGCCAATTTTGTACCGAAATTGAAACAGTACCATTTATTTTATTACTGTCGATTCGCGCAGGAAGTTTTAAAGAGAATTTGTAGATTTTTGAGGATTAGACAGTTCACGCTGAAGGAGGTAACTTACTTGCAATTCGATCATCCCTTGGGCAAGAAAAAAAATGTTCACGATATTAATTTCAGAGGCAAAATATCATGTGGGAAGCTTCGAAAACGGAAAGGGTTTGGGACTTGAAACAAACTGTGCTTCCATGCAAAGGTTTTTACAGTTGGAAAAATGGCGTTTAGGGTTTGATAAGTTTCTGGAAAGGTGGGGAGAACCACCTCTTCTGTGCAGTTTGGTTGGAGATGAAGTTCATCTAAAGTACCGGTTTTAGTTATTTGGGAAAAAAAAAATTGGTTTTTTTCGTTTATTACAAAATTCAGTTTTCTTGATAACTAGATCTCTTTGGCTCTCGTCAAAACAGTTCCATGATATAGGTTTGAATTTTGCAAGTCATTTGTTTGGTTTAATAGATCTGGTCCAAGGGGTTATTTTTCACATTAAATTCATAAACAGCTTTAAAACGATTGTCTGAATCAAGATTTTTGATGAATTAGGTTTGGATTTTATAATTCATTTGTTTGGTTGGTTTAATAGATCTGGTCCAATGGGTTTTTTTTTTTTCACATTAAATTCACACTAGGCTTCGAAACGATGGTCTGGGTGGTGGTATCAGCTGAAAATAAATAACAGCAGCTATCTCGTTGTGAAGACAACCACAATGAGATACAATTAAAACGATGCCTATTACACTACATACGTAGTTCAAATTTATGGGTTAACTATGGTGTATTTACACCGATATTATATAGAACTTTATAATATAAACGTTGTAACTTCAAATCTATATAACGTTCTTATTATTCTGGTTAAAATTCTAAAATCTTCATTAAACTTTTATTTGAATTCTAAAGATGCAATGCCAACATGCACAGGTTTAATAAAATTCTCAATTTAAAAAAGCATATATTATGGGGACAATCCATTTCCCTACCCCCATATGAAGTCTTCAGGTATACGTCTAGAAAATGTTCACTTGTTTGCAATATGGAAAAATTTTCGAACTCCACAAAAAATTATACGTGAAATTAAGTTTGTGATGTTAAGTTTAATTAATTTAGCGGTTAAATTAAACTTAGTTTTAACAGACTACACACAAAGAAATTTCAAAAGCAAAATACAAGGAATTTAACTCACTTTTATTTTATGATATTTTATTTTTAAATTAACTGGTATTTAACCAATAAATTAGTGTTATTTTGTGTGGTGGCGTTTGAACATATTTTTAAAGCATTCGTGAACTAAAAATATTTGTAATCAATAGTATTACTTGAACATGACTATTTTAATTAATGTGTTATTCTGAAAGCAATGATGGTATTTGAGCATTCCAAAATTTTTAATCATTATTTGAGTGTAATCATCAACAAGTGTATTCACGAAACAAACTCAGATTTTAATGAATGAGATCTTTTACTGAAAACTGTTAACAAAATTATTTATAAAATAATCATTACCCTAAAGATAGATCAGAATTAAATTACAACGTAATGGGTAACAGAAATATCAAGAATAAATAAAAGAATTGTAAAAACTCAGCTGCTCCAGAGAAAAAGAAAGGCAATATGAATGTGCACATATCTTTACTAATAATTAAAATGTTTAATGTTATTTGAACATAATTACTTTTAATTGTGCTTATCAAAAAGTTAATTGTTTTTAATTAATGCAGCTTAAAGGACTAACCAATATTTCCCCTGAAAATATAGGAAAAAACTAAAGATATAACAAATTTTTAATTTCACTTCTAAGCTAAATAACTGAACCACAGATTTTACCCATGAAAGTCTTTTGAGGTGTATTTACATGTTATTAAAAAAAAACAAACAAACAATCTCTTGACAATCCAAGTGTTTTAGGGGTCAAAAGAAAATTGTTCATTTTTCATTCATCATTTTCGTGCATTTTTGATGGAAAAATGTATTTAGCACTATAATAGAATACCCCTCCAACATGTTTGGGTGGAAACACAAAATGCTGTCAAGAGACAGAAATAAGAAAAGTAAAAATATCTTAAATAATACAGCTTCAACATTTATTCAACCTAGCGACCCCGCCACAACATCACAGGTTCTTAGCCCCATCTCAAAAGGATTATGTTGTCACAATACTTCATCGCTTTTATTAAAGTTTGAAGGGGATCCTAACTTCGGATCTGACGATGTCTTCTCTCTCACGTTGAAGTAACTTGTGACCGTCAGTCCAGCGGGGTACCCGGAAGTAATCCAGAACTTAAAATATCCAGGAAGTGACTGCAATACGGCGAGACCGCTTAGCCAATGAAGCTGCTATGATGGCGTAACGACTCAACCATATTCATATCCGGTTGAAATCTTTTCAGGTTCTGCAACGTTTTCGTGAGGGAAATAAAGCGTGTTTTGAATTTCAGTAGTTGTGAAAGACGTACATTCGACAATTAGCCACCTCCCATTTAATGATACTACACACGCTTTAATAATAATGATATTCATCATCTGATTCTCATAAATTTTCCTAACATCCGCCAATAGTCTGATTTCCCAAGCTTACACAACCGGAAATTAATGCTGCTCCACTATTCATTTTATTGATAGGAGAGCTAGCGCAGTTGTTAGAATCTGCAAAGTGGAACCAACTGATGATGTTACCAACAAAAAAATCAGAAAATTCTTAATGGGAACAATTCAAGGAAGTAATCTTAGAAGCTACTAGGCTTTTTGTCCCAATAAAGAAATACTCATCTAGGTTTAGGTTAGGCCTAAATGGATGTCAGATGAATTGACGAAACTTGCACATCCTCAAGAGTTCTTATTTGTTACCGCAACACAACAAGATGTTCTGAGGGCAGAAACGTTTCAAATAAGCGGGAAACTAATTCCAGGGAAGCGAGCTTAAATAACTTGAAGGGGTGTGTCAGGTTAGTTAACTATCCTGGAAAACCAAGTTTTAATCGTTTATACAGTAATGTCAGAAGTTTCGTCAATAAAATGAGTGAATTCGAACTGCTGGTTAGGACAAGTAACGCTAACATAATAGCCCTTATGGAAATGTGGTGCCACCTGGAGATGGGGATGAGTTTCAGTACGGTATGTATAATGTATTTAGGAAAGACAGAAGGCGTGGTGGAGTCATGCTTCTTATCAAAAGTAGCCTGAGCGGCGCGACGAAAGCTTTCCTAGATTCAGATATTTGGCATACTAGTATCGAATCTGTGTGATGTGAGATAGTTGGAAGCAAAGGTATAATGAGAGTGGGAATATTTTACAGGTCAGGTGATTGTGAAGGTTATGATGAGTCTCTACATGCAAATAGAATGGACAATTAAGTATCAATGTCATAATATGGGTAATTTTAATTTGCCTCTAACTGATTGGAGCAAATGGGAAGGAAAAGTTTACTAAACAAGATGATTTAAATATATTTCTTGACGAAGTGTCAGAGTATGAAAAAGACTGTTTAAGCATGGGTAATGCATCTCCATTTCTACTACCCAGGTAGTAAGCATGCATCGTTTTATTATATCTCATATTGCGAATACCTTTCCAAGTAGTGCAATACCTGGGAAACTCGTTGTGTCACATCAAGCCCAGGTATTGCACTAAGTTGAATACGTAACGCTTCTCTGGTAGAGAAGACTACCGGTTACTTATTCTCAGATGGGCACCACCCAGACAGCACCGTTTCGAAGCTGGTTGGCCTCATCATCGGTGGGCGGGTAGGTATCCTGTTATTACTAGATAATTGCTATTTGTATCAACACGTCAAGGAAAGTACTAGGGGAAAAGAATACTCGATCTCATCATCACCCGTGAACCAGGTGACATAATAGGGCTGACAGTAGAGGAACCAGTAGCAGGAAGTGATCGCGGAGTTGTACGGTGGACGATGGAAAGAGAGAGCGATAGCACTAGTAAAAGGCAAAAGAGAGAGGGGTAGCAGTAGTAAAAGGCAAAGGAATGGGTTATAATTTTAGGAAAGGAAATTACGACAGCTTAAGGTGCTACTTGATCTCTATTAACTGGATAGATATCTCGCAGAGAGCGAATACAACTGAATTATGGTATTCCTTTAAAACATTAATCGCAAAAGCCTTGAATGCTTATATACACCATTTAAAAAAAAAAACTCCAAGAGGAGGAATCCAAGTTGGATGAATAATGAAGTTGCCAAATTACTTGAGCAGAAAAAGACGGCTTGGGAAAATGCATATCAATAAAAAGCACTGAAGCTTATAACAGCTACAAATTGATCGGAAATATTGGGGCCACAGAAAAGGTTCGGCTGGCAAAGCACCTTGTATAACAACTCTAATTTCATTCACTTCTCTCTCAACCTTACAGGAATTGTCACTTAGCCATATCATAGGCGAAAATGCAAACCTTACAGAATTTCTTCTTTCTGAAACGAAGAGGTTTATATAACAGTTCAACTGTTTCCATAGAAGCCAATAAAACTAGTATTAAATACTATGATAGGTGCAAATGGCCTTAGCACCAGAAAAATCCAAACAACAACAACTGGCAAAAGCAATAATGAGAAATCATTGCCAACTAGAGGGGATAAGGAATTCTTCACATATAAATGCAAAGAAGAGTCCGATCTGGTTTGTATTTATATATGCTTCACATATATAAATTAAACCGGGGTTCGAGCCCGTCACCACCAAATACGGAGAATGTGGAAAGGTCAAGGGAATGACCATCATATTCCCAGAGCAATATGGCCTTAGTTGCTAATGTTCCTAAAAACCAAATAACAAACAAATATAAATACTCTTGATGTGGTTATCAGCAGTGATCATTCGTGTATTAAGAATTTTCAGTTAAAGGAACCACTAGGTGGCAGTGATCACTGTGTACTGATGTGGAATTTACTTAAAGATTTAATTACCATCAGGGGTAAAGGAAAGTGTTTTTGCTTCCGTAAGGGTGAGTACAGTGGTCTCAGAAAGTTTTTAAATTCTGTACAGTGGGATCAGCTGACGATGTTACAAACAGTAAATTCTAAGTGGGAAGCATTCAAGGAATTAATCGTGGAAGCTACTAAAAGTTTCATACCTATTAAGAAATATTGTTCAAGATTTAGTCCTAAATGGTTATCTAATGAAACTCTTAATATAGAAGAAAAATGCATGGGATGCATATAAATTATCAAGCGACTCAGAAGCCTATGGCAGATATAAGCTAGTCTGTAATCAGGTCACAAAGGAGGTTAGGCAGGCGAAGGCAGATTACGAGAAATCCTTGGCAATCTTTTGCCAAGAAAAACAGCAAGGATTTCTTTATTTATATAAACTCTAAAAGGAAGGGAATGAATCTGATTGGTCCACTTGACATCGATGGTTCGACTGTTGATGATCCTGCTCAGATAGCAAACAAACTGAATGAGTATTTTGCATCTACATTCACACGTGAGGAATTATTAACGTTTGAAAATGGCAGAAGGTTATCAAATTGTAGCAGGATACTTAATGATTTTGTAATAACTGAGAGCAAAGTGGAGGAGAAACTGTTGAAGTTAAACTTAAACCTGGGGTGGATGGTATCTATCCAGTTATATTAAAGGAGGCGGCAAAGCAATTAAGAAAACCCTTAGCCATAATTATGAGAGCGTCCTTTGACTCAGGGGAGGTTCCCACTGACTGGAGATGTGCAAATGTATCCCCAATTCACAAAGGGGGATCGAAGGGTGACACGAGTAATTATAGACTCGTTAGTTTCACTTCTGTTCCGGGTGAAATAACGGAGTCACTGGTTAAAGATGCATTGCAGGATCATCTAGACAAGACTGCAGCAATAATTCAGACACAGCATGGGTTTGTTAAGGGAAAGTCTTGTCTGACAAATGATAGGATATTATTATTATTATGTGGTTACAAAAGAACTGGATGCAAAAAATAATTTTGATATCATATATTTGGATTTCAGGAAAGCTTTTGACACTGTTGCGCATGGAAGACTATTGTACAAATTGGAGCAGAATGGTATTAAGGGTAAGTTGCTACAATGGATAAAAGGATGGTTAAGTGGGAGAACACAGGGTGGTAATCAATGGGTACTGCTCTTCTTGGACTAATGTTATTAGTGGAGTCCCACAGGGTTCGGTGTTAAGTCCACTGTTGTTTTGTATATTTATCAATGATATTGATGAAGGTATATCAGGCTTAATGTCGAAGTTTGCAGATGATACAAAGGTTGGAAGGGTTGTTAATGACAGTGTGCTACTGCAACAGGATCTAGATAATTTGGGCAGATGGGCTAAGAAGGGGCAACTGAAGTTTAACTTTGACAAATGCAAAGTACTGCATATGGGTAGAAGTAACCCCAGAGGAACGTACCAACTGTGTGGTACTACACTTAAGGTGGTAGAAAATGAAAGACCTGGGAGTAATTGTGCAGTCAGATAAGAAGTTTTCTGGGCAATGCAGACAGGCTGCCAGGGCAGGTCATGGGGTTTTGTCAATGATATATAGGAATTTTGCTAGCAGGGAAAAGGAGGTGATTATCCCTCTGTATAAGGCAATGGGTCAGCCCACGCCTTGAGTACTGCGTACAGGTCTGGAGGCCTCATTTTAGGAAGGATGTAGATTTACTTGAGCGTGTACAGAGAAGGGCAACAAGATTGGTGAGGGGAATGAAGGGATCCTCTTACCAAGAGAAACTTAAGTTCTGTAAATTGCAGTGGCTGGAGACTAGGCACCTGCGCGGTGATCTGATTGAGGTATAAGGCCTTCAATGGGTTGAGCACGCTTAATTCTGATGGGATCCTTCCACTTGTTCCGATTACGAACCTAAGGGGGCATAAATTCAAATTAAGAAAAGACAGATGTAGATTAGATGTGCGGAAATTTGCCTTTAGCCAGCGGGTGGTTAATTGTTGGAACAAACTTCCATCTGTTGTTGTGGAAGTTGATAGGTTGAATAAATTTAAGGAGGAACTGGACAGGCATTTGGAGGGAATGGTGTGATTTTTTTTGGCTGATGCTGCATAAGCTCATACACTTGCTTTCTCGCATCAAATGCCATTGCTACTACTACAAACCAGATCGGACCCTTGTGTAATGGACGTCGGATAGTATTAGATACCCCATGGAAGCTGCAGATGAACTCAGTTACTTTCCATCTATATTTACTGAAGAAACGTCAATGAGAAATTCTGGGAGCGATGTCGGAAAAAAAAAAATGTAATTAATGATATTGAAATTTCGCAAGATTTAATGAAAAGCTTTCGAGCCTACAAGCCAGTAAGGCTCCTGGGTTTGATAGCATATACCCTATAATCTTAAGGGAGGCGGCAAGTGAGTGCATTCAACCATTAAGGCTAATTATGAGAGCATCCCTGGATTCGGGAGTGATTCTGTTGCATTGGAAAAGTGTCAACATATCTCCAATACATAAGGGCGGTTCTAAGAGTGAAGGGGGAAGTTACCGGCCGGTTAGTCTAACTTCAGTAGTAGGAAAAATCATGTAGGCAATTATGAAGGGTGGAATTTAGATGGAAATGGAATTCTGAACCATGGTTTGTAAAGGGAAAATCATGTTTAACTAATCTGGTTAGCTATTTTGACAGGGTCACTGAAGAGCTGGACTGAGGGAATAATTTCGGCATTGTTTATTTGGATTTCAGCAAAGCATTTGACTCAGTCCTACATGAGCGGTTACTTTATAAGTTGGAACAGGTTGGAATCACAGGGAAAATCCTTAGGTAGATAGCAGGATGGCTTTAGGGCATCCCTCAGATAAAGTTGATATAAGAAATCGGGTTCCCAAGGATCAGATTTAGGACCTCTGTTGTTTTTGATTTTCATAAATGACATCGATGAAGGGATAGAGGGTGCGATGTCTAAATTTGCAGATGTAAAGATTGGTAGAGTAGTTAATTATCACCGCCAAACAGCTTCTTCAGAGACCCTTGAGAGAATTTATATCTCTTTTCCGTATATATCACGCAGGGTACCGTTTAATTTTTGTTGTGCAAAATATCCCCTCTTAATTTTTTGAGAATTTTTCAAAATATCCCCTTATATCCCCAATACGAACAATTGACACCTACAATTCAGTTTTTCAAGTTGTATTAGGTAATCTCTAAACCAGGATTGGCGAACCTTTTTAAGGGTGCATGCAAAAATTGGATAAATATTTTAACTACCCTCGCATTTCAGAACACAAAATGCAAATTGCTTTATTATCCTCCTTAATCATACCAAATCTTTCATTCCAAGATTCTTAAAATTCTTTGCTACTCCCTGTTCATTTTTGATTCTTTGCTGGTTGAGCTGTGACACTAAATAATCTGTAAATGGCAATTAAAGTATTTATGGGAATTAATGAAGAATAATCTCCAGTCTCCACGCCACATACAAACAGTAATTGACAAAGGAGGCTACACTAAATAGAGAATGCGCATAATAGATCTCAAGTCCAATGTCAACAAATCTTTCGTCTTCTCAACCTCCAACCCAAGCACGGTACTAAGTACTATAGGTTCTAATATATCTCGTGTTTGGGGTTCACATAAAAAACACATAACTTTACCAATAACTTATTCTGAATAAGTGTGTGAAAATGAAATTTTCTTAATTTCGTTTCGCAATTTCGTCAGTACGTCTCAACGCTGCAACATCACACAAATCACTGCGTGCAAGTTTGAAATTTTTTGGGACGCTCTGAATTTGAATTCCGCGTGCCCAAAAAAATTGTTTGCGTGCCATAGGTTCGCCACCCCTGCCCTAGACATTATGCATGCCACAAGTTTAAGCACCGGATGTTATATTGCAGTGCGCTAATTGGAAAATGGGCAAAAGCCGTTTCTTTTTATCATGAATCGTTACTATTTGCTTATTATATTAAAAAGCAAACTGAGTGTTTCACGTTATTAAAATGCAAGAAGAGGCAAATAAAGTACATTACTAAAGTGTTCTCAGCATACTGTGATCCGAGGTACGTATT
Source organism: Mastigoproctus giganteus (assembly GCF_048544385.1). Lineage (NCBI taxonomy): Eukaryota > Metazoa > Arthropoda > Arachnida > Uropygi > Thelyphonidae > Mastigoproctus > Mastigoproctus giganteus. The sequence goes on from NC_143579.1 coordinate 133,101,242, forward strand.
GCTATTTATTTATATTTAATTTATTAAATCACGGAGCGTGAAATACACTGTCGTGCAAAATTTAAGGACCAGGCAGGTTTTCACCTGTAGCTTCTAATAGGTGTGGCCTGGATATGGGAAAGCATACCAAAGGAACGTAGTGAGGTACAGAAATGATAAAGGAAACACCGACACAACGGAAACAAAATGGTACAGAGGGACTTTATTCAAAAATGGCAACATAGCAATGTCTGCCATGCAACAGTGCCAAAGGTGGAAGGCGCGGACTAGTGCAAAAGGAGGCACGAAAAGTTTAACAGAAATGTAATTTTCATAACAAAATTTAATAACCTATTTTTAAAGCATTTACCGCCACCTATCTCACTAACTTCGATATAAACATTTGGAAAAAATATTATATTTTGCTGAAATCGATTGATGAATTTAGTGCGTACTATGTATGACCTATAATATAGGTAGATCGCATAGTATAACATTAGCTGCATGGTTGAAAATACGGTTTCAGCGATGTGCGATTGTGTTTTTTATTGTTTTTGGCGTGATTACTTACTGATAATAATCGTTAGTAATTTAGAAGTTGTATTTTTTAAGAATATAATTTTTTTTATGTGAACCCCTAACACGAGAAGTATTAGAACCTATAGTACTTAGTACGGTGCTTGGGTTAACAAAGTTAATTCTAATATTTTTAGATGAATGGATGAATTTGACTGGTTACAAGAGAAAATCCACTAATAATGAAGATACTGATGCAAGTAAAGGTAGTGGGAATACAAGCAACAAAGAGGTAGAACTCCCAAGATAAGAAAATACGATTCATCCTATTTATCATTAGGATTCACAAGTGTTATTATAGATGGCTTGGAAAAACCAATGTTTGTTTTGTACGAAAGTTTTGGCTGCAGATAGTATGAGACTAGGCAAATTAAAACGGCACCTTAAAACTATGCATTCTGAATACGCTGGTAGAACCATAGAATTTTTCAAAGAAAAGTAGATGAGTTTAATGAACAAAGGCAAACGTTCAAAAAAAAAAAAAAAGTTTGTTCCATCAAATGCAATTCTAGCTTCGTACCAAGTTTCTTAGAGAATCGCGAAATGTAAAAAGCCACATACAATAGGAGAGTTTTGCCAGCAGCTATTGATATGGTTAAAATAATGTTCGGCGAATCATAGGCTAAACAGTTGCGACAAATACCCGCTTGTTGATAATACAGTTGGCAGAAGAATCGATGATATATCTGAAGATCTTTGCGATCAGTTAGTTTCTCGACTGCGTACTTCGAAATTCGCCATACAAGTAGATGAGGCAACTGATGTAGCTAAAGATGCTCATTTAATTGCATATGTTCGATATGTTGCAGACACTAATATAATGGAAGATATATTTTGCAACCCCATTCCTGCAAAGGCCACATCCAATACAATTTAATATAATTGACACTTTTGATGAGAACGACATAAAGTGGAATAACTGCATTGGACTCCATACTGACGGAGCACAGTCAATATCAGGACACAAGGCAGGTCTTGAGCATTAGTTAAAAAGAAAGCAACCGAAGTTATCTGGACGCACTTCATGCTTCACAGAGCAGATCTTGTGTCAAAATATGAGCGAGGAACTTAACATTTTTACAAAATGTTACGAAAGTTATAAACTACATAAAAAAAAAGTCCTTAAAGTTAGGTTGTTTGCAAAGCTGTGTGAAGCTAATTATACCTCACTTCTATACTATTGTGAAGTGGGCTCGCTATCTCGTGCAAATTCAAGGTTTGTTTGAACTCAAGGAGCGATTGCAATTTTTCTTGATGAAAATCATAATGAAGAGGCAAATTTATTTAGGGATGATAACTTAGCATTAGCATTAGTAGAGGCATTTGATGCAAGAAAGCAAGCTTATGCAGCATCAGCCAAAAAAAAAAAAAAAAAAAAAAAAAAAGTAACATAAATAAATAAAAATAACCACTTCCACTTCACCCCTCTGTTCGTTCGAAATACCTGTCCAGCTGAGCCTTAAACTTATTTAGGCTATCAACTTCCACGACAAGGGATGGAAGTCTGTTCCACCCACCAACCACCCGCTGGCTAAAGGCAAATTTCCGCACATCTATCCTACATCTGTCTTTCCTCAATTTGAATTTATGCCCTCTCAGGTGATTTTTCTGAGCTAGAGGAAGAATCCCATCAGCATTGAGCATGCTCAAACCATTCAAGGCTTTGTACACCTCTATCAGATCACCCCGCTGGTGCCTAGTTTCCAGACACTGTAATTTGCAAAACTTAAGCCTTTCTTCGTAAGAGAACCCCTTTGTCCCATTCACCAATCTAGTTGCCCTTCTCTGTACTCGTTCCAGCAGCTCTACATCCTTCCTGAAATGAGGCCTCCAGGCCTGTATACAGTACTCTAGGTGTGGCCTGACCATTGCCTTATACAAGGGAATAATCACCTCCTTATCCCTGCTAGAAAAATTTCTATATATCATTGACAATACACCATGAGCTACTCTTGCAGCTCGTCTGCACTGCTCAGAGAACTTCATATCTGCCTGCACCACCACCCCCAGGTCCCTTTCATTCTCTACCACTGTCAGTGTAGTACCACAGAGTTGATACGTTGCTCTGGGGTTGCTGTTTCCCATATGTAGTACTTTACATTTGTCAATGTTAAACTTCATTTGCCACCTCGAAGCCCATCTGCTCAACCTTTCCAAATCCTGTTGCAGCAGCATAGTGTCAGTAGTGTCCTTGACAACCCTGCCAACCTTTGTATCGTCTGCAAACTTGGACATTAAGCCTGATATACCATCATCAATATCATTTATAAATACAGAAAACAATAAAGGCCCCAATACTGAACCCTGAGGGACTCCACTAATAACATTAGTCCACGATGAGCAGTGTCCACTGATTACCACTCTCTGTCTTCTCCCCCTCAACCACCCCTTTATCCATAGCAGCAACTTGCCTCCAATGCCACACTGCTCCAATTTGTGCAGCAGTCTTCCATGTGCAACAGTATCAAAAGCCTTTCTAAGATCCAAGTATATAATATCAAAGTTATTCCCTGCATCCAGTTCTTTTGTGACTGCATCATAGTATCCAATCAAATTGGTCAGGCAAGACTTCCCTTTAACAAAACCATGCTGTGTCCTAGCTATAACTGAAGTCTTGTCTAGATGATCCTGCAGTGCTTCTTTCACCAGTGCCTCCATTAATTTTCCGGGAACAGAAGTTAAACTCACAGGTCTATAATTACTTGTGTCAGCCTTTGATCCCCTTTGTGAATTGGGGTCACATTTGCACATCTCCAGTCAATGGGTACCTCCCCTGAGTCCAAGGAAGCTCTCATAATTATGGCTAAGGGTTTGCTTACCTCCTTTGCTGCCTCCTTTAATATAACTGGATAGATCCCATCCACCCCAGGTGCCTTTCTTGTGTTTATCTTCAACAATTTCTCCTCCACTTTGCTCTCAGTTATTACAAGATTCTCTAGCTTACTGCTAGAGTTGAATACACCTCTGGCATTCCCCTCGCTGAATAACTCCTCATGTGTGAATGTCGATGCAAAATATTCATTTAGTTTGTTAGCTACCCGAGCAGGGTCATCAACAGTTGACCCATCGATCTCAAGTGGACCAATCTGATTCATCCCCTTCCTTCTAGAGTTTACATAAGTAAAGAACTCTTTGCTGTTTTTCTTCGCATCCCTTGCCAAGGATCTCTCGTAATCTGCCTTCGCCTGCCTAACCTCCTTTGTAACTTGGTTACAGATCAACTTGTATCTATCATAGGCATCCGTGTCACGTGTTAATTTGTATGTATCCCATGCATTTTTCTTCTCTGCCATATGCCTCATTAGTTCATCTGACAACCATTTAGGCCTAAACCTTGAACAATATTTCTTAGTTGGTATGTAAAGCCTAGTAGCTTCCACGATAAGTTCTTTGAATGCTTCCCATTTTGAATTTGCTGTTGGCAATATCATCAGTTGATCCCACTGTATAGAATTTAAATACTGTCTCAGTCCATTGTAGTCGCCTTTACGAAAGCAATACCCCTTCCCTTTACCCCTAATGGTAGTTACCTCTTTGAGTAACTCCCACTTCAGCACACTGTGATCACTGCCACCAAGTGGTTCATTTATCTGCAGATTCTGAATGCATGAAGAATCACTACTGATAATCAAATCAAGAGTATTACTCCCTCTAGTTGCCTCCCGAACATGCTGATGTAGAAAACAATCATCCAATAAATCCACAAAAGCCTTGCTACTGTGTGAGTGACCAGCCCCCAAATTCCAGTCAATATCTGGGAAATTAAAATCCCCCATTATAAGACTCTCTGATTTACTGGCCCACTCTATTTCTCCGAACAGTTTCTTATTATACTCATCAGAGTCATTAGGCCTATAGCACACTCCTACTCTCAATTTTGATCTCCCAATGCTTATGTCACACCAAACTGACTCGACACTGCACTGTCCTGCGATGTCGACTGGCTTCACTTCCTTGGATTTTATGTGTTTCTTAATTAATAGCATAACCCCTCCTCCCTTCCTATCCTGTCTATCCTTTCTGTACACATTGTACTCCCCAAATTCCAGTTCTGCATTTCTTATATCTGTGTGACACCACGTCTCTGAAATCCCCACAATATCTGCCTTTGATGTTTTGAGCAATACCTCAAATTCATCAAATTTATTTACTAAACTCCTAGCATTGGTGTACACACAAGTATACATGCACCTGTTCTTTTTCTTAGCTACCCTAACACAACCCATGTGTTTACTTGTACCCCAATGATTCCCAGCAGTCTCTGAAATATCCTGCATCTTATTTTCCAGGCTGCGGCTCATTCCAATAGAAGCAGTGCAAGAATCACTTTCACCTCTGCCAGTGGCTACTGTTAATCTATTAGTCCTTGTATCCCCCCAATCTAGCAGTTTTCCGACCCACCTAACATTGCCTCGATAGCATCAGCAAACATTCTTGCACCCTTTCTATTTAAGTGTATCCCATCCCTGTAGAAGCAGTCTCTCCTGTTAACAAGTACAGACCAGGCTGAAAAAAATTCTACCCCTTGAGCCCTGCACAATCTTTCCAGGGCCGAATTGATTGACAGGGCTCTCATCATATACTCCCTCCTATCGTGTCTGGGCAACTTTATTGTTAAACTTGCCTATCTGGTTGAAATTTTTGAAAACTTGAGTGTTTTGAATAAATCAATGCAAGGACCACATTAACTGATTCAAAAAGACAAAGTGAAAGCATTCATAAAAAAATTGGAGCTGGGGAAATCAAATTTGCAAAAAAATAAGTTAGACATGTTTCCACGCCAGAGTTAATATTGAAGCAAACAAAAATCTATTTACTAAACACTTGGATGGTTTGCTAATGCACTTTTCACATTATTTCGAAGATTTTGATTTTGCAAAGTTCGCGTGGATACAGAATCCGTTTGTCGATGAACAAGGTGATGAATTTGGATTAACAACTATTGAAAAGGAAAAATTGATAGAATTATCATGCGATACTTCATTGAAACAGAAATTTCAGAGTAAACTCCTAGTTCAATTTTGGTTGAATCGAAGTAAAGACTATAATATACTTTGTCAAGCAAAGCAATGCAAGTATTGCTACCATTCGTAACATCGTATTTATGCGAAACGGGATTTTCTGCATTGGCTGCAATGAAATCCAAATATCGAGCCCGTTTAGTAGTAAAAAAAAGAGCTACGAGTAGCACTCTCCTCATTGACACTTTTTGTAGTTGTTGGCGCATGGGCTTCTGTAGTCATAATGCACCTCCCAAGGTTTTTGCAGTACTTTGATCCAAGCCCGAGGCGGGAAACGAACCCGCGACTTTTGGGTTGCCACTTCTCTCCAGTCAACAATCATGGATCACCCTTCTGATATCCTCTCCTTGAATCCCGAGCAGCATCAAAAGCTTGTAACTAACATCATCACCCTCTCCTGCAATCAATCTATGCCCAAGAAAAAGCCTCTTCCTAGTGCTGCACCATGGTGGTCTCAGGAACTCGAACGTCTACGCTGGACTGTTCATAACAAGAGGAAAGCTTTTCAGAGAGCTCGCACCTCTTGGCCAGCTACTGATGTGGAAGCCCTTCGTGAAGACTACAAGAGGACCAGGAACCAATACACTTCCATGATCATGCAGCGATAAAGAACTACATGGGAGCGGCTGGTTACCACCACTGGTAACTCGGACCCTTGGGGAGTTGTGTACGGAGTTACTACCAACAAATTGCCAAGAGGAGAAGTAGTCCATTCCACAATAACACCACAAGGAATCATGACAACGTCATGGGAGCAATCCATGAATCTTGGATACTCTTTATCAGCGACACCGATCATCTCACAACACAACAGCAGCAAATTTGTCTAGATAATGACAATTACCACCGACTCTGTGGAGGAAGAATTTAACAAGGAAGAACTGCAGCAAGCCCTTGGCAAAATGAAGGATAAAATATCCCCAGGACTAGATCGCAATGAACCAGAAATACTAAAAAAGGTCGCCCAGGTAAATCCCCAATTTCTGCTTAACCTGTTCAATAAATGCCTAACCCAGGGATCCTTCCCAGAAAGCTGGAAAATAGCTGAATTAAAGTTAATACTGAAAAATCCATCGAAGCTTCCAGAACAGCCTAACTCATACCGACCCATTGCCCTCTTGTCCACATTGAGCAAACTACTTGAACGCCTCCTCCATACCAGACTCCTAACACACTACACAGAAGCTGGCCTACAATCCAATTCACAGTATGGATTTCGCCCAGGACGCTGCACAGAGGATGCTCTCTACCAAATAACCCAAGCTGCAGCCAACACTAATTACAAGTACTTCCTCCTCATAACCATTGACTTTGCCGGGGCCTTTGACATGCTCTGGTGGCCAAGCATTCTTCGCAGGCCAAGACTGGCACGCATACCAGCCAACTTATACAGGTGTATAGAAAGTTACCTTTCCAACAGGAAGATCACCATCTCCTCACCATACCAGAAGCTCACTAAATCTATCTACAGAGGCTGCCCACAGGGTTCAGTCCTCGGCCCGTTCCTCTGGAACATCGTCCTTGAGGAGTTACTTGGTCTGGATCTGGGCCCTGTTACTATCCAAGCATTCGCAGATGATATTACCATCTCCATCGCAGCGGACACCAGAGCAGCTCTCGAGGCCGCTGGAAATCAGGCGATTATGGTGATTAATTGGTTTTTAGGAGCATTAGCAACTAAGGCCATATTGCTCCAGGATATGCGGTGGTCATTCCTTGACCTTTCCGCATCCTCCGTATTTGGTGGTGACGGGCTCGAACCCCGGTCTAATCAAGAAGCGTGTGCTGCGCACTGTGCTCCTTCCCACCTGGCTACGGAGGCGCCTAGGAAATCAGGCACTAGAGATCTTACAGGACTGGGCAACTCTACACAAGCTCCGGATTTCTCCACAGAAGACACAATCCATACTTCTCAAAGGCACCCTACAAATATCAAGGCCACCTCAGATCAAGGTACAAGGAAAAACCATCAAGCTGGTAACTTCCCTAAAACACCTGGTTTATCATCCTGGATTCAAAGCTCTCCTTCTTCCCGCACCCCTCATACCTTCAAGTAAAAATCAGAAATTATGCAGCCTTAATCGTCCGAGTAAGCAGGTGTGACTGCGGTCTGAACCGGAGAACACTCAAACTCCTGTATAACGCTATATTCCTCCCTGTTATTACATACGGATCCGGGATTTGGTACCATAGAGCAATAATTGTTCGCAATAAATGCAAACTGGAAACAATTCAGCGAAGTATACTGCTTGCCACAGTAAGTTCTCCGGCCCTACAGGTTCTTGCAGGTGTCCTCCCCCTTGACTTGGAGGTTATCCGTCGAGGATTGCACTACTGCCTGTCGCGGGGAATCCCAGCTACCATCTTTGGACATACCATCGACACCCGCACTGACTGCAAGCAAGAAAAGAAAAAACTAGCTGCTATGCTACTTCAATTCTGGCAGACAAGATGGGAGGAGACGGACAAGGGCCTGATAACTAAGAAATTCATCCCGGATGTCAAACTAGTTTATCCAAAGTCGCCGCCTTGGTTCTCTCCTGGCCTCTACTGTACATATATTATAACTGGACACGGTTCTATAAATCATAAGTTGACTACCTTGGGAATCATCAATAACCCCTACTGTACATGTGGAGAAATTGAAGATTGGGACCATCTTCTTTATAACTGCCCAATTTATAACGATCTTCGAGCAACACTGTACACCAGGCTACAACACATACCTCAAGGACAGGAGCACCTGCCAATTTCTGAAGAACAATATTATAAATCATTAACTGAGTACGCACAGAACCTCTTTTCTAGGCGCAGGACTCTACAACCAACTCAAGCCAGGGATATAAACCTGTAAAGGACTTACTCAAACTTGAAATAAATCTGTACTTGACTGTTTTACCAGCATCGACTTGCTAACCCTGGAACATCCAAAGTAGGATTACCTGCTAACTTTCCATATGGTTTGGTAGGCTCCAGTGGTCTTGACCACTCCACCGCAAAATATGTCACACTCAGCACTCTCGCTGAGTGGTTTTTCTACCCTTCTGGAGTTATCCCCTCCCCTTTTCTCCTGGTGGGGCATATGCTCCACTGTCAATTTACGGGATGCCCTTACCTACATCCCCTTACTCTTACTTTCATCCCCCATCTTCTTCCATACACCCTGTATTGCCGCACTCAACCTTATTTTTTATTTATTTTTATTATTTATTTACTTATTTTATTTCTTTATTATATATATATATTTTTTTTATTATTATTTTCTATTATTATTATTGGTTTTTTATTATTTTTTTTAAATTTAATTAATTTATTATTTTTTTTTATTTTATTTTTTATTATTATTTTTTTTTAAATTGGTCTCCGTTCAGAAAGCTCAGGCGACACTGACGGAGACCTGCCAGAGAATAATGGGCAGCCTGGCTACCTCCTAGTGGTGTGTGCGGGCAACGTGGGGTTCCACAAGGGGCCCTGCGGCCAAATGCCAGGACACACAACAGAACCCAACACAAAACTACACATTCAACACACTACACTTTTTCTGGCATTTACAGTGTTCTGTATTTCTTCAGTGTACATATGGCGCAGATGTGGGAAACCACAGGTGGCGCCCGACCCTAACACTATGTCTCACTATTTTGGGTTGCCAGGCAGGCACTTTACCCACCCGGCTAGTCCGGTCGGCTCACTGACACCTAGATTCGATAAACTTTGTGCTAATAAACAAGCAAATCCATTGAATTAAAAAGAAAATAATTCAAAAATGAATATATATAGTAAAACCTTATTATTCTGTCAATTACGCTTTTTAAAATTTTTCATTAATACATTTTTTACCATTTAAAAATGGTGTCTGTATTATTTTATGAAATAAGGGGGAGGCGCTAAGATTGGATTTTTTTTTTTAAAGGGGGCGTAGTAACAAAGTTTGGAAACTACTGCTTTAAATAGATGTATCGAGAGAGAGAGGGGATAAAATATCAAATTGATATAATATGGTCCTCCGATCGAGCTATAACGAATCGAATCCAGAAGAAATGTCGAAATCATAAATAAGTCGTAATCGTAATAAGAATCTTAAAGAAATCATAAATAAGAATATGCTATTTTGATTGATTTGCCTCTAGAGTTTGCGCGTTCGGCCTTCGTGAAACAGATTCAGGTCAGGGTCATCATCCTCCTGATTTCGATACCTGCGATAACCTAATGTTATTGTTTGCTTATTGCTGTTTTCGCTACTTCAGACAAATGGATCTGAATCATTACTGAAACAAGTGCATTCCGCAGTCGAGAACGAATTTATGGAAGACTGACTTACTTTGAAATTAAAAATAAATTATAGACAAGAGCCATTTAAATGCAAGATGAAACTAAAATGCTATATCCACATTGTTTCTTCTACGTAATTGACTTATGTCATTAAACTGAATGTTTTAAATATTTTAGTTTTCATTTTGTATGGGAGAAATCTCGAGTGCTATCCTCGATCATTCTGAAAAGATTATTCTATATTATTCAGAAGAGCAATTACATATTCTCCATTCAAAAAATGTATTCTGCTCATTTGGACTCCTAGCCAAATATATAACCCTGCTGAATTTTAACCAAATATATAACCCTGCTGAATTTTAACCATGCAAATGCTCACGCATTTGCAAGGTTAAAATTCATTATCAGCTTCATTCTTAGTTCTCACTTTCATAAATTCTGTTATTTCACTTAATTCAACAAGACTTCTATTACGAAAATTATTAAAAGTTGCAGACTCGTGCACAATCGATAAATAACAAATGCAGAACGCCAATCTTCTTTACTTGCTGGAACTGCGGAACTACAACTTGATCCATAATTAAGTCTGTTGCTTATATCCTTTAAGTTCTTTGTTCTCTTTAGGTTTGATGAATTAATTGCAGCGCGTATAGCGAATTTTTTATGAAAACCCAAACACGAAAGATATTAGAAGCCATAGTAATTATTACTGTGGAGGTTAATAGTTAAGCTGGAGAAGATACTTGTTGACATTATCTGTTATATTTCTGTAGATTGTTATTTTCAGGAAATAAATGAAGGAAGGTCGAGGCACGTGTTCGGACTACTTTGGAAAAGAGATGGAACTTCAGACACCAGTTCAAAAATTGGCCAATTTAAATGTATATTTATTAAACTAGGCGGTCCCAGCCAGCTTTTCCGACAACTCTGCCACTATTTACATTACTGTAAAAATAATATTAACACATTATGCTGCACCATTAGTGTCGTTCTACAGGTCTTCCTCCAAACTAGATTTCAGTGGGGTACAACCAACGTGTGAACCCCCTGTACTGCTGACGCCATTCCCTCTCATTTGTGCATGGCGTGGGATATGATGACGCCGGCTATAGCTGGTCTGGCTGTTGTTGGATTATTCATAGGGAACTGTCCTCAGTGCGATCTCTGCCCAACATAGGGCACCCTAGCCCTATGCTTTATTCTCGACTTAGCCATACTGCCTTCCCCCCACCTCTCACCCCTACTTTTCACCTGGTGGGCCCCTACCACCACAAATCCTTTAATTTTCTTGTCTATCCTCCTCCCCCCGTGTGGATGATGGGCTTCTTCCACAGGAATGCCCCTCTATTCTCTAACTTTAGCTTCCTACTTCTTGGCGGACAGCCTTCCTGTCATCCACCCTAACTTTCTCATTCTGCTCCTCCCTCCACTGTCACCCTTTCATATATTTCCCTTCTAGAGTTTTTTTACACTGGGTCTTTCCCCGCCAAGCTCAGGCGCAGTCCAAGGAAGGCCCCACGGTTCCACTCCGCTTGATCCTTTCTTCTACTGTACCCGGTTGACTCCTCGAGGAGGTAGACAGAAACGCGGGGTCCCACTAGGGGCCCCCCAAAGGACCAACACAATACACTAACCACAAACTAACATTATCTCCGGCATTTACAGAGTTTGTACTGTTTCACAAAACATACTTGTAGGGGAAACGCCCGGTGCCGCTAGACAAGAAACACTATACGCAGCCACTAGTTGGTCACCATTCCTGGCACGTGGAGCCGGGCCAGCATCCTACTCTCAAGCGAACAAATGAGATGTACATAATTCAAATGCAAGCCCTCAACCATTGAAGTTTTGCTTTCCATATCCGAGGAAGCTTAACGGTCAAGTCATGAATCCAATACTTCGACAAATAAGTTATGTCCTAAAATATGATGAGACCTGTCATCAAATGGCAAGTAAATCAGTTCAATATAATTAATCATAATCAGCGAAGTACGTCTTCCTCTAAAGTGAAGACCAGCAGAACAGAATTCCGCACAGTACCTGTGAACGAGCGCCTCCTGCAGCAGAAACTAAACATGTATGAGGCACTGTGAGCAATCTTTGGAGTGCGCATATACCACGAAAGATAACTCAGGATGACCCCAATAGAAATAAGTGATCTTCTTATTAACTCATTCTCATAAAAGATGAGAATCGGAGTTAATAATAAAACTGAGGATGCCATCAGGGCCTTCAGCACTAGCAGGGCATAAGTAGTTAATTATCTGATGTACTATATTCGTGTTCTCGAGTTGGTTAATCAGGAGGGCTTGACTAAGGCATTTTACGTTGCACGCGATCTGCTGGTTTATAAGAAATGAATTCTTGAAATTCTTCAGCGCAGATGACAATCACTTTTTTCCGTATTGCACTTTACCCGTTCTACAACTTGATTATCCCGTAAGGCAGCTCTTGTTTTTGTATAAAAATGTTTTAATTGCTTTTTAGCCTGAACATTAAACCATTTATGTATAACTGAATTTTTTTTTTTTAGTTGAAATAATGCTCTGCTTTTTTTATGTTTCTTGTGTGCTAATCAAAGCTCCTTAGAAGAAATAATTCTTCTAATGTCTGTGGTATTTTTGTTTACTTTTAGAACATGGTTTTAGGATTTGAACCAAGGTTTGGAATGAGAAGATAGTCTTGAAAGTTTGAATGTTTACTCTGTTTATAGTTTATTCAGTCATTTTATTAGATGAATGATGGCGTCCTGTATTTCTGAAAGAATCCCCGGAGCAATATTTGAAGAGCTGCAAAACCTTTCTTTTGGAAGGAATTTTACTAATGATATTCTTTTGATGATTTCTGGGGTGGGGCAATACACCTCACAATAAACCTTCTGCTGCAGGTCTATACGCCTGTTGTCAGATTTAAATCTAATGTTGCTGTTTATCTTGAAGTGGAAGATCACAATAAACAAGATCAAGCGCTTGATTTCCTTTGGTAAAAGTGATCTTAATTTTTTATCTTCTAGAACTAAAAAGTCATACAGAAACTTCATTTGTAAATTATACTTGGGTAAGGAGAATAAAGTCGCCCATTATATTTATGTTGATTTAAGGCTTATGAACAGAGGTAATCCAAGTTTATACTTCATTGATGGACCCTGGTGGACTGGGGTAACGCATCTGTAGGTAAAGGTGGAATATAAATTTGGAGCAATGAATATTTATACTGGATTAAGAGGGGAATTCTTTCAAAGTTGTTAATACCAGAGTTGTAAGTGTTCATGACTTTCAGATCAGCTTTTAAAATAAACTGCTGCCCCTCCACCTATTCGATTAATCCTTGATGTCATGCATGGTATTCATTTCATTTATTGAGTAAAAGGGGGACCTAGCAAAAAACAACCTGGCAAATCCGGCATACTTATAGAAATGGTGTAATACAGTATACACCGATGAGACAAATCGAAGCAATTGCAGGTGAACTACGGCGCGTGGGGACACAGTATTAAAAAAAAAACACCTGATACTGAGCTCCGTTAATCAGTGTTACTCTTGTTCTTCAGATGGGAAAGGCAGCGGACTTAAGCGAGTTTGACAAAGGCAAAATTGTAATGGCCAGATGACTGGGTCAGAGCATATCCGAAACGGCACGACTGGCTGGCTGCTCACTGTCAGCTGTGATCCAAGTAGGGAAAACTCACGAACCACCAACGAGGCGTTTGACAACCACGGCTCATCAATGCTCGAGGTGAGCTAAGGCTCTCCCAGATGGCACCTGGCAACAGAAGGGCGACTGTGGTGTAACTCACCGGTAATTGGAATGCTGGTGAGGGTAGTAATGTGTCATAACACACAGTACATCGAACCCTGCAGAAAATTGGGCTGCGTAGCCGTAGGCCGCTCCGAGTGCCCATGCTAACCACGGTTCACTGGCGACAGCGCCTACAATGGGCATGCGAACATAGAAACTGGACCTTGAGTGATTGGGAGAAGATTGTCGTTTTGGCGATTCCAGAACACTGTGGCCATGATGCCAACACTGGTAGCTTTAAATTCATTGCACTATAAACACACCTGTTTCTTTGTCATCCCTCACCTTTTCGCCATAGTTGGCAACCAGTTCACGGTGAGTGTCACTTGAAGATCCTTTTGCTTTCAAAAAGTGAATAACTTGACGAACACCTGTTTTGGACCACACTCGCACGGTAGCCGCCCTTTTGTAACTGGAATCTGCTGCGAGGCGATAGTACCGCAACACTGCACTGGCTGTCGTTTTGAACGTTATTAAAGGGTCTATCTGTCCACCGCGTTTCATCCCATTTCACCCTTATTAAAAAAAATTACCTTATTTTTCGGAAGCCCTCGCATTAGTTTCAGTATTCAAAAGTAAGAGGTGGCGAGGACATGCTGTGTGAAGTAATGAACCTTTTGCTTATGGCGTACACACGGTAAGAATATACCCAGCTCTTTTACATGGCCTCAGCACAGCCTACCACCGCATACACACTACTCGGACTCACTCCAGTCACAATTTGGCAGAGTAGAGGCAGCGAGATTTTACTTTAATTGATCTGGAAACTGTTACCACTAGGTTCTGTCAAAAAAAAATTATATTGAGCCACCCGATTATTTAAATTCATATGCCGTGCTGTGTCTTATGTTTGTTAATTACGCGTGTTCTGTGGTTCATTTGTGACTGAATTAGTCGATCTCAGGCTATCTACGCCTGAGACTGACTAATTCAGCCACGGAGTGAAAGAAAAAAATCTCATTCAAGTCTCTCCCATTATCGACGGGATTTGAACTGAGGCCTTTTACACGCAGTAGGATGGTTACGATACCACTGTGTTACCCACACAGACTATCAGTCTCTTTCCGGTGGACTATCTAGTGGCACCAGCCACTAGATAGTCCACCACTGGTGCGAATGCCGTTTTGGAACTGTACCCTCGAAATGCAAGGAAGATCGGATCTTGCTATGATATCCATCATGCCCTCAAAAGACAGTCATACTGCATGATGGGGAGGCTTCCAAAGGCTTTGCTCTGGAGATTAAACATGGGTTCCACCAACTGAAGCCTCCAATAACAAAGTGATTGTATTGCACTGGTTGATGCCACCCAGTCGTCTACCGACTAATAACACAGAGGGAGGGCTTCCTCTGTTTGGTGTGAGTGGTACACCTGGATCCGTGCTTACATTGATTTGCACCTGAGTGGTCATCTCCAGTATGCTAGATGTCGTATTTCAGGATTTGAAACGCTGCTAACAGTCCCACCATCGTGAAGTTGTAAACAGATTGTTTGGTTGTGACAGATCGACCGGACTTTGCTGAAATTAGGTTTTTTGGTAGTTGTTGGCGCATCGGCTTCTGTGGCCATAGTGCACCTCCCAAGGTTTTTGCAGTACTTTGATCCAAGCCGGAGGCGGGATTCGAATCCGCGACCTTTGGGTTGCCAGGCAGGCACTTTACCCACCTGGCTAGCCCGGTCGGCGCTGAAATTAGGTCAATTTGAATTGACTGTCACCCGAACAGCAGTGCTATCAGCGTTTTTAGGCTCCCAGGTAGCAAGTACAAGCTGTACTTGCTACCTGATAGGGTATCTGGTTCTTCGGTAAATTATTATACTAATCTAGCAGAATCTTATATCGAAAATTGGCGATAAATTAACTTCAATAAATAGCCTTTTGAGATAAAAAGGCTACTAATTAACAATAAGCAAATTTTAAATATTTAAAACAGACTTATGCTGATTGTCGCTTCGTCGGACATTCATTCAATTATAAGAATTAAAATAGCATGTAAATATGTCGCCAAAAATAAACAGCGATTTGAATTTAAATTTTCCCCTGGTTCACTCAATAATATAACAGCAACTTATAGAAGAGTGAAAAAAAGCATTATCAAAAAAAGAGGGAAAAAACCTCTTGCTTTATTACAAAGATAAATTTTGCTTATACTTCCAAAACTTCTGCGATTTTATAAGACACTGTTTATGCTTCCAAGTAAAGAAAGAAACAATATTAAACTCCGAAACTTTTACAGGATACTAATATAACCGTTGTATTTATTTGAAAAGGTGCGATGTTGCTTTCTGAGTACCCACGAAGCAGATTCACACCGTGGTGGTAGAACTTTAACTGTTGTATTAGTATACAGTATTATACTACAGAAAATGTTGGTCTAAAAATGCGTTGCTTACGTAAGCAGTCGGGTGCTACTAATTATGAGGGAATAGGGCGGCTAAGGAATAGGAACGAGAGGGAACAGAGGAGCTAACGAATGACCTATTGCCTTTAGAATTTCTCTAACAGTCCATTAGTTTAACAAAATGTTTTTCTTTAAAAGATATCGTAAAAGATATGTCGAAGAACAAAGTAAAAATCCTATAGGCAACTTATCTCGTACAGTTACAACTTAAAAGTGATTATCTTAAAAATATAAAAGTGTCTGAATAAATTCCCATTAATAACTTTTAAATTTAGTAAATTAGATAGAACATTTAAAACAAATGTGAACTTAATTTTATCAATCAGATTCTTTTTATAAACGAAAGAATTTCCTTTAAGAGATTTGTTTTGTAAAGGTTGTTTCGATCATATATCCTTTATAACGGAGCGGATATGTGGACAATGAATGTGCAGACATTCAGACAGTAGTTACAATATAACTCCTGACTGTACCGTATCTGGTTTATCAGTAATATATTACCGATGAATTGACTTAGTCTAGTTTTAATATTCTTAAAACTAATCCCATCTCGTTGATAGCAACAGGATTTATCACGGATTATTATTAACGGACAGTGATCAGATAAGAGCCGTTCTACTTAGAGCCACGTACACCTGGAACAATCACTCTAAAACATTACCAGAGAAGAGCAGCAATTCGGCTGTTAAGCTCTCCTGAGAAATCGCTAATGCGATATATTTTTAACCAGTTCAGTAAATTATTCGGAAACATCATTGCACTTTCTACAGTAGACCAACTACATAACTTGAATTCTGGGAGTATCGCTGTGGTGAGTCGCTTAGGGCATACTAACATTTCCTTTACTAATGAGAAATTATTAAAACTGCATTTTAGCTTGTAGTCCTGGTGGAGGGGATCACTCGATTTCATTTCCTTTGGCATACAGTTATGAAATTAAATTCAGTGGTAAGCAATTTATTTGACAATTTAAGTCGAATTATGGCTAGTGTAAATTAGAAGTTTTAAATGACAATTAAAGTCCTCACTTTATTAAATATACACACTGATTTCGATTAAATAAATAAATACTTTACACGTGTTTGCAATGTGTAAGGAATAAACTACGGTTTCATATCTTTCTTTGTTACCTGAATTTAAGTCTCATTTCAACATATGGTCTAGCAAAACTATGCCCACATGCACCTGGCTATACTGCACGCAATAAATGCTAATTTCTTAAAGAGTAATCACTGCAATCGCAAATATGCCATAGGAGATTACCTGATAATCATTACTTTTTAACCGTGCGCTTTGCTAGCCACACTCAGTAGTATACACACGCTGCACGTTAAAAAAATTGTCCTGTTTTGAGCAAATTCGAACCTATCCTTCAGTGCGACGTCATCATACTGTATATGGATGTCATGTATATTATATATATATATAAAGTCATACACGACGTCCTATATCAAATAAAAATTTGGAGAAACCATCGAACACAAAACTGCCCGCAAACCATTGTAGCGCGCGCACAAACACTGACTTTCAACGACTTTAAAAAGGACTGTCAGTAGTCTTAGGTGATTCATGCACTTAAAGATACCGGCATGAGCATCTCTCTCAAATATCCTATACATGCACAGATTATTCGATGCTGTGCTTAAATTAATTTAAGGCAAAGCTGAGTTTCAGAGCTGTTATTTCGATTTTACTGACTTTTATCCAAGGACCTTTTGTGCAAAAGGTGTGGTCATTATGAAAACTAAGTGGGATTTGGCTATTTCAGTATAATAAATTTATTTTAATAATCGAAATTGGTTCCTCAATTTTTAATGACCGAAACTGCTGATTTCCCTGCTTCATATTCAGTAACCAAACTGGTACCTAATAATTCCTTTATTTAGCTTTTGAGTAATGCTAATTTTGACTGGGATACACAGCTCTTTATATATCGGCGTAGTCTCTTTGCTGAGTGCTAGGAGGTTTTGAAGAACTCTTTATTATATACAGAAAGCACATTGCTGTATATAACTCCCTTCACGGCTACAAGCCAGGGGTTGTAACCGAAAAGCTTCAGTGGTTCAATTACTCTCCTATTCTCTGATTTGTTTGTCTCGTGTTTGCTCTGGACACTATCTTTGAGGATAGTCTTCAATTTTCCAATAAATTCTTACTTAATTCTACTGAAGTCTTCTTTCCCAAGCTGGCGGTTCTTTCTGTTTTCGGTTCTTCTGCTGCTGGTCTCTCGTTTCTCTTCCATTAATCCTAGTGGCTGCAATGGCGGCACATTATACGGCTGTGTGGATAGCCTCGAATGTTGCACCATTGTGGTATTATTTGCCGATTGAGGTGGTCTGTGACACTCAACCAGGTTCTATAGGGCTTCTGCTTCTGTATTACGTGTCTTTGTGGGCCCATTCTTTCTAATTCTGTTAGGCTGTTCCACTCGTCTATACCGAACATCATGACCTCGTCTCTTTCCACTTCAGCTACTGCGGGTTGAATTTCTTCCTGATCTTCCTCCTCTGGTTCCGTATTGACCATATTCTTTATCCTTTGTAGTTGATGGCACACATTCTGCTTGATTTTTACCAAGATTGCTGGAGTATCAGGTTCTTCGTGACGATGGTCCTTCTCTGGTGCGCTATTCGCTGTTCAGTGACCTGAATATCCGGGAATCGTTCCAACCACTTGGTATGTTGTCTCGCCCTGTACGTTGCATATCGGTCTCTAACATCGTTGTTTCGTAGTGTGCTTACATGATGTACATATTCATTTCGATGCTCCACTTCATGCGTTGGCGTTTTCTTCCTTCCTGGGAAGTCACTAGCACAGTTCCACAGGAAGCACTTCCAGTTGATGGAGCTGGATGGTCTTGCCCTCCTCTTGTGATAGCCATACGAGTGACAGCACCACTTGCTCCACTGCCTTCCTCGAGAGATTGTCTGACTTTTCGAGCCGACCCCTCTGCCTAAGGCCTGAGCGCGAGTGACTTTATCCTGCGCTACATTCAATGCAGTATGATTAATATTTCTCTGCGAAATCATCCATCTATGGAGGTGGATTTCCTTAGCTTCGGCTTATGTGTAGTGGTAGTTCTCAGGGGTGACACCAGATGGTGCCACAATTTGCCTTAGCCTCCAATATGACCTTGGGGTAGGTAGGTCCATTGCAGCAACTTTCGCGACGTTTACTTTTATTTATTTTATTATTAATTACTATTATTATACCGGACTCCCAGCGTGATTGAGCCGCAATCGCTTCCGCGATGGTGGTACTCGTGCTCAACTCCAGTGTCATACCCACTGGTCCATCTCGCCCCTTTTTCTTATTAATATTTCTCCCTGATGGGGGTTCCACCTCGTAACGGGTATTGCTACCCAGTACACAGGGTGGTTGATGTTAACTCTGGTGTTACTGTCGGTCGAAAACCTCTAACTATTCTACAGCTGTTCAGGATTGCGACTTCTGTAGTTCCTTGTAGGTGTTCGCTGGGAGAGCTATTGCTGCTAGGCTGTTATGTAGGGTCTTTGGTACCATGCCGGTGGTTGACTCGATGTCAGGGATGGTCGTTACTTGTTGCATATGCCACATCTTTGATCTCCTGTCTTAGGTTCGTGTACTTTCTGATTTTTCCCCATGGGTTTTCTGCAGGTTGCCAGTGTTGGGTACTGCTATGTCAATCAAATAGGTAGCCTTTTCCTTCTTGTTCACAAGGGCTATGTCTGGTCTGTTGTACGGGATTGTTTTATCCGTTATTATGGCGCGGTCCCAGTACAGCTTGTGGGTTGGGGTCTGTAGTACTGCCTGGGGTTCTACTTTTAGTACTGTACACTTTATTCGATCAACTGGTATTTCGTTACCAGCTTCTGATGTATTATCCTGGCTACCTGGTCGTGTAGCAGTCTGGTTTATCACCTTGCATCCTATGGTGATGTGTTGGATCGTTTGAGGCCAGGTGGGTGGCATCGTCGAAATGTGGCATCGGATACACCGGGCTCCTTGGCGAAGTATTTTCTATAGTTTCTGGGGTTGATTACCTGATCTTGGATGGCGAGCATAAATCCTTCTGTCTCGGGGAAGAGCGTGCCACTCCTGAGCCATGCAAGGGAAGCAATTTTATCCATGTGATCTTTTGATGAAGATCATTGTAGTGTGCCATGGAGTGTCTTCTCTGCCCATCTTTTTAGCTTCGTTTGTGCCTCCTGGCTGGGAGGGAACTCCTCGCTAAGGTTGAGTTGGATATACCGCTTGTCTGTCTTACTTATGGCCTGGTTGAGTGCTGCTGTGTGTTTCTGGAAGTAATCCTTCAGGTTAGCAATCGCTGTTTTCTGTTCCTCGATGAGGTCTATCAGGCCCCTTCCTCGGGTGGCGTTGGCGACTATTGGTCATCATAGTCCTTGTTTTTCTCATGATATCCTCAAGCTCGGTGTTAGTCCAATCTATGACCACGAAGGAGTATGTTAACCCTGGAACTGCATAGGTGTTTATGACTAACTGTTCCCTTCGTTCAGCTTTGCCTTCTGCGTCTCTGATCGTATTTTTCGGTCAGGCAGCCTTTAATTTCCTTGTGATTTAACTGCCGAACCTGCATTATTATTTCTCCCTAATTGGGAGATTCCACTCCTTGAGAGGTACTGCTACCAAGTACACAGGTTGGTTGTGATGTCTGGTGTTACTATTGGTCGAGGAACTGACTGTCCTACAGGTGTTCAGGATTGCGACTTTCTCGAGTTCCTTGTAGGTTTTCTCTGGGAGAGCTATTGCTGCTATGTAGGGTATTTGAACCATACCGGTGGTTGACACGATGATCGGTATGGTTGTAACTTCTTGCATATGCCACATTTCCTTCACCTCATGCCTAAGGCTCGTGTACTTTGATTTTTTTCTTCGTGGGTTTTCTGGTCATTTCTAGTGTTGGGCACCGCTATGCCAATCGGGTAGGTAATTTTTTTTCACCTCGTCCGCAAGAGTTATGTCCGGTCTGTTGTGCAGGATGGCCTTATCCATTATTATGGTTGTTGTCTGATGTTCTTATTTCCTATAATGCGAGGTTATTAATACAGATACAACCGGTTACATATATTACACACCTAAGGTCGTCCCGAAATAATATATACAAACACGCACTTCACAACAATAGAATTGTACCTACTTTTAATTTACCGAACGTTATCTAGTTTAAGTAACATTTTTTATTGAAATGAAAAAAAAAGTTAAATAATAATTGAAGCACAATTTTATTCTCTCAGAGTTCATTTTGGTAGGCTGGATTTTGTCTATTTGGAAGCATCAACAAATTCTGCCATATAAATGTCTGTAAATTGCATGTCTTCTTATAATTATTTGCTGCTTCTGGACGAAAAACTCCGTGAAAAAAAAAAACATGCTTGAGACCGCAACCTTTGTACTCAGGGGAGATGTGTGATTCTATCATTCAGAAAAGAGGATCAAAAGGTGACAAGATTAATAACAAACTTATTTTAATTTCTGTTGTAGGAAAAATAGAGTCACTGATTAAAGACTGCAATTATATTTGTTACAACATGGATTTGTTAAGGGGCGATATTGTCTGACCATTCTGATTGGAAATTGTAATGCAGTAACAAACGAACTGGATGCAAAAAATAACTTTGATATCACACACTTGGATTTAAGGAAAGCTTTTGCTACTATTGTACATAAAAGACTGCTGTATAAAGTGGAATAGCGTGCAATTAAGGGTAAGTTACTGCTATGGATAAATGTATGGTTGAGACAGGTTATTAATGAACACTGATTGTCATGGACTAATGTTATTAGTAGAGTCCCCTAGCGTTCATGTCTGGGCCCATTGTTTTCTGTATTTATTAATGCTATTGATGAAGTTGTATCAAGCTTAATATCTAAGTTTTCAGATTTTACAAAGGTTTACAGGGTGATTATAAACAGTAATAGAGGTAAGCTACTGCAAAAATATCTGGAAAAATCAGACAGGTGGGATGAGAAATGGCAGGTTGAAGCTTAACATTGACAAATGCAAGGTACTGGCATATGGGCAGCAGTAATCCCAGATTAACGTACCTATTGTGCGACAATACACTCAGCACTGGAAAATGAAAGACCTCTGGGTAATTGTGCAATCAGATATGAAATTCTCTGAACAGTGCGGACAGGTTGTCAGGACAGCCCTTGAGGTTTTGTCAATGATATACAGGAACTTTGTTGGCAGAGGAAATGACTTGATTATCCCCATTGCACTGCACAAGGCAATGGCTAGCCCGCATCTTGAGTTGCATACAGGTCTGAAGGCGTCGGAAGGATGTAGATTGCTCGAACAGATGCAAAGAAGGGCACCGAGATTGGTAAAAGGAACAAAGGGGTGATCTTTCTTAGCGGTCTTAAAAGAAAGACTTCAGTTCTGCAAATAGCGGCGTCTGGAGACTAGGCCACTGCGAGGTGAGCTGATTGAAATGTTTAGGGCCTTAAATGGATTAAGCAAGCTCATTGCTGATGGGATTCTTCATCGTTCTCAGACTACACACATGAATTGGCATAAATTCAAATTGAGGAAAAATATTTGCAGGATATATCTGGTTGCCTTCAGCCAGCAGGTGGTTGATTGTTGGAATAAACAGCCATCTATTGTTGTGGAAATGAGTAACTAAAAAATTGTTGGGGATGGACATTTCATTTTTATTAGCAAGCGGCCCCTAGCCAGAAACTAGCAAATCCGCTATACACCAATTCATGATATACCGAAATATAAATTGCGGCACAAAAAAAAAAACCACACGACAAGCAGCACATGGCACAAATTAGCCATACGACACGAATAAGATTAAAAGTGACGCAAGAAGCCACTAATCTTACAGGTGATGTGGGAAGATTTTTTTTCTTTGACTGATGCTTTATAAGCTTGCTTCCTTGCAAGTTGTGAAAAAAAAAAGCCATAAATTTCTGGCGTCATTGGTGGAATTCGAATCTTTTCCACCTGTGTGGAAAGGAAAGGGCAGGTTTTGCTCGCCACAAGCCAGCAATTCCAAGCATATTTTATCTAAGATAGTCCTTGCACACAAAGGTGGAACAGCTGATTTCATATATTCCAGAACGAAAGCAGCTTTCAATCCAGCAGAATCTGAGGCAGTACATAAATTGCACTTTCAATAACAGTCGTTACACACGATCGAATTCCTTCCACTCAAATGCACGCTACTCCATCTGGGAGTACAAAGCAATGACTGAAAATTACACCATTCATTGTAGAACGCCTGAAACAGTTCAGTTTCCTCTTAACAAGTGAAGTGCCGTGGAGTTGACAATGTGACGGAGCTACAAGGAGAAACAATCCATAAATCCTGGGGAATGAAAATTGATCTGTGCAAAACGCACAATAAGCAAGAAATACCTTGCAACTTACTTCTGTTGTGTGCTCTCCTATGCCGTGGAAGTTTGGTCTGCGACTCCACCCACCAGCCTCAGGGAACTACGGTGCCCCGAATTCTGGGTGCCGAAGTGGACCAACTTGTGGTCGCACCAGATCTACACGACATCTAAATCTGCACTCTGTTCCAACCTGCAATACACACCCATAGTCCATATAACCCCTGTGAGAAAACTAAAGGTATTCAGTCATCTGTGCTCAGTTAAGCACGATCACATCAACATCTGGAATACGGTTGGTCGGCGGTTGCCAGGCAAACATCTCCGCACTACCCTCTCCTTGTGCTCAAGTCTCCAGAAGTTACAGAATTTCAAGAGACATTTCCCAAATGTGATTCTGGACACTCAACATCGACATGTGGTCTATTGACAACCCATATCGCGATGGCATCTTGGCCTATCTTTCTGTTTCTAAAGGACAATTATGTAAGAGCCGGTCTTAGTTAGCCGATGTCACTTCATGTTATGCTCAACTTTTAGTCCTTTTTCGTTTTAATTACAATTTCATTATTTTTTTTGGTTTTTATTTACTTATTTTTTCCTAATGAAAAAAATCACTTGTATGAACAACGTATTGTAAGATTCCTCTGGCATTCTCTGTAAGGAAGGCACTATTGTTTACAATTTATGTAAATAAAGAACATTATTATAATATTTAATGCCAAACTTTTAATCCTCACTGGCCTAATCAATCCTTGATGAGTATATCATAAAGTGTTGTCTGTCATGGGCAAAAGTAGTTTGCCAAGCTGACAATTTTTATGGATATCTCACGTAATCCAGGTTGTTTTTATTTGTTTCACAAGAAACAACCGACATTGTTCCTTTAAAACTTAGCTGATATTGCTCCTTTGTGTATTATATCTACACAAGTAGATATTTTCACGGGCCGATTTGCCTATTTTTTTGGTTGAAAACTCGAATGAAGAGACCTTTAGAAACTCCTCCGGTGGTAGACGTTCCTCTATCGACAGGATTCCAACCCAGTCCTCTCCAAACGAGGGACAAGTGGCGAAATTACTATATTGTCACAGAGCACTCGAGATTAGTCTGCTGTCATAGTACGAGGGGTTTCCGAGAAGTAATGGCATTTTTTTTTTTTTTTCATTTATTTACACACCCAAATATTATGTACAATTTCAAGAAACATAAACAATAATCTATATACAATTTTATGTACATTTTCATTCTCATTTATATAATTACCCTAGCATATATATATATATATATATATATATATATTTTTTGTTCACAATACAGTTGAGGAAACAGTACAAAACACGTGTGTGTCCTGGTATCAACGGTGGCCCCTAGGCATAACCCATCTCCACCTAGTGGATCTGTATTGAATGTAGGACCTCTGCAAAGGAGCAGCCAATACCTGTGCAGCTGCTATCTGGTGCCTGTCCCCAGGCGCGAGTAGCCAGACCTGGTTTTTTTTTAAACCTTTTACATGCCAAAGTGCACGAAATCCCGCACCCACTGGAGGTAGTGCAATACCAGTGGGTGCCCGCTATCCCGCTCACAGGCTGCCCAGGCCTAGAGCCAGCAAAAAAAAACACAAGGCTGGAGCTCCAAAAACCCATTGAAGTCACACAGCCAAGACAAACATTTGTAAAGAGACCTGCAGTTATCAGTAGCATTATACATCAGTTATCCTATTAAGTTTAGCATTAACAAGGAAATAAACTGTTAACATTGATCACTATTTACATTACAGTGAGATTTACCACTCTCTCTGTTTGACAGTTCTAGCAACAGAATTTGAAAATTATTTACAGTCGGTTTTACAGCAACATAAGTTGTTACTTACCAATAGTTACATATAAATTTACATATAAATATTACAATTCTTCGAGGTTAGCTTCCTAATAATTTAGGCCAGTTTATACACAAAGCTTCTTGTAATCCCATCCAGCATCACTTAGAGGAGAAAGGGGTCTACCTGTCATTTCCTGTTGCGTTGATGGCTATCTTCCGATATGTTCTTCCCAAAAGTGAGTTAATCTGGATCATTATGACACCACAGTAGAGTTTCTAGCCGCAAGTCTTTTCTTGAAAACTGCCGCAGAGAACTGTTGAAATGTAGTGAAGACATCAGAATTTTCGATGAGCAAATGTACATTATTTTCTGAGGGATTATTTATTTTACTCAGCAGTACCTGTCTTTCATTCGAATAATCGTTACATTCAAAGAGAACGTGCTGCCATGTCTCAGATGCTCCGCAGTGACAGAAAGGGTCAGGCTCAAGGCTCCTTTCGAAAAGTTTAGCCCTGAGCGATCCGTGGCCAGTCATTAAATATGTAGTCATGCTAGGCACGAACCATTTTGAGACTGTGGGTAATGATGCGAATTCAACATTTGAAATGTATCTTCGTGTGACTTCACCATGTTCACTTTCAGCCCATCTTTGCTGCCAAACAGCGGTGAGTTCCTTCCAGAGTCTTCGTTTTTCCTCTTTTATTCTGTTCGTAGGGTCTGTTACCATGTTAAAAATATTTACAGAAATTCCTTTTTTGAGATTGTAGATCATACCCCTGTAGGAGATATAAAGGTCCAGAGGCAGGGTTCCTGCTAGAACTTGTAGGGCATTATTCGACACCGTCCGAGGAGCTTGTAGAAGTGTGAGCAACACCGAACGCTGTAATGAAAGAAGTTTAGTCCTGATCTTAGTTTTTGAGACCCTCCAGAACCAAACACCTGCTGCGTACGCAGCAATTGGTAGGAAGATAGTCTTATAGTATAAAGACAACGTCTTTTTGCTGAGGCCCCATTCTTTTCTGGAAATCCTTGCGATTCCAGCCGTAAAGTTTTTAATTTTCTCAGAAATTTTGGATACGTGAGTATGAAAGTTTAGTTTGTCATCTATTGTAAGTCCCAAGTACTTGGTGCTGGATACGTAGGGGATTTGTGAGCCATTTAGGATAACTCTGGGAGGTCTGCCATAATTGAATTGCTTTCGAAAAACCATGAAATTTGTTTTTGTAGGGGAAATTTTGAGCTTATTTAGATTCGCCCAGTTGGATAAATCATCCAATATTGTTTGGATCTTTTGTTCCAAGATTGTTCTTGACATTCCAGTAACGCCAACCGCCAAGTCGTCTGCATATGCAATTTTTTTGCAATCTCCATTTTTCTTTGTCAGCCATTGGTCTAAGACCGCATTCCAGAGGAGAGGCCCCAGGACTGAACCCTGCGGGCACCCTCGGGAAGCAGTCGTGCTGTAAGTCAGGTGTTTGGCACAAACCTTGATCTGTCTGTCTTGAAAGTATGATCTCATAATTTGGTAGATATGATTATTACACATGGCTGAACGTAGCGACCCGAGGGCGCTCTCCCACCATAGGGAGTCGAATGCGCCCTCGAAGTCCACGAACACCACCAAGACATACTTACTGTGAGAATCCTGGATGTATTTCAGAAGAGAAATTATAGCATCTTCGGTCGAGTGACCCTTTTTGAATCCGTGTTGATGATCAGAGCACAATTGCTGGTCCGATAACATGCTTGCAATTCTGGGAGAAATTAATCTCTCAAAAAGTTTCCCTAAGTTAGCCAGGAGGGATATTGGTCTGTACGCCCTTGGGTTTGTTTTGACTTTTCCAGGTTTATATAAAATTTTCAGTAGAGCTAGTTTCCAGGGTTTGGGAAAAAGTCCTTCGAGGAAGCATTTATTGTACATATTCAGTAGTATATTGGGAAAGTTTAAAAAATTTCACAATTACCAAATTCTCTAGCAAGTCAATGCCAGGGCATTTTTTCTTATTGAGTTTAGCAGTAGCAGCTCCTAGTTCCACGAGAGTAAAAAGGCAAACATCGGTAGATCCAACATAATTCTGGTTTTTCCTCCTGATCTCTGCCTGTTCTGGAGTATCACAGTGAGGTAGATCCTTTGGAAACAAATTATCAACGATCGTTCCGACAGTAGAGTGCCAGTCTGTTGTTTCTAGGTTATTACTAATTACAGTCTGATAGATATCTCCACTTATCAGTTTATTCCTCATTATTTTATATATGATCCCCCAGGGGTTGGTATTCCCAACATCTTTGACCAAGTTTTGCCAGCAGGTCCTCTTACTTTCAGATATGGCTCGATGGAATAATTTTCTTTTCTCTCTATAACTGTTTTTCAGCCTTTCAACGTCCTCGTTAGAAAGATGTCTACTACGCTGATATAAGCGTCTGGCTTGTTGAGTTTGAAGCCTCAAATCAGAAAGCTGAGCGTTCCACCATGGCACTGAAGGCTTTCTTATGTTTCCTTTTACTTGAGTTTGACATAGCTATATATAGCTGTTGCTGAACAGTGTCTACATATTCTGAAGCCGATAGTTGGTTTAATGCTTCTGCATCCTCCCCATTAAATACTGTACGCAGATAATTCTCGAATTTTTTCCAGTTGACTTTATCCGTACGGTATCTTCTTAAGTCATGGACAGGGACAGTCAAGTCATTGTGTTGGGAGTTCTTTGATATGTTGAACGTGATAGCCCTGTGATCGCTGTTCACCAAGGAGGGTTTCACGTCCCAGTTTCCAGTTTTGTCATCCATCCTTATGGAAGTAAGTGTGACGTCAATGTTTGATTCTCCGTTGGTAGTGGAGAAAGTAAATGGTTTATTTTGTACATTTTTAATACAAAGGCTGTGAGCCATAATTAAATTTTCAAATTGGGCTCCCCGAGGATCAGTGAAGCCACTGTTCCAGAACGTCGATTTAGCGTTCAGGTCCGCCGCCACCACCAAGTTATTATTTGCGAATTTATCACAGATCTTGTCCAGTAGATGCAATGCTATATGCACATCTTCTGAGGGGGGACAGTATAGTGAAGTTAGGTAGAAAGAGATGGAACTAGAGGATACAGGTAGCATTCGCTGAGCATTCTCCTGTAATCGCAGTAATAACTAGTTCGTTATTAAACACAACAATTGCAGTTTTGGGTGGAGGATCACAAGTTGCTATGATTCTAGTGGAATTGGGGTAGCCCATGATTTTATGCGCCGTTCCACCTACTTGGGATGAATAATATGGTTCCTGTAGACAGACAATGTCATAATTATGTTCTATGGCTACGTTTCTGATCTCATCAGCTGCGGCTCGAGAGCGCTGTGCGTTTATCTGTAAAATTCTAATTGTGTCTGTATTTTGAGAATAGCCAAAGTTAAGAACAATAAAATACAATGTATTTTATTGTTCTTAACCCAGTATATTTTATATGTATATTTCATATATTTTAGTTGTAAAGTTAAATATAATTTATTGTAAATACAGACAAATATAACTTATTATAAATACATAGTTATCAGGATTCCAGTTTTCGTTTTCTTTGTGTTTTATTTCTACATAAGGTTGGTGAAAAACATTTAAAACTACAATATCTCCAATAATTCCACGACTATTCTTGGTAAGACCAGAATAGTTCTTCAGAACTATTCCTCACTAGCACTTATTACTCCCTCTCTCGTTAACTCCCACTATGTTACTCACTCGATTACTAACCACTACTCTGCCACTCCCTCTGTCTTTAACTCCTACTCCATTACGAACTATTTTCTATTCTGACATTTATCCTTATATATATATATATATCCGCGACTTCCCAGCATACCTTGAACCATTTACGACCTCCCCCTGTTAATAAATGTTCATCGTAATTCTGCCCAAAATTTGCATGACGTCTTATAACTGTAGTAACGTTCTTCCCAAGTTTTTTTTATATAAAGTAAGCCCTAAGCTTACACTCCCTTCTATCTGTAGAAAATTCCTTCTAAATAATTTTCTAGAAAAACTACTAGCCTAAAAAACTTGCCCCCCCCATCATATTCATCACTTTAGTTCGGGACATAAAAATCACCCCTATTTGGTCTAAAATAGTCGGTCCGTTTTACCACTCGACGTCTATCCAGGGGTTCGCTTTTCTCATCCCCTCTTCCCCCTTGATGCGTTTCCTGATTCTTAAGCTACTTGGGTTCATCTTTCTAAATTGGAAATCCTTAAAATATCCTCTTAAAAAAAAAAGACACTTCATTAACCTGTCCTGCTCTGGTTTCTCTACTTCGCCCTAGTTCCCTTATCTTAAATGTTACTTCTGATATTTGTTCTATATGGCCCCTCTTTTCCAACCCCTTTCTTCCATCAATACCCAATCCCCGACTGCTAATTCCTTCTGTTCTCGCCTCATGTTAAGTCCCTCCCTTTGTTTTTTACTACTTACCTCACTTTCAGTTTATGCCAAGTCTCTGGCCCTTTCAAATCTAGCAGCGATCTCTCCCTTAAGTTCATTTACGTCCTTATATTCTGTTCGTTTTCCCTGTATCTCTAACTCAATGGGTAGCCAAGGATCAAATCCCATTAGTAGATAACTTGGTTTCTTTTCCGCTTTTATGAACTGTTTCTGATGGTAAAGAGGCAATAAGGAAGCTGCAAGTCCTTTCCACATTTATTTGTTAAATGTCGTCAGGATCTTTTTAATAGTCCCGTTCAAACGTTCGCAGAGCCCATTACTTTGGGGTCTGTATCGGGTTGTGTTTAACTTCCTTATTTGTAGCATTTAACATAACTGAATTATAAGCTCCGACTGAAAATTAGTCCCTCTGTCTGTGAGTACGCTCTTGCAGCATCCGTATCGGATGCTGCAATAGCTACTGTCTCTGCACTCTGGTTCCTTAAGGCAATTGCTTCCGGATAGCGGGTGAACATATCCACAACAGTGAGAATATACCTGTTCCCCATCGGTTGTTACTAACGGTCCTATGTCTAATGCTACTGCTTCAAAGTGTTGTTGTAGCGGGGCTTGGCCCTTGAAGGGTTCTCTGACCTGACACATGGCAAGTTTTACAAAATTGTTTAACGTCTGCATTTAAGCCCTCCCATGTATAATTTTCCAGTATTCTCTTCCGAGAATTCTGTTCCATAATGTCCCATGGCGTTGCTTTCGTGATGAGTCTCCAAAATCCACTGTTGGATCTTGCTTAGTAATACTAACCTAACCCTTTGCTCTCCCCGTTCGTCTATCGGCCCTATCTGTATTAATTTTACCCTGGTGATTCACTTGGTAACCCCTCACTTCTCTTGAGATTTGCCCTTCTTTCTACTCCCCTTAATTTTGCATCCTCCCGTTGAGCCTTTTTTATTGCTTCTACATCCCAGTCGGAGTTTCCATTATGAATATATCATCTTCCCTCTCCCGCTATGTTGCTACCTCTTATGTTTCCGTCGAAACTTTCATTATTTTCGTATTCGGCCCTACTTAAGTAATCAGCCACCACGTTCTGTCTGCCAGGGATGTAGGCTACTTGTATGTCATACCCTCGTATTTGTAAATTCCAATGGATCAACCTCTCATTTTTAACTTTTCTGGTCTAATATTCGAAGAGGTTGATGGTCGGATAATACTGTCACCGTCCTCCAATACACCAAGTACCTGAATTTTCCTAGAGCGAAAACTATAGCTAAGGCTTCCAGTTCGCACGTTGCGAAATTTCGCTCATGCTTATTTAGGGGTCGCCCACAGTATCCGATAGGTTTCCTTCCCCATTCGTCTACCTCTTGCTCTAGAACTCCAGCTATCCCGTTCAATGAAGCGTCGCAAGTCAAATAAAATACTTAAGGGTCTGGGTGGATCAGAATAGGCCGACTACTTAGTAATTTCTTGACTTCCGTAAATGTACCCTATAGTTTCTTCGGTTAAAAAAAAATATCTTTTTTTGTCAGTACTGTTAAAGGTTTCAGTAGCTCGGCGCCGTTAGGTATGTACCTCTTATAAAAGTTCACCGTTCCCAAGACTCATCTAACTTCCCTCCCACTTTTTTGGGGGTTTTAACCTGGAGATCGTCTGTTTCTGTTGCTCGGGCGGATACTGTCCCGTGAAATAGTATGCCCAAGTATTCTATTTAGTCTACTAAAAACCTACATTATGATTTCTTTAGCTTTAAATCTGCTTCTTCCATTTTTTGAAAGACGATTTGTAATAGTTCCCCAGATTCAGAGTAGATTAAAATATCGTCAAGAAAACAAATTACACCATTTCCTAATAACTCCGACAATATATTATTCATACCCTGGAATGACGCCGCCGAGTTTTTCGTCCCCTGAGGCATTCTTGTTAAATGGAACTTTCCAAATGGAGTGCTAAATGCAAATATTTCCTTTTACTCCGGTTTTAGGGGAATTTGATAGTACCCTGCATTTAGAAAATTACTTTAGCCCCTTGGAGGCTGTTCATTATCTCCGCTATGTGAGGTAACGGAAAGTCAATTGGACAAGTGATCTTATTTTTCGGTGGTCTAATACTATCCTTACCCACATCCGGCTTATTTACGACTAATACAGGACTATTCCAATACGAAGTTGACCTTTCTATTATCCCATTAACCACCATGTCTTTCAGTTCCTGCCGTAATCTTTCTAACTGAGCCTGGGGTATGCGGTATTGCCTGGTATAAATCGGGTGCAGTTGAGTGAGATGCACTGTATTCTCCATTTAGTCACGCCTACTTCGGTTATTTTCTCGGCAAAAATTTGAATATACTGCTCCAATAACCCCTGTATTCCTTGTCTAAGAGACATCTTCTAGACTACGGCTATCCATTAGATTTATTCCCCTCTGCTAACCCTTCCTTTTGCCTGCATATTTTTCCATACTGTGCCGTGGCCGCAATCAATGCAGAAGCCTGCTTCCCGCCAAAAATCAAATCCTAATATCGCTTCCCCTTTATCCACTTGGATACAAAAAAAAAAAAGTGTAATATGGAGATTGTTCCCATTTCCAGTGTCACTGAGGTAGTGACCTCATAATCGGAGGTGACTTCAGTTCTTCCTATCCCTTGTAATATATAGTTGCCGCAAGGTTTTATTCTTGAAGTTCCCTTACTCTTAAATTTTTTGAAATATTCCCAGGTTAGGACAGACTTCGTGGCCCCGGCATCTACTAAATATTTTCCCTGTACAGTGCCTATTTTTCCCTTAATAGGCATTAGATTTTCGTTTATCACTACCTTATCTAAGGTGGTTCCTCCCGTTTCTGGTTTATTAATTGCATTCTTCGCTTCCCCTCTGTAAAAAGTTTTGGGAATGGTTGCGTTTGTCTACTAGCGTTGTGGAAACCCCTTGCCTATGGGTTGGCCCCTGTCGCCATTGTCTCGCTGTATCCTCTATCTTCAGGGTTTCCCCGTGTGTTCCTAGGAAGAATCTGGCTCAATGGTTACGGCTATCGCATATGTAACAACCCCTGTTACTTCCCGTTGTGTTGTACCTTCACCTTCCCATCAGCTACTCAGATTCTCCCTTGTTTCATTTCACTTTTCTCTGGTTTGCTTAACAAAAATTTCCTTTCGGTGCTTAGTTCCTCCCCTTTCCCATGTTCACATTTATCGGGTAAGTTTCTCGTTTTGTGCCGGACTTTTAATTTTATTTCTAGAATCTTTTCTTCAGCATATAAAAATGCTTGATCCAAAGTTTCTGACTTTTTCCGCATAACCTCCTTTCTAAAATTTTTATTCAACCCCTTTACAAATTGCCCTGTTGGAAATTTTTCGAAAACCCCCAGTTCCGTAACGTCAATTTCTGCACTCATTCTAACAGCCTTTAACTTCTGTGACCGATTCCCTTTTGCCTGCGTATACCCCTCATTTGCCTACGGCCGTGAGAAATGATTTTCTTTGCAAAGAATTTTCTTAAAAATCTACTAAAATCCGTTAGCGATTTTAGTTCTTCATAGAACGTTTCCTGTTGATACTTAGTGCTGCGCATTCTAATTTAAATTCTGCGAAAAGAATTTCTCCGTCTCTTAAACCGTCTGCTCTTTATCTGGGCTAATTTATTTAAAAATTAGCCCACATTTTGATTACCCCCTGTAAACGCCCTTAAGTAATCTGTCCGTAAAAAGCATTTCGTCCCTCACCACGGTAAATTTCTCTAGGTCTTTCTACCATTTCACCTCCGGAACTTGATGGTTGGTCAAGTAGAGCTGGCCCTTCCTGGTCCTTTCATGTTTCTTTTACCCCCCAGGCATTCCGTTTCCCTTTACAATATTTCTCTTCTAATAATTCCAAATCTATTATAATGTTTAAATTATTATTTTTCTGGCTCGCCAGCTGGTTTACAAGTCCAGCAACTATGGTAAAAATTAAATTTACCGTTACTTTTAACGATTCCTTTTCTAATTGTTTCACTTTTTACTTCCTTATCCCGTTACCTAATAACTATATTCATTCAATACTAAATCTATACTACTCAACTTTATCGTACATAACATCAATTCCAAATATAAATTTTTTTTATCGTTATCTCACTCAATTTTTTTTTTACTATCAATCCTGGCTGGTAACTTGGCCAGTTGTAGTGCTTCTACTATTTTTATAAGGCGCTGGCTGGCTCGCCAAATTTGTAAGCAGTTGCTTTAATTACAGTGAGAATGCTTACTTTAATTTTTAGGTAGCACTTGTTATTTTTTGGGCCACTAGCTGCAACAGAAAATTTCAGAACTACTTATACCTTTTGCTAGAGATTGAGTGAGGCAATGAACAACACCTGAAAAACTTAACATGTTTAATTATAGAACAAATTTATACACGACTTTCCCTATAATGGAAGTTACAATTCCAATTGTCTCTTCTCTAATCTAATCGACAATCTAACTAGAAGTTACATTAATCTCAAACCTGTTAGTCCAGCTGTTCCCTAGGGTAAACAAACTAATAGTACTTTAGGACTCCAAACGTACTTTTTCTTGCCAAATAGAAAGATTAGAAATAACACCAAACAGTACTTACAATAAGTTATATTTTTCAGTGTTTTAAGATCAGCACCTTGACCTTCGCACACCTTCTGTGACGACTTCCTCATCTAATACCAGACTTAATTCCTAACTTCCTCTCGACTCACCACAATTCCACCTTGAACCTAGTTGACTGAATAACCCTTTTTTCTTTGGCTGGAAATTTCTCCTTTATGAAATCCAGCAAAACGCTTGCCGCTTCCCGACTGACTATCTCCAATAATTCCACGACTATTCTTGGTAAAACCAGAATAGTTCTCCAGAACTCTTCCTCACTAGCACTTATTACTGACTTTATCATTTATTCACCACTACTCTGTCATTAATTCCTACTCCATTATGAACTCTTTTCTCTTCTGACATTTATCCTTATATATATGCGCGACTTCCCGGCATACCTTGAACCCTTTACCGACCTCCCCCTATTTATAGAAATTTTCATCGTAATTCCGCCCAAAATTTGCATGTCGTCTTATAACTGTAGTAACGTTCGTCCCCCAAGTGTTTATATATATACAGGGTGTTTCAGTTAAACGTTTCAGAACTTCTAAGAGGGGCAGGGTACATCCTGACAACTCGAAATCATATAGCAATGTGGGGTCGGAAATGCTTTCCTGAAGCGGTGTTGTACACAGAAGCACCATAAAAAGAAAAGAGACCGTAAGTGAGAAATCGTTTTAATAATACATGAAAAGAAGCAAAAGGTACATGGATTAAAGTAAGTGTTCGAAGTTTCTTCAACCTCGTATTGCTTTCGCACAGTGGTACCTTGGAAAATGTGCTACAAATCCCCTTTTTCCTGCTGAAGTGTTGTTTTCCGATGAGGCATCCTTCACAAGGGAAGGAATTTTCAACACACATAACGACCATATCTGGGCGGTCGAGAACCCGCATGCAATACGACGTCGTGCAGCACAGATTCGATTTTCGGTCAATGTATGTAGGGTTCTAATCAGGTTCGGTCAATGTATGTAGGGTTCTATGGGCCGGTATTATGGGAGATCACCTCATCGGACCTTACCTGTTATCGTGTCGTCTAACCGGACCTATCTACTTGATCTTTCTGCAGCAAGTAGTGCCACAACTTTTGAGAGATGAACAGATTTCTGCATCGACGCAACAGACAATGTGGTTCCAACACGATGGAGCCCCTGCCCATTATAGCGGAGATGTTCGTAACTACCTGGATGTCACATTTGGTCAACAGTGGATCGGACGTGGTGGTCCCGTGCGTTGACCTGCTCGGTCACCCGACCTATCATGTCTTGATTTTTATTTCTGGGGTCATATGAAATCGCTAGTTTATGACACCCCTGTTGACAATGCTGAGGAGCTGGTTGCAAGAATCGCAGTAGCTGCCGAAGAAATTCGAAATTCGCCTGGAGTATTCCAGAATGTTCGGATGTCCATGCGTCGGAGATGTGAGGCGTGCATTGTAACCCGTGGAAGAAACTTCGAACACTTACTTTAATCCGTGTACCTTTTTTTTTTGCTTCTTTTCATGTATTATTAAAACGATTTCTCACTTACGGTCTCTTTTCTTTATGGTGCTTCTGTGTACAACGCCGCTTCAGGAAAGCATTTCCGACCCCACATTGCTATATGATTTCGAGTTGTCAGGATGTACCCTACACCTCTTAGAAGTTCTGAAACGTTTAACTGAAACACCCTGTATATATATATAATATTATTAGTATAAAATAGAGTAAGTAGATGTTTATGCATAGAATTAAATTAATGAAAATTAGTTTTATCTAATCTTACCTAATCTAAATCTTAATTTCCTTCCCCCTATAGCACATAGCTTCTCTATTGCATTATTCTTGATGATTATATATATATATATAAAGTAAGCCCTAAGCTTACACTACATATATCGATAGGTGTGCGCGCGCGCAGTGGCGTATTCAGGTATCATCGTAAGGGGGACAGGCAACCAGGTCCAGTAACATCGTAAGGGGAGGCATGGTGACCAGGCTTTTGAGTTTTTTTTTTTTTTTTAGAACCCTACTTATGTTCTGTTTTTTTAATTTCAAATTTTTGGTTAAGGGGGGCATATGCCCTCACTGAATACGCCCCTGTGTGTGTTGAAGCAAATAAAGTCATGAGGTGACTATACTGTGTTGTTTTTTTTTTTTATGTGAACCCCAAACACGAGAGGTATTAGAACCTATAGTACTTAGTACCGTGCTTGGGTTGGAGGTTGAGAAGACGAAAGAAGATATTTGTTGACATTGGACTTGAACTTCTGTAGATTGTAATTTTCAGGAAATACGTATGAAGGAAGGTTGATCCAGAAAACGGCAGTTGAATGAATAAATGAGGAAGATGAAAAGTTGGTTCTGTGGGTTTGAAGTTGGACAGTAAATGGATGTTGGCTGGGGGCGGCACGTGTTCGAACTGTTTTGAAAGAGAGAGCGGGAATAATAGAAGCCAGTTCAGAAGAACAGTGCCCATGGAAGTATCTGTAGAAGAGACGTGCAGAAGAAACAGTACGTCTATGAGAAAGCGAGTGGAGAGACTCTGTTAGAGACGAATCATTAATTAACCTAACTGCCCTCTTCTGAATGGAATTAAGAAGCCTGAGAGAGGTTTTGGGGGCACCACCCCAGATGTGGGAACAATATTCCATGGCAGGGCGGATTTGCGATTTATACAGAGTGAGCAACTGTTTGGAAGAAAAGTAACGCCGAGAGCGAAAGAGAAAACCAAGTTTTTTAGATGCAGAGGAAGCAATATTTGTAATGTGCTTGTGCCAAGAGAGATTAGAAGTCAGGGTAATCCCCAAAACAGATATATCATTTTGCCTAGAAATCGGAGTGTCACTAAAGATAAGCATAGGAGCAGAAGAATCCTTTTTGCGAGATATAAGACAAGACTGAGTTTTAGAAGGGTTGAAATCAACTAAGTTGTCTTTACCCCACTGGAGAATTACCTGAAGATCGGCACTTAAGGAATTGGTAGCAGATTTTCGAGAAGTTGAAGCTGATTGAGCAGGACAAGGTTTCTCAAAATGGAAAGTGGAATACAATGTGCTATCATCGGCAAAACTATGGATAGGATTTCCAGTCAATGGAAGAAGATCATTAATATACAAGACTTCTCCGTTGACTTCTCCGGGGCGTTCTACACCATCTGGTGGCCGAGCCTCCTGGCAAGACTAAGGCAGGTCTATCAATCTGTACTCCATGATTAGGTCATATCTCTCCGAGAGACGCATCATCGTGGAAGCACCTTAAGGTAGAGTAAATCATGGTGTCCGCAGGGGCTGCCCCCAGGGTTCTGTTCTGGGGAACATGGAACTGCACGGGTTCTTGGCTTTGGATCTCGGCGATGTGCGCTCCCAGGCCTTTGCCAATGATTTGGTCCTTCCTCACCATTGCTGCGGATAGCAGGGCCCAGCTAGAGGAAAAGGCCAACCAGGCAATGCTATTGCAAAACTGAACAAGAACCCCCTGCCTGACGATATCCACAACAAAGACTTCCTCCATGCTGCTAAAAGGCAAGCTGGATATACGTAGGCCCCCCCCCACAAATAACGGTGGGACCTACCACAATAAAACTAGTGACCCAGTTAAAATATTTAGGGGTTTTACTGGATGGTAATCTTTCCTTTAAACACCATCTAACTTATATCAGTGCCAAAATTAAAAGATACTCTCGATCGGTGGCTAGGATGGCCAGGCGGGACCGGGGGTTAAACCAATGCACCCTGTCATTGTTTTATAAAACAACCTTTCTACCGATCATCACTTATGCCTCAGCGATATGGTTTCCCAAAACAGCGAATGTAGTAAACTGACGCATCCTTGATGCAACGCAAAGAACAATCTTACTGACAATTACACGTACTTGTGGAACAACCAGTACCCACGCCCTGCAGGTCTTGGCCGGAGGCTCTCCCCCTTGACTTAGAGATCACGCGCAGGGGAATGAACTACTATATAGAGAAAGGAATACCCTGTACATACCATGGCTATAATGTGGACGTTAATGCAGCACGCAAAAATGAAAAGATAAGACTGCAAAAACACCGGATGCAAGTTTGGCAGGAGCGCTGGGCCAACTCAAACAAGGAAAATATCATCGGGAAATTCAATCCGAACTTCGACAGGACGTACCCCAGTCCCCCAACTTGGTTTCAACCCGGCTTATACACCACCTATTTACTAACTGGACACAGAGCCTTTAAAGTCAAGGTGACAGGCCTGGGAATTGAGGAGGATCCGAGCTGCGCCTGTGGGGAACTTGATTGCTGGTAGCACATTATGTACGATTGCGAGCATTATGAGGACCTCAGATGCAGACTGATCACCGCGATACACTACTTCCCCAAGAACTTGGAATCACATCTACTGGACTCACTAGAAAAATATAGGGCGCTAAAGGAATATGCACAAAAACTATTTGCTAGGTGTAAAACACTGATAGCCATCAATAGAAGAAACAGATAAAAAAAAAAAAAAAAAAGAGAGAGACAGAGGACGCGTGGAGAGGACTCAGGGAGAACCTCCCTCAGGAACCTGCTCACTATTAATAATCTAATACCTAGCTTACGCAAGAATAACCCAATGGAGATGCAGATCTTCCCATGATGAAGAGAAACACAGCCATTGATAACGGACTGACAACGGACCTGACCAGTTTTCATAGCTGAGGAGGACAAACCTGGATGCTAAAGACTACCGATGATAGAGAAGACCGACAAAGATATTGAAACTCCAAGTTGCCGCCTTGACGGAGCCATATTGACTCAAGGCTCTGCAGTCTCTTGTGCGGTGCAACCCTTTTTCTCCCACACCCGGTAGGGGGGAAGGTGCAAGCTCGCTGTCTCCTCTCTCTCCTGCCACACCATTCCTTCCCTCTGGTGGGGCATTGGGGGTCACCTACCCCATCGACCCTCTTCTTACTATTTCACCCCCCAGCCTTCACTCTCTCCTC
The DNA here is from genome assembly GCF_048544385.1 of Mastigoproctus giganteus. Lineage (NCBI taxonomy): Eukaryota > Metazoa > Arthropoda > Arachnida > Uropygi > Thelyphonidae > Mastigoproctus > Mastigoproctus giganteus. Next base: position 133,140,403 of record NC_143579.1, read on the forward strand.
CCAACACTTTCTCTTGCACAGCGTATAGCCTTACACGTCCAAATTTAAAATACATAAAAAAAATTTCGTCCGACGTTTTAGCCACTTCAGAAACAGGTCTTCTATTTAGACTTGTAAATAAATTGTCAATGTCTTCTGAAGACCTGTATTAGCGCTTTAATGGAACTGAACTAAAATCAACCGCGCTCGTTCCAATTTTATTTTAGGTCCTCTCCATTAAAATCCCAGGAAGGCAAGTGGCAGGGCCTGCCAAAGTACAATGGACTCACTGGTAACGCCCGGCTAGCCTCCACGTGGCGAGGTATGGACAACGTCGGGTCCCATTAGGGTCAACTAATTGTAATTAACTTTGAATACCGGTAAATTGTTTGCAGTTGGATAATGATGTGACAGCTGTTTTGTCATGACTGCTGAAATGAGGTATTGTGACAGACTGGTTGATGGTCGTTCGGGTTGAGGACATTTAAAATAAAAAGTAATAATAATAAATAATTTCAAAAAATAATAAAATAAAAACTAACTTAGGAAATTGTGGCCTGAGGCATAGTACAGTTCTTAATGAATATTTTGATGTTTGGACATCTTTTCCTGATGGATTGTTGGATAATGGTCGACAGACTAACGTTGATGGGTTCTATTTAGACTTGTAAATAAATTGTCAATGTCTTCTGAAGACCTGTATTAGCGCTTTAGTGGAACTGAACTAAAATCAACCGCGCTCGTTCCAATTTTATTTTAGGTCCTCTCCACTAAAATCCCAGGAAAGCAAGTGGCAGGGCCTGCCAAAGTACAATGGACTCACTGGTAACGCCCGGCTAGCCTCCACGTGGCGAGGTATGGACAACGTCGGGTCCCATTAGGGGCCTGGCAACCAATAAGCTGGATAAACAATGGGCACAACATATAACACTACACCCTTCTAAATCTCTGGCTTTGACAGGGTACTGTCAACGATACATAGAACATTTGCGGAGATGGGAGAAATCCCAGGATCCGCTTAGACCCTCAATACACCTCATATACTGGCTACATTGAAAGTCAGTTGAAATAAAATAAATCTGCCCGAAATACCTTTCAAGGCAAGCACATGCCGAATGAGTTGAACAAAATCCCACAATTTTATTTAGAGTGATGGTAGGTTCCAAAACAGCCAAGGCCGCCCAGACCCTAAAAACCTCATTTCCTCCCACCCCGGTTATCTCAGTATTAGATTGGACAATTTTAGATCTAAAAGGCAAACCCTTAAAAACTCCTTTGTACAAATATGACGCTTCTTCCTCATTTTGCAATTTAGGCAAACTGTAGGGGAATCCTTTTTTGTACAATTATCTATTTGATGTTCTAACTCACCACAGTGACCACACATGTATGTTCGGTTTGACGACAGTTTCTTACAGAGTGTCCATAATTTAAACATTTGTAACAACCAGAAGCGATAAGAAAGTTCTTCGTACCATGGGATGACCAGCCAATATGTATACGACTACTACTGTATTGCTAAAGATGATTTTCCTAATTAAAGCTGGAGCTTCGGATATCAGATGCAATTTAATTTTATTTGTTTTTTGATTTTATCTTAAATCTTATTTTAACTGTATTTTTGAATTCTTCCCTGCTAATGCCAAGCTCAGCAATATTGTAATCAAACAGGTCTTAAAAAATTCACTGTCTGAAACTTCCTTACAAACATCGTATGCAATTAGCGCGGAGTTTAACTTCCTTGGGAGGTCAATGTTTAATTTATGTTCTTTGAACTTTTGACATTCTTTTAATTTTTTAAGTCTGCCTTTGAGGCCGTCTCAGTTAAGATGCCTTTATCTCTTATTTTGCTATCAGATTTAATTTTAACCTTTTAAACTCCTCCCTGAAATCCCTAGAGACCACCTGTTTTATTTCATCACTTGTTTTCAGGTCACAAGTCTCAGTTTCCCTTAAAATGACTATATGCTTAGCTTGTACCCCCGAAGGAAAAGTATTAACTGCCATCTGTCCGCCCGCATTTCAGCAACGGTAGCATAACTGGTTGCCGGTAAATCTGTAGCGTGGTTTCACTTTCTAATTAAAATGTAAGTTTAGTGTTTTCCCTGGTAAGTTCTAATAACATTCTTTCCATGCAGTTAAATTTCTTATTAATTCCTACAATCATTTTAGGTGTGATTTTTCAACAATTTTTAAGCACACCAAGCAACTTGTTCTTGAGTACAAAAATGAAATCGAGTAAAGTAGACTCAACTGACTGAACTTTAGTTCCAGAAAGAAATTTTGGCTTTAAACAATTGGCACTAAAAAGGGCAGTCAGGAAGAACGTTTTATTCTCAACATTTGCCTGAAATTTAATAAGTGTAGCGGAAAAATATAAATGCAATATTGAGTATAAACAACACTTTTCAAAAGAACACTAAATGCCATTTGCTTCCTTTATTTATCTCGATGGAGTTCTTTAGGTTGCTCAGAAATGGGCATTTTCGTGATTCCGTTTAGTTTTTGAAAAAAAAAATTGTTTGAAACGACAGGACCTGAAAAATGTCAAGGACTCTCCTTTGTTCCCAACGTTTGCCCGATATTTAGAAATTATATCGGAAAAAACTGGAAAAATCCAGTTGTTTTTGCCTAACAGAGAAAAAAATAATAAAACTAAAGAAATGCAAAATGTTGTATAAACAACACGATTGCAAGAAACGCCAGATAACAGTAGCTTCATTTATTTATCTCAAATCATTCAAGAAAACTGCATTTTCCCATCAACCTATAGGTTGATGGGAAAACGCACTTAGTTCTATAGGTTGCACAGCAAAGGGTTATTTCTCGTTTCTCTTATTTTTTTGAAGAAATTTGGTGTTATTCGATGGAGACAGTAGAAAAGTCATAAACTCACTTTTTTTGAGTGATATTTGGTAAATTTAACGAAAAAGACATTTTCCGATCAATCTTGAAAATTACAAAAGTTACTTCTTTACGTTGCTCAGAAATGGGCATTTTCCTATTTCCCTTTTTTTTCTTTTTTTTTTTATGAGAACCCCAAACACGAGAGGTATTAGAACCTATAGTACTTAGTACCGTGCTTGGGTTTGAGGTTAAGAAGACGAAAGAAGATATTTGTTGACATTGGACTTGAACTTCTGTAGATTGTAATTTTCAGGAAATACGTATGAAGGAAGGTTGTTCCAGAAAACGGCAGTTGAATGAATAAATGAGGAAGATGAAAAGTTGGTTCTGTGGGTTTGAAGTTGGACAGTAAATGGATGTTGGCTGGTGGCGGCACGTGTTCGGACTGTTTTGAAAGAGAGAGCAGGAATTATAGAAGACAATTCAGAAGAACGTGCCCATGGAAGTATCTGTAGAAGAGGCATGCAGCAGAAACAGTGCGTCTATGAGAAAGCGAGTGGAGAGACTCTGTTAGAGACGAATCATTAATTAACCTAACTGCCCTCTTCTGAATGGAATCAAGAAGCCGGAGAGAGGTTTTGGGGGCACCACCCCAGATATGGGAACAATATTCCATGGCAGGGCGAATTTGCGATTTATACAGAGTGAGAAGCTGTTTGGAAGAAAAGTAACGCCGAGAGCGAAAGAGAAAACCAAGTTTTTTAGATGCAGAGGAAGCAATATTTGTAATGTGCTTGTGCCAAGAGAGATTAGAAGTCAGGGTAATCCCCAAAACAGATATATCATTTTGCCTAGAAATCGGAGTGTCACTAAAGATAAGCATAGGAGCAGAAGAATCCTTTTTGCGAGATATAAGACAAGACTGAGTTTTAGAAGGGTTGAAATCAACTAAGTTGTCTTTGCCCCACTGGAGAATTACCTGAAGATCGGCATTTAAGGAATTGGTAGCAGATTTTCGAGAAGTTGAAGCTGATTGAGCAGGACAAGGTTTCTCAAAATGGAAAGTGGAATGCAATGTGCTATCATCGGCAAAACTATGGATAGGATTTCCAGTCAATGGAAGATTTCCCTTTAGTTTCTGAAAGAAAATTTTTTTTGTTAAACGACAGGGAAAGAAGAACATAGTCAGGAACTCCCTTTTTTGCACAACATTTGGGTGATATTTATAAACTGTACCGGAAAAACTGTAAAAATGCAGTTGTTTTTGCCGAAACAGAGAAAAATATTAAAACTAAAGAAATGCATTAACAGTACGATTGCAAGAAACACTAGGTACCATTTTTAGCATTAGCATCAGCATTAGTAGAGGCATTTGATGCAAGAAAGCAAGCTTATGCAGCATCAGCCAAAAAAAAAAAAAAGCCCACTTCCACTTCACCCCTCTGTTCGTTCAAAATACCTGTCGAGCTGAGCCTTAAACTTATTTAGGCTATCAACCTCCACCACAAGGGATGGAAGTCTGTTCCACCAACCAACCACCCGCTGGCTAAAGGCAAATTTCCGCACGTCTATCCTACATCTGTCTTTCCTCAATTTGAATTTATGCCCTCTCAGGTGATTTTTCTGAGCTAGAGGAAGAATCCCATCAGCATTGAGCATGCTTAAACCATTCAAGGCTTTATACACCTCTATCAGATCACCTCGCTGGTGCCTAGTCTCCAGACACTGTAATTTGTAAAACTTAAGCCTTTCTTCGTAAGAGCACCCCTTTGTTCCATTCACTAATCTTGTTGCCCTTCTCTGTACTCGTTCCAGAAGCTCTACATCCTTCTTGAAATGAGGCCTCCAGACCTGTATACAGTACTCTAGGTGTGGCCTGACCATCGCCTTATACAATGGAATAATCACCTCCTTATCCCTGCTGGAAAAATTCCTGTATATCATTGACAATACTCCATGAGCTACTCTTGCAGCCCGTCTGCACTGCTCAGACAACTTCATATCTGCCTGCACAACCACCCCTAAGTCCCTTTCATTCTCTACCACTGTCAGTGTAGTACCACAGAGTTGATACGTTGCTCTGGGGTTGCTGTTTCCCATGTGTAGTACTTTACATTTTTCAATGTTAAACTTCATTTGCCACCTCTCAGCCCATCTGCTCAACCTTTCCAGATCCTGTTGCAGCAGCATCTGCAACAGGATGTCCTTGACAACCCTGCCAACCTTTGTATCGTCTGCAAACTTGGACATTAAGCCGGATATACCATCATCAATATCATTTATAAATACAGAAAACAATAATGGACCCAACACTGAGCCCTGAGGGACTCCACTAATAACATCAGTCCACGATGAGCAGTGTCCATTGATTACCACTCTCTGTCTTCTCCCCCTCAACCACCCCTTTATCCATAGCAGCAATTTGCCTCCAATGTCACACTGCTCCAATTTGTGTAGTAGCAGTCTTCCATGTGCAACAGTATCAAAAGCCTTTCTAAGATCCAAGTATATAATATAAAAGTTATTCCCTGCATCCAGTTCTTTTGTGACTGCATCATAGTATCCAATCAAGTTGGTCAGGCAAGACTTCCCCTTAACAAAACCATGCTGTGTCTGAGCTATAACTGAAGTCTTGTCTAAATGATCCTGCAGTGTTTCTTTAACCAGTGCCTCCATTAATTTTCCTGGAACAGAAGTTAAGCTCACAGGTCTATAATTACTTGTGTCAGCCTTTGATCCTCCTTTGTGAATTGGGGTCACATTTGCACATTTCCAGTCTATGGATACCTCCCCTGAGTCCAAGGAAGCTCTCATAATTATGGCTAAGGGTTTGCTTACTTCCTTTGCTGCCTCCTTTAATATAACTGGATAGATCCCATCCACCCCGGGTGCCTTTCTTGTGTTTATCTTCAACAGTTTCTCCTCCACTTTACTCCCAGTTATTTCAAGATTCTGTAGCTTACTGCTAGAGTTGAATACACCTCTAGCATTCCCCTCGCTGAATAACTCCTCATGTGTGAATGTCGATGCAAAATATTCATTTAGTTTGTTGGCTACCTGAGCAGGATCATCAACACTTGACCCATCAATATCAAGTGGACCAATCTGATTCATCCCCTTCCTTCTAGAGTTTACATAAGTAAAGAACTCTTTGCTGTTTTTCTTTGCATCCCTTGCCAAGGATTTCTCGTAGTCTGCCTTCGCCTGCCTAACCTCCTTTGTAACTTGGTTGCATATCAACTTGTATCTATCATAGGCTTCTGTGTCATGTGTTAATTTGTATGTATCCCATGCATTTTTCTTCTCTGCCATATGCTTCATTAGTTCATCTGACATCCATTTTGGCCTAAACCTTGAACAATATTTCTTAGTTGGTATGTAAAGCCTTGTAGCTTCCAAGATAAGTTCTTTGAATGCTTCCCATTTTGAATTTGCTGTTGGTAACATCATCAGTTGGTCCCACTGTATAGAATTTAAATACTGTCTCAGTCCATCGTAGTCGCCTTTACGGAAGCAATAACCCTTCCCTTTACCCCTAATGGTAGTTACCTCTTTGAGTAAATCCCACTTCAGCACACTGTGATCACTGCCACCTAGTGGTTCATTTATCTGCAGATTCTTAATGCATGAAGAATCACTGCTGATAATCAAATCAAGAGTATTACTCCCTCTAGTTGCCTCCCGAACATGCTGATGTAGAAAACAATCATCCAATAAATCCACAAAAGCCCTGCTAGTGTGTGAGTAACCAGCCCCCAAATTCCAGTCAATATCTGGGAAATTAAAATCTCCCATTATAAGACACTCTGATTTACTGGCCCACTCTATTTCCCTGTACAGTTCCTTATTATACTCATCAGAGTCATTAGGCCTATAGCACACTCCTACTCTCACTTTTGATCTCCCAATGTTTATGTCACACCAAACTGACTCCACACTGCACTGTCCAGCGATGTCGACTGGCTTCACTTCCTTGGTTTTTATGTGTTTCTTAACTAATAGCATAACCCCTCCCCCCTTCCTATCCTGTCTATCCTTTCTGTAGACGTTGTACTCCCCAAATTGCAGTTCTGCATCCCTTATATCTGTGTGACACCAAGTCTCTAATATCCCAACAATATCTGCCTTCGATGTTTTGAGCAATACCTCAAATTCATCAAATTTATTTACTAAACGCCTAGCATTGGTGTACACGCAAGTATACCTGCACCTGTTTCTATTCTTAGCTACCCTAACACAACCCATGTGTTTACTTGTACCGCAATGGCTCCCAGCAGTCTCTGAAATACCATGCATCTTTTTTTCAGGCTTCTGCTCATTCTAATAGAAGCAGTGCAAGAATCTCTTTCACCTCTGCCAGTGGCTACTGTCAATCTATTGGTCTTTGTCTCCCCCCAAGCTTGCAGTTTTCCGACCCACCTAACACTGCCTCGATAGCATCAGCAAATATTCTTGCACCCTTTCTATTTAAGTGTATCCCATCCCTGTAGAAGCAATCTCTCCTGTTAACAAGTACAGTCCAGGCTGAAAAAAATTCTACCCCTTGAGCCTTGCACAATCTTTCCAGGGCCGAATTGATCGACAAGGCTCTCATCATATACTCCCTCCTATCGTGTCTGGGCAGAATTGCAGACACTTTCAAATTCAACCCTAATTCTCGGCTTTTGTTCAACAGTGCCCTGTACTTGTTAAGTAATTCTGCCGGTCTCCTACTCTTAATATTATTAGTACCAACGTGTACAACTATATCACCTTTTGTGCCCTTAAAAGATGATATTCGCTCTACAACGTCATCAACCTTTGCCCCTGGCAGACATACCCTGGTCCTGTTCTATTTGGCGGCATTTATTTATCTCGAATTGTTCAAGGAAACTACGTTTTCCCACCAACCTATAGAATTACAATTAGTTCTGTAGGGTGTTCAGAAATGGGCAATTTCATGTTTCTCTTAATTTTTTGGAAGACATTTCGGTGTTATTCGATTGAGACTTTGTAGAAAAGTCAGAAATTCATTTTTGTTGCGTGATATTTGGTAAGGTTTATGGAAACGACATTTGCTGATCAACCTTTAGAATTACAAAAGTTAGTTCTTCAGGTTGCCCAGAAATGGGCATTTTCTTATTTCCCTTTAGTTTTTGAAAGAAATGTTTGTGTTGAACGACAGGGACTGAAGTATATAGTCAGGAACTCCTTTTTTTCAGAATTTGGGTGATATTTAGAAACTGCACCGGAAAAACTGGAAAAATCCATTTGTTTTTGCCGAAACAGAGAAAAATATTAAAATTAAAGAAATGCAAAACACAGCATTAACAGTACGATTGCAAGAAACACTAGATACCATGTGGCGTAATTTATTTCTCTCGAATTGTTAAAGGAAACTGCGTTTTCCCATCAACCTGCAGAATTACAGTTAATTCTTAGGGTGCTCCGAAATTGGCAATTTCTTGTTTCTCTTAATTTTTTGGAAGAAATTTCGGTGTTATTCGATTGAGACTTTGTAGAAAAGTCAGAAATTCATTTTTGTTGCGTGATATTTGGTAAAGTTTATGGAAATGACATTTGCTGATCAACCTTTAGAATTACAAATGTTAGTTCTTTAGGTTGCCCAGAAATGGGCATTTTCTTGTTTTCCTTTAGTTTTTGAAAGAAACTTTTGTATTAAACGACAGGGACTGAAGAATATAGTCGGTAACGCCTTTTTTTGTCAGAATTAAGGTGATATTTAGAAACTGTAATGGAAAATCTGGAAAAATCCAGATGTTTTTGCCGAAACACAGAAAAATCTTAAAACTAAAGAAATGCAAAATATAGCATTAACAGTACGATTGCAAGAAATACTAGATAGCATTGTCGTCATTTATTTGTCTCGAATTGTTCAAGGAAACTGAATTTTCCCATCAACCCGCACAATTACAGTTAATTCTGTAGGGTGCTCCGAAATTGGCAATTTCTTGTTTCTCTTAATTTTTCGTAGAAATTTCGGTGTTATTCGATTGAGACTTTGTAGAAAAGTCAGAAATTCATTTTTGTTGCGTGATATTTGGTAAAGTTTATGGAAACGACATTTGCTGATCAACCTTTAGAATTACAAATGTTAGTTCTTTAGGTTGCTCAGAAATGGGCATTTTCTTGTTTTCCTTTAGTTTTTGAAAGAAACTTTTGTATTGAACGACAGGGACTGAAGAATATAGTCGGTAACTCCTTTTTTTGTCAGAATTTCGGTGATATTAAGAAATTGTAATGGAAAAACTGGAAAAATCCAGTTGTTTTTGCCGAAACAGAGAAAAATATTAAAACTAAAGAAATGCAAAACATAGCATTAACAATATGATTCCAAGAAACACCGGATACCATGTGGCCTCATTTATTTTTCTCGAATGTTCAAGGAAACTGCGTTTTCCCACCAACCTATAGAATTACAGTTAGTTCTGTTGGGTGCTCAGAAATGGGCAATTTCTTGTTTCTCTTAATGTTTTGGAAGAAATTTCGGTGTTATTCGATTGAGACTTTGTAGAAAAGTCATAAATTCATTTTTGTTGCGTGATATTTGGTAAAGTTTACTGAAACGGAATTCTCCGATCAACCTTTAGAATTACAAAAATTAATTCTTTAGGTTGCTGGGAAATAGGAGTTTTACTACTTCTCTTCTATTTCTGGTTGCATTCTTCAATGTAGCCAACAGACGAGTAGTCTACAACGACTACGGCACCAGTGTTTTTCGTTTCAGTGTTCGGCAACTTCTAAAATCGCTTTGCGTGTGTTTTTACGTAATTATATTCAACGGCGTCAATGTGTATGCTTGCCGCCAATTCAATCAGCAACGCGGCAAACGCACCGGGCACAATTCGCGTCTCTCTCTCAGTCATAGCAGAGATAAGAAGAACAAATCTGAGGCCAATACCAAAGCGACATTGCTGTTTTTATAACCGTACTAATGTGTGAAGTTACCGGACGACTTTTTCGTTAAGCGGAAGACTGCGGCTAACTTTCGATTAGAGTTACGGTTTGTTTTTTACCGAAGATCGGGCACACCATTCTATACACCTTCGCACTCGTATATATGAGGGGAGCTGTTCCTCGGAACGGAGTGAAGCGTAAAGCAGTAGCACAGGTTGGGCAGAATGAGTGCGATGCATGGTCCGACATATCTGTGTTGTTTTGCGTTTCCTCTAGTGCTCCCCGTACCGTTCGCGAAGTAGTGCCTGTTGGTCTACACAGCAGACCCCGTACAGTGGCAAACCCGACAGACGGGCAAGCCCTGTGCGCTAACTGGGTTCAAATTTCCAAATAATGAGTTTGCTGCACTTTCGAGTTCATCATTTGCGTTTGTATGTGAAGAACGCGAAATGGTTTCACGAGCCTCCCCGCAGAGTGAAACCAGGCTGACGATCAGGGGGACGAAGTCCCTGCCCGGGGCTTGACTCTAGTCTGTTAAGTCGAAGAGACATGAAAGGTACAGCATAAGTGGGAGGTCGCCTGGCAGCCGCCAGTGAAAGACCACTACTTTCAATGTCTTTTCAAACTGTGTTAAAGGGGAGAGGAATTCCTCGGGCAAATCCCTTTGGGGCGCTGTAAACGTGCTGAATTCCAGTGCTATCTCGATTCCAGTTCAGATTGGGAGTTAGGCAGTCAGCCACTTGTGAAAAGGTACAGCAGGTGTCCTGAGGTTAGCACCGTGAGGACAGAAACCTCACGGAAGTAAGAAGGCAAAAGCTAGCCAGAAAAAGCCGCAAAAGCGGAATCATACCGACTTCTTAGTTTTAAGACATTTAATCTAAGAGGTGTCCAGAAAAGTCCCTGCAGGGGCTTCAGGCAACCGTGTGCGCAAGTCGCACGGTCGCCAATAAGGATATCCTGACCTTTGGTTTTAAGACATAAAGCTAGAGGCTGCAAGAAGATGTCTTGCTGGGATACTGGCTCACGGTGGCCGAGCGTAGTAGCGACGTCACCATCTCTAACCTTCATGAAGTGTGGGGAATGAGCTGGACTAATGAAGAAGATTCTGACCTTTGGCTTTACGATGTAAAGAAAAGGTGGGAAGAACAGGCCTTGCCAGGATACCAGAAGAGGGCAGCCGAGAATAAAGCGACATTGGCTTCTAGTCATTTCATGCCGGATCCCAAGAGTAGGGTGAAGGTGAAAATTGCTTTAAGAAAGGTTAATTTTGGCCTACTGATGACTATTCGTTGCGAAAATATTCCTGCTCAGTAAGAAAGGAAAGGCAGGTTTAAATTCATGTGCTGGGTGTAGGGAATTATGACCGAACGCCTGTAGGTCAAGAATTCCTTCTAATGCAACCGTTGCGATAGTAATTCTGCTCAGTACGAGAGGAACGGCAGGTCTGGATAATATCCAGAGGGATTATGACTGAACGCCTTTAGGTTAGAATCCCATCTAGCGCAACGGTGCCAATCCTGCCTTGCAAACTGGAAGGCCTTCCAAAGCAGGTCGTTGCCTTCGTCCCTTCTGGGTACGAGGCAAATGGAAGGAGCCACCAGAATGACATCACAGCAGCCGTTGAGACCATGCGGCTGCTGCTTTCGTGGTCGTGCCGTTAAGGTGTGATGAGCATGCAGACATCGTCTGAGGACGGTGATGGTCTGGGAATCTCGCAGAAGCGGGGACTATACCGCACGCTGCGGAGACTTCTTTTGATCAGGGATTTGTCCGGCTGGACAAATCCCCTTATTTAGAGCATTTCCGTGCCCTCCTCAGATTGCCATATTCCCAATGAATGAAGAGTGCGCTATTCGTGTGAGCACGAGGCAAAGGGAAGGTGTCAACAAAATGACATCACGGCAGCCGTTGAGACCATGCGGCTGCTGCTTTCAGGGTCGTGCTGTTAAGGTGTGACAAGCAGGCAGACCTCGTACGAGAAGGGTGATGGTCTGGAAATCTCCCAGATGCGGTGACTGCACCGCACACGAGGGAAGACTTCCTTTGACCAGAGATTTGTCCTACCGGACAAATCTCTTTTATTTTGAGCATTTCCGTGCCCTCCTCCGATTGCCGTACTCCCAATTACTGAATAGATGGGCTACTCGTGTGAGTATTACATTCTTATCGTGGAATGAGCATTTCCGTGCCCTCTTGGGGAAAATCACTCTGCTAGAGCGATGAATCCGAGGTAATGAACGGCACCACAAAATGCTCAGTTTCCTTTACACCGAATTTGGAGAAATGTCACATGAGAAGAGAAGTGAGGGCAAAGTCTCAGGGCTGTAGACACCTAAGAGCAAGGGAGAATGTGTCAAGATAATGTGTATGGAAGCAGGAAAATACTCAACTGAATGGAAGACAGCAAATATTAAGTTAATTTTGAAGAACCCAACCAGAGAATCCAGACTCGTAAAAACCCATTGCACTTCTATGAGTGGTGAGTAAACTGTACCAAAGATTACTGCATAAAAGAATTTCCCACCATTACGAAGCAGCAGGACTACCAGTGGTGAACCAATATGGGTTCAAACCAGGTTCCTCCACGATAGATGAATTGGAAAACCTGCTCATTGCAGCAAGGGAATGCAGCAGAAAATACTCCCTCCTGATCTCCATCGACTTTGCGAGGATGTTTGACTCACTTTGGGGGCCGAGTGTCATCGGCAGGTGGAGGGAGGCCAGGGTGCCAATAAATCTATTCAACATCATAAAAGATTACCTATCACAGAGAAAGGTCGAGATCAATACCCCGTATAAGAAGATAGAAAAAGAGATCTACAGAAGCTGTCCGCAGGGGTCTGTGCTAAGCCCGTTGCTCTGTAACATTGTCTTCGATGAATTCTTGAGGATGGACCTGGGGGAAGTCAAATCCCAGACTTTTGCGGACGACCTCATCCTTACAGTGGAAGCAAACTGAAGAGTTCAGCTTGAGACCCTGGCCAACCACGCCCTTCGAATGCTTAAAACCTGGGCAACAAAGAACTTTCTCATGATATCACCTGAGAAAACTTCATCCATTCTCCTTAAAGGCTCTTTCGACCTGCGTAGACCAACACAAATTAAAATTGATGAGAGCACGATAAAATTGGCGCCATAGCTCAAATATTTAGGTATTCTCCTAGACAGCAAAGTATCCTTTCAGCCACACCTTAAATACATCAGAACGAATATCAGGAACTACTCGGCCCTGGTGGCTTTGGTCTCAAGTAGAGACTGGGGCCTCGACAAGAGAACGCTGACACTCTATTATAAGACAGTTTTCATCCGATATGCTTCGGCCATAGGGTACAATAAGACCACGCTAGTAGTAAATAGAAGAATGCTGGATTCTACCAAGCGATCCATCCTCCATGCCATAACCGGCGCCTGCAGTACAGTGAGTACTCCAACCTTACAAGTAATAGCAGGAGCGCTTCCACTAGACCTAGAAATCGTGAGAACTGGAATGTTCTATTTCCAAAGGAATCCTAGTTACCTTCCTGAATTTTACAACTGCCCCCACTAATAAGAGGAAGGCAGAAAAAGTACGCCTACAGATCCACCTGCTACAGCAGTGGCAAAACAGATGGGCCGGTACCACCAAAGGAGAGATCACCCGCAAGTTTTTCCCATAGACTAATAGAGTATACCCGAAATCACTATCATGGTTCTTCCCAGGGCTTCATACAACGTATTTTATAATAGGGCAAGGCCCGTTTAATGCAAAGCTCGCTGGCTTCAGACTCACAGAAAACCCACATTGCACTTCTGGAGAGATAGAAGACTGGAACCATCTTATGTTTGACTGTCTCATCTACGAAGACCTAAGATATATTCTGATTACAAAAGTGAAATATCTTCCAAGAGGACAAGAATTTCTCCTCCTTGAAACGGAAGAAGATTATAAAGCATTGAGACGATTCGCCCAGGACCACTTCGCGAGAAGAAGGGTGCAAATTGCCATTCACTGAGGAAAAGAGGAAATGCCAGCCGACTATGACAACACATAGAAAAAACAAATCACCAACCAGCATTTCTCCTCCTTTAATCGGAAGATTAAAACCGAAAACTTGATGTCAGACTGCAAGCGCAACCTCAACAACCTGAACTGGAAGTACGAGACTTGTCCCAGGAATGACCTACAACCCTAGACGTTGACATCTCTTTAGAAGAACTAAACTTAAATAGAAGACCTACCATGGACTTGACCTCATTGCAGCTCTGCTGCCAACACCACAGGATATCCTATACTGTGCTTTCTTGCACGGTACTTTCTTTCCACTTCCCTGGGGAGGGGAGGAGATGGTTTCACTGTCTCTTCCACTCCTCGCCCTCCTTTTCCTCCTGCTGGGAGATGGGCCTGCCCCACTGACCACAGGGGTCACCTCCTCTATCGACATCTCCCTTACTTCCTGTTTCCTCCTCCCAGGCTTCAGTCTCTCCCCTACTCTGTTCACTTTCACAGCGTAACCCCGCACAATCTAAATTTAAATCTTTGACCTGGGATCGCCTTCCCTATTGGCTCCATATTTCTGACTCACCCCTGTCTTCAGTCTCCCCCCCTACTCTGTCTAAACACCAGCGAACGCCCCACACAATGTCAAAATTCCAAATGCATATGAAAACCACTCTAGACCTAACATTTCAGGGACTACTTCCCAGTACTATTAAATTATTATTATTTAAACTGTATTTTTAAAATTTTTTTAAGGTCCTTGCCACTGAAATCTCAGGAAATTAGGTGGCAGGACCTGTTAGAGTGAAAACTTAAAATTGCTTGGTACCTGGTCTGCCTCCACGAGGCATAGTGTGGACAACGTTGGGCCTCAGCAGGGGTCTAGTGGCTAAATGGCCAGAAGAACAACGATACTCAACACTACACTTACAAAATCCATACACTTTTAAATCTCTGGCCTTCCCAGTGAATTGGCCTTCCCTACAATGAAAGCAACGCGGAGATGGGGAAAACCCCTGGTGCCGTTAGACACGAACACACTATAAACCCCTTCTTTTCCTTCTGGGGCATGGCCCACTGACTCCTCGGATTGTTTTCTTTATTGATCCCATACTTCTGTCTTTTTCCCCCAGCCTTCCGTCTCCCCTCCCTCTCTGTCTTCACTACTAATATCCAATAAATACATATCGAAATTTACCGAGCCCAACACCCAAAATTTTAATCTTAAATCACATAACTTACGTATCTAAATTCCTTTAGGCCAAACCCAATCCTAATGTTTTCATTTTTTTTTTTTAGGTCCTAGCCACTGAAATCTCAGGAAACTAGGTGCATGACCTTCCAGAGTACTAAAACAATTACTGGGAAACTTACCTGCCTCCCAGGGGCATAGCGTGGTAAACGGTCGACCCACCAGGGGCCCAATGGCTAAAAGGTCAGATGAACAACGGTACTCAACACTACAATCTACAATATTCATACACCTTTAAATCTATGGCCTATACAGCGTTCTGTATAACACTATGTGCTACACGGAATTTGGGGGAAACCCCTGGTGCCTTTATACCCCAAATACAATACACTATACGCCATCTGTGCCCGTATTCCGGTGGTGACACTATTTGTCTGCTCTTTGAGGAGAGTTCCCAGAGCTACTTTTAGGAACAGGGACTTTTCATATAGTTTGCCCTCTGGTATCGTAGGATCCAGGGGTGGCTCTTGCACTTTGTCATTGCTGGTCACTTTTTCCCACTGTCACTATGGAGTTTTCTTGCATCTCCTTTAACTCGGTTTGGGAACGCGTTTCCAGTTCTGACTTTGGTATCATTGCCTTCCTGTTTTTTTTTCCCTTGCCAGAGTGAGGGGCCCGGAACTAAGGTTCATCCCTTCATCCTGTTCGTTAAGCATGGAAATACATTCGTTGCTTTGGGTTTGTTGCAGTGGGTCCTTGGTTTTATCCATTTTCCCCTCCATTTCAACGGATGTTCAGATAAAAGAAATCGGCCGGTTTATCTGCGTTATTCTCTCCCAATGGAGTAGCGCTCAAGAAATTATGGAAATAATGCCCCCGACAAGTTCGTAGCTGAATTTAAAGGATGTAGGCAAGCCTTTAAAGTTTTGTGCTGTAAATGGAAGTTTGGGGGTGGGGGAACACCCAGGTGTGAAAATATTTCTGATTTATATTTCTGTATATCATATTTATCTGTATATCATATGAATGTGTATAATACATATATCATGTATACAGGGTGTCTCAAAAATATTGGTACAAACGTTTAGGGGAGGTAGGTAACATCTAAAGGAATGTGAATCGCATAGGAACCCATAACCGGAAACGTCACCCTAAGTCGGTAGACGGCGCTGTTCATCAGTTCACGAGAGGGAAAATTTCCTGTTTACTCATTCAAGCAGTAGTCGCCACACGAAGAGCATGCATCGATATACGAACTGTGAGCTGGCAGACATGCACCTAGTGTATGGATTAGCAGAGAGCAATGGATGAGCCGCTAAACGAATTTAGGGAGAAAGCTTCCTAGACAGACATGTACCGGACCACCGTTTGTTTGTGCGTGTGTGCATCAAAATTTGTGCGATTATGGGTCATTTAGAGGTAACAGGAGTAGTGCGGGCACACCACGTTCGACTCCAACTCCCGCCATGGGAGAAAGTGTGTTGAATGCCGTCCAGAATAATCCCACTACCAGCACACGTGCCGTTGCTTCTGCCTTAGGAGTGTCTCGTTGCAGTGTACAGCGTGTCTGGCACGACGATTCCTTACACCCCTTTCATCTCCAAAGGGTTCAGTTACTGCTCCCCCAAGTTCATCCTGCACGTTTGGCTTTTGCGCAGTGGTTTTTCCAAGAAAGTGTTCAAGACTTGAATTTTCCAGCCTATGTTTTGTTCACGGATGAGGCTTATTCAATCAGCACAATGCTCATGTGTGGGCTCACGACAATCCACACGGTGTGCGCCCCCATGCGGCCAACATCGCTTTGCAATAAATGTGTGGGCAGGTATGGTCGGTGACTGCTTATTCGGCCCATAACTATTACCATCCCGCCTAAACTCCGCTAAATATCGGATCTTTCTTGAACAAGTTCTACCAGGGTTACTTGACGATGTTCCCGCAAATGTGAAATGCAACATTTGGTTTCACATGACGGGGCGCCTGCCCATTATGGAAGGTGTGTTTGTGACCATTTTTGAACAGGCGTTTTGGGCGTCGATGGATTGACCTTGGTGGACCCGTTGCCTGGCCCCCACGCTCACCTGATTTATAGAGCCTTGATTTTTTTCTGTGGGGGGCCCCTCAAATCTATCGAGTATGAATCGCCTGTGGAGCCATTTTTTATTTATTTTTTATTTATTAACACACAACTGTATATACATTCTCAAGATATATTAATCAATTTATATACAATATTTATATACAGATTTTATATACATACTCTTATATATACTGTAGTCTTTCTGTACATTGATTGTGTGTGTCCTGATATGAAGGGTGGCTCCTAGACATAAGCCCATCTCCACCTTTTACTCCTGAGAAAGCTCAGAATGTCTGCAAAACAGGCCTGAAAAAAGAGCGTTAAGTCAGGCCATTTTGCCACCAGGGATTAACCAACACCTGAATCAACCATTCTCTATGTGTGCTGTAATGCACAAATCCTGCACCTACCGGAAGTAGTGCTATACTGGTAGGTGCCAGCAATCCATGCCCCCAAGGCTGCCAAAACTTGGAGGCCAGCGAAAAAAAATAAAATAAAATTAAAAAAAAAAAAATAATAATAATAAAAAATAAATAATAATAAAAATAATAAAAATAAAAAATAAATAATAATAAAAATAATAAAAATAAAAAATAAATAATAATAAAAAAAATTCCAACTAAGAACAATGTATACTTGTTGAAACAAAAGCAACATTATACAATTATTTACATGTAAATAGCAAATACATACACTTAGAATGACATTTGGTTAACAATAACACTTAGAAACATTAACACTTAGATTAACATTATCTCCACTTTAGAGTCCATCCACAAATGCAAGCCTGCATTTGGGTATCCAGGAGCAGAAGATCATCTCGCACTGTAAACAAGAAACATCCTATAAAGATGACATTACAAGAAGTGTTCTGTCGTCAAACGTGCAGCACTTCCATTAATTGGTATCCTGCAAAAGATTTCTTAACTCCTGTCTTCTTTTAAAAACTTTGGCCGAGAATTCCTGAAGCGAAGCAAAGATGTCCCACCTCTGAACCAAGAGAGGTAAATTATTCTCTGTCAGGTTTGGTAACTTATTTAGTAATTCCTGCCTGTCTGAAGTATACAGTCCGCATTCAAGGACGACATGTCTCCAAGATTCAACTTCACCGCACGAACAGTAGGGGTCAGGTTCTAATCCTCTTTCAAATAGTTTGGCCCTTAAGCCATGTCCAGTGATTACGTAACTCGTGGTCATGGTGGGAGCAAGCCAAGAAGACACCCTCCTGTCCATTGCAAAGCTTACGGCTGGAATGAAGCCTCTTGTAATGGTTCCATA
The DNA here is from genome assembly GCF_048544385.1 of Mastigoproctus giganteus. Taxonomy (NCBI): domain Eukaryota; kingdom Metazoa; phylum Arthropoda; class Arachnida; order Uropygi; family Thelyphonidae; genus Mastigoproctus; species Mastigoproctus giganteus. The sequence continues at coordinate 133,158,649 of NC_143579.1, forward strand.
CTCACTCAAATCCCAACGTTGCTGCCAGAAATTCACAAGCTCACCCCAAATTCTACGTTTTTCCTCCTTTATGTTATTATTTGGATTAGAGGTGATATTCAATATTTGTAACGCCCTTCCCTTCTTTAAGTTATATGCAATACCTCGGAAAATAATGTGTAAATCCAAGGGGATGGTACCTGCAATAACCTGTAAGGCATTTGTCGATACTGTCCTGGGAGCGCGTATAACTGTAAGCAACATTGTACGTTGCAGGGACAGAAGCTTGGCTTTAGTTGTAACCTTGGTAGCAGCCGCAAACCAAATACCAGCACCATAAACTACAATGGGAAGAAATATCGTCTTGTAGTACAATACCAGAGTTTTTTTGGATAAACCCCATTCCTTGCGGAAAATTCTAACAACTGCTGGTACGAACGTTTTGATTTTTTTATTTTCATTGATTTTAGTGACATGTACATGAAACCTGAGACGATCATCTAAAGTTAAACCCAAATACTTGGTGTTCTGTACATATTGAATTTGAGTACCATATAGGGTTACCTTTGGCGGCCTTCCATAATCGAAGTGGTGTTTAAACACCATGAAATTGGTCTTGGTGACAGAAATCTTTAGTTTATTCAAACCCGCCCATGCCACTAAATTATTCAAAACTGACTGAATTTTTTGTTCGAGAATTTGTCTTGATCCTCCCTGCACTGCCACCACCAAGTCATCTGCATATGCAACTTTGATGAGCTCATCGCTATCCTTCGTGAGCCACTGGTCTAGCACTGCATTCCAAAAGAGAGGTCCCAAGACTGAACCCTGAGGGCATCCTCTTGAAACGGTAGTCGTGTATGATAAATGCTTTGCACATACTCTAATTTGTCGGTCCTTAAAGTAAGATCTGAGGACTTTGAACAGGTAGTCATCACACTTTACCAGTTGCAGTGACCTGAGAGCACTCTCCCACCAAAGGGAATCGAAAGCGCCCTCAAAGTCAATAAAAACAGCAAGAACATATTTGCTGTTTGCCTCCTGAATGTAAGCCAGCAAGGTTGAGATTGCGTCCTCAATGGAACGTCCTTTTTTGAATCCAAACTGGCAATCAGAGGAGAGTTTCTGTTCTGTAAATAATTTTAAAATCCTTGGCGCAATCATCCTTTCAAATAATTTGCAAAGATTGGCCTGTATGCTGTGGGGTTTGTTTTCGGCTTTCCCGGTTTATGCTAGATTTTTAAGAGTGCAAGCGGGAAAAGAGGGAAAAGCGGGAATTCAAGAGGGAAAAGCCCTTTTAGCAAGCATTTATTAAATAAGTTCAATAAAATCTGAGGGAAGAGTTCATAAAATTTTTCAATTACTTGATTCTCAGTGAGGTCAATGCCAGGACATTTTTTATGGTTCAATTTAGCTTCTGCAGCTCCTAGCTCAAGCATATTAAAAATGGCAGTTTCGGTTATCCCCTTATATTCCCGATTAATGCGTCTAATTTCTGCTTGATCAGGGCTGTCCATATATGGCAAGTCTTCCGGAAATAGGCTACTCACTATACTTTCGACTGTAGATTCCCAGTTCGAAGTTTTTTGATTCTCTCTAATTATCGTGTTGTAAATTTCACCACACAAAAGTTTATTTCTTGAAAGCTTATAGATTATACCCCAAGGGTCAGCATTTCCTGTTTCCTTCACCAGACGTTGCCATCAATTTTGCCTGCTATCAGCAATTGGTTTATGGTACCTCTGCCTCAAGTCTCTGTAATCATTTTTCAAAGCCTGAGTGTCTGCGTCCGATAGATGCCTATTCCTTTGGTATGCTTTTCGTGCTTGTTGAGTTTGTTGTCTCAATTCAGCTAGTGCTGAAGACCACCATGGGACAGAAGTTCTTCCTGTCTGTTTTCTTTTCGTCGAGTAGGCCATCGCTTGATATAAATGATATTGAACCAGAAAAACATATTCTTTTGCTGTTAAGGTGTTAATGATTACTTTGTCATCTCCATTAAAAATTGTATTCAGATATTCACGAAACTTGGTCCAGTTCACCCTGTCCATCCGAAAACGCCTTAAATCCCTTATTGTTATATCCACTTGCCTATCCTCCGGTAAAATCGAGAAGGTGATTGCTGGATGGTCACTATTAATTAGATACAGATTGACGTCCCAATTTTGCACCCTATCCACCAGATTAATGGAGGTTAAAGTAGCATCGATATTAGATTCACCATTTGTCGTCGAGAATGTATATGGTTTATTTGGCAAGTTCTTTACACAGAGATTATGATCCAAGATCAGATCAACCAACTGCTCGCCTCGAGCATCAGAAAAGCCGCTGTTCCAAAGTGTAGACTTAGCGTTGAAATCAGCTGTAATTAGTAAGTTTTTAGCTGAAAATCTGCTACATACCCTGTCAAGTCTGTGTAAGGCAGGCTAAATATATTGCAAGGGAGGAAAATACTGGGAAACCAGATAAAACGACTGGTCCCTGGAGGAAACCAGGATACAAACTGTGGTAGCAGAACATTCACTTGAGATAGTTGTTATTACTAGTTCACTGTTAAAGATAATTATGGCGGCCTTGGGTCGATCGTCACTTGAGGCAATAATCCTTGCCGAAATTGGATATCCTATAACTTTATACGCTGAACCCCCTACCTGAGAAGAGTAATACGGTTCTTGCAAGCATATAACATCAAACCCCAGATCATCAGAAGCTTTCCTAATCTCGTCCGCCGCTGCACGAGATCTTTGCCCATTAGTTTGAAGAAGTTTTATTTCGCCGTATTGCAGGTTAACACTTGTTGAATCAATTACCGTTGTATTATTCATGTCTGGTTCTTCGGTCTGTCAATTCAACAGCTTTAAGATACTCAGGGCATTTATTATCTCTGACCGAGTGATTACAATCCCTACCGCTACGTTTACAATTAACACACTGAGCTAGTTCCTCCTTGTGAATACAGTCAGAAAAAACATGGCCTCCACCTCCGCAGTGGCCACAAGATACAGCTTTATGGGAACAGAACTATATAATATCGGTGTAAATACACCATAGTTAACCCATAGATTTGAGCTACGATTGTAGCGTAGAAGGCATCGTTTTAATTGTATCTCATAATGTGGTTGCCTTCACAACAAGATCGCTGCTATTGAATTACTTCAAATAAATAACGCTTCTCTAGTAGAGAAGGCTACTTGTTGTGAAGGCAACCACATTATGAGATACAATTAAAACGATGCCTTCTACGCTACAATCGTAGCTCAAATCTATGGGTTAACTATGGTGTATTCACACCGATATTATATTGTTAATTATCAAAACCCATAAGGATTATGCCTAGTGCATTTAATTTTCCAGGGAACAGAACTGCGCATTGTGACCATACCCCAGACATCTGAAGCATTTGCTTATAAGTGTAAACTTACGAAATCTATGTGACGTAAAACCTAGATAAATTTTGTCACTCTGAATCACGTATCCCATAAGGCGTGGGCTGAAACCAATAACCCAATTGGTCACTCTGGTTCCGGTGCCAGAGTTAAATCTGAATGTAATCTCATTCTTAGCTTCCTCCTGGCTAAAACCAAAGTCTTTTAAATTTTTTTTATTAATTAAATCCTCCAAAATATCCTCCTTTGAATAGTCCTTCGGGACACCGTAGATCAAAATTGTAGGATCGGACAAAGTTCAAAGTTCAAAGTATTTTATTATTTTTTTGGCGGGCTCCAGGGTTTCCCCTATTCACCGCTGAAAGTATTCTATACATTGGGTACAATTTACAATGATTAATTGTACATAAAAGTACAATGATTAGTTATACATAAAGCGTACAATGATTAATTATACATAAAAAGACTATTTACAATTGTGGTACATAAAAAGACTATATACAATGGTGGTACATAGAAGACTATATACAATGATGGTACATAAATAAATACTGGGCTTCGGAGTCCAGCAGACTGATCAATACATCAGGTAAGAGTAATTCAAAGAAACAGTCTAGCATTTTACTGAACCTCAGGGGACAAGAATTCTTTTCCTCCGTTTAAACAATTTCTCTGCATAGGTGGAGAAGGCAGTATAATATTCAGAACAGTTAACCAATCTTGGCAGTTCGGAGCAGTCAAATACATTTGTGAGAAGTTGAAAGTCCAGTCTTAAATCATCGTACAGAGGACAATGAAACACGAGGTGCTCGACAGTTTCTTGAGCACCACAACTACAGAGAGGAGTGTTACTTAATCCTAGTGAGAACAATTTAAAGTTAAGACTTCCATGACCGGTATATAAAAACGTAACATATAAACCAGGATTGAACCAATCCATTTTCTTGTCGTAATCAACAACCTCGGGAAAAAACTTAAAGGTCTCCCTACCCAAAGTAGAGGTAGACCAGGTATTTTGCCATGCTCTACAACATTCATTTCTCATTCTTTTAATGTCCACCTTTTCTTGCAAGTCAGTATTATACGTTATACCATTTACAATCGCAGGAACATTTTTTCTTCTACAATATAAAAGATAATGTAACGTTACTTCATATTAGATTGGCAGTCGATGACTGAGGACCTGGAGAGCAGCTGTAGAGACAGTTCGACAAGCTCTACTTACAGCGAGAAGAAAGAATCTTTGTGCTTGGGTAAGATATTTTTGAACAAGGGAGTTACCGATTCTGTATCCCCAGGCCCCACAGCATAACACACAATTGGTATAAATATACAAGAGTAGTATAATTTAATGGAAGATTTTTTTACACTAAAAGTACTCATGGTAATCTTAATAATTTTATAGGTCATAGCTTTTATTTTCTGAAGTACATATTTTGCGTGGTAATTAAAATTAAGACGGTCGTCAAGATAAATTCCTAAGTATTTATGCTGCCGAGTACTCCTAATCATTACTCCATTCAACTTAATAACAGGTGGTCTATTCACATCAAGAGAACCCTTTAGCAACATTTGTTTTGTTTTATTAGTCGATATTTGAAGTTTATGTGTTTGACACCAGATATCCAAGTCCTCTAGAACTTCATTTGCTCTGCACTCTAGCTCCCGGCGGGAATTACCAAAAATCAGAATAGCAAGGTCGTCTGCGTAAGCTATCTGAAGGATGTTGTCTCGATCAACCGCGAGCCACCCATCAAGGACCATATTCCAGCATACAGGGCCAAGAACAGAGCCCTGAGGGCAGCCCCTAGAAACAGATCTGGAGACAGAGCAGAATCCTGAGGAAACTGTGATGCTGCGAGAATCAAAGTAATTCGAAAGGAGACGGTAAATAGGAGCAGAGACCCCAGCCTCTCTGGACCTCGCCAGGACACTTGGCCACCAAACAGTGTCAAATGTCCCTTGGAAATCAACAAAGAGACGAGGACATATTTAGAATTGGAATTTTGAACAGAACTCAAGATCTGACAAATAGCATCAACAGAAGACCTTCCACGTGTAAAGCCAAATTGAAGTGGGGAACTTAGGTTTCTGTCTAAATAATAATTTAGAAGACGAGAAACAATTAATTTTTCCAAGACTGTAGTATCGGACAAAGTAATTTTGTATGTTACTAATTTAGAAGACGAGAAACAATTAATTTTTCCAAGACTGTAGGATCGGACAAAGTATTCAAAGTATTTTGTGAGTTTAATGACGGCAACCAGAGTTTCCTCTATATCCGTCGTAATTTAGGTATTGCGCCAAACGCCGGCAGGAAAAAAAAAAAAAAAAAAGAATCACTAAGGGAAAGAAAATCTCAAAAGGATAGAATCATTGTAATTAGTGTTGTGTAATGTGTTGTATGTGTTGTTGTGTATACCGGCACCTGGCTTTAGCAGCGGGGGATTGAGAACAAGAGACGTTCCAATTCCCCGCTCCCGTCCCTAGCCACGAGGAGGCGGCCAGGAACTACTTTCCGCGAAGGAAAAATAAATTTTGACTAGTTAGCGGGAGGGTTTTTGTAGATTAAGTTAAGAAAATTTTAACAAGTATTCTGTAGCTAAGGAAATTCCAAAGAAAATTTTAAATATTACAGGAATTAAAGCTAAAGAGCTCCAAACAGGAGCAGAGAAACATCATAAATTTTTAAATATATTTAAACTGGTTAAAAACAAACAATTAGTTATTAATTCTAAAAGCAAGGTGCAAACTAATAAATAGCCAACAAAGCTGGCAAAACCAATTAATTCCATTAAATTTAGTAATCGATAAACCAGGCCCAACCCATGGGCAAATTAAATACAATTCACATAATATTACAAGACTAAATACACAAGCTGGAACGATGCCACTAAGCCAAGAGGAACCAAGTCCCAGATGGCTAACTCAAGGCTCAGGACACCGAAAAGTCCTGAGACTGCACAGGACAACATAAATTTAATTAATATACACTGCGACAATAATGGAGATACCAAAACAAGTGTGGCCCAACCAAGTCCAAAACATTGCGGCAGATTCCTATCTCAATATAAGACAGGAAGAGGAAGTCAGTACAAATATCTACAATTAAGCAACTACTTAAGCTTAAAAAAAAAAAAAAAAAAAAAAAGGCAACAATATATATGAAAATTCACTAGAGTAACTATTATACAGTGAATGAGAAACTTATTTACAAACTAAGAGTATAAGACTCTTGGGAAAATTAAATTAGTTTACAACATCAATATCCTTTCAAACCTAAATTAGGTAACTCAAAATTAACACCAAGGTACAAAAGAAGGTAACAAAAGACAACGGCTTTAGTAGTAAAACAAAGTAATGAGCATATTTACAGTGTAGTAAACAAATCAAACAACAAGTACAAATCTAGGGAGCATAATTTGTTTTACCCTTTACAATGTCCAAGGCGGCAAGATATGCGGGACAACTATGGTCTCTATAGCTATGATTCGATGGTTTTTTCCGGGCCAAACAATTAGGGCAAACATCCGGGGCCTCCGGAGAAGGGCAGGAAGAAGATTGATGGCCTGATTGGCCACAGTGTCCACAGTGTCCACAGGTTTCAGATTTTTGCCTGCAGTAACGGGCAGGATGTCCATACTGCAGACATTTCACGCAACGAGGAACGATGAAGAAATCCTTAATCGTATGAACGGCCCAATCCAAGTAAACTTTGCTATCAAGGTCCAAGAATCTGCATCTAAGGCTCGGAGACACTTCCACAATCCAATGCAATTTGCTATGATTTCTGGCCTTTATTTTAAATCTTAATTTAAACTCTCTAGTAAAATCTGAAAAAGTGAGATCAGTAGTATTGAAGTTTCTATTTAAAAGGTCTTCCATTAATTCATTTTCATTAGTGTCTTTCGAGATATCATAGATGATCAGTGTTGGGTTTAATTTTCTCGGAAGGTTAGAACGTAGGTGCAAGTCCTTTAGTTTCTGACATTTTTTAAGGGTATTAAGGTCCTGGAGGGAAGCCAACTCAATAGCAACCCCCGTTTCTCTAGTAGATTTCAGCGATTTAATTTTAACATGTTTGAGAGCAGATTTTAAGTCTTTGGTAACAGAAGTACGAATTTCCTCGCTCGTTAGAAGAGGACAATGCTCGTCTGGCTTAATAATTAAGACATGTTTGGAAGAGTTTATCTTTGTAGAAGAGTCAGCCGCCTTTGAGGAAGACTGTGAAGGAATATCACAAGACGATGGAAGAAGGATAGAAGAATTAGGGGCTGCAGAAGAAGTTAACTGTGCATTTAGAATTTCAATTTGTTCATTGAGGGAATCCAAATTAGACCTAAGCTCTATAATTTTATTTTCTTTGTTGTTGAAATTTTTCACTAAGTCCTCATGTTTACTTAAAATATCCTCAGCAATATCAAGCTTAGCAGTAAGGTCCGAAATTTGTACATCTTTAGACCTGGACAATTCTCTAAGATACAAAAGTTCCCTATCTAATTCAAGGGAAGAAGAAGCCACCGCGTCCAGTTCATCAATTTGAGCATTTTTCATTTGAAGTTCATCAGTTAAGAGGGCCAGGTCCAAAACAGGAGATTTTATTTTATCATTCAGGGACACAGCGACAGCCTGAAGTTCCAAGATTTTGGCATCCTTCTGTACAATTTCAATGGCGAGGGAATTTTCGTTTTGACTACGAAACTCATTCTGAAAAGCAAGACTTTGTATGATTTTACTCACACCATTCCAGCAACTCCAAGAATGTTTCATTACAGAAGTAGTGATAGAGGATCCCTCCAAGAAGCTCCTAAAGAATTGATCTCTTATAAAATCAAAGGCATTGATTATATTTTGCGGAGTGTCCAAGGTAACCACAACATCAGATCCCACAACTTTCACGGAGGAATCAGATAATTTCTGTGCACTATGAAGATTAGTTCCATCTGAGGTATTAGAGGCAGAGTGTCCTGAAGAAAGACAATCAGACATTTTGACGTACGGATCTGGAAGATTACCAGAAACAGTAACACTAGTTACTTTGGTAGGTTTTTTTAACAGCAGTACCGGAGGAGTCCGAGTCAGAAGAACTACTTGAATCACTGGAATCCATGTCGTTTAAAATTCCAAAATATAGGTTAGAAAATTTGCCACTAGGGGGCGCAACTTAGAAAATAGAAAGGTCTTTGAAAGAAGAAAATACCCTCCAAATTTGGTGAGAATCGGACTGTAATTACCTGAGATATCTTAGTTTGAAGAAATTAGTAAAAAATGATAAATTTAGCCGGATGAAAAGAGGGGTTTTAAAGACGGGACTTTTACTCAAAGACTAATCAAGTAAATGAGCTGAAACTTTGTATACACGTGTAGATCCCAGTAAGAAACAAGATAGGGGCCCTAACCAAACGTTTCGGAGCACCAGGGAGGAGAAAAAAATCGAACTTAAAAACTAATCACCAGGGGGCGCTGCAGGCCCTCAAACCAGAAAGAGGAACCCAAAAGAAGACAAATGAAGTGTCAACCACGTCCAAAGACCCCATAGAGACAGAGATATTGTAAGTTTAAAATAGTAGCCCAAATAGCCCAAAAGAGGTCCCCAACACTTTTGGAAACCACTGTAGACACTAATATGAAGTTATTTTTGTATTCTAAGCAAGATACCATCAATTAAACACAAAATGAAAATGGGGCATCCAATATTTTGGAACAAAGATACATATATACACTATTATGCTATTCAAAATGGCGGCGCCCACTGTAGATCGCCATTTTTAACCTTCCGACAGTTCAGAAAACCCCACACAGTAACAATAATACCAAATGTACTAGCTTACAATACTATGTAACACAAAATGGCGGCCCCCCCACTAGAAGGCAGCCATAGAAATCAAAATGGCAGCTCCCAATAATAACATTTCCCTCCAAAAAGACAGTACTAGCAGTTGATTGGTTAAAATACATTGGGAAGAAGGCAATATGGAGGTCATTTTAGAAATTATTTTTTCAATTACTTATGGTGGGACAAAGCCAAAGTATTTTTTTCTTTTGATTGGCTGGGTATGGGCCTACAAAGAATATACCTAGAGAAACCCCAAGGCCCCAAGCAGCCACCCTGCAGTTCCAGAATTGTGTCAAAGTCCTTGTCACCCCAAAATTTAGAGGACAAGAACCAAACTCAGATAAAATCTACCAACAGAGAAGGAGACAATGATAAGTGGCAGCCATTTTATACTGTTGTTGAAAGCAATTTCAACGCTAATATTCACTTAATTTCAAACGTTTAGCAGAGCGCTATCTCCTCTCTGTCAGTAAAAACAAATATGTCCCCAAACTCACCAGGAGAGGCTCTAGCAGAATGACATAAATTTACAATGAGGGGGTGGTCACAAACACAAGAATAAAAGGAATACCCAACAGCTAACTTATCCATGACTAGTCACAAAGAAATTTCCACTAACTGTAGTCTGTAGGATCGGACAAGTATTCAAGTATTCATGTAAGTTACGTGCGGGAACCAGGGTTTCCCCTATACTCCGCGAGTTTTAAGGCATGGCGCCAAAAGCCGGCAAGAAAAAAAAAAAAAGGAAGAAAGAAGGAGATACATAATTTAGAAGTTTGTTTACTAGTGTAGTGTTATGTGTTGTTTATGTTGTATGTATTGCCGGCGCCTGGCATTTAGCAGCAGGGGGCCGAGAAAAGAGTTATCTCAACCCCCCGCTCCCGTCCCTAACCACGAGGAGGTAGCCAGGAACTACTGTCAAGGAAAAAGTAAGGGGATTTTGAATGAAATTCCCAACTACAGTGAAAAATAGGGTATATACAATAGAAAAGGAAAATATTAACTTAAGCAATAACAATCAATTAGATAACATAAAACTTTGTATGAGCAGGGTTAAAATTTATACAATTATTACAAAACATCTGACCTAAGGAATGTGGGAGAGCAAACAATTTGAACCCCCACACTCCAAGGCAAAAGGAAAAAATGCAACTAACGGCAAACACCCAAACAAAGCTATAGCATAAGATTACAATTTTATCAGTAAGATATAATTACAGTATTGGTCATAATACAGCCAAAAAAAAAAAAAAAAAAAAAAGCCTATGGTATATGGGAAGCCGACAATTTCAACTCCCACACACCACAAGCAAAGAAGGACGAACACTGAAACCAAACTGACAAAGAGGAACGAATTGTTCCAAGGATTATATTATCATTAACAATGGCAGAGAAGAGCTTAACTCTGCACAAACTATTAAACTTAAGGAAAGATCCATTAATGAAACCTAGCCACAGGGCATGAAACAAAACTGGCAGAAATACCGCCGTAAAATAAAACAAGTTAATTTGAGGTTAAATAAAACCTAAAGCTAGTTAAAATTAAGTAAAAGGAGACCCGTTAACCAAGAAGAATATTAATATGTAAAGTCAAAATAAACTTAAAAAGGGATCAAAACCGTTCGCCGTTACCATAAATTATTAAAATATACTTCCCAAACCTTAGGAAGAAATTTAAGAACTTAAATAATATACATTATTTATACAATTACATATAACATCCAGAAGAATATTAAACATATGCAGTCCTGGACCTCACAGCGTTAAGTGCTATTTTGTACACAGGGCAACTTGAATCTTTATAAGAATGGTTACATGTCCAGTTCCGGGACTTACAATTGGAACAAGAACTGGGAGAGTTTAAGAAGTTGCAGGAAGAGATCTGATGGCCCGACAAGCCACAGTGTCCACAGCGAGGTAATTTTTGCCTACAGAGACGGGCAGAGTGTCCGTACTGTAGACAGGTAGAGCATCTAGTCGTAATTATGAAGTCTTTGATAGTATGAGCGCTCCATTCAAAGAAAACACGATTGTGCATTCCTAAGAAATGAAGGCGCAACCTTGGAGAAGTTTCGAAGATCCAATGTAAGTTCTTCGTGTTCTTTGCCCTGATGGTAAATCTAAAAATAAATTCCTTTTTGAAATCCTCAAGGGAGAAGGAAACCGGATCAAAATTTCTCCTATGGATATCCTCAAGAAGCAAGTCTTTGTCTGTGTTCCGAGGAATAGCGTAAAGAACAAGGGTCGGATTAAGTTTTTTGGGAGTGTCAATTTTTAGTGAAAGGTCTTGAAGTAAGGAACTATGCCGAAATGAATCCAAGTCACGTGCGGTGGCGGTTTCAATGACGAGCCCAACATCACGGGTAGGTCTAACTGATTTGAACCTTACATATTTGAAGGCATTTTTCAATTTGTCCTTAACAGTGGAACAGAAATCAGAACTCGTTGTTAAAGAACAGGAGACGTCTGGTTTGATCAGTAGGATAAACTGTTCAGAGGAAGTAGAAACAGTCGAAACCAAAGGCGAAGGCTGGGGCGCCGGGGGAGCCGAAGGAGGGGTGGAGTCAGGGAGCTGGTTTACCTTCACTAGTACATCAGATAACTGCTCAGAGAAACTGTTCAATTTTTGTTGAAGGACTTTAAGCTGGGCATCCTTGGAATCAAAGGAAACAGTAACGTCATCCAATCTAGAAATAAGCTCATCTGATGTGTGAAGTTGGGTCGATAGTTCTTCAATTTGTTTAACCTGAATGTGGGTTTTTGTCAAAAGTTCTTTGATCTGAAAATCCTTCGACTTGCATAAATCTGATAAGTAACGATTCTCCTCGGAGAGGTTCACCGAAGAGGCCCGGGAAGCCTCAAGGGAGGAAATAGAACGCTCCAAAGAAGAAATATGCTCGTTCTTCTGTTGAATCTCAAGAACCCTGTCCGCAAGCTCCCTGGAGAGGGTCTCCGAAGAAACCTGGGAGGCCTCAAGGGAGGAAAGTGAACGCTCCAAGGAAGAAATTTGCTCGTTCTTCTGTTTAATTTCAAGGACACTGTCCGCAAGGTCAGAAGACACCTGGTCCATTTTGATATACACCTCCTCTAGTTGTCCAATAGAAGTTTCAAGACTCTTTATTTTCACATCTTTAGCAAGCACTTCCTTAACTTTAGAGTCAAGGGCGGTGGAGAGCTTGAGGGCACGATCAAGAGCAGAGTTCTTCTGTTTGTCCAAGGCAGAAAAATTTTCGTTAAGTATATTTAGTTTGTCACATAGATTATTAACATGTCTTTTGACATCATCATAATGTTCACCAACCAAGCAGGCTAAACCTCTAACTTTCTCCAAAACCATTTTTACCAAGGCTATGTCGCCGGTTGACTTACGACGCGTATATAATTTATTACACTTGGCTATATAAAAATCAAATACCTTAAGCATATTCTCTGAGGAGTCAAGAATAATAGTATCCCCAGCACAAACAACCTTAAAAGGAACCGGTGAAGCACCCGGAACATGATGGGAGGGAGAAGATCCCTCAGAAAGTACTTGGAAAACAGCCGAAGGAGCTAAGACGTCAAGATCAGAGGCAGAAGAAGAAGCCATAATGAAAATTCTCTCTTAAAATTAAAATAAAGCTAAAATGGAATGGTTTGAGAAAATTCTTTAAACGTTACCCCACAACAAGTCCCTAAAACAGAAAAGAAAGAACAGTTGGCCAAATTTGGAAGTACTTTGAACAGAATGAACAGAGAAAATTTGACTAAATTTGAGGATTTTTTGAAATCGCCGCTAGGGGGGCGCCACATGTGCCACAAGAAAGAGAAGTATAAGATGTAGTGGAATATCAAATTTGGAACCGATCCGATAAATAGATCAAAAGTTATAGCGATTGAAAGAATTTCGAAAAAATGACAATTTTTGCTGGATGAAAAGAGGGGTTTTCCAACCAGCCTCAGAACTCAGCGAATATTTGACCAAAAGACCTGAAATTGATAGATAAGGTATAAATGTCTGTCTAGTTTAGAATAAGATCCCCCAACAAACGTTTCGGTACACCAAACAGAAGTTATAAGCTATCTTCGGAGATTACCGCCAGGGGGCGCCAAAATGCAAGGATATAGAAAGAGAAACTCTAGAGAAGAAAAACAAAACCAAGATCAAGTCAAAGCACCCCATAGAACCCGAGATATTGACAAAAGAAAATTAATAGCCCAAAGAGCCCAAGACCTTTCCAAAACACCCTACGGACAGCAGATGTCTATAATTAGTAGTCATACACACCTATATGTGTATGACAACAACAATACATAAGAAGATACAGATTTATAATAATGGGTTCCTAATAATTTTTACCAAAGATACATAAATTTAGAAAAAATGGCCGACAAAAAACGGGAAGGCAAATTTAACATATATTTTGATAGCGGTAGAAACTAAATGGCAGCCTCCACTGTAGGCAGCCATGAAAAACTCTTAACAAAGCAGTATGGGAGAAATAACAGACAGCTGCCCCTGCAGATAGAAATGTAACCCCAAAATGACTAAACACGTACACTGAAAATTTTCCCTCCAAAATGAGAATAAGCTGTTTTTATTGGTTCCCAAGTTGGGGAAGACAATATGGCCGTACTTGTAGGATCAGACATAGTGACATAGTGACATAGTGTTTTTTGACAAGCGGCACCGGTGCTTTCGCACAACTCCGCATTTGAATCTCTTGTGAAGTAAGACAGTACAGTACTGTCAAGGCCAGATATCATATGTTAGTGTATGTTCATGTTTGCTTAGTGCGGGTTATGTTGTTCATCTGGCCGCTTAGCCTAGGGTCTGTGGAACACCACAGACTGCTAGTTACCGTCACTGGCACTGGGAGCCGGACCAGGTATGTGGAAAGAGAACTCTGGCTGGCCGACCCTGGGGTTAGCCTGAGCTTCCCAGGGAGAGCCGAGAAAAAAAATAAAATAATAAAATAAAATAAAAAAGAATAATAATAAAATAAAATAAAAATAAAAATAATAAATAATATAAAAAAATAAAAATAATAATAATAAAAAAAAAATTAATAAAAAAATAATAATAATAATAAAAAAATAAAATAAATAAATAAAATAAAATAAATAAAAATAAAAAAATAAATAAAAAAAAAAATTTTTTTTATTTATTTGAAATAAATAAAAAAAATTTTTTTATTTATTTGAAATAGAGGTGCCTATTTCAAAAAAAAAAAAAATTTTTTTTTTTTTTGAAATAGGAGAAGGGGTGAGAGATTGAGGAGAAGAAAGAAGGTAAGCAGAAGAGAGAGGGTGAGGTAGGGTGGGCTCCCCCCTGGGGGGAGCCCACCCTACCTCAGGAAGAAGAGAAAAGGTTGTGAGGTCAAGTGACCCACAAAGTCAGATTGCCTAATAGCATGATCCTGCATTTGAAAGTCAAATGCCAGCCCCACTCCCAGAGGAGTATTTATATGAGTTCCTGCACAAGTAGGAAAATCAGATATTGTCATACACCTTGAAGAGAAGAGGTGCCAGCAAGTGAGTGGGTCCCACAATGGGCAGGGGGCCCAGGGTCAACAATTTAATCTTCTTCATCCAAGGGTGACTTGTAGGCAATGGGCAGTGTCCCACACTGGGACTTGGATAATCTTCTCTTAGGGGATGAGAGGAGGCACATGGATTCATGAAACTCAAGGATTGCTTGGAGTTCTTGTGGCTATTGTAGAAAAGTCCTTTTTGGGTTCGTGGGTTTGTCAGATAGCTTCCTTTGTGAACGTCGAGAGATTCCTGTTAGGTCATGACAAAGATCAATATTCTGTTTGTGTTTTCTTTGATTCCATTCAGGATATGTTCTGTGAATTGAGTTTTGGGTTCATTATAAGATGGGGGTGCGTTGAACAGTTTGCTGTAGGTGAATTTGACGCATTTCAAATACAGTCTGGGCAAAAGTAGTGAAGGCTTTGTAGTTGGTTTCGTCAATTATGTAGAGGTGTTCCTGCCCACTGGGTATATTTCCAGTTTTGGTAATTAGGAGACTTCTGGGTAAATCATAAAGAGGGCAATTATACATGAGGTGAATCCAGTCTTCATTGTCACGGCATGTGCAGAGAGGAGAATCGGTGAGACCCAGGGCATGCAGCTTGGCCCGAAACGATCCATGACCAGTGAGGAAGAACGAGACGTGAAGGCCTGGTGAGTACCACGGAGGAGGTTTTGGTGCAGTTATCATAACTTGTGGAAGAAATCTTTTAGTTGTTTCACCTTTGGTTGTTTGCTCCCAAGATCTTTGCCAATGCTGGAAGAGCTTAGTGTAAATCTGTTTCATTTCGTTTTTTGGATCATTAGCTAGATCGAGTGTTATATCCAGAATGGTGGTGGCAATTCCTCTCTTTATGCGGTATGCAAGGCCGCGACGAATAACCTCCAGGTCCAGAGGAAGAGTGCCTGCTAAGACCTGCAGGGCAGGATTACTGACTGTGCGGCATGCTCTAGTCACAGTGAGTAGGATATTGCGTTGAATTGTATGTAGCTTTGCTTTATTACGTGCAATGATGGCACGAGGGAACCATATGGCTGCACCATAGCACACAGCTGGTAAGAAGATGGTTTTATAAAGTAGCATGAGAGTCCTCCTCTTCAAACCCCAGTCTGCTCTGCTAATTCTTACGATCATGGCAGTATAACAACGTATTTTATTGGAGAGGTAATTAAGATGAGGTAAGAATGTTAATCGGGAGTCAAAGGTTACTCCTAGATATTTTAGTTCTGTTTTGAGTTGCAATGTCTGCCCAGAGATTTTAATTTGGGGTGGTCTTCTTATGTCCAAGGATCCTTTGAGGAGGATTGTCTTCGTTTTTTCCCCAGAGATGACTAACTTGTGGTTGTTTGCCCAATTTTGGAGGATCGTTAAGGCAGGGGAGGCAATTTGCTCAAGCTGAGTTCTAGAATCAGCTTTGATAAGGAGGATGAGGTCATCTGCATAGGCCATGCAGTCCACAGGACCCAAATCCATAAGAAGAAATTCATCTAGTATCAAGTTCCAGAAGTAGGGGCCCAAGAACCGAGCCCTGTGGACACCCTCTAACAACTGGTCGGGAGGTTTTCTGAAAATTTGTTTGAACAGTGACTGAGCGGTTGAAGAGGTAGTTCTGGAGACAGCGGTAGAGGTTGAGTGGAATATTGATTTGACGTAATCTCCTGACAATGCTGGGCCACCAGATGGAATCGAAGGCACCAGCAAAGTCAATGGAAATAGCCAGTAGATATTTTTCTGTGGTTGAGTTTGCTGTGTTGAGCAGATTGTTCATAGCATCTTCAGTGGAGCATCCTGGCTTAAAGCCATACTGCTTTGGAGAGTCTAAGTTGGCTGTCTGGTAGTAGGTGGATAATCTGGATTGAAGCAGCCGCTCCATTACCTTTCCCAAGACCGGGAGAAGAGCAATGGGGCGGTAAGATTTGGGTAGAGTAGGATCTTTATCTGGACCTTTTAGGATGAGTCGAAGCACTGCCTGTTTCCAAGAATCAGGGAAAATTCCTTTCGCAAGGCATTTGTTGAATAGTGCTAATAGGTGGTTTGGGAGATGTGTTGCTGCTTTCTTGATGACCTCAACCTCAATATTATCATGACCAGGGCATTTATTCATTTTTGTTCTGTCAAGTGCTTTGTTCATTTCCTCAGAGGTGAAAGGAGGTTCTATTTTATTGTTGGAGAAGGCCTGGTTGTCTTGTTTAATTTGCTTTTGTTCATCATTGAGGGGACTCTCATCTGTCTGAAGTAGGGCATTCAGAATATTATTCATGGATTCAGCCCATGTGTGTGTTGGATTGCCATCAGGAGTCAGGGTTGCATTTAACATCTCTCCCCTGGGCAGCTTGTTCATAACAATGCGATAAACGACCCCCCAAGGATCTGCGTTACCAGTGGTTGTCACAAGGTTCTGCCAAGACACTTTCTTTTTCTGCCGAATGAGGCTTGTGTAGTCGTTACGATATCTTCTATATGCTTCCCGTAGAGCCTGGACCTCAGCAGGAGGCCAGGAGTCTGTCAGCAATGTGGGCGATAAGACAGGAACTTACGGGAGTAAACAACCAAAAACTTGCCACTCACTACATACAAACATGTCTTGTTCCCATTCCCATGTATGCCTCGACGATCTGGTCCTCTGCTTCCCTCACTAACATCAAAAAATTCATGGGTATCGAGTACTGGATTTTAAGGTGGTTGAACCGTGTTAATGGCCTCCCTTTCACCATCTCGAGATCAATCATGTATGCTAACCTCGGTTGCACCCCTTGGAATCAGTTGCTGATTACAGGAAATCTGTGTAATCTCTGTCAACTCCTCACCGATCGCTTTGACGCTCCAAAAGTCCATAATCTTGTTGCAGGTCCTAGGCTTTCCCGCGTCCTTTGCAATAGTTCATGGATTCCCCTAAGAAGCTTATTACAGAATTTAACTATGCTTAGAAGATGTTTTCCGTCTAACATCCTCCAAACGTACAACACCCTGAAGATTGATCCCCACAAGTTCTGTGATGAGAAAGCGCACAGATCTGAGAAGATACAGGACATGTACCACCACATACAACTGTAGAAGTTTCCTGATTATCTCCTTCAGGATGGAATCTCCCATGAACTCTACTTTGCTGAAGAATTAATTTGTTTTAAATCATTATGTGTTTTGTATGTATATGTATTGGCTGTATGTGCACACATTAGGACGCGTATGTGTTTATATGTCTCTACCTTTTGCTCGTGTCACTGTATATATTTTTATCCGCTATATTTGCTCACTTTAGATGTTTGTTGGATAAAGAAACTAATGTTCATAATATTATATAGAAACTGTTTCTATAAAATAGAAATAATAATAATATGTGTAATTTATGTACGACTTCTATGTTTGCTGTCTAAGTCAAAATGTACAAATGGATATAGGCACCCTCCTAGCTGAAGGCTGTTCAGGGGTGAAGCATATGGAATAAATTGAATAATAAATAAATAAATAAATAAATAAAGATGGCAGACACAGTGGATCAAATACATTGTGGATAGCAAGAGCCTATGTTAATTAAAAAGTGAACAAATAGCAAGAGAAAAAAAGTCACCAGTCACCCAGCAGTCCAGAACAAGACTCAAATCACTTGTACACCCCAGATTTGGGGGAGAACAAAAGTTTTATCTAAATAGTTTAAGCTGACAATTACAAAACAACAACTTTTTATGGCATTAAGCAGGAATTAACGTTAATATTACCAGTAGATATATGAGAATTGAAATAGTTATTTCAACTCAACCCCTTAATTGTCAGCTTTCAAACAAACACCATTCCACTCACCCGAACTTTAAATTTCTGATATACATATTCTTGAACATAGGGATATCAAAGAAATGCTAAAAATAGATATAAACCACAGAGAAAAAACTCAGCTACACACATAAGCCACTAGTATGACGTCACTCTGATAAAGACACTATTGGGGCACCCTCCCCAGTGAAGTACAAAGTACCAGCGTGGCCTCAGCGTAGTAATCGGTGCCTCTCTATGATCCTGCTGCCAGCAAAATGGTGACCAGTGTAGTCTGGAAAACAAATAGTTTGCTAATATCCCAGAGAAATGTTAAAAGTTTCTCACATAGGGAATCCTCAAGTAAAGTTCTTTCGATGGGTACACTTATTTAACTAGATTGCACATTTTACGCTACTAATTAAGCATAGAAATCAGGAGCACGAAATAACGTGTCAACTCACAACGGTGGCCATATTGACAATCGTTGCTTCGTAAAAGTGTAGCGTTGGGTTGCTGCAGTCCTATGTATATAGTGTCTGGCTTTTTGCCGCAGGGCCCCCTAGTGGGACCCCACATTTCTCGCCACTACCTCTGGAAGGTAAGCCAGGCAGTCTCATATTCTCTGGCTGCTCTGCCATGGATCACCTGAGTTACCTAAAAGACCGAAAAAAAAAAATTACAGTTTATGATAAAGTGCCGGGGAGAGTGAAAATATTAAAGTATCAAGGATGTAGACGAAGGCGTTCCCAAATGTCAATGTAGACAAGCTCCATCAGGCGAAGAGGGGGGGGATGGAGTGGCATTAAAAGTAAATGTGCTAGGATGCACAGTCTATATCGCCATCTGGCGGAGGATGTGAATTCAAGCTTAATGTTGGTCAGGCCCGCGAAATCAGTGGAATTCCCATGATCAGGAGAAGTCATAACAAGGCGAAGGTTATAGTCGAGTGGTTGTCGTTGTCTCAGTTGGTGGATGTCTCGTTCCGTTGTTAGGCATATTCCAGTGATTGTATCACAGCAGGAAATATAGATAACACTGCGCGGGTAGCAGAGTGGTATCGTCACCGTCCAGGCGCAGATAGCAAGGTCCCCCCCCCCCCCAGATATTGGGTTTTTTCCGTCCAGCAAAACAGGCAAATCGACCAGAGAACACGCGCAATTTACAGACACAATTTCGGGTTAATGTAATCAATTACGGGAAACCCTAATATAATAATTTAATTTAAGTAGGAATGTACAATTATTTCAGGCTGGTTTCAAGTCAGGTTCCTCGATGAGGATATTTAGAGCCGTGACACAAAAGGGTTGCCGGTTCTGGTAATTGGGTGCTGCTTGCTTGTTGTCGAAATTATGGTCCCGGGTTTCAGAGTGGGACGTCCCTGCTTGAAGATTCTCAGGAAGTTGTGGAGATTGGTTTTGTCCCTATATATTAGTCCCTTTATTGCTGTGGGAAAGTTCTGCTTTTGGAAAAGAGATGCTGTGTAAATTTTTAAAATGCTTTGTAGTTTTCTTCATTATCCAGTAGACACTGTTCCTGATCTCTAGGGAGGTAATGAATTTGTGAGATGAGTATACACCGGAGATCCTGGTACAGGGAGCATTCTTTATAACAATGACATTTACACCTTCATTCATTTTACTAATCTCTCTCTCTCTCTCTCTCTCTCTCTCTCTCTCTCTCTCTCTCTCTCTCTCTCTCTCTCAGAGCCTGATAAACCTCAATCAGGCCTCATCTGAGATACCTGGTTGCCAAGCTCTGTAGCTCACATAATCGGAGTCTTTCCTCATACTCTCGTCCTTCTGCCGATCTGATCATTTCGAGTTGCCTGTCTTTGGGCCTTTTCAAGAAGCTCAATGTTTTTGTTCAAGTGAAGTCTCCATACATAAAGGAACCACTAGGTGGCAGTGATCACAGTGTACTGATGTGGAATTTACTTAAAGATTTAATTACCATCAGGGGTAAAGGAAAGGGTTTTTTTCTTCCGTAAAGGTGAGTACAGTGGTCCCAGACAGTTTTTAAATTCTGTATAGTGGGATCAACTGATGATGTTACCAACAGCAAATTCTAAGTGGGAAGCATTCAAGAAATTAATCGTGGAAGCTACTAAAAGTTTCACATCTATTAAGAATTATTGTTCAAGGTTTAGACCTATATGGTTGTCAAATGAACTAATGAGATTTGTGGCAGAGAAGAAAAATTCATGGGATGCATATAAATTATGCATTTTTGGGGGGTTACTATTCCTCAAGCGTAAAACCTTGCATTTAGCTGCCATTTCTCTGACCACCTTTGAAGTCTATTCAAGTGATCCTGAAGGAGCGCCGGTTGACACTGATCATTAACGACTAAACCAATCTTTATGTTCTCTGCAAATTTTGACATCACGCCTTTTTATAACATTCTTCCACTGACCGGAAATCCTATCAATATTTTAGCTAATGATAGCACATTGCATTCTACCTTCCAGTTTGAGGAAACTTGCCCTGCACAAACAGCTTCTACTTCTCGAATATGCACTACCAATTCCTTAAATGCAATTGTCCAGGTAATTGTTCAGTAGGGAAAATATAACTTAGTTGATTTCAATTCTTCTAAAATTCAGTTCTGACTTATTCTTATAACTCACAAAAAGGATTCTTCTGCTCCTATGCTTATCTTTCATGACACAGATTTTTAGACAAGATCACATATCTCTATTAGGGATTTCTCTGACTTCTACCCTTTCTCTTAGCACAAGCACATCACAACTATTGCTTCCTCTGCCTCCAAAAAACTGAGTTTTCTCTTCCGCTCGCAGCGTCACTTTTCTCCCAAACTGCTGCTCACTCTATACAAATCCAAATTCGCCCGACTACTGAAAATTGTCTCCCACATCTGGAGCAGTACCTCTAAAACCCTATGGAAGCTTGTAGACTCCATTCCAAGACGACAGTTAGGTTAATTAATGACCCATCTCTAATAAAGTCTCTCCACTCTGTGCCTTACAGACGTTCTGTTTCTGTTGCATGCCTTTTCTACAGATACTTCCATGGCCACTGTTCTGCTGAATTAGTTTCTATAATTCTTCGTAATTTGCCGCAATCACTCAATTGAAATTAATTATTATTATATTAGGGCCAGCCGTAATTTCTTACATATACCCGTTTATATATTATGTCTGTAAATTGCGTGTGTGTACTCTGGTCGTTTTGCCTGTTTTGCTGGACGAAAACCCCCCAGTTTCTGGGAGGGAGAACCTTGCTATCTACGCCCGAGACCGACTAAAAAAAACCATTAAAGTTCCTCGCGTCA
This sequence comes from Mastigoproctus giganteus, assembly GCF_048544385.1. Classification (NCBI taxonomy): domain Eukaryota; kingdom Metazoa; phylum Arthropoda; class Arachnida; order Uropygi; family Thelyphonidae; genus Mastigoproctus; species Mastigoproctus giganteus. The sequence continues at coordinate 133,180,406 of NC_143579.1, forward strand.
TCGACGGGATTCACACCCCACACCCGGGCCTTTTTCACCCGGTGTGGGTAGAACGGTCAACATACCACAACTAACCACGCAGACGCCGCAACCACTCAAAAAGAAAAAAAAAACTCAGCTCCTTTTACACTCCAACTTCCAACTCCCAGAATCAACATGCTAAAATACCGTGTATTGGCTGAAGTTTATATAAAATACTCGCCAATGCTCCTACTACAGGGTGTTCCACGTAAAACCGGCCCGCCTCATACTGGTGTGATATTCATTTTTGAACAACTCCCGCGCGAATTTGTTCAAAGAATGAATTTTAGCCAAATCATTTCAGTTTGTATTGCTCAACATACAGTGGACGTTTGGCGTTCGTAAGTGTGTGAGAGTATCGTCAAGAATACCATATTCTGTGCAAGAAAGAATTTGTATAGTGGAAGCCTATGTACGTACTGGCTCTTTTAAGAAAAAGGGAATTGTGTTCTGAGATCTTTCTTATTGCTGCCATCTCAGCTAAGAGTACTATTCAGTGTTTACTTGCAAAATGGCAGACAACATGTTTCGTTGTAAACGCACCGGAAAACGTCTACCTTCTGTTAGGACTCCAGAGGTGGTGTTGAACATTAAAAAAGAGAATTTTAGCTGGCCCCGGAAAATCTCTCAGGAAATTGTTGCAACAAACTGGAGTGAAACCAATTTCTTGTTTTCGTGTACTTCATTACCTGAAATTGAAACTCTATCGAGTGACGTGTGTACAAGAATTACTGCCACCTGATGCAGCAAAACGTCTGAATTATTATGAGTGGCTCCTTAAGAAGATTTCAGACGGTGAACTAGACCCACTGCTTTATTTCGTGAGTGATGAGGCATGGTTCCATCTTTCTGGTACATGTGAATTCTCATAACACTCGATACTGGTGTGCCGAAAATCTTAACAACTTACATCAGAAACCGTTTCACGACCAGAAAATCGGGGTACGGTGTGCAGTTTCTGACCATCGAATTGTCGGCCCAATATTTTTGACACTACATGAACACAGCAGTTTATCTTCAGATTTTTGAGAACTTCTACATTCAGTTAACAGAACACGAGCGTGAAAACTGTTACTTTCAACAGGACGGCACCAAATGTCACATGTCTCGTGAATCACTAGCCCGTGTTCATGACAGTTTCACAGAAGAACGCACATTTGGCCAAGGATTGGGGCCGCCGCATTCTCCAGATTTGTCCTCGTGTGTCTTTTACCTGTGGTGATATTTGAAAGGAAGAGTTTATGAGCAGAACCCCCACACAATAAATGAACTGAAAGTCAGCATTCGAAGAAATATCGAGGCTATCGAAATCACTGTTTTGCAGCGGGTGACCTTGAATATGATTACACATGCACAAAAGTGTATCGATGCACAATTACATCATTTCCGGCATCTCTTATAACTGTGTGTACATTCGGAGAGAATAAATAAAGTTACTTTTGACTGAGTTTTTTTGTGTTTATCTCATTTTACTCCTATCTAGATTTCTCTAATTATTATGCCAATGACTGGAGCCGGTTTTACGTGAAACACCCTGTATCATGATCTCGAACAAAATTTTCATGATGAGGGTCATCAGTGATAGTATAGAGGTTTCACTACTCATCACACTTTTGAAGTCTAGGTACGATTTCCGTTGATGACTGGAGGAGTTTGTACAAAACTTTAATTTCATGAGGAGGGAATGGGGTTTTCCCTCGAGTTATCCGGGTTTTTCAATCCACAAAACGTGGAAAATCAACCTGTGAACACACACTTCTGCAGACATAGACTTATTACGCACTGGCGCAATACGGCCTAAGCTGCTGGTGCGCCGAAAACCGAAAAACAACATGTTTAGGAATATCAATTCATGTCTGACTATAAACAAAACAGGCGTGGCCACATGGAGCAGTATTCATTATTAATGGACTAAATTATAGTCACAATGTTTACATACTGTTCTGTATTCAAAGAACGCACCATATCCGCTTTACCCGCGAAGAGCATTTATCGGTAACATTCCGTGGTTTTCCATTGCGTGCACGGAATCGATACAGAATAACGTCCAAGAAATGTCAAGTTTATGTTGTAGATATATATACTCTTTTATGAAAACCCCAAACACGAAAGCTATTAAAACCTATAGTACTTAGTACCGTGCGTGGGTTGAAGGTTGAGAGGATAAAAGAAGGTAGTTTTTGACTTGAATTTCTCCTGAATTGTTATTTTCAGGAAATGTATGTGAGGGAAGGTTGTTTCAGAAATCAGAAGTAGGAGCAATAAATGAGAAGAGAAAAAGTTGCCTCTTCAAGTATAGAGTTGGACAGTGAATGGAGGTTGACTAGTCGTTGTGTGTTCAGACTGGTTTGCGAGAGGGTGGAGATTTACAGATGGAAATTCAGAATAAGTGCCCATGGAAGTATCTACAGTAAAAGCATGCAGCATAAACGGAACATCTATGAGAGAGAGAGAGAGAGAGAGAGAGAGAGAGAGGAGGGACTTTAATAAACGGGCCATTAATTAACCTGACTTCCCTTTTTAAATGAAGTGAAGAAACTTGAGAGAGGTTTTGGGTGCATCCCCAGATATCGAAATAATATTCCGTGGTAGAATGCATTTAAAGTTTGTAGAGAGTGAGGATTTGTTTATAAGAAAATTAATACTAAGAGCGAAGGAAAAAACCCAGTTAGTTTTTTTGCATAGGAAGCAATATTTAAGATATGCTTATGCCAAGTGAGCGAGATTAGAAGTTTAGAGGCGATTAGAAGCGAGATTATAAGATTATAAGGGTATTTCAGCTGTTAGAGATATGTCATCGTGTATAGAAATCCAAGAGTCATGGAAGATCAGAATAGAGGCAGTAGACTCTTTTTTTGCGAGAATTAAGAGAGGACTAAATTTTAGAATAATTTAATTTAACTAAGTTTTCTTCGTCCCATTGGAGATTTAGCCGGAGATTAGCATTTAAGAAACTGGTGGTGAATATTAAGATCATAGTTCAAGATAACTTTAGCATTCCAAAAAGCTCAATTAATACTGATCTCTTAAAATGTAATAAAATCTAAGATTTCCTCTAGCATTTATTATAGATCAATCTAAATATATATACTTATTAAAATTCTGTTTCTTATATTTTTGCAATGACGGTTGTGTACATAGGGATTTGATTATTTCAATCTAATCGTCTCTCAGTAGTGATTAGATTGACATAATCAAAGTCCTCTTCTTTCCTCTTGCTTGGAGAAAATAATTCTGCTCTCTTGAGACTTATTTATTTTGTGCCTTTTCCTGTTGTATCATTAAACGATACTAATTTACTACATCATTTTTGATTTTTATAGAACTGGGTCTTTCTAGCACGCTTCTGCTTCCTCTCAAAAATCGGAGTGTTCACATACGACATCGAATATCCAGTTGTGAGTATCATTTTGCCATTAAAGCTATTAAAAGTCAACGATAAATAGCAGTAAAATATTTTATTACTTCCTTATTCCGTTTGCTTAATTTTATTATGTTTATGATTGTAATCAATAAATATTTTTAACAAATATTCAACAACGTTAGTTCGATGATCACATATCTCTTCAGTTACTGTTTCTCAGAAATAATCAAGTTTATAATGTGTAAATTTATAAAAATAAAGAGAGGTGAACCGGCTCCAATAGTTATCATCCCGTTTCTGTTATGAACGTCTTGGAGAATCACATATTTAGACCAAGTAGTAAATTTGTTGCAAAAATTAAGAGAATTAATTTCTAACTAATTGATTAATTAACTGGAAATAATTTAATCTAATTTTTGAAGTAGTCTCACTAGTTTTGACATAGACGGCTGATATACTATACATGTAATAAATTTTTTTACACTTTGTGAAACATTTTCGAACATCACAATGATGTAAGACTTAAAATATATCTGCGTATCTATTTATGTAAAAATGGGTTTTCCTCATTTGTTTCAGTGTTTTCCATCAGACATTTTATTTGCCAATAAATGTATATATGCACTGTCCTACCATTAATATCTGGACACTTACATATCTACAAATAGCGTTTATTTACAGGAAGACTAATAACGTATGCTGAAACCATTAGCCTTTCTTATGTCTTCTAGCTTCTTTGGAACACCCTCTGCCATTTTCTTTTTCTTTTCTTTCTTTTTTTTAAATATCCTCCGATATTTTCCAACGTTCGACATTCAAAGTGACAACTAGTTCGGCTCTGTTTTCTGAGCCATCCCCCTCATACGCACCCCACAATCAATTTCATCCCAGAAGTTCTCTATAGGACCAGGGTCAGAGCTCTGGGCTGACTGGTCCAACTTTTCGGCAATCATGTCCTCACACCAATCCGTCACATGTCGAGCAGTATCACATGGAACGCTGTCCTGCTGATACAGGTAGGGTATTTCCCCGACGCTACCACAACGTAGATAAGGCATTATTGTCCAGGTTGTCGAGATAGACCTCAGCATTCGTGGTTTTGTAAAAAAACACCAATGATCTTATGACAACCCATGGAAAACAGCCCATACTATCGCTCTACCTCGCCCAAACTTCTATGTGGGGACAATTCAGTTCGGAAAGTAGCATTCTCCGGACATAACAACGTCATTCACAATCACAGGCCAGGCGTTCACAAAAATAAAACAGATAACGCACCTGATTCCGATATATCCACATCGAGATTCGAGTTATCACGTGTCAGGTGAGGGAATTTTGATAGGGCTGAAAATAAATTATGATTCTACAGTTACAAGACCATGAAGATTCTGAGTGTAAGATTTTGAGGAACGACAATGAAAGATGGCTGGAAGATGGACATTTGAATGAGAGTTATGGTGATGCCACAAAAAAAAAAAAAAAAAAAAAACCTAGAAAGGCATATTATTCTATACAATTGGTCATTGGTAGAGCGCTGAAAGTCAAGGTCAAGTTCCTGGACATCTGAGCCGGAAGTAAAAAAAAAAAAAAGGTAAGCTGCAGCCATTATCCAACCACTGCAGGATGGAAGCCTCCTCAACAATTCATGTTGAGGGAAACGATCCGTAATATGCCACGCTGGTGCAGTGCGGGTTGGCAGATCGACCGTATTTAGCAGTCAGGGGCTTGAACTAGTGACTACTCAAAAAACGTGTCTACTGAACTCCCGCTCCTGACCACTCGCAAACCTGACCAAACTTCCCAGATATTGACTGGATTGGTTGTGGGTTGGTCGCTCGAACACTAGCAAGGCTTTTGTGGATTTATTGGATGATTCCTTCTACAGTAGCATGTTCGAAAAGCATGCAGAGGGAGTAATACCCTTGATCTGATTATCAGCAGTGATAATTCATGCATTAAGAATTTACAGATAAATGAACCACTGGGTGGCAGTAATCACAGTGTACTGATATGGGATTTACTCAAATAGCTAACTACCATCATGGATAAAGAGAAAGGTTTTTGCTTTCGTAAAGGTGACTTCGGTTGTCTGAGACAGTTTTTAAATTCAATACAGTGGGATCAACTGATGATGTTACCAATAGAAAATTCTAAATGGGAGGAATTCAAAGAATTAATCTTGGAAGCTATTAGGCTTTTCATACTAACTAAGTAATACTGTTCAAGAATTAGGCCTAAATGGTTGTCAGATGAACTAATGAGATTCATGGCAGAGAATAAAAATGCATGGAATGTGTATAAATTAACAGGCGACACAGAAGCCTATGGTAGACATAAGCTAATCTGTAATCAAGTCATAAAGGAGGTCTGCCAAGCTAAGGCAGATTACGAGAAATCTTTTGCAAAGTTTGCAAAGAAAAACAGCAAAGACTTCATTACTTATGTAAATTTAGAAGGAAGGGGATGTACCAGATTGGTCCCCTTGATATCGATAGTTCAACTGTTGACGATCCTTCTCAGGTACCTAACAAACCGAATAAATATTTTGTATCTGCATTTACATATGAGAAATTATACCTGGGGTGAATGGAATCTATCCAGCTATATTAAGAGAAACAAAAAAGGAAGTAACCAAACCCTTAACCACAATTATGACAACATCCTTGGATTCAGGGGAGGACTACACGGATTAGAGATGGGCACAATTCACAAAGGTGGATCAAAGGGTGACGCGAGTAATTACAGACGTGTTAGTTTAACTTCTGAATGGCAAAATAATAGAGTCGCTGGTTAAAGAACCAATGCAAGATAATCTAGACAAGACAGCAGTAATAATTCAGAAACAGAATGGATTTGTTAAGGGAAAGTCTTGTCTGACCAATTTGATTCGATACTATGATGTAGTTACAATGAAAATGGATGCAAACCATCAAAACGAGTTTACGGATACCTTCAAAAATGAAAAAACGTTTGCGGACCCTTATTTATATATATATATATATATATATATATAAGTGTCACCAATGAAAGTCAAATAAAATAAAAATAAAAATAAAAATAAATATAGATGGAGAAGTTATTAAACACAAAATGCCGAGCCTAGTTGAAGAAAAAAGAGAAAAAGAATGTTAAGAACCTATATAAAAAAAAAAAAAAAATAAGTAGAATTAAATCTGAATTAATGCCGAATTAGCAGGCCAATCATATGTACAAAAGCTGAAAGAAAAAGAGGGGAGGGTAACAGAGATAAAAATTATAAAATAAAAATTAAAGAATTAAAAATTAAAAATTAAAAATTAAAAATTGGTACATAGACCAGGTATTTCATCAGGGGGCTACACCTGATCATGTACCAAACACTGTGTTTCTATGCAAACTCATGCTGATGGAGACGCTATAGAAATGAAATGGATATAAATTTTTTTTTTTTTTTTTAATTTTTTAAATCTCCAGAAACATGAGTGAGGTAGCTCCAACGCAGTGTATTTAGATTAATAAATTAAGTAACGTAGTGTATTTAGAAATAAATTGAGTCGATAGTATGTAAGAACGCAAACGCAGTGTGTTTAATTTAATAAATTAAGTAGAAAGTGTGTAAGAACGTAAGTTTAAATCAAAAGTATGTAAGTTAAATAATAATGAATAACAAGGTAGCGGTATAGAAAAAGGAAGCAATGCAAGGTAGGGGAGGGAAAAGAAGTTAAAAATATAGAGGCGAAGATAGTGAGAATGTCCGAATCACCCTCGTATTACACTAATAGTTCAACGGACGGAAAAACGAAGATCAGAAAGTAGAAAAATGTAAAGAGAAGGAAAAGAGTTTAAAGGATACTAGGCAAGCTGGGTGTGTAAGTACCCAACCTCATAGAGAGGGCCTTGGCTGTGAGAGTGTTAGTAGAAGTGGAAATTAATACCGCTAGCTTGTAGTGTATATTTTGAGTGAAAGACATGAAATACAATAAAAAATATGAAGAGGAGAAAAATTAAATACCTATGATATTTGGCAGAAATAAGTTGAGTGAAATATAATCAAGAAATGAAGATATAAATTTGCGATCATGAGTAATAAGATACAATTATGCGAATATGATTAATAAGAATGGAATGTAAACAGAGGGAAAACTATGACACGATGTTCGTGTTCTTTCACTTCCTAAGTTTTTCTTTTCATTTTTCGTAATTTAATATCAATATTTATTTATGTCCAATCTTATTTTCTTTATTTTATTTTAACCACAGAGGGCTCCCATAGTTCTTCTCTTCTGAGCAACTCCACCATCGTTGTCATAGTTTTCCCTCTGTTTACATTCCATTCTTATTAATCATGATCGCAAATTTATATCTTCATTTCTTGATTATATTTCACTCAACTTATTTCTGCCAAATATCATAGGTATTTAATTTTTCTCCTCTTCATATTTTTTATTGTATTTCATGTCTTTCACTCAAAATATACACTACAAGCTAGCGGTATTAATTTCCACTTCTACTAACACTCTCACAGCCAAGGCCCTCTTTATGAGGTTGGGTACTTACACACCCAGCTTGCCTAGTATCCTTTAAACTCTTTTCCTTCTCTTTACATTTTTCTACTTTCTGATCTTCGTTTTTCCGTCCGTTTAACTATTAGTGTAATACGAGGGTGATTCGGACATTCTCACTTTTCTTATTCTCACTATCTTCGCCTCTATATTTTTAACTTCTTTTCCCTCCCCTACCTTGCATTGCTTCCTTTTTCTATACCGCTACCTTGTTATTCATTATTATTTAACTTACATACTTTTGATTTAAACTTACGTTCTTACACACTTTCTACTTAATTTATTAAATTAAACACACTGCGTTTGCTTTCTTACATACTATCGACTCAATTTATTTCTAAATACACTACGTTACTTAATTTATTAATCTAAATACACTGCGTTGGGGCTACCTACTCTTGTTTCTGGAGATTTAAAAATTAAAAAAAAAAATAATAATAATAATTTTTATATCCATTTCATGTTTTTTATATCCATTTCATTTCTATAGCGTCTCCATCAGCATGAGTTTGCATAGAAACACAAAGTACATGATCAGGTGTAGCCCCCTGATGAAATACCTGATCTATGTACCAATTTTTAATTTTTAATTCTTTAATTTTTATTTTATAATTTTTATCTCTGTTACCCTCCCCTCTTTTTCTTTCAGCTTTTGTACATATGATTGGCCTGTTAATTCGGCATTAATTCAGATTTAATTCTACTTAATTTTTTTTTTTTTTTTTTTTTTATATAGGTTCTTAACATTCTTTTTCTCTTTTTTCTTCAACTAAGCTCGGCATTTGGTGTTTAATAACTTCTCCATCTATATTTATTTTATTTTACTTTCATTGGTGACACTTATTTATATACATGTATCCTGTTTTGCTGCTTTGCGCATTCAGGTACACGTACTGTTTTTCCTTGCTTTTTCCTTTTTTTTTTTTTTTCCTTCCACTTCTTCGTTTTCATATTTCATATATATATATATATATATATATATATGTGTGTGTGTGTGTGTGTGTGTGTGTATAAATGGGCTTTCAATGTAACTCTTTAAAAAAAAAGTTTAAAGAATCACATAGAAAAGAGTAAACAGTAGATGAAATGGTGGTTTCGGTGAAAGCAAGTTTAATAAAATAAATATGACAGATGCACCTAAAAGCGCAAAGCAGGCTTAAAAGATGCAAGAGTGCATGTAATTTTTATTAATATTAAATTAAATTAAGTAAGTATAAATGGATGTGAAAGTTACACAAGGCGCCAGTAACTATAAGGATGAGGAAAATAGAAAAAGAAAGAGAAGTAGATTAGTGAAAGGTGAAAGAATGTTCATTCACCTTTCACTAAGGGCAAGTTGCTGCAGAGAGTGGGGGATAGTCTCGGCATGCAGACGCAATAATTCGAGCTCCTGATATTTTGTTTAATTTAAGTGCTTAAAGTGCCTCATACTTCTGGAATTATGTTCTCCATAGACAAGTTTAGAAGAGGATTCCGTTGGTGAGACTTTTTTTTGGTGTTTTCTGGGATCTTTCTGCTAGATCTTAACGTTAATTATTCAACGTCTTTGTCAATGGTTAGGTCGCCATGCCGCCATTGGCAGGAAATTGAAGAGAGCAGTTTTCGGTCTTTTCGGAGCTGCCACGCTAATATCTAGCAAATTGTGACTGGGGAGGGGACCACCCGCTGTGTGTCAGCAATTGTCTGCTTACGTTGCCTAGTGATTGTCGCTTAACAAGGTCAAGAATAACGTCACGTGGCGACAAGGTTAGGGATTATACTCCTCCACCCTAATTGCACTTTTCTCCTCTTATGCCCATAGGCACAACGTCTCTGAAACTTTTCGCCTGATTTAAACTAACTTTACCATGTTTTCTGTGTGTTCCCCACACGTCTACAAACTTTTTGTGGCAGATGTGAAACTTCCCCCGGGCTTATCCTGCAAGAAAATGAAGACTGACATCGTATTTATCGTCCCCAAAAACTTCTAATAATAATAATAATAAAAAAAAAAAAAAAAAAAAGACCTTGTTCTGTTAATTTAGAGGTTTTTCCGCTTGAACTTTTCCTATTTTTTCCCACGTGAACAGAAGGCTACAGCCCAATACCGGGTTCCTGTTTATCATAGAGACTTGCTTCAACCATCATTTTGCTACTTTTTAGGAGAATACTAACGGCGACCCGATTATCTGGAAACCCCTGTTTTCCGTTTTTCGAAAATCATGTCCACTGCAGACTATACTATCATTGATGAATGCCAGGACTTTACTCCTGAAACTATCCAAACTCTAGGCCTACGGGGTGATACTGAGGCCTCCAGGCCTACTCCAGCCTCCAAGAAGCGTAATAAAAAATCATTTCCGAAATCAGAAATGGAAACCAGATCCCAAAGTGAACGAAAGGAACTACAAGACCGATCTTCCCAGCAAGGAGAAAATGATGATGAAGAGACACCACTGGATCCCACTCTGCCTGAGGGTCCCGTTTTAGAGCAGGTTCTCTACCTGAGAACTGCACTAGAAACTTTAATGAAGACAACCAACAGCAGAGTCAGTACAGCTCTGCGCGCAGACATAGTTTCCCTATGGACGAAGTTGGAAACCATTTTACTTACAACGCACCTCGAACGCGAGAAAGCAGTGGCTAAACTCGAGGCATATCTTGACGGTAGGGATAGTCAAATGCAACAGCGCGCCCCTAATTATGCAGACACGCTGAGGATTCCCAGTAATGCTGAACAAACAACTGAATCAGAAAACTCAACCAAAAGGAAAACTCTCCTACAAAAACCACATCTGGTAATTGTTAGATCTACTTCCACAGAAGATCATCACACAAGTGAGGAAGTAAAAAATATAGTGGTCGCAAATTTAGCAGAAGACCTGAAAATGGCAAAAATTAAATCTGTGCGTAAGACACGTAATATTGGTGTCATCATTGAAACTGAGACGAAAGAAGAAGCTAACAAAATCATTAGTAACCCCAAAATACAAACACTTGGCCTACAGGCTGCACCCCCGAAAAGAAAGGGGCCCAGCATAATAATTTATGATACCGAAAAGGACCTAACCCCAGCAACGCTCCAGGATGAACTATACAGAAGAAACCTCCAGCAGGACCACCCAGATGTTGAACCAAATGACCTCGTTTTCCCGAAATTCCAAAAAAATGCCAGAGTGGGAAATTCTACCAACTGGGTAGTGGAGCTTTCCCCCGCAGCCTGGAGAACAATAAGTCAACAAAATAGAGTGTTCATAAATTGGGGCAGTCACCGCTTCAAGGAGCATGTGGCTGTCCCCAAATGCTACAAGTGTTGTCGTTTTGGACACACGACACACACGTGTACCCAAGCTCAACCCACATGTGGACACTGTGCTGAGAGAGGCCACGACTTTAACTCGTGCACTAAAAAAGAAGACCCACCCACTTGCGCAAACTGCAAATCAATGAAAATGCAGGCAGATCATTCCATCCGGGACAATAAATGCCCTGTCTACACAAAAGCTAAGAGCACATGCCAACTAAGGCTCGATTATGGGGACTTACCTTAAACCATTTAATACTACCACTGTAAAATTTGCACAAATTAATGCCCAGCGAGCTAAAGCAGTCGCAGCGCAGTTGAGGAAAAAGGCAGATGAGGAGAACCTCGATATCCTCTTTCTTCAAGAGCCATATTCGCATAGTAAGGCAGTCAGAGGGTATCCGTTGGCTTATAAGATCGTTCAAGTGGACGGGGAGACCCCATGGGCGGCTATTCTGGTCAGAAACTCTGATCTCACTGTTACCAAAATACCACATTACTGCCTTCCCTGGGCAGCCTGTGCCCATATCATCACCCCTTTGGGGGAATTTTACGCAGTTTCTCTCTACTCGCGGCCGGGGGAGGATATTCTCCTGATTATTAGATACTTACAAAGCATCTCTCTGGAATTCCCAAATGCAAAAATCATCGTTGCCGCCGACGTAAACTGCAGGTCGCCAGCGTGGTTCAGTGAAACTCAAGATAGACGAGGCACAAACAACGGACAAAGACTGGAAGAATATCTTTCAAACAGTTCTTTCTCAATTCTCAACCAACCAAATAACCTACCGACCTTCTCTAGTACAATGTGGGAAGCCACAATTGATATCACCCTGGCCACAAGATCCGTTGCACAACACCTTTCATCCTGGACAGTTAGAGAAAGCTGGACCACTTCGGACCACCGTGTAATAACTTTCCAACTACACCGATCAGTAAGCCGACAACCAATTATGAGGCAAACTCTACATAGATTTGCAATTGACAAGGCAAACTGGCAGGAATTTAAGGATTCACTGATCATGGCCGCCCACTCTCTCAGCACAGTTGGACTGAACCCAGACCAGCACCAAAAGGCAATTGTAAGCCTAGTCACTGACAGCTCAATTAACTCTATTAAACGGAAGAAACCTTCTCTTGGAGCCGTACCTTGGTGGTGCCCAGAGCTCCAACAACTGCGACGGGAGGTTTACACCCGACGGAAAAATTTTCAACGCGCAAGACGGACATGGCCAGAAGCGGAAGTAGAGTATCTCAAGCAGCAGTACCGAACGGCAAGAAACGAATACACAGCCCTGATTAAACAAAGGAAAAAGCGCTCCTGGGAGCACCTAGTCTCCACAGTTGGAAATTCTGCTCCATGGGGAGTGGTTTACAGAGTAATCACAAACAAACTCCCCAGGGGAGAAGTCATCCCAGCCACCAAGACGCCACAAGGCACGTATACAAAGACATGGTCCGAATCTATAAATAACATCCTTGACGCCATGTTCCATCAACACATGCCACCAAGTACCCCAGAGCAAATACTACTATGTGAGGAAAACAGCACATACACCACGGCCCAAGTGGAAGACAGCTTCACCAAGGAAGAACTGGACTCCGCTGCAGCAAAAATAAAAAACAAGAAATCTCCAGGAGAAGATATGCTGGAGCCTGAGATCGTAAAGAAGGCTGTTGAAACCATCCCAAATGAGATCCTAAACCTCTTCAACCATTGCCTTGAAGCAGGCCATTTCCCAGTAGTATGGAGATCTGCAAAATTAAGGCTTATTCTCAAGAATCCGACAAAACCACAAGACCTTCCGGAGTCATACCGGCCCATCGCTCTTCTATCCATACTAAGCAAACTCCTAGAACATCTTCTAAGCAACAGAATAGAAATTCATTACTCCAAGGCTGGCCTTCACTCTGACAACCAATACGGCTTTAGAAGGGGATACTCCACGGTGGACGCCTTAGAGAATATCGTCAAAGCAGCTACCACTACCAGCCATAAATACTTCCTTGTCATTTCAGTGGATTTTGCCGGGGCGTTTGACTCCCTCTGGTGGCCAAGCGTCCTTGGCAGACTCCGGAAAGCAAAACTACCAGCTAATTTGTACAATTGTATAAAAACCTATCTTGCAAACAGAACAGTAACCGTCAGTGCTCCGTACTGTTCAGTCACACGACCAGTCTATAGAGGATGCCCACAAGGCTCAGTACTTGGCCCACTTCTCTGGAACGTGGTGCTCGACAGCTTTCTAAACCTCGACCTTGGTAATGTGCGATCGCAGGCCTATGCGGATGACCTGATCCTGATGCTGGCGGCAGACTCAAGAACTCAACTAGAGATCTCTGCAAACCGTGCTATAAATATCCTACAAGACTGGGCCACCCAAAACCACTTAAAGATATCCCCAACAAAAACCTGCTCCATCCTACTTAAAGGTTCTCTCAATATCAGAAGGCCTCCCCAGATAAAGATTCAGGAAACAACAATTAAGCTTTCCACTGAACTTAAATATCTTGGTATTCTGCTGGATAAAAATCTGTCATTCACACCCCATCTTACTTACCTCAGAAGCAAAATCAAAAAATACTCCGCACTAATAGCTAGAGTCACTCGTCGCGACTGGGGACTTAAGAAGAGGACCCTAGCCCTCTTCTATAAGGCAGTCTTCTTACCAGCAATAACATACGCATCAGGAGTCTGGTTCCACAAGGCGGTAACAGCAGTTAACAAAAGGAAGCTAGAGACCATTCAACGTTCAGTCCTACTAACAATCTCGAGAGCCTGCTGTACTGTAAGCACCCACGCCCTCCAGGTCCTCTTGGGTGCTCTCCCCCTGGACCTGGAGATCGTCCGCTGTGGGTTGCTTTATCAACTATCCAAAGGCAAATCAATCACCTGCCTAGACTACACAACTGATCCGGCGAACGATCGTAAACTAGAGAAAAAACGCCTTCTCACCCACCTACAGCAGGCCTGGCAAACCCGCTGGACGACTTCGACAAAAGGGGAAGTCACCCGAAGATTCATACCGGATAATCAACTAGTGTTTCCCCAAAGCCCAAACTGGTTTTCACCGGGTCTGCTGACATCTTACCTGCTCACGGGACATGGCGCAATAAGAGCAAAACTCTCCAGTTTCGGATTGAGTGACACCCCTCTCTGCCACTGTGGACAGCCAGAGACGTGGGAGCACCTCATGCACCACTGCCAACTATATGAAGACCTCCGCTGCCTCTTAATAACTAGAATACGTTTCTCACCAATAAACCAAGAACAATATCTCCTGGAGAGCGAGGACAACTATAAAGCCTTAACGCAGTTTGCGCAGGATCTTTTTACTAGAAGAAGAACATACCCACAACCTTAGCAGGAATTTTCCCACAAACTAACCACTCATCATCCATAATAAAGATCCTTAGATGTGTCAACCAAACAAAAACCTAACAGCTACAATCTGAAAAACTAATCATTAACTTAACCTGGATCTGACCACTGGCTTAAACTGGAGTCATTATCTGGATTTGACCACTCACACGGACGGAACAACATGTCCCAGGAATGGCGTACGAAGACCTGACAAAGACATTATGCAGTTTGCTGCCGAAACATCATTAGGCGATCTGAACCGGGTACCCTCATTCGGTTCACTTTCTTTCCCTTTCCTTGGCAGGGGATGGTTACTCTGTACCCTCCCCCCTGCCATCCCCTATCTTCACCTGGTGAGGCATGGGCCTGCCCCACCGACTTTTGGGGTTATCTTCACTATTGACTCCATATTTCTGTCTTTCACCCCCCAGTCTTCAGTCTCCCTTCCCTCTCTAGCTATCTTGCGACTAGCGTTTGACCCTTGCCAAAACTACACAAGCCCCACACAAAAATTTAAAAAAAAAAAAAAATAATAAATAAATAATAATAATAATAAAAAAATGAACTATAACCCGTATAACTTATATCTCTTTCGGTCTGACCCAATTTCTAGCGTTTCTCCTCCCCCCTCCACTTTTTTTTTTTTTTTTTTTTTTTTTAGGTCCTAGCCACTGAAATCTCAGGAAATTAGGTGGCAGGACCTGCCAGAGTAAATAGTAAATTTCTAAAATACTGGTGTACCTGGTCTGCCTCCACGAGGTATAGTGTGGGCAACGGTGGGTCTCATTTGAGACCCAACGGCTAAAAGACCAGATGAACAACGGTACAAAACATTACACACTACAATATCCATACACTTTTAAACCTCTGGCCTCTACAGTGTTCTGTATCACACCACAATGTATATTACGCGGAGATGGGGGAAACCCCTGGTGCCGTTAGACCCTAAAAACACTATACACTATACACTAAGGGCAAGTTGCTATAATGGATAAAATAGTCGTTGAGTGGGAGAAGACAGAGAGTGGTAATTAATAGACACAGCAGTTCGTGAACTGCAGTGTCTATTAATTCGGGGTTCGGTGTTGGACCCATTGTTGGTTTGTATATCTATCAATGATATTGATGAAAGTACACTAAGTGAACAGAAATTCAGGGATACCTACATAGAAATGGGTAGGCCCACATTTCGCTCGGATAAGGGCAGTACACACGGCGAGGCATTAAGTCCACTAGTTCATGAATGCGTTTCACAGGTATTTCCATCCATGCTTAACTCACCGCTGTCCATAATTCCGTTGCATTCCTGGGTGTAGGATCCAAAGCTCGAACGGACCTTTCCACCACATCCCAAAGATGCTTCATAGGGTTCATATCCGGTGAACGGGAAAGCCATTCCATTGTGGAAAAATCTGCGGGAATTTTCTTGAAACCATTTTCTAGTCACCACGGTTTTATGTGGAGGCGCATTGTCCTGCTGAAAGAGTCCATTGCCCTGTGTGTGTACGATGACCATGAAAGGATGCAGATGGTCTGCAAGGATGGACACTTAACCTGACCGT
The DNA here is from genome assembly GCF_048544385.1 of Mastigoproctus giganteus. Classification (NCBI taxonomy): domain Eukaryota; kingdom Metazoa; phylum Arthropoda; class Arachnida; order Uropygi; family Thelyphonidae; genus Mastigoproctus; species Mastigoproctus giganteus. The sequence goes on from NC_143579.1 coordinate 133,196,541, forward strand.
TGAGAAATGCATATAAACGTACCAGAGGTCCCAACATGTGCCAGTTGACTACGCCCCAGACCATTACTAACCGTCACCTGCCTGAACAGTTCCTTGTTGACATGACGGGTGCATATCTTCGTGCGGGGTCCGCCAGATACACACCCTCAAATTAAAAAAAATATATATATATATTATATTAGGGTCGCTCGTGAATGATTACATATACGCGTTTATGAATTATATTTGTAAATTGCACCTCACTCGTTGAAGTCGGCGGTGATTTGTGCTACTGTCACTCTGCTGTTGGTTGAAACAATGCGAGACAGATATCGAAGGCCACGTTCACCCACCACTTCTCTCAGTCCACAGCGTTACTGGCCTTCCCAGCGAACTGGTACACCTACAATGAAAGTAACGCGGAGATGGGGGAAACCCCTGGTGCCGTTTGACAGAAAATACGCTTTACACTTTTCACTAGTCCACAGCGCTGTCCACGGTAAGATGTTATTCCGGAAATGGCATATTCCCGATACATTCTTGATACTGTCGAACCGGGATAGTGCAATTTCTGTATCACCCCCGCGGTAGAGTGACCCATGCGTCGGACATCCACTATCATTCCTCTTTCAAAGTCGGTTAACTCACGACGTTTATCCATACTGATATCGAATTACAGTCTTCGTGAATGCAGTGATGCAGCGTACCTATATACCTGCTAAGAGGTGAGATCGTCCACTCGCGAGAGGGGTGACAGCGTCGCGTTGCCCAGGAACCAGGGATTCCATGAATCCTCTACTTTCAGTATATATCACGCTTAATATTCAAGTTTGCAGATGATACAAAGGTTGGCAGAGTTGTTAATGATAGTAATGACAGTATGCTACTGCAACAATTTATGCTACTGAGGCGGCATAAATTCAAATTGAGGGAGGACAGATGTTTGAAAATTTGCCTTTAGCCAGTGGGTGGTTGTTTCTTGTAAAAAATTTCCATCTGTCGTTGTGGACGTTGATAGCTTAAAAAAAATTCAAGGAAGAACTGGTTTTAGAGCGAGTGTTTGTGTGAAGTGGGATTTTTTTTTTTTTTTTTTTTTGTCTGATGCTGTATCAGCTTGCTTTCTTGCATCATATGCCTCTACTTATGCTAACGCTACATCAGCTGAATTGGTACTCAGAGTCCTGTCTGAAAGGCAAGTGCAAAGTAGTTTCGATCGTTCAGTAATTACTGTATTTAATACGGCGTGTGTGTTATTTTTAAGTATTTATAATTTACAATATGTATTTTATACAGCATAATACCACAACCATATTCTAATTAAAATGCCCATGAAACGTAAATATGAAGCGTATATATTTGGGAAGAAAAGTCCAACAGGCTGATTTAGAACGTAACCTTGTTATAAAGAGCCTTATTACATTATTATATCTGAGAATGGCTTCGAAATACGTGTTCTTGCTTGTACACGATGATTTACCTGAAACGCATTAATCGAGAAACTCTTAAGAATATCTTTAATTCATTGACACCGCTAGAACAGTTCTTATGTTGTTTTTATTAGGTTTTAGGAGCATCGGCGACTAAGGCCATGTTGCTCCGTGCATATTGTCTGTAAATTGCGTTGGAACATTCTTAATAAAAATTTTCAAAATAACATAAAGGTCTTAGAATTCGCGCATTTCCGACATTCAGAATTTAACAGAAATACGGCGGAAACGTTGAGATAAAAGGAGACCGTCTGGAAGGTTAACAGTTTTTGTTTGTATTATTGACACAAACAATGAATTTTATTAAAAATGCTCACTAATATTTGAGTCACTCTTGTAGTGTCATTTTTGCCAAGGCATTTGAGTTTTTTGTTATATACATGAGAATATTTTTGACAATATACAGCAGCTGATAATTCCAAGAAAGGTAGTCTTAATGTCTAAGCAGTTACGCGTAATCAGAGATTAGTCAAGTTTATCAATCCTTCCTAACTCAACAACTCACTCTGCTCCATTACGCAGGCGTTCAGCTTCTGCTGCATGACTTTACTATGCATATTTCCATGGGCACTAGTTATCTGAAATGGCATCTATGTACGTCTGCCACGTGACAATGGCCTAACACTCATTTATGATTTTACTCCAAACTTTCCGAAGTAACTTTTTTATCATCCTCATTCATTCTCTAAATTCTTCTTCGCACATCTTTCCCGAAAAATCACAGACAAGGGAAATCCAATGTTAAAAGCGTCTCCAACCACTCAATCCTCAAACCTGCAGAAAAGTAGCACACACTGAACTAGTTTCTATTTGGCATTACTGTGCAAAAACCAATATTTTCCATGTATGCACCTAATAGAAACTAGCAAAGAAAGTCAGTATGCCAGAGTAAATTACCGACAGAAATATAAACGGATATTTGGAAAGGGAGGTTCTTGTAACAGTTGTATATTGGGCTTCAATGTTCCGTACATTTCGAAGTTATGTACGTGACCATGACCTTGAGCTGTTTGACTGATGCACGCACGATTGGGATATTATTTTTTTTTTTCATATCAGTTGTCTATCTGACAAAGACACATCTTTCGCAAACAACCACCACCACCACCACCACCACCAGGCAACACCATGTGTACACCTCCCCACTGAGCTTAGAGTTATTGGAATGTGCTTATGGGAAAATATCTTCTTGGAAACGTCACGTTGAGAGAGAGAGAGAATCTTCTTGGAAACGTCACGTTGTTATCTACCCCAAACATAACACTCACGAATCGTCCTTTCGAAATTCTCGGAAGTGAGTTATGAGTAACGATTGGTCTGTGGAGCTTTGCGACGTTGGGAATACACCGGCATAAACAAACAAATACTTTTAATCACCGCATCAATCATTCCTGGCATAATTTCATTATAAACACAACAGAAGAAGGTGACCTTGAAACTTTTATGCCAGAGAAGGGGGTGCGGGGATATGGGGGTCGTTGAAAAATATCTTTTATGTCGATAGGGAATGTTAGTCCATGAAATGCGCGCCCAGTGAATTCTGACAAAATTGGTACGTGTCACAATAGATAACACACGCATGACAACGGTAACACTAAGATGAAGCGTCCGACAGCAAAATAGATTCTGAGAATAGGAAATATTTGCACAGGAAAATAACAGCTGCTGTAGAGGCGCAAACAGGAAAAGTACGAATAAACATTTTTTTCTGTGACCCATTTTAGTTCTTATTCGACATACAGGAGCAAAGAAGATAAAGAAACAAGCAGTTCGGAGAACTTAGTTTCAAGGAAAGCAACGTATACTGAGCAGCAAAGATCGATCGATCCAGAGAGAGATGGACTGTTCCGTATTAAGCTTAAGTACAACGGCATAAGGTTCTTCTTTAACATCCAACCTTATTCTAAATAAAGGTAGTGCCACTGGCACAATGCGTAGTTTATTTTCCTGTAAAAGTACGTATTATTTTAGGGAGAGCTGTTAATTGAAATTTCCAGAAAAACAGACAAATCGACCAGAGAACACACGCAACTTACAGATAAAATAAATATATGGGTAGATGTAATCATTTACGGGTGACCATAATATCATAATTTTTTTTTATTATTATTAATTGAAATTAATCCTGAAAACTGAGGTTTTTCGTCCAGCAAAAAACAAACAAATCGACCAAAGAACACGCAATTTATAAATGTATTACATGTTAGGTGAGTTAACTCGCGAGTAGACCTCATTATGTCAGGGTTTTTTGTTGTGGTTGGTAACTCGCACACTAGCAAGGCTTTTATGGATTTATTTTGTGGATGATTGTTTCTACAGCAGCATGTTAGAAAGGTAACCAGAGGGAGTAAAACTCTTGATCTGATTATCAGTAGTAATTATTCATGCATTAAAAATTTACAGATAAAGACACCATTAGGTGGCAGTGATCACAGTATACTGATGTGGGATTTACTTAAAGATGTAACAACCATCAGTGGTAAAGGGAAGGGTTTTTTTCTTTCGTAACGGTGACTACAGTGGTCTCAGAGATTTTGTAAATTTTATACAGTATGAGCAACTGATGACGACGTTACCAACAGCAAATATAAATGGGAACCATTCAAGAAGGTAATCTTGGAAGCTACTAGGCTTTTTGTTCCAACTAGGAAATACTGTTCTAGGTTTAGGCCAAAATGGTGGTCAGACGAACTAATGAGACTCGCGGCAGAGAAGAAAATGCATGGGATGCATGTAAATTACCAGGCGACACAGAAGCATATGGTCGATATAAGCTAGTCTGTAATCAAGTCACAAGGGAGGTTAGGCAAGCGAAGGCAGATTATGGCAAAGGACACAAAGAAAAACAACAAATACTTCTTTACTAATATAAACTCTAAAAGGAAGGGGATGAACCAGATTGGTCCACTTGATATCGATAGTTCAACTGTAGATGATCATTCTCAGATCGGTGCCAAACTAAATGAGTAATTTGCTTCTACATTCACACATGACGAGTTATTCAAGTAGCAGAAGGCCAGATGTTTATCAGATTCTAACAGGGAGTTAAATGATTTTGTAATAACTGAAAGTGAAGGAAAAATTGTTGAAGTTAAACATAAGAAAGGCACCTGGGTCGAATGGGATCTATCCAGTTATATAAAACGAGGTGGCAAAGGAGTAAGTAAACCCTTAGCATTAATTATGAGAGCATCCTTGGATTCAAGGGAAGTCCCCACGGACTGGAGATGTGCAAAGGTATGTCCAATTCACAAAGGGGGATCAAAGGGTGACACGAGTAATTATCGACCTGTTAGACTCCTGTTCCAGGAAAAATAATGGAGTCTCTGGTTAAAGAAGCTTTGCAGAATCATCTAGACAAGTCTTAATTCAGACACAGCATGGATTTGTTAAGGGTAAATCTTGTCTAACCAATTTAGTTGGATACTATGACGTGGTCACAAAGGAATTGGATGCAAAAATAATTTTGATATCATATACTTGAATTGCAGGAAAGAGTTTGATACTGTTGTACATGGAAGATTACTGTTGAAATTGGAGCAGTATGGCATTAAGTGCAAGTTGCTGCAATGGATAAAGGGATGGTTGAGTGGGAGAAGATAGAGAGTGTGATAATCGATGGACACTGCTCTTCGTGGAACAATGTTATTAGTGGTGTCCCTCAGGGTTTCGTGTTGGACCCATTGTTGTTTTGTACATTTATCAGTGATATTGGCGAAGGTATATTAAGCTTAATCTCAAAGTTTGCAGATGATACAAAGGTTCGCAGAGTTGTTAATAACAGTAATGACAGTATACTGCTGCAACACGATCTGGAAAAGTTAGGCAAATCTGCTGAGAAGTGATAACTGAAGCTTAACATTGATAGATGCAAAGTACTGCACATGAATAGCGGTAACCCCAGAATAACATACCAACTGGGTGGTGTTACACTCAGGGTATTGAAGAATGAAAGAGATCTGGGGATAATTGTGCAGTCAGATATGAAGTTTTCTAGGCAGGGCAGACAGGCTGCCGGAGAAGGTCATGGGGTCTTGTCAATGATATACAGGAATTTTGCGAGGAGGGATAAGGAGATGATTATACTTTGAGTACTGCATACATACAGGTCTGGAAGCCTCGTTTAAGGAAGGATGTAGAATTTGTAGAACGAGTACAGAGAAGGGCAACAAGACTGTTGGGGGAACAAAGGGGTGCTCTTACGAAGAAAGTCTTAAGTTCTGCAAATTGCTTCGTCTGGAGACTAGGCACCTGTGAGGCGATCTGATTGAGGTGTATAAGGCCCTGAATGGCCGAATAGAGGTGAGGAAATTTGCCTTTAGCCAGCGGGTAGTTGATCGCTGGACAAAACTTCCATCTGTCGTTGTGGAAGTTGATAGCTTAAATAAAATCAAGACAGAACTGGACAAACATTCTGAACGAATAGATGGGTGATATGGGAAGGATTTTTTTTAAAGGCTGATGTTGCATAAGCTTGCTTTCTTGCATCATATACCTCTACTAATGCTAATGCAGGTTTCTGTTGCCATCCAAACATGTGAATTGATAAATTTCTTTTTATACAAATGGTGCCCAAACAGATCCCTTTAGGACAGTTCCAGAGGTTTTCATTCAGCGCTGGATTCTGTTCTATGCTGTACCAGCGATGTCCTTGATAGCATTTTGGCCCGACAACGCACTTACTAGCTATGTTTCTATTCTTCTGTCTACCACTTATCTCAAAAGTAGTGATGGTTGCAAAACTGAATTCTAGAGACCGTCATATTATGTCTCAAACTGCTTCACGTTATCCAAATAGAAAAGTAAGTTCCGGTGTGTCATCATAAATGGCTCCAAAGCTACAGAAAAGGACAATTTCTGGTGGCACCCTGACCAGCAAAAAGTACTACTCATCTTGCTAAACCTCTCTTAATCCGAAGGTTGTCTGAAAGTTTTTGTGATGAAACCTGGAGAATTCTGAGGTTAGCATTCCATTTAATGTAAGATTTCAATATAAAAGATAGACCTGCTATGCAACAGATTGTCGAAGTATGATGTACTATGTGCAGAAAACTGTATCAATTTGGAATCTATTGTTCAAAGCTTTTAATACTCTGAAAAGGTGTTCAATAGGTTTATTGTCCTCGATCTCTTGTAGTTGATCATATATCGCACTAAAGGCCGGTCACTAAAATAAATAAATAAGATCTTTATTGTACAGTTCACCGGTACACGCAGGTACCACGACCATACAATACCCTTCACGGCACCATGCCAGGGGTTAACAAACGGCAGAGATAATAAAGGAATTGTAAAGATTAGCAAATTATATAAAAAAAAAAAAAAAAAAAAAAAGTACTCATAGCAGATAACATTGACTTGAAAGGAAAACTAATACAAAATAACAAAAATAACAAATTGTGATAACAAAAGCTTTTCCTCAAGTCCAGTTTTCTGAGAGTCTCTTGCCCCGCCATAACGATCTGAGATCAGTTGGTAGTTCTGGAGACCACGTGCAGATCTAGGATGATCCGTCTATACTTTTTATCATCTATGATTTTAAATAAGTCAGCATCCAGGGATTGAACCAGGTGGAGCTTCTGATAAGGGAGGAACCGATCTTTCAAATGTAGTCTCGAAGGAAGAGCAAGAAGCTTGGGAGTGGAGCGGAGACCTGGTTGGGGAATCCGCCAGCACACGGTGTCCCAAACGTTGGGTGCTGAGACTCTCCCGGCAATCATTTTTACGGTGAAGATGAGTCTTCTCTCGTGCATTAATGCTGAAAACCTGGTTAAATTCAGCGCGTTGGCCATCGGTGTTGTGCGCTGCTGTGGTGGGAGATGACACTTCCAGGTTGCCCACTTCAGGAGCCAGTATTCAGCGGCTTTTAATGGTTTAATTGTGGTGTCTGCAGCTGAGCCCCACAACTCTACTCCATACAGTACACTTCCAAAAATCATCATCCTGATATACATTTTTATCAGGTTTCTGTTGTGAATGTGTAGCAAGTGCTGCTTGGCAACCCACCGTTTCTTGTTGAATTTAGCACAGAGTTCTTCTATATGGTGATGGAATCGTAATTTTCTGTCGAAGATTACACCCAGATCTCTTTGCTTTTCAACGCAGGGGATCGGGACTCCGTCAATCGCAGGCTGAATTATGGTTGGTATGGGTTTAAGAGAGAATACCATGATGGCAGATTTCTCAGGGTTCACTTGCAGGTCAAAATTCTTGAGGTACTGCTGTACTTCTGATAAGGTCTTGTTGATGGTTACTGTGGCGTTTTTGGCTTCATCGGTCAAATTTATTTTTGTGAAGATCTTTAAATCATCTGCATATGATATCATATCTGTTCTATTGTGTATTAGTGGGTAGATGATAGCAGTGAAAAGAATTCCGGACAGGACTCCTCCTTGTGGAACGCCTGCATGTATTTGTCTAGTATACCTTTGTTTTCCTATGTACATTTGGATGATTCTATTCTGAAGAAAGGATGTCAGAAACTTCAATACTGGGCCTGTGATGTGATAGTAATTTCGAAGGAGTTTGAGCAAGGCTGGGATGTGAACAATATCGAACGCAGCTTGTAAATCAAGATATGTGATTGCCATTTCTTCTTTCTCCTCAAATGATCCAAGGATTGCATTAGTAGTCATAATCAGGTTACTAACTGTTGATCTGTTTTGCAACAGATCAACTGTATTTTAGAGTAATGTTTTACTCTAAAATACAGGCACGAGTAATGTGTATTTAGCGGAAATCCTTGGGAACCATGAAATACTTACTATTAGGTAGGGCGTATGCTGCGCTAAGTAGCTTCAAAATTTTGGGAGAAACTCCAGGTAGAGAGACGAAATGTATGCCAAGGCTACCACTGACGAGTGAATAATAAAAAGAAAACGAAAAATAAAGATTTATAATCCTGACACCCACACAGAGTCAGGAGTTCCCAATGAAGAGAATACGAAAATATCACCGCATTTAGCAGCCACACCGACTAGAACTATAGTAGTACATTCGTACTTCTATACCATGGTGTTTGACCGGTTGGATACGATGGCTCTTCAAGAGTCCTCAGGTCCCACCTTAAACACATTGAGCAAATCCATGTATAACCTTCATAAGTTTTCCAGTGATATCTCCATGTCCTCCTCCACCGGCATAGACCGCTCAGCAATGTATCTCTACTCTGAGGTTTTGGATTTGTGGGCGAGCGGGACATTGGCTGAAGCTCATTTGGATGTTTGAATGTGAAATTATCCGAGAAAGAGCTTTGATCTATGTTAAAAAGATAATTCTGACAGGATTGCTTTAACCGCGAATTGGTATAAGACGCCTACCTTTTCTGGATCAGGCAGTTTGCCCTTTTCTTTTAGTAATTTCTCCAAGAAAACTTAGTAATACATCGAGAACCTTGTGTGTAGCACAGCAGGTATAATAACCGTCGTCGTCAGATAGAGTGGAAAATCTGGTTTCGAATCCTGTCAACGACTTGAGGTTAGTCGGTCTCAGGCGAAGGTTGAATGTTTTTTCTCCCGAAAATTTGGGTTTTTCGTCCATCAAGCAGGCAAATCGACGACAGAATACAAAGAACATACAGGCACAATATATTAACACCTCATAGACTTTGTTTCTTTAGCAACTAACACACACACACACACACACACACACTCGCTCACTCATTTCTTCATCTGCTCGAAATTTCTCCGGGTGTCTGCCGACATCCGGAGAAATTTCGAGTCGTTTTCTATAGAGACTGTTGTTCACCAATCTGAGGGAATGAAAGTAGAGTTTTTCCAGTGAGTTATTCCAGATTTTTCAGCCCACATTTTAAAAGCAAGGTACGGATCACTGATGCAGATAGATATGAGTTACAGTACTGGCGCTGTTAAAAATTAAAATAATAATTTCATTCTTCTATATGTAGTCGCACTGATTTCCTGCTGTCTTTTTCTCTTTCGGTGGTTTCCATTTCTTTGTCAAGACAACATTTGCTTCTATATTCAAGCATTAGTTTCCACACAATGGAGATCTGGAATTCTTGGGTAACATTTGTGGCAATCAGCACCACTGCTCAGCAACGCGTATGATGAATCTGCATGAAATAGATGTAATGCCTTCTGAATCTGCATCTAATCTACACTAGCCCAGTCACAAAAGAACAGGTAATATTAAATGCCATACCTGTGCAAGTAGATGGTAGAGTAAACTACCTCTTCATATTATTTTTCCATAGGGCTGCTACAGCGACTGAGAAATATTTTGTAGTAACAAATGCAAATGATTGGTGAGTAAACCAAAGTGATATTCAAAGAGGTGATGAGCAGATTGATGTCGGTCGGATAATATGCAGTAAGGTGAAGAGACACGGCTCTTCACCTTACGTTACTGCACAGATACGTTTAACCTTCAGTGCGGCGTCAAACAGTAGAACCAAATGGAATGAAGAATATTGGAATCATGTAACGTTTCATCGCAGGAATTATAGTTCTTTTGGTGCTCAGTACAATTTGCTTTATTTCAATTCATGGCTCGATTTGCGTAACCCTCATTTTATTTACAGTCTCGTTAATAATTTTATCTATTCTCTCACTTTCTCTTCACTGGTAAATATTCTAGTTTCCCATCTTAACTGGATATTTCACTCCACCGTTTCCTTCACTCTTCTTCAAGCTGTTTATTTTATTCAATGAAATTAACATATCAAATGTACATTTCTATCGGTAAAATGATTTTAGATTACAGGCTTTAGATGTATTTAAGTATTCAATTTTTCGTTATTGCTTTTTAAGGAATTTTCAATATATTTTCATGTATATTTTATTTATATTATTATTAAACAAATAAATAATTACGGATTGTCTTTAATGATGAGAATCCTTATGAACTAAACAGATCGTTAAGAAATTTGTTTGGTTAGGCGAAAACAGAAGGGTTCTTATGTAACGAAACTGCACCTAAGAGGTACTCCTACCTGTTTTCAAATAAAAACATGAAAATTAAATTAGACGTGGGCCACATCACTCATTATTGTAAGGCAATATACAAAATCGACGCTGTGTGTTGAATCTTTGCTTAAGCCGCTTTTCTTTCATTTTTACAACATTGCACAAAACATTATTCCTACAGGAAAATGCTCGCCTCCATTCCTCTAATGTTTTCGGATAGCTTCTCTGCAATGTCAAGATGCTTTTCTGGTCTGCTATTTGTTTCATTTTGAGCATTTCTGGAATATGATGAGATAGAAACTAGGAGCAGGGACTAAAGTAGATAAACCATGGCGATTTTAAGGAAACTTTAAGTCAGGTATGAAGAAATATTCCTCAAGAGGTTATCAGGACATTGTCTGTACCACTACGCTTAATTATTTATATACCAAAGCTGAAATTTAAAAAAAAAAAGTATAAGGCGGGACAATTTTGTGACACTGAGTATATTTATTCATGTAAAGGAAAGGGAAAGGTTACATCTACCCCTAGACAGCTATATGTAATAACAATGAGTGTAAATTAAGTTTATCCTATGCCTAATTTTGCCTATTTTATGGAATGAAAAATCCAGCTAACCTGGAATATGGATAAATCATTCATCCATCCTTTCCTGAGAGTACTCTGCTAATACTACTGCTGAACAAGCATATTAAGCCCATACATATATTTCACTTCATTTATTTAAAAACGTTATTATTCCAAATTATCGAATTATAGATAACATCTCTAATAACCTGATACATTTCATCCTCTTCTTCAACAGGCTGCAAGAAAAGTCGGAAAATTGGCAGATATCTTTTAATGTACGAAATGCAAGGTCTTACACTTGGGAAATAGCAATCCCAATATAAATTATACACTTTGTGGGGTTGAATCAAAGAAGGTAGAAGAAGAAATGGATCTGGGAGTTATAATACGGGCAGATATTAAAATTTTTTAGCAGTATAAACAGGTAGTCAGGAGAGCCCATTGTGTTCGATAAATCATTCTATCCATGATTTATCGAACAGTATCCTGTATAGATATAGAGGTCATAATCCCACTGCATAAGGCAATTGTAAGACCAAATTTGGAATACTGTATTCATGTATAGAGATCTCATCTGAAAAAAAGATATTGATCTTCTTGAAACGCTCCGAAGACGGGCAACTCGCAGAGTGGGATCGGCAAATATGCGACCACGTGAAAAAAAACTCCGAATATGTGGGCTAAAGAGCTTGTCAGCCAGGCACCTTAGAGGTGACCTGATTGAGGTTTATAAGATTCTTGGAGGAGTTAATAAAAGAAATGATGTGCCCAGAGATGCACTTGCAGCCATTTTAATCACAAGACACGACCTTATATCTGCAATTAATCAATAGCCCAACTGGTACTGCAGGGATTGACGAAGTTCCACAGTTTATAATAAAATGTTTGAGTCCATATCTAATTGATCCCCTCTTAACAATTTTTAATAACATATTAAAAGGAGAATTTTTCCCTCCAGCTTGGAATGTGTACTCCATCAGGCCACTCCCAAAGGCCAAGCACTTTAGACCCATCTCTCGCTCCTCGTGTTTACTGAAGCTGCTTGAGAAAACAGTACTGAAAACGCTTACCACAAACATCCTCCCTCACAGGCCACATCAAATTCATTATGCGTTGCAGGACAGATCAACAATTATCAATCTGCTTATGACCACCAATGCCATCCTTGGCTCGTTTGAGGAGAAAGAAGAAATTGCTATCACATACCTGGATCTACAAGCAGCGTTCGATAGTGTCAACATCCCTGCCTTGCTTAAAGCTCCTTCAAAATTTCTATCATATCACAGGCCAAGTTTCTGGCATCTCTTCTTCAGAATAGAACCATCAAAATGTCCATAGGAAAGCAGACGTATACTAGGAAAATACAAGCAAGCGTGCCACAAGGGGGGGGGGGGTATTGTCTGGAATTCTTTTCACAGCCATAATTAACCTGCTAGTACACAACAGACCAGATATGTCATCATATGCAGATGACTTGAAGCTCTTAACAAAAATAAAATCAACCGATATACACAACAACAACCATCAACAAGACTTTATCAGAAATAAAGCAGTACCTCATGAGATTTGACCTGCAAGTCAATCCTGCAAAATCCGCCGTCATGGTCTTCTCACTGAAACCCACACCAACAATAATTCAACCTGCGATAGACGGAGTCTTGGTTTCCTGAGTCCAAAAGCAGAAAGATCTGGGTGTGACCTTTGATCGAAAATTAAGATTCCATCATCACATGGAAGAACTCTGTGCAAAATTCAACAGGAAACGGTGGATTGCCAAGCAACACTTGCTACATATTCATAACACCAATCTGATAAGAACGTATATCAGGACGGTGATCTTCGGAGGAATACTGTATGGGGTAGAGTTGTGGGGCTCGGCCGCAGACACAACAATAAAACCATTGACAGCCGCAGAATACTGGCTCCTGAAGTGGGCTACCTGGAAGTGGCATCTCCCACCACAACTTCACACAACACCAATGGCCAAAGCACTGAATTTAACCAGATTCAGAGCCTTAATGAACGAAAGAAGACCAATCTTCACCATCAAAATGGTCGCTGGAAGAATCTCAGCGCCCAACATTTAGGACACCGTGTGCTGGAGAATCCCAGCACTCCGCTCCACTCCCAAGCTTCTTGATCTTCCGTCGAGGTTACATTTTAAAGATCGGTTCCTCCCTTATCAGAAGCTCGATCTAGTTCAGTCTTTGGACGCCGACCTGTGCAAAATCGTCGATGACAAAAAGTACAGACGGCGCATCCTGGAATCGCACGTGTGTTCCACAACCATCCACTGATGTGAGATCGCTCCGGCTCGGCAAGAATTTGAGGGAAACTTGAATTCAAGAAACTGTCATGTGTTATTTCAATTTATTTTATTATTTTAACCTGATGTATTATTGTTATTATATTAACTAAATTATTGTTTTATTTTTAACTAAATTCAATCTGCTGTATGCTATTTATTTATCCTATTATGTATTTATTACATATCCGGCGAGATGATATCTCTGCCGGTTGTTAACCCCTGGCTTAGTGCCGTGAAGCGTTTGTAAAGGTAGGGTATCTGCGTGTTCCTAGGAACCTTACAATAAAGATCATATTATTATTATTAAAAAAAAACGAAGACGAAATTTCCACTTTCTAGAGAATTGCAGAACTTTGGGGCATATATTCAAATTACAGTAAAGTAGGTTTAGACTAGATTGTAAGATTGTTGTTGTTGTTATTGTTATTTGGTTTTTTAGGAGCATTAGCAACTAAGGCCATATTGCTCCGGGATATGCGGTGGTCATTCCCTGACCTTTCCGCATCCTCCGTATTTGGTGGTGACGGGCTCGAACCCCGGTCTAATCAAGAAGCGTGTGCTACGCACTGCTGCTCCTTCCCACCTGGCTACGGAGGCGCCCTAGATTGTAAGAAGTTTCTGTTAATCTGCGAGTCGTTGATTCCTGGAACAGATTGTCTACACAGGCAGTTGAGGCTGACAATTTGAATAAATTCAAAGGCCATATGGATAAATAATTTGTACTTTCCTAACTACTCGTTTTTTTCCCGGCAAGTGCAGCAAAAGCCTGTGGCTTCCTTGCACTACGTGGCTATTACTATTTCTCTTGGGTTTAATCCAAGGGAAGTGTGATCTACGAAATTTATATTTAATATTAAAATTAGATAGTATGAAACAGAGCTGTAATACTCAATATGTTCTACGTTGATAATAATATTAGTAAATTAATAAGAGGAGTTTACCTCAATATAGTACGTGGAACACTTCCGTATGATACCCTCCACAAATTAAAACGGAAAAAACGAAAAAATCGACAACTTACCGGTACATTAAAGTAAAATATAAATAATTAAATAATTAAAGTAAAATATAAATAATTAAATAATCAATTTAACACAATTCAAAATCAATTTAAAACAATTAAAATTCAAATTAATGCAATTAAAAGAATCTAACGAAAATATTCAAAACGATTTTCCTTCCTGAAGCTGACAATGTTTTCGACCAACTGTCGTGATCACAGGAATGAAAATTACCGAATCAGGCTAAACCTGCAACTTAAATAGTGATTATGTGTCTTCGCGCATGCGCGTAAAGGTCCACGCATCGGAGATCAAATATGGCCGCCGAACATTAACAGAATTCTCGTGTAATTTAATTTCAACAGTTTCTGCAATTAATAGTCGCGTATAATTACGTTGAACGTTAAGTATTTTGGCCTCGTTAAATAAAAAAGTATGTTTTTCGTTAATGGCATGAAAGGCTAATTCTGACGCTGCTGAACGAGAAGCACGAACTGAGGCTTCGTGTTGATTTACACGAATATTAAGAGAAAACCGCGTCGAACCTTGGTAAGACGAGTCGCAATCACCACAAGAAATGTTGTATACGAGATCATTAATTTGTGTTGCGAACGCCGAAAGAACCGAGCGATTGTTCAGTATAGTGTGTAACTTCCGTATAGGCCTAGCTATAATTTTAAATTCGGTATCTTTAAAGAATCTGTTAAGCTGTTTGTGCTACTGTTCAACATATGGGACAGAAATAAAGTATTTTTTGATATTACTTTTTGATATCAAAAAATACTTTATTTCTGTCCCATATGTTGAACAGTAGCACAAACAGCTTAACAGATTCTTTAAAGATACCGAATTTAAAATTATAGCTAGGCCTATACGGAAGTTACACACTATACTGAACAATCGCTCGGTTCTTTCGGCGTTCGCAACACAAATTAATGATCTCGTATACAACATTTCTTGCGGTGATTGCGACTCGTCTTACCAAGGTTCGACGCGGTTTTCTCTTAATATTCGTGTAAATCAACACGAAGCCTCAGTTCGTGCTTCTCGTTCAGCAGCGTCAGAATTAGCCTTTCATGCCATTAACGAAAAACATACTTTTTTATTTAACGAGGCCAAAATACTTAACGTTCAACGTAATTATACGCGACTATTAATTGCAGAAACTGTTGAAATTAAATTACACGAGAATTCTGTTAATGTTCGGCGGCCATATTTGATCTCCGATGCGTGGACCTTTACGCGCATGCGCGAAGACATATAATTACTATTTAAGTTGCAGGTTTAGCCTGATTCGGTAATTTTCATTCCTGTGATCACGACAGTCGGTCGAAAAGCATTGTCAGCTTCAGGAAGGAAAATCGTTTTGAATATTTTCGTTAGATTCTTTTAATTGCGTTAATTTGAATTTTAATTGTTTTAAATTGATTTTGAATTGTGTTAAATTGATTATTTAATTATTTATATTTTACTTTAATGTACCGGTAAGTTGTCCATTTTTTCGTTTTTTCCGTTTTAATTTCTGGAGGGTATCATACGGAAGTGTTCCACGTACTATATTGAGGTAAACTCCTCTTATTAATTTACTAATATTAATATTAAAATGAATCTGTACCAGATATTCCACCAAATCAGTTTGTAATGTGTTAGAGCAACTTTGGTTGCTTGTCCAAATGATGGAGACTGCAAACACGTTCAGCCAGCTCTGTACGAGTGTTTTAAAACGGCAAAAAATTATTATTAAAATCATAATATGATCCATTTTTCCCCTTTTGATTCCCATTTCCCTCCCTATTCTTACTTTATGAGTTAAGCGATTAGTATCGTTGACGGTTAACACGAACTTTTATTTTCAGAGTTATGAAGTTCAAAATATCCTTTTGTATTATGATAGCAAAAGCCAATGGCCAGCGATTTACAGAAAGAACAAGGTAAGCGAGTGCACGATTATGTACATTATATAAAATATTAATGCTAATGCTATGAACATTTTTAATTATTAACTGTTAATGACAATCTGTTCATGTTTAAAGAGAGTTGGTAAGGAAGCGCTATCTGTTGACAAAAAATTACATAACGAACGATTTGTAAAATGTAATCCAAATATACGTACATCAGGTTGGTGAGGGTGTACAGGTTCTTCCTTCCTTCTTTGAGGTTACATCTGTACTTGCTGCTGTTGAGCATGGTGGATAGCGGGTTAAGTGCTGGACAGAACCACAGTGGGCTCAGAGCATCTTCCTGAAAGATTCCTCTGATGGGGATTGGCCTGGTTGTGATGTTTTCGACCTTAATGGTGGTACTCTATTTCGCCATCATTTCTCCTACGAAGTTTGTCACTATCGGACTGACATTGTAGACGTTCAGCACCTCTATTAGCCAACTATGAGGAACGGAATCGAAGGCCTTGCGGTAATTGATGTAGGCTGTGTACATGTTTTATTATTATTATTATGAGATCATGACTGCATTGTCATTAATACTTGCACGTAATGACTGCTTTATCATTAATACTTGTCGATTCTTATGCAGCAGAGACGTATCAAGAGTCAATTAGGTGAGGAAATGTTTCTAAAGCAAAGAGCACTCTATGAGTCAGTACACATAGTTCGACAACTTTATTAGGTTCATCAATCCTTTTCATAAAATGGACAGCACCCTCAGTAACAACATCCCGTATTCGAGCCATGTGATATCAAATATGAGGGCAGATATGTAAAAATGCAGGATATATGCAATTCAGTGCGAAATTGGGCACGAAAAAATATTAAGTGACTTTGAACGATGCTGAAAAGACTTGTGCAGGTTAACAAAGAAGCCAGTCAATCACGTAACCACCCAGTACAAGAGCAGTAACCAAAAAGTCCTTTCAAAACGCACGGTTTGTTGTACCTTATCACGAATGGTTTTTTACAGCCGAACCTCGTTCCACTCCTCTCAACAAAAAATAAAATAAAATAAAATAAAAAATAAACAAGAAGATACTTATAGTGGACTCAAGAACACCAACACTGGAGGATTAGAAAAAAGTTGTCTGGTCGGACAAATCCCAGTCTCTGTTGTTGGGATGGCATGTTCCCACGTTGATGGGAGAACCAGAAAATTGCGAAAATAAGACATGAAAGGATAGAGATATATACGTAAGCTAGTGGTGGCGGTGTAATAGTGTGGGTAGTGTTTTCGTGGTGCACATTGGTCTCTTGAACCACTGAAGCAAAATCCGGATGCAATAGGTTATCTGGAAATTATATCTGACCGGGCACATCCCTGACTGCGAATAGTTTCTTCAAGATGATAGACCCTCGCGAAAAGAACAGTGGATATAATAAATATCATTCTCAAACCGGGTAGTAAAGGCAAATTCCATCCATGCAGAGGGAACTTTTATCGGCTGTTTTCACAACGTGGATGATTCAGTAAGTCTCTGGAGAGGGTTGCATATTTTAGTTTTGTTTTCGGGGAAACTCGAGGTTTTTTGTCCAGCAAATAGGCAAATCGACTGCATAATACCCACAATTTACAGAAACAATAAAATGACGTCTCTATATCCTTGGTTGCTTAGTCGCTTAACACACACATCAAGCTCATAAGGCCAGAATTGAAAATAACTGGTTCTGGGAATATCAGAATGAATTCAGCTTACAGAGATAGCCACCCAACCACCCAATCTTAATCCAATTGAGTATATGTGGGATGAGGTGGAACAACCTTTTCGGAGTAGAGAACCGCAACCATCCAATTGGCAAGAACTGCGAGAAGCAATTGAATCAACATGTCCAGCATCCCTGTGGCACGCTTTGGTCCCCCTTCCTCCTTTTTTGTTCGTACCAGACTAACTCAGGCTGTTCTGAAAGCTTAAGGGAGATCTGCTCCCTATTAGGTGGTGTGCCTAATAAAGTAGCCAATCAGTGCATTAGAGAAAAAAGGTTTTTGGATTAGGGGAAAAATGTATCCTTGAAACTGTTTAATGGCATATAATTCAGCCGTATGATTTCTGCATTCAGTAGGAAGTGATATGTTTCTATATCACTTCTCTAAGTCTCTAGATGTTTAAAAATGTCTTAGAATTTTAGTTTATTGCCAAAAAAAAAGATGAATACTTTTCATGATTGAAAAGGATGGTTGGCTAAATGTAGCTCAGGTTCTCCACTCGTTATAGAACTGTGTGGCGGTAGATTTGAGGTACTACTCTGATCACTGCAGTTATGCGCCTGAAAATTGGACGGTTTTTTTTTTATTGTGTAGTAATTGTAGTATTTTTCATTTAACAATTACAGCTTTAATATAAATACGTATATCCAGTAAAGATTTTAACACACATTTAATTACAAATGGTTTGTAGCTTTCGAGGCTAAACGGGTGTCTTCGTCAGCAAATACTAACAGTTAGAGACAAACTTTTAAAAGGATACAGTTGTGCGCGCAACGAGGCGTGCGTGGGCACGAGGTTGACCATTCAACCACTAGACTGGTGTTCATTGTTGCTGCATGGACGTGTGCGTTATGCTTCCAGCGCTTATCTAGTCTCAAAATAGTTGCCTCCAAGATAGAGTGTAGTCTCATTCCCTTGCTGCCGTTCATAGTTCTTGAATTACATGATATATTAAATGACTCTAGCCAGAGGCGGTGGCGAAAGCGTCGGGACTGGTCAATCACTTTGTAATTGAGCTTGGGATTAAGGTCATGGTGGGTCGACCAGAAGTGCTTCGCGATTGCGGATTGGTCAGTCTCAGCAAGGCGAATCGATCTGCCGTGCTCTGCAGGGAGGTCTTGAACGTCCCTGAGGTGTCCCCTATGTAGCAGTCACAATCTTTTCAGGTTATGCGGTATACTACACCGCTGCGCAAGAGAGAGGCGACCGGAGTCTTCACGTTGGAAACTAGAGAACGCAAGTTTCTACCAGGTAGCTGCACACATTTTATGTTGTATTCTCGAAGGAATTTTGAAATCTGGCCGGACATGCCAGGATAGTAGGGAATGTAGGCGGTAGGTACATGTCATGAGTTGAGGTGGTCTCGGGTGGATCGCGAGCTCCTGCGCTTGCAATAAGCACTTCTCGAACATGTGGGTTGGATAGTCACAATTGACCAAGTCTGTCCTCACTCTGGAAATCTCGTTGGGCCTAGCTTCATCAGTGCTGGAGTGGCTTTAAGCCCGGGAGAACAGGTTGCGGGCAGTGCTGTTGAGATGGCTTCGGGCGTGGCCAGATCGGTAGTTGGTGAATTGACCGCACCATATTGGCTTGCAGTATATAGTGAGATTTCCAGGTGTGGCCCACGCGTTTTACCAGGACATCGAAGAATGGAAGGTATCCATCCACTTCTAACTCTAAAGTGAACTGGATGAACACAGACTAGGAATTGAGGTACTCCGGTAATGTTGTTTCAGAACCACGTGGGATGACGGTGAAGATGTCACCTGTACCATGTTGTAATAGGTACAGGTGGGTTCAGGAATATCCGCTCTTCCAATTCTTCCATGGCGATGTTGGCCACGACGGAATTAACAGGAGCGCCCATGGCAGTGCCCTGCACCTGCTTGTATAAAGAATCTTTAAAGGTGATGACCTTGCCTGATAAACACAGGTTGAGGGCGGTACAGATGTCGTCAGTATACAGTGATGTTCTGCTCGGTAGGTTTGGGTCATTGTCCAGAAGCCTCTTGGTGCAGCTTACAGCCTGTTGGACAGGAATCGATGTAAACAGGGACACTACATCGAATGACGCCATAATCTCGTTCTCAGAGATTGAGAGCTCTTTAATAAGGTGAATGAACTTGCCGCTGTTACAGCTTTGTTTATATGATAGCCTGACTACATCCAAATATTATATAGATTTCAGAATTATAACCCTTTATGAGCGACTGTTCTAGTAACATACACTTTAGGTTTCTTGCCTTGGAAAAATATGAATGTCAGTTTGATAAAATGTGTTATGCATCGTCTTACCTTCTGTTGTTCAACTAAAAACAGGGAGCGCGATATTTGAACCAGGATGAACTACCGACAGTGAGTTTCAAGTGAAAAAAATATAAAAATGCGACCAGATTTTTATCGTTAATCATTCGCAAAAACAGTTATAGAGCTTAAAGCAAAACTATGGGAAAATGGCTCACTCTTGTAATTATTTCAAAACAGGTATATAAGAAGGTATACCAATACTGAATACCTTGAAGGTTTCTCCCAGTTATTGTCAAAAAAAAAAAAATTATCCAGGAGAAGAATGCTTTTCTCTATTGGAAAAGGATCGTTGGATGATTGGCTTTTCAAGTTGCGTTGCCAATGAATTTTTTTTTTTTAAATATAATTTTTTGCAAATATGCATCTACTTTACTTGTTAAGACATATGATATTAGTTCGATTTAAAAAGAGCTGAGAATAAATGAATTTTCGAAACCTTCAAGACGTTTGTAGACGCCCTATGATAAGGTGAAAAGGGTTAATGAGACATATGTCATGTGAGAATATGAAATATTCCAGCTCATTATATTGGAGATTTAAAATATTCAGATCCCTGAATATTTTAAATATTCAGGGATCTATCGGGAAAATATTTTGGTATGCAAGGGTATGCGGTGGCTGCATATTTAAAATAGAAGAATATAACGGGACTGTTGTAGTTAAGTAAAAGCTGACGTCGTGGTGGCAGCGGTGATACTCAGTGGGATGTAGGTGACCCAATAAAGGAAATATTTTGTTTGATGCGTCCAGTTTCGTACATTATTGTAGAGGTCCCAAAAAATAAAGAACGAATGAACGTTCAAGCATCATAGAAAAATAGTCGTATCAGCGACTTAGAGCATATTGCGCCGTATATATATTATGATTGTAAATACCGTTTTTTTTTTTTTCGATTTGCCTTTTTGAGTTACCAATTTGTTAGACGATAGAGCTGAGTTTCTGGTAGTAAGAAGCCGTGCCACGCTCGACTAAGATCGACTAATTCAGCCACGTTGAATTAGTCGGTCTGAGGCGAGATGTTGAAAATGTTGAAAAAAGTGTAATAAAATTTCTAGCGTCACTGACGGGATTGGAACGAGGTCCTTTTCCATCCGTTGTGGAGAAGACGGCTTATATGCACCGTGCTACTCGTTGACCGGGCTAGCCAGGTGGGTAAAGTGCCTGCTGGCAACCCAAAGGTCGCGGATTCGAATCCCGCCTCGCGCTTGGATCAAAGTAAAATGCAAAAACTTTGGTAGGTGCATTATGGCCATGGAAGCCGATGCGTCAACAACTAACAAAAAAAAAAAAAAAACCGTGCTACTCACAAGGAGTGTATTGCAAGTCCGATATTTAATTAAGAAAAAACATTAAACGGAAGCACCGTTCAGAAAGAAGTCAGCAAAACCAGCTTATCATCAAAAGAAATTCTTATCATCCATCTCCACCATTTTTCCAGCAAAAAAACTTCGGTTTACCCAAAAAAAAAAAAAAACTGGTAAAATGGGGGAAAAAAAGAAATATATATATATATATAATACCCATCTAATTGTGTGTGTGCAAATGTAGTTCTAGTGACAAATTTCTTAACAACATTTTAATCCCTTGGACGCAACACGCTCTGCAACCGGAATTTACCCAAAAGGTCTGTTCTCCTGGTGGAGTCATGGTCAGGGCAGCATAATTATACATTTATTATGTAATCAGGGTCTGTGCAAGGTCACGATCTGGAATCTTTCCAGAGGAAGTCATCTTGAGATCAAATTATACCAGCGAAAACACAATATTCCCAATCATTTCACATATATTACTTTCGTCAAGGCAAAATTTGCAAAACATCTTCAGGAATACATTAGATATTATAGAGAGCACACTCAGAATCTGAAAAAACAAAATCTTCATTACATAAATGCTCAGTTTTATTTACAATAAATTAGATTCTCTCAAATACTGTCCGCTACTTCGATATGAATGGCAAGCTTGTGGTTATTATCCAAAGACAGAAACGATTGATTTGTACAATGTGTTGGAAATCAACTTATGAAAGATATCGGGATGTGGCAGCCAGAATGTGAGGAAGCAGAGCTCACAGTTTGTTTTTCGTGTGGTAATTCATCCGACGGTTTTATGAAGTGTTTGACAGTGTATGGAAATAAACCGTTCGTTTATTTCCAAACACTGCCACTTTGTGTAATAACCAAATTCAATAAACTAACAGTTCTCTATATATTTATTATGTAATCTCAAGGTAGTTTTTATTTTACCATAAACACAAAACATTCTGTCAACTGATAATATAGAACAAGTGGTCTGTTTCTTTCACAAACTTTCATTGACATCGCAGTGAAGAGTTTTTAGTACAGTTCTTGATAAGAACTAGACGAAACACTATACTTGTGTACTTTAATTAGGTACACAGTGTGTACCGACCAAAGAATACATGCAATTACAACACAGTATACGAACGCATCAGTATATCCACTGTTTCTGTATAAATCTGCTTTTAAAATGAATAATTAATGCAACACAGCTGTTTTCTCATTGTTTTGTTTAAACTTGTATAACTGTGGTTGAGAACAATTCCGACAAAAAGTCCGTCACACTTTTTTTAAATATTTCCCCATTTTCAACTCGCTGTCGATGTTTCCCTTCCAATCCGATATCAAACTGTTTAAATTTTATTATTTTTTTTTTTTGGCATGTATTCTTTGTTTTGCGTATACTTCAACAGACATATATAAATTTGCGCATTAATTAACTACAAATAAACTAGTCTTATAACATGGAGTCCCTTTTTTGATTCCATTAAATAATTCATATTCTCTTCCAAACTGAACATAAAAACAATAAAATAAATTTTATTCATGTCCTAATGCGTTTTTGAACTCTGTCTTGTTGCCACAGACATACTCGAACATGACGCTGTTTTTTCTCTGCTTATCCGTCCATATTATAAGTTCAGCTCAAAATATATACCTCTATTATTCATCAACGTAGGATTTTCTGAAAGAGATGAATATAAAAATCCTGTGATGATTTTACTATTCGTACCTAACTTTATTCCAGACATATCTTAACACCGGCCTCATTAAGCAATAATGGTTTAATTTCGATGAGCCACAATTTTTAAATTTGGAACTTGATGGAAGATAGCACTTAAAACATATTAAAACAGAAAGTTTTTAGATGGGCGACATAAAAAAGGGCGGCAAATTGTACATATCCATGTGTATCGCGTCTGTAAATTACGTGAGTTCACTGGTCGATTTGCAGTTTTGCTGGACGAAAAAACCCCAGGTTCTGGGAAAAAAAAAAAACCTTGCTATTTGCACCTGAGACCGACTAGCTGAACCACGGAGTGAAACAAAGCCCATAAAAGTTCCTCGCCTCATCGATGAGATTCGAAACAGGGCCTTTTCTACTCGGTGTAGGGAAGAACAGTGACGATACCACTGTGCTACACGCTCAGACGTTGGAAAAATAATGATTTATTTATGGTACATTGTTCCAGATCTGGCAATTCTGTTAGTGATACGTCTAGTGTTTAAGATATATATCTGATCCAAAGATAACCCCTTCCTACACAATTAAGACATTTCAAGAATAAAGTGTGGATACAATATAAGTGTAATCTAAGCCACCGAGAGTTGAAGATTTCTTTTGATTATTTATTTATATTATTAATCTATTATTGTTTTTTACTGCATGTAACATTGGTTTCTGTGCTCTTTGATAGAAAATTCGACAATAACGGCCACGTGATAAATAAACATTAATGATAAATTACGATTACTCTTTAATTGCCGAGTGTTTTTTTACGGTTTTCAATTCCTATTTTCAGACTTGCGAGCAAAAAGAATCAGTGTTGTCCATAATCAATGGCCAGATCGTGAACTTAACAAACCGCTATGGCTCTTCCATGTGCAAGCTAGAAAAGCAGGATGATAATTGTACAGTTAATCATTGTCAATACCACAGGAGATTTGAATCTGCCAGACCACGGTGGTGGTTTATTGCAATCAGCAACTGTCAATCACAAAGGGTCTGTACAATATATTTAATTTTTTACTACGTTTGTGCATTACTTTTTTAATATGTTTATATCCGATCGAGTTATCTACCTGATATAGTCTTGAACAATTTCAAGGAAGTCATAATTTTTTTTGTAATTGACCGAAACAGTAAAAATAATAATGTCAGTTAGTTCTGTTTTATTCATCACTATATTTTAGAAAATAGTGCTAAATGTACTTGTTAATACAGAAATAAATAAATCTTTGTATACCGTACCATAAATAAATATTTTGATAGAGAACAAATATTTTCAATGCAGATAGCACCAAAGGTTTTACATTTTAAAAGACCGATTACAGAGTCTGAGTTAGAATCGGGGAACTGCTTGCAATACATGTTTAAACTGTAATATTTAAAACTAATATAATTACAGTATTCATATTAGACACATTACAGATTATTTCATATTTATTTATCGTTAGACACTTAAGACAGATATATCTGACTTCGTTCAGAAGCAATTAAAAAACCAAATTCTAAAAGCACATTAATGAAATATGTACATTTAGCTCTATAACTCTGTTTTGTCAAAATCTTGAAGTTACAGTTAAGGTTAATAATGCAAATACTGCTTATATACGTGAGGCGCATTTGCAAAAGCTCTCATTAGGACCTGCGCATCCAATTGGCTGAGTATATTAATTGTTCATACACTTGAGAGATGTACAGCATAATGCAAATATCGATATTATGCACACAGCTTTGTTGTTCTCGTATATCTCGAATCAATATAATTTCTCCAAACCACTATCAATAGTCATTAAGGCTTCGATTGACGGAAGCGCCTTTTCTGGTAAAAATCTTTCAACCAATTTTAGACGATTAGATGACAATAACATTCCGAGAGAATAAGTAGTCATTAAGGCTTAGAATGTGCCACTCGCATATTTCTCAGAAACATTGTTAAGACTTTAACAGGAATAATATCCTCACAATTCTCAATGAGCATTTCCAAGTACTCAGATTAGGTAACCTTTGCGGGCAGAGCTGGTCTGCTAGATCTGCTGTGGGTAGCTTGACAGGGAGGTGCTGATTATTATTAGCACATTTAAGTATCCAGTATTGCATAGCAAAAATTGACTTCAATTGGCTGGGGGTGGCATACTCTCAAATTTCTGCTACAAGATGGTTAAATGGGACCGTAGGTCTCAGATATCGAACAGTGGTGCGTCGACATCAAAATGGCACCAATATAATCACTGAAATTAGAACGTCTAGAGATGGCCTCAGCAGTGTTATTATTATTATTATTTTAGGGTTGTCCGTAATTAAATACATTAACCCATATTTGTGTCTGTAAATTGCGTATGTTCTATGGTTGATTTGCCTGTTTTGCTGGACGAAAAAAACCCAGTTACTGGGGAGAAAAACCTTGCTATCTACGCCTGAGACCAACTAACTCAGCAACGGAGGGAAAAAAGCCCATTAAAGTTCCTCTCGTCATCGACGGGATTCGAACCCAGGCCTTTTCCACCCGGTGTGGGGAGGACGGTGACGATACCACTGTGCTACCCGCGCAGACGCTCAGCAGTGTTAGGAACTTCTTCAAGAGGTGTGTTTCTATTTACAATGAGTTTCCTCTGCCTACAAGTTATTTTTTGGTAGGAATTTTTTCCCGCCATAAAGTGTGGTTCACGGTGTCTTGGTCAGTTAAGCCTCGAGCTGCCATGCACTTCCGTACTCCATCCATCCATGTCTTCCTAGGTCTTCCTCTTCTCCTTTTTCCTGGAGGTATCGATTCTTTGGATATCTGGTTTCTTGCATCCGTTTTACAAATTTGTACATGTCCATACCATGCCATGTTAAACGCTTTTCTTTGATAGTATCCATAATATTCTTTTTGACTTCCATTTACTCTCTTATGTTTTCACTCCGTTTTCTGTCTCTTCTAGAAGTTGTTGCTGAGCATCTCCAAAAATCCATTTCTGTAGAGAGCAATTTGTTTTCCCCTCGCCTATTGAATGTCCAGGTTTCCGCTCCATACAATAAATGACTTTGTACAATCGTTTGAAATATAAATTTCTTTGTTTTAGGAACTTCTTTTGTGAGTATATCATCACCAATGATTTCTAGGGACTAAGACGAGGTCAAACAGTTTTAGATAGTTGGTCAACCCCTTCAGCTTTTTATTTATTTGGGTATCAGCAGTGCTCAATGATGGCAGAATTGTTGTTAAGACCTAGATATCGGCATATATGTAGGAGGACCATATCATGTTTTAGCAGGACCATAACAAGATCCCCCTCCCCCGAAGTATCCCATCAAAAATAGACCGTTGATAGATATATTATTTACACGAAGATGCATGTAGAAATCTGTCCCGTAGGAGAGAGAGAGTTTGGGAAAAAGAGCCCATTTCCTTCTATATGGAAAACATTTTTCATAGGCGAAATAGAGTATTTAGGGAATCAAAAGCATCTGTATACCTGCATAGATTACCACAAGCTCTGTTTTTGCCTCGAAGCGATATAGCACTGCAGTTTGGACAGCGAAGTGTAGAGCTGTTTCAAAGAGTTTGCCGTTCGTTAAATAACAAGAAACGCTTCGCATTCTCCTTCACTAGTGAAAACTAAAGCAGATTTCAATAATCACCTTCACAAAACTGCCTTCAGTGCCAACATTGAAGATGAACAAAAACCAACGAATGTGAAGTCAAAAGAGAACGCACCGTTTTTCTTTTAGGCTAAATCTCTTAAATCATTGTTTCAATAATGAAATAACCGAATTCTTTGATCCCACTGTGAACCACACCAAAATGGTGTCATATCGATCAGAGCAGAAAATAAATTAAAAAAAAATCATAAAGCAGCAATTATAAATTGTCTGCAATTAGTGAATCATAACTGTTTATACTCTAATATCTTATAAACTTTCTATTTTGTGGCGAGAGGTCTTTTCGACAATTTTTGGCTTTGAATTAGCGCACAGTTCCTGTCTGTCTCGAGGATGACAGCACAGTGTCGCCATCTATTATTGTCAACATCACTGTACTCAAAAAGTAAGGTTACTTTTGTGCGTGCTCTAATATGGGATAAATGCCTATAATATAATATAATATGGCAAATATATAATGTATAATAGTCCATATTATATGGTCATTATATAGACTGGTTAAAATTGTTATTTATAACGATTGACGACCAATACATTTTCATAAGATTATATAAACGAATAGTGGGAACAGCCACCGTTGTTCAAGCAATAGCAAATATAAATACTGCTAACGTGCTTACATATTAAACAAAGTAAAGTATAAATATTAAAATATTACCGCTAACAAGTACAAATATTAAAAAGATGTTTTATTTTACTCCACTTCTCGTACAAACAGATAATATATTAAGAGATATGAAATAATTAGTAACTGCACTAATAATTTGCTTTGTTTAATTTAAACAGGGCCTCAAGATGAAGTATAGGATACAGATGACGAATGATGAATCTGATCCATGGTTTCGGCATTTTTCAGCAGACGAATTTTGTAAGTTAACATTCACACAGATGAAGATGAATTACTGTGATTAGCTTGCTTTTTTTTTTCATATTTGCTTTTATTTCGAAGCACTCGGTAATTCTGCTGTAGCCTAGTGATAAAAAGTAATGGAATTGACAGAATTCTAAAGAATTCTGTCAGTTCTTACAGCGTACGGTTTTTTTCGCCCTGGGTTAAAATACTAAACAATGCGCCTCCACCACAATTGAATTCGGTTTTGAATCGTCGCGTGATTTTTATTTTAATCAAAATGAGGTCTACACGATCCAGAGATCCAAGCTTCGTTGATGCCTTAAAAAGTTGATGAGCCTTCTAGAGGATTTGGACTTTATAGCTTTAGTACCTTTGAGCAGCAACGTCTTCTTTTCGCATCGTGTCTCGCCCCATATTTCGGGGATTTTTGATATATGTCGGTTATGCCACTGAGAGGGTTAATCAGCGATAACGTCTATTTAACAACTATAGATAAATATAATAATGCTATACTACTACTGATAATAATCTTATGAAATACACCATTGGGAGGTCGGAATACCTACTTTCATTTTCTCTAAATGTTCCTAAATACACTGGCGTCAGTTGTTTATGTAATATCGCTCAAATGCTAAGGACAGTGTTTGTCTACTTGATAAATTAAAGCAATGCTCGCTGGTAGCAGAGTGGATAATATAATCGTCGTCCTCTCCATACCTGGTGGAAAATGTCCAGGGGTTTGGATACCACCAATGACGCGAGGGACTATTATGGGCTTTTTTCCCATTCTGTGGTTGGGTTAGTCGGTCTCAGGTGAGGATACCAAAGTTTTTGACACTCGGAAATTCGGGTTTTTGGTCCAGAAAAATTTCCGAGGCAAACCGACAAGAGAATACCAGCGCACAATACAAACAAGGTCACAATTCAATAAAAAATTAATAACATTATGAGGTAAGAACAGAGTACAATAACCGCACTTAATTCAAAATTATAGTGCTGTGTGTGACAAATCTGCAATACTAGATAAATAGCGCTTTATTAAAATTTCCATACGAGTCAATAAACTACGGTGTTTCAAAAAAAACTCAAAAAAAATCAAGGTCACTCAACTTTAATCAACGGGCATTCAGTTAATCAGTTCCATAGTTAATCTGGCTATCTAAAATTCTTCATAATGAGTAGTCTCTTACACTAAGAGAAGTTACATGTCGTAACTATGGACCTCTATAATAATATTTATTAATGATATTTTGTGTAATCAAAACTGCCGTGGGGGAGAGAGATTCGGATGCGTGATTAAAGAAGAGGAGAGTAAACAGAGCTATATAAACTATAAACATTAAAAGAAAATTTTCAAAAAGAAAAAAAAAAAGTATCGAATATAGGACATAAACCTTGAGTACTTAAGAAACTTTTCAAAAGAAAAAGAAAGTATGTCAAGTATGCTAATTACTGGTGTTAATATTTTTATATTCTACATAACGGAATGCCTAATATCAGTTTATTTTTATTTAGATATTCTGCAGATGGATATCGGATACCTCGTCCTTTATGTCACTTTGGTGCTCGCTTCCTTCTTCGAAGCCCGTAAGTGTCCAGTGCCGTGTTAGTGTCGATAATGCACAATCATTGAAATTGGCCCACTTAGAAGGATCTGTCTGAAAATTTTAGAGAATATTATTAACGACGAACTTTCCATAAAAGTTGGCATATTAACACTGGAGCTACCACTCCAGTGTGACCACCACTACGGTCTTGTTCTTGTGCTAATGTTGGTGAGCAGTGATGGGTGACCAAGTAAAGGTAATCTGTTTTTCTAAGAGATGCCTTCACCACGTATTCAGTGTACAGGAGCAGGAGTTGAAGTATACATACTTAAACTTCTAGGTGTGCAGTTTCAATGAGGAGCAGTAAACAAGAGAGCATAAGAGCCTAATATTTATACATTATCAAATTCGTACTTATTTCGCATGTAATGTTTGCTTATTCTTCTAAGAAATACTTTTCTATTGACAGATCTTCTTCGTAGCCGTCACTTACTACATAAAACCTACTTGATTTATATGGCATCAGTCATTTACGAATCCATCAGCCTGATCTTTCTCTGCATATCGTACGGTATTTTTGCCATGGACGGCATTGGAATGCCTCTTTTAAAACTGTTAGGTAAGTTTTGCGTAAGTTTTCATTGCGGTTGATCTTGCTACCACTAGGCAGTACTACACAGAAATGCAAAGCTTTAAATAGTTATTTCACGGTCCGGCAGATGAAGAACAGCAACAGAAACTTTGGATCATCCCCAGTAGAATAGATTTTTGTACAGTTGATTCGTTCGTTATCATTGTTCTTTAATTGCAGTTACAAGATGTGCAAAGCAAAGTAAAGTAGATAAAGTGGAATATATTATATTTTATGTTGGTACCCGGATAGTTGTGATCCATGGATAATTTGCGGCGTTTATTGGGAAATCTGGAGAGGGATAATAGCAAAGTTATCAATTATGTTTAGTGTAACTTTATTACATCCCATGCTTCATATACTTTACAAAACTCACCGTTTAAATAATTATATTATATTAAATTATATGAATGAATTAAATATTAAAATTATATGAATTATGTCAAACTTTTGTCAAAATTTTGACAATTGAATTATGCCAAAATTTTGGCATTCAGGACATTTAATGTTAAAAATAAATAAAATTTCTGAAACTCTCGAGAGTCTCAAGAAACCATGCAGAGGACCATGGGTAGGATGGTTAGCCCTTATGTAGTGTTATTTATGTATTATAGTGGTATAAGAATTTTTAGAATTGTGGGGTCTCTCTTTGCCCCCCTTACCCGATGGCTCTTTACACTGAGGCAGCAACTGCCTCAGTGTAAAGAGCCATCGGGTAAGGCGAGCAAAGGCCTAGGGGGTATTCGTATTTTTTACGAAATTGGGAAAACAATTGGGTTTTGAAAATATGGCAAGTACGTAGAACGTATGGAACCCGCACTCTGACGAGCGCTAAGCAGCTATAGCCGAGCGGGGATGGCATAATAATATAAAATAATACAAATACACTTTTAGAACATAAACAATTTTTAATTAATAAATAGGTGGCTTTTTGTATAAAGTAAAAATTAATGTAATAGTGTAATGGCATAAGGTTAAATGAATTACAACTAATAGCACAGAAAAGATAGAAAGAAGTAATATATAAATAAATAAATGATCATAATCGAGGTACACATTATCTTATCAAGAAGCCACAACTTGACTAAGGTTTGTGGAAGCACAAAGTACATGTATTTCGATTATCCAGACAATTTAGTGCAAGTTCGGCTAAAGGTTTTCAAAATTATTTTAATTTTGCTAACGCTAACATTTTCTATTTTTAAATTTTATACATCTAAACTGAAGCCACTGCCATTCAGTTTAGATGTACAAAATTTAAAATAGAAAATGTTTCCAAAATTAAAATAATTTTTCAAAAATATTTGCCAAACTTGCACTAAACTGTCTGGATAACCGAACGTTGTGCTTCCATAAACCTTGCTCATGTTGTGGCTTCTTGATAAGATAATGAGTACCTTGATTTATGACCATTTATTTATTTATATAGTCCTTCCTTCTATCTTTTGTATCTATTAGTTGTAATTCATTTAACTTTATACATTACATAATACTATGACAATAATTTTACTTAATACAAAAAGCCATTTATTTATTAATTAAAATCGTTTATACTCTAAAAGTGTATTTTATATGATATATATACACAAATGCACACACCACTAACATTTTTTTACTATTTTCATTTCAGGAAAACTAACGGAATCCATAAGCACGCTTCTCTTCTTACTCCTCCTTATCCTGTTTGCTAAAGGCTACACAATTACGAGAGGGCGCTTAAGAGGTATCACCTGGTTAAAAATAGGTTCTTTTATGGGTTTATACGTTCTTGTGTATGCAGTGTTGTTCATATATGAGCAAATGGTACGTATATAAGATACAACCATAAAATAACTACGCTAATTTTATTGTTCAGCTGCAACAGCTTAACTGGGCACTTGCAGCAGTTCTATTAAAATGTCAGAATTAACATGTTTCGTCCTGTCAAAAAGATAAATCAGGCAGTATCAATATTCATAAGTAGATTAGCAATGAGTGGTTTCTTTATATCGTAAAAATGAATAATCTGCTTTTATTGATACCAAATTTTATGTGAAGTTTGAGAAAATCTCTAAGTGAGACAGTTTAGATGGTAAATTTACCATCATCCAGAAACCAAAATTTTTAATTATTTTCAAATTCAAAGACCAGAAAAGTTCTCCGTGATGAGCTACGATGAGGGCATCCACAGAGTGCACCTAAATGCCAAAAATACAAAGAATACGGCTGTAGCCAAACTTTATTCCATTTAGACATGAATTATAAGAATACAAAGCCAAATCCTACTAGAATGAATAGCCTGACATAACTATTTCGAAACATTACTAACGTTAATTAACAAGAAATGTAAATTACACTATGTTGTTAAGTAAGCAACAATTTACTCCCAATTTTCGGAAATAATTCCACTTTTCCATCATCAAAATATAAGGAATGCAGTTCATCCTCTTATAGAACAGCCAAGCGTGTACGAAACCGGTCTAAAAGTGTAAATATCAACCATCTTTAATAAAATTGTAGAAAGAGATAAGCATCTTTATCAAAACCGTTTCATGGAACTGCATTAAGTGACTTTCCAACAAGTTAAAACTGCTCCGCACAGATAGACAGAATGAGATTTATTTTAATTCCTAAGAGATCAAGTGTCATTTCTCTTCTTTATCTATCACGTCTCACGTCTAAAAGATTTGATTGAGATGCACACGAAAGAATTCATTATTCAATCCCTAAACGACTGACTGACTAACGCTTAGGAGATATTAAAGTTAAAACTTGAGGAACGACAAATAGGTAAAATTTTATAAATTTCTAAAAAAGAAAAGAAAGAGTGAGGTACATAGCATAAATATTTGTCGAATTTTTGGCATGGGTAGCTGCTACATTAGCGGAAATTTTAAACGAATTGGGAATCTTTTTCTGCGGTGTGCAGTCCTGAGTTCGATGCTTTTTCATTCCTATTACGTAGTATGTTACATGTGCGTGCAAAACAAAGGGATTCTTCTCAATGGATATTGCGTACAGTTAAATTTCGACAATGGTATCAGTATCTTCTTATTTCATTTCAGTATGTCAACAAGAATATTTGCAGCTAGTTCTTTCTAATTTCAGTGTGATATGTACAATTTTAAGTGACAATCAGATACCGTTGCTTGTCATCAGTACATTAAGTTTAAAAATATCCACGTTGAAATAAAATTTAAGTAGACAAGAACGACGCTAAATCTGTTAGGCATGCCACGTGGAAATCAGGGCACTCCATTTGAACATTCGTTGTTTCAACACTCGGCATGTACTCGCATTAGCAGAAAGGGAATATAATTCGCTTACGAGCGAAAGAGGAAAAAGGGGTGAAAAGTGGAAAAAAGAAGGAAAAATAGAAATAAAGATATGCAGAACCTATAAGCATATAATTGTAATTTCATCATTATAATTTTTATCTGCTGAAGTCTACAAAGTTGTTTAGTCTCGGAAAGGTTTTGAGTGCCATCAACTCATTCCTCAGTGCGCAGTTCCGCAGGTCATACGGTTTTTTCGTGTATTTTGCTTAATTTACCAAGCACAACACGTGCATGTTTAGTGTGCGTTCAAGGGCTTATTTGTATGAGCTGAGAAACTCAGAAAACCTAAAAATCTTTAAAGTTTTTCAATTAAAAAAAATGAACTCTTAAAGCTTTTAAATAAGTCTCCGACGGAATTCCAACCTAGACGTCCTCAGAAGATCTTAAATTATTACAAATAATCGTAAAGAAGAAAACAAATCTAAGTCAATATTGCAAAATGAATTATTTCAATAAAATATGAATCAAATAATCAAATAAAAAGTTGTTGTTTTTTTTTAAATTATTCAATCTGATTTATCTGTTTGCATTTCAGTATTTTGACCCGGGGCAAGTTCTCTATTTATATGAGAGCCCTGCAGGCTACGGAATTATCGGTCTCCGTTTAATAGGCTGGTGCTGGTTCGTTTACGCTACAATTTTTACACTTATTAAATATCCTGAAAAATCTGGATTCTACACGAGATTGTTCCTCATGTATACTTTATGGTAAGTGATGTTAGCTATGATTAAATTTAAATTAGATTTCCTTAAAATATATATTTGTCTGACTTTTTTTTTCTGTGACATAGCAACAGGAACTGCAAAATGATGCCATTACACCAATTAATGACATTGGACCTTCTTCGCACTCCTAGAACTGGTCGACTTTTGTGATTATTTTTCAACTAGTATGGTATGACTAGACCACCGGACATCCGGGCAAGAGGATGATCTGTTAATATACCAATTCATGGGAACACCTGTTCCCATGAATCTTGCAATTCAGTGACATTATTTGTTGTCACATGGGGTTTCATGTCGCATAACCTACTTTGGCTACAATGCGCCTAATGACATTATATTGAAGGTAACACGCGAATTCACTGAAATGCTTTTATTAATGAAAGCTTTTTATGAATAAATTTTTTTATTGTTCTCAATGTCAGCTAACTGCATTATTCTGTTATAATCCTATTTTTGCCTTCACATTAGGTTTTTGTCAGCCCCTGTAGTGATCCTAATAGCGACT
Organism: Mastigoproctus giganteus; assembly: GCF_048544385.1. Classification (NCBI taxonomy): domain Eukaryota; kingdom Metazoa; phylum Arthropoda; class Arachnida; order Uropygi; family Thelyphonidae; genus Mastigoproctus; species Mastigoproctus giganteus. The sequence goes on from NC_143579.1 coordinate 133,231,016, forward strand.
TTTATTGTATCCAAACATATGAGGGAGATGATCATCAATGGTGTAGAACTTTCCATTGCGATTTTGGCTCATCTAATATTTTTAGTAAGTAAAAAAATTACGTTATTTTGTTTCATCTTCTAATTTTTAAAAGGCTTGGAAAACATCGTCGTTACTGAATATACTCATGCAAACTTTGCGTGGAATATATATATATATATAAGGGTTCGGCAACCTTTTGTGCGATTTCAACCCAAATATCTTCAATTTCAAATAGAAATATCAGAAATACTGAAAACATTTCGATTTCACTATTCGGACACCAGTTTTAATCATTTTACGTGTCCAGTTCCTGGTTGGTAAATGTTTGTATGAACGCAGAATGACAATTGGTTTTAAAAGCATGACTAAGTATTAAACAATTTAAAATAAAAAAAGCTGTTTGATATATTGTAGCAAAACGGCATGACGAAATCATTAATTATGAGCAATTACTAGCATCATTAAGAGAGTGGAAGTCAACACTCTCAATTTTCTTAATAAGTGCATGTTTAGAGAGTAAGAATCTCACTATATATGAAAGCAAGTTTCAAATAAACACTGAAAAATATGACTGCTAAACAATGATCTTAACGGATCATCTTAATTTTCACCTTTATTTTCCATTTAAATGGCTTCAATTCATTAGATAGTCTGTCCATTATGAACTGCACATAATAGACAGACCATGTCTCCTTTCGCCCATAGTTTGTTTACAACTACTTTCCCTTGTTCTTCCGTCTTCCCCACCCCACTACATTATCTGCTCTATGCTTATTTGTAAATCTCTGCCATTCCTCGTGCACTGTTAAACCTGTTCCTGCTTTCTACACATCATGTTCACACCGTTCACAAGATTAGGAAAGGGATGCCTGAATACGTTTATTTGGTTTTTAGGAGCATTAGCAACTAAGTCCATATTGCTCCGGGGATATGTAGTGGTCATTCCCTGACCTTTCCTCATCCTCCGTATTTGGTGGTCACGGGCTCGAACCCTGGTCTAATCAAGAAGCGTGTGCTACGCACTGCTGCTCCTGCCCACCTGGCAACGGATGCGCCAATACGTTTAGCAGGATACTTTATATAAAACGTGTGATGCCTCGACTCAAAACCAGAAAGATTAACGAAGAACTGCAAATTATATATTGTTGGATAGAAAGAGAACGGAAGAAATTTTGGAAGAACTGAAAGTAGAACGGCGTTATAGAAAATAAAAGACTGCAGCCAAAAGTGAAGTCGGAGCATCGAAATAACGGAACAGGATGGATATTCAAAACAACTTCTAGTCTACAAAATAAAAGGAAAGAAGCGTGCTTGGCCACTGATCGTAATTAATATGCGAATGATATGTTGTAGAGATGATATGTTGTAATGATATATTCTTGAGAGACGTATGATGATGATAACTTTTTCCACAAACGTTGTCTTGCACCGACAGCTGCGTTAGGGCAATACATGACCTTTTCTAGACCTCTGTTTTGTTTCTTCTTCCCGGCCTTCTTAGTAAGTTGTTAGGTGGTACAACAGATCAATTCAGGCAAGGTCTACGAAAGCATCCCTTGTTAGAATATCATTATGGTTGTCACAACAACACTTCCTATCAATACAATAAGGCGCCTCCGTAGCCAGGTGGGAAGGAGCAGCAGTGCGTAGCACACGCTTCTTGATTAGACCGGGGTTCGAGCCCGTCACCACCAAATACGGAGTATGCGGAAAAGTCAAGGAATGACCACCGCATATCCCGGAGCAATATGGGCTTAGTTGCTAATGCTCCTAACAAACAAACAATACAATAAGAAAAAAAACTGTTTCTGTTGCTTTGTAACAACGATGTAAATCCGTGTCTTTTTCTGCTGAAAAGCTATTTAGTTTTACTCATTTCGAAATATTTCTGCATTCCAATTTTCTTTCACGATTGTCAATATACTGGTATCCATTAATGTTCACCTACCTTTTGCATTAAATATAAATATTCGAAATATTGTGAAATTTAGGTTAGTTATATGTATCATTATATTTTCTTATGCGAAGTGTTTAGAAGGGCTCAAACCTAAAATATGCACGGACAGTAAGTGTTTTGTTTAGTTATCACATGTATCCTGTGAGGATTCATTAATTTATTTGCTTGTAGTGTTTACCATATCTATGTGTAATCATAGATATTGCATGATTACTACACAGGTCCCAATTTAGTTATTTTAGGGTACAGGAGTATAAAATTACAGAGTCTATTGCGCACTCTGTGAAAAATAACATTTTACATTTTAAATAATTTACACAGGCTTTAACGAGTGTGGTGGTGTATATTTTCCGAGTGTCATTCACTAAATTAACTTTAATAGTTCCCAATGGTCATTGTTAAGAATTGTTCTTCTCTTTCAGATACTCACAAGGCCTGTTTCTACCAATAAAAACTTTCCTTACCACGTTCGCACAACCCAAGTAAGTAATGCTTTCACCTTCTTTCTTATTTAAGTTAGCATAATTTCCTGTTCTTCTGCAGTGTGGTGCTTGTAGAGAGACGAAAGTAAACGGAATACGAAATACAATTTCATTTTAGCTTTGTAAATTCAGTTAACTAGAACAGTTTTACTATTCCAGTTAAGAAAGAACAAAATTTCTGTTTGATTTGTGATAAAGTTAGCACAAATATCTGAGTGGTTTGTAATCTTCTAAAAAAAGTGGATTTTGAAAGAGGCGTATCAATGAAAGGACAACTATGACCAATGTACTTCGAAATGAGGCACTTTAAATGATAGAAACGGCTTAGCTAACTTTTTAATTCGAAATGCTACTAAATATACATACACAATTTAAATTTCTTACGTTATCACGAATTTTAGCGTTCAATTTGCATCCCTCCTCCTTTAGTTTAAAAAAAAATGGACATAAACACACTTAAAACTAAATAAAATATGAATGTATCGAATATGCCAGCTGGGCCAACAAGAAGGTTGCAATTATTGCATGGTAGAACTTAAAGTGACATGGGTAAATATTTCCTTCACAAAGAGACACATCGTTTGACAATTACACAATCCCCTTCTAGCACACATTGTAGGAAAGGCCAGGATTCGATTGCATTCAGCCAGAGGAATTTTGACATCTTTTTTTCACTAACCTTCTTAGATAATCATAGAAAGAGGCATATCAATTTCTCAAACGATGGCCCTCTTCAGTCCATCAAAAGTTAGTTTCGTTTGGGATTTGTAGGAGATTTACAAAAATGTGTGTTAGCTGCTTTTTAGACAAATCTATCCCATGTATTTTGAGACAACCAAGAGGCGATGCTCTCCATCTTATGTAGTGCTTTTACTCAGCACAGCTGCGTAATTCTTCTGTATTTTCTTTTCTTTTAACTATCTGTAAGTAGTATTATTAAGCAGAGCTACTAAAAACTCGTAAAAGACACGTAAAAATTCAAGTAAAAGGCAAAATAAAAATAGCTAAAAATCGTGAAAAGTTTAATCCATATATTTATTTTGCGTAATTAATATTTAATAAGTAAAAAAAATTCAAAGATTAATTCATTTCAGTCGACATATTTTTATCAAATGCTTTTCAACAAACCATCATTCTCAAGAAGATAAGTAAAATATGACACACTTCCTTCGTGTTATAAGATTTAGAATCAAGGTTGAGCTTAAATATTTTACCACATGAAGCGAGATATGACACAATTTTAATAAAGATACAAAGAAGAACCTTTTGTGGAATATTTGATGGAATGGCTCTCCTACCTGCCAAAGATGACCTCAGTAGTTCATCGTCCAACAACAGGCAAAACCGGTCATAGAATACACATGGAATACAGACAAATACGCTTTTGGGGAATGCATAATGGATGTAAGTTGGGCCATATATTGTAGGAAGTTTCCCTCTCAAGTCCATCCTTCCAACATCTTTGTGTACTCTTACATTTACTGCACCACATTTGTGTAGTCATTTGGAAGTTGTGGAAATCTTGTGAAGTTGTGACTGATTTGCCACTCGTGTTTCCTATGGCATATTTTCTTATCATACGGCAAAATCTCAAATTCTTTGTAAATTCTTAGCACTTACTAAGCATTTTCATTCTTTGCTTTATTACTTAACGGAATCCACCTCTACCATGCCATTATATTTTATACATATAATCAATGGAGTATAAGTATTATAAGAACTTTTCATTTAAACAAATCAGTGCAATGATAGAAAGTTCCTCTCCCTTATGGAGAGTTATTACGGTGGAATCTAATTGAAACAACACATCTTTTCCAAAAATGTTATGGGCAAAGCAAGAATAATCCTTTAAGATGTCAACCGCCTGGTTACTTTTGTTTACCTTTAAACTTAAAATTTTCTGATTACGTTGATTAAAACAATACTTTCTAATTTGTATCAATCGCTTTGTGTATTCTGGCAGATCGACATAATGACAGTTAGCAATGGAGTAGCCACGGACAATAATCTGGACCACTTCGCACATCACCCCTATGCCGTTACTACTGGGGGTCACTATACTGTGCCCGATTACGATGCATTGTTTGGAACCACGGATGTAAATAGGCAAAATAATGTGAACAGCAACCTAGAAATGGTAAGTAAATAATCGGTACTTCTGGGTTTATATTTAGTTGGCACCCTTTAATGTTTAATTCCCTTCCTTGAAAAATTTTGGATATTAGCCGGACAAACACTGTCTAATAACTAGGGCCTCAACAATCTGGAAGTAAAATAGCTTTGTCTAATTAGCTAGTAAATTAAATGTAACGGAACCGGAAATTTAAATTACTGCAAAATTCAAAATACTTTTAATTCAGCCCTACCCATACGCCTTATCTAAAGTCTTCATATACATCAATGTGTTTTCTGTAGGCAGTGATATTATAAGCGATAACTTAGGGTAAGCAACCCATCTTTGGTCGAAACGCAACAGAAATACTCCTTTGAGTCATGCATATTTCTGATTAGAAATATGCATATATGAATAGAAGATAGGGGAGGGCATCTACAATCCTTCCTCATTGCATCATATGTGAATATAATTAAGCAGGTCAAATGTCAATATTTCCTGTCAATTTGATGGATTATGAGGGGAATCAGCAGGATACTTAGTACACAAACCTGGCAATTTTCCTTCATTTTATTTTTTTAAAATATTTTTTATAGTTAATGAGAACTACTTTTTATAATTAATGAGATGAGTGCTCTTGAAATGGCAATTAGTTTTTTGCCTGTTCCTGTGAATGATTATAATCTGTCAGATGAGTGCATCTGATTTTCCTTAAGTTCATGTTGTTTCTGGCCTGGTATTTGGGATGAACTTTATTTTTCACAGATAATGAGATGATTGTTACTGAAAATCCAATTATTTTGCGTATGTCTCACGTTAATTTTGATAGACAAACAGAGTTGTTTTTTGCCTTAGATCGATGATGTTCGGTTGTAACACTCGGAAAAAATGTCCGGTTTCTTTTTATCTATTCAGTTTGTCAGAGTGTATTATTTTTTCAGCATTAACAGAGGCATATTGACAAGCAATAGACATTTATCACAGATTCTTCTGACAGGTAATGCCATCTCGTGGCTACAACCGAAATTAGAGGGTGAGCAGGGAGTGAAGTACTTTTGTGATTGGAAATGTTTGCCAGCTTGTTTGCTTGTCAGATGATGGAAAGCAGATACCTTCTGACAGACAAGGGCAGGTGTTGCCTTTCTATTTAGCTTGACTACCACAGAAAAGCACTAATTAAGTCTGTCAACTTTTGATATCAGTAACTATATATATGTATACATATATATAGTTATATATAACTGTATAATCATTAATATTAGGACACTCCTCCGTGGATGGGGAAACAGGTCCTATGCATGCAACACGCCACAGAACCTGCTATAAACATGCACACTGGGCTTCGAACAGACAATTGCAAAAGTGGGCATGCAAGATGACACGTTCAACACAATTACCTCAACAGTTCAACAGAAATGATCCCCTTAACAAATGCTAGACGCCGATTAACATGGTATAGGGAGCGAATCCTGGACTGCAGAGGAATGGGAAAACAGTCCTATAGACAGACGAGTCGAGGTTTGCATTCTACCAGTCTGATGGCCGTTCCTGTGTGTGTGGAAAATGCCAGGGGGAACAGTTCCTTCCTGATTATATCCTCCCAACAAAGAAGTTTGGTGGAAGCAGTGTCATGGTGTGGGGCTCCTTTCATGGTTTGGCTTCGGCCTATTAGACGTCATCGACAAAACCATGAATGCTGTGCAATACCAGGACAGCCTGGACAATTATGCACTTCCAACATTATGGCAATACTTCGGGGAAGGCCCCTGTATCAATAAGACAACGCGCCATGCAATACTCTCGGGTTGTAAGAGTGGTTTGAGGACATGGGTGTGGAAAAGTTGGATTGGCCAACCCAGAGTTTGATCTGAACCCTATCGAGCATCTTTGGGTTGTATTGGATCGCCGGGTATATGCACATCGAGATCGCCCAAAGAACAAGGCCGAACTGGTGGCTGTGTTAAAGGCCGAGTGGAGGAACAGAGGAACATATCACCTGACATTTATAAAAAGCTGTTTGAGAGTATGCCGCGTAGATTGAAGGCCGTCATAAAAGCAAAAGGTTTCAGCACAAAATATTAAATGACACAATAAAAGTTCTTTTTTTTTTTGTACATCAGAGTGCTGAAAAGACTTTTGTGAATTGGTTCTAGTAAGTGTTTTGCTCTTCTGTAAAAGTTTGTGTGTGTGTAATAAATCTTAGTCTTCTGAATATCGTGACAAGGTATGCCATCTTCAGTTCCACAATTCTAGTGTATATTCTGATATCAGTTTCATCCTCATCATCTTCAATTTAGTTAACATTTTGAAAGAACTTCACTGTATTCATCTGAATTACTTTTGCGATTCTGTTTCTTTGCTCTATTTATTGTGGATGTTTTTAAAAAAAGTGTAATGTCAGAAAAAGAAACAGAGATTCATACTGGTGAGTTACATTGAAATACATAGTTATTTGTTTGTTGAGCTCGACTTGACATTTGTATGTGGTTTTTTTTTTTTTTTTTTTTTTTTCAGATTGCGAATGTGAGAAATTAGGATTGACTGATAGTGGTCTCCTGTCTCTGTTTCGAGGGGCAATAAAAGCGCCTCTAAGTCAGCAGAATTGTGTTCTTTATTGTTATTGTGGTATTAGAGGCGACAGAGTTGGTGAATGTGTTTACGATTCAATCGTACACAAATTTAGTGGCTTAAACTATCATATGAACAGTTTTGAGTTATCAACTATGGAAGTATTTTCTGTACTGTGGTTCTTACTTAGAATTGGACATAATTTTCCAGTGACAGTAATTCAACCGACATTTGAAAATGGATTTGCATGGCACATTTTAGGAGGAAATTCAAAACCGCTATGATGGCAAGTTAAATTATAAGTGATTTGACCTTTTCTCACATGTTGTGGTTAGAAGCATGCCATTAATGTATAGATTTGTTTATACTTAGCGAGTTTAACCGTGGATTGATGTACTTTACATTTTGCATTCATATTTTGTGTACACACTCAAAATGGTCAATGTGAGTTGTGGCTCTTCACAATCCAATTATCGCACACAGTCTTCCACAAGGCATGTTTTTCTGACAGGCTGGTTGCTTGATTTGTTGTTTAGTGGCACAAGGGCTGCTGAGGCTATATTGTGCCTGATTCTATTCCGTATTGCAATTACCAGTTAAAATCTGTAAACTAATCCTGTCTGCTTTAAAAAAATCAGCTAGATTTGCATCGTCTCCAATCAGATGGGGTAATGTCAAAGGTTCTTGCAGTTGTGAAAGTTGTATTTTATTATAATGATTGCAATTTATTAGAATATGCCTCACAGTAATTGTAACCTGATGAAATATAAAAATAGGCGGATCTTTCCCATTGAGTAGATATTTTCTGACAGTATTCCTTTGAATGAATGCTGTGTTAATGAGCAAATCGGTGACCTATTTTGTGAATGCTTTCTAAATACGCTTTACAATAACGAAATTCTGTTCCCTAATCTCAGCATATGCAATCTACCACATGCAACGTTGCTCCAAGCAGTCAACTAGAGAAGTCGTACAATATCCGCTTTTGGAATTGCCGTTGAATTGATTTTTCCAGTCATTCACTTGCGCCTCCGTAGCCAGGTGGGAAGGAGCAGCAGTGCGTAGCACACGCTTCTTGATTAGACCGGGGTTCGAGCCCGTCACCACCAAATACGGTGGATGCGGAAAGGTCAGCGAATGACCACCGCATATTCCCGGAGCATTATAGCCTTAGTTGGTAATGCTCCTAAAAACCAAATAACAACAAACATAACAAACCAGTCATTCACGAAAAATATCTGCTAAATATAATTCATTTATCGATGATATTGCAATAACTGAAAAAGTCCAAAATAATAAAATTGAAATTTGCTATATTGGGTCTTTTCCCACATACTGAAGATCATTTCCTAGGCATGTTTTTAATACTCATTTCTTAAGACATCCTACAATTAAAAAGGTGTGTGATCTTTTCTTATCTAATTTTTTTTTTGAACGATGGTCCAATCCATCCTTTTCCGATCCTACCTTCCCTGAACTAATTTTTTTTGGATTTTCTTTCTTTGCCTCTTCCTTTAATTTAACTTGATAGCTCCCATCCACCCCAGGTGCCTTTTTTAAGTTTATCTTCAACAATTTCTGCTCCACTTTGCTCTCAGTTATTAAAAAATCATTTAGCTCACTACCATAGTTTAATACACCTCTGGTATTCTCCTCCCTGAATAACTCCTGATGTGTAAGTGTAGATGCAAAACACTCATTCAGTTTGTTAGCTATCTGATCAAGATCATCAACAGTTGATCAATCGATATCAAATGGACCAATGTGAATCATTCCCTTCCTTCTAGAATTTTACATAAGTAAAGAACTCTTTGCATCCAGATTACGAGGGCAGATTACGAGAAATCCAGTCAAGGATTTCTCGTAATCTGCCTAACCTCCTTTGTGACTTGATTACAGACTAGCGTATATCTATCATAGGCTTCTGTTTCACCTGTTAATTTATATGTATCCCATGCATTTTCTTCCCTGCAACATGTCTCATTAGTTCACCTGATATCCATTTAGGCCTAACCCTTAGACAATATTTCTTAGTTGGTATGGAAAGCCTAGTAGCTTCCAAGATTAATTCTTCGAATGCTTCCCATTTAGAATTTTCTGTTGGTAACATCATCAGTTGGTCCCACTGAATAGACTTTAAAAACTGTCTCAGACCTCCGTAGTCACTTTTACGAAAGCAAAAACCCTTCCCTTTACCCCTGATCGTAGTTACCTCTTTGAGTAAATTCCACATCAGCACACTGTGATTACTGCCACCTAGTGGCTCCTTTATCTGCAGATTCTTAAAACATGAATAATCACTACTGATAATCAAATCAAGAGTATTACTCCCTCTGGTTTCCTCCCGAGCATGCTGCTGTAGAAAACAATCATCCAATAAATCCACAAAAAGCCTTGCTAGTGTGCAAATGACCAACCCACAAGTTCCAGTCAATATCTGGAAAATTAAAATCCCCCATTATAAGGCAATCTGATTTACTGGCTCACTCTTTCTCTGCACAATTGTTCGTTGTACTCATCGGAGTCATTAGGCCTATAGCACACTCCAATTCTCAATTTTGCTTTCCCAGTGTTTATGTCACACCAAACTGACTCAACACTGCACTGTCCACCCACGTCAGCTGGATGCACTTCCTTAGATTTTATGTATATGTCTATCCTTCCTGTATACATTGTACTCCCCAAATTCCAGTTCTGCATTCCTTATATCTTTGTGACACCACGTCTGTGATATCTCAACAATATCTGCCCCTTGATGTTTTGGCCAGTACCTGAAATTCATCATATTTATTTACTACACTCCTAGCATTGGTGTACATCCAAGTATACATGCACCTGTTCTTACTCTTAGTTACCCTAACACAGCCCACGTATTTACTTGTTCCACACTGGCTCCCAGCAGTCCCTGAAACCCCCAGCACCTGCTTTCCAGGCTGCTGCTCATTCAAATAGAAGCAGTTCAAGAATCACTTTGACCTCTGCCAGCGGCTACTGTCCGTGTATCCCCCCCCCCAAAGCTAACAGTTTTCCGACGCACTGCCTCTATAGCATCAGCAAATATTCTTGCCATCTTTCTATATAAGTGTATCCCATCCTGTAGAGATGGGATACACTTAAGGAGATAGGGTAGCAGTTGAGATAGGGAAGGATCACACACCTTTTTAATTATAGGGAGTCTTATGAAATGCCTATGCATAACAACGCTATGAAATGCCTTAAGTCTGTGTAAAATTACCCAATATCTCAAATTTCAATTTTATTATTTTGGGCCTTTTCAGTTATTACAATATCATCGATATGCAAATTATATTTAGTAGATATTTCCCGCGAATAAATGGAAAAATCAATTGAATTGCAATGCAAAAAGCGGATATTGTACCTCCTCTAGGAAGCTCCAAGAGAGCTTTTTCCGAGCTAACTGCTTGGAAAACGTTACATATGGCAGACTGCATATGCTGAGATTAGGGAGGAGAATTTCGTTATTGCAAAACGTATTTAGAAAACATTCACAAAATCGGTCGCCGATTTTCTCGTTAACTCAGCATTCATTCAAAGAAATACTGTCAGAGAAACATGCCTTGTGGAAGATGTGTGTGAGATAATTGGATTGCGAATAGCCACAACTCATTCTGACCATTTAAGTGTGCACACAAAAATTGAATGCAGAATCTAAAATACACCAATGCACAGCTACACTCGCTAAGTATAAAAAAGTCTATACATTCATGGCATGCTTCTAAACTCAAGATGTGGGAGAAGATGAAATCAGTTAATAATTTCACTTGTTGTCACAGTGGTTTTTGAATTTTTTACTAAAATGTGCCAGGCAAAACCTCTCAATACATTTCCAAATGTCAATTCAGATGAATACAGCAAAGATCTTTCAAACACGCTAACTAAATTGAAGACGATGAGTAAAATCTAATATCTGAGGACGCACTGGATTTGTGGAACCGAAGATCGCACACCTGATTGTGGCATTCTTTGTGCGTGCAACATTTATTGTACACACAAAGACTTTAACTGAAGAGCAATAGACTTACTAAAGCTCAACAGTATGTTCAGCACTATTATACCAAACATTGAGATCTGACCAATATATATGTATATACGTATGTACATATCACCCCTAATTTTTTTTTGTTGCAGATGTAAGCGGGGATTTACTCATGTCAAAAGTTGACAGACTTAATTAGTGCTTTTCTGTAGTCATCAATCTAAATAGAAAGGCAACACCTGTCCTTGTCTGTCAGAAAGGTATCTGCTTTCCATCATCTAACAAGCAAACACTCTGGCAAACTGTATCATTTTCAATGACAAACAGTACGTCAACCCCCACCCACCCTCTATTTCGGTTGTAGCCATGAGATAGCATCACCTGTGAGAAGGAATCTCAGTCTCCGATAAATGCCTATTGCTTGTCGGCGTCTCCCTAGCCAGGTGGGAAGGAGCAGTAGTGCGTAGCACACACTTCTTGATTAGACCGAGGTTCGAGCCCGTCACCACCAAATACGGAGGATGCGGAAAGGTCAGGGAATGACCACCGCATATCCCCGGAGCAATATGGCCTTAGTTGCTAATGCTCCTAAAAACCAAATAACAAACAAACATATTGCTTGTCAATATGCATCTGTTCATACTGAAAGAAAAATAAGACAGACAAACTGAATTGGGATAAAAAGAAAGTAGCCATTTTTCCCAAGTCTTAGAACAGAACATAATCGATCTAAGAAAAAACAACTCTTTATCTAACAGAATTAATCCCGGACATTCAAAGGATAATTGGCATTTCAATAACAATCATCTCATTAACTGAAAAATAAAGTTAATCCCAGATAACAGTACACAAAGAATACCAACCTAAGGAAAAAACAGTTGTACTTCTCTGGCACAGTACAATTCCTCTGTCACAGAGAATTATTACCCTTTCAGTCAAGTTTACACACTATCTCATTAACTGTGAAAAACAAAGTTAATCGCAGATATCAGGACATAAACAACATCAACCTAAGGAAACACATGCACTCATCTGATAGAATATAATCCATAAATCACAGGGACATTTTTCATTTGTGTGAAACTCTAACTTAGTTACCTCCTGGCTCCGCACATATGCAACTAATTCTCAGCTGTGATTGTATCAGAAACCTCTTTGGTTAGTATGTTATCAACAGAGATACAGCCATCTTGTGAACACAGACCTCATGAGAAAATAAAAGAAAGGACCCTTAGACTCACAGCGGGGACAATGTCTCTGCCCCCATCTCGAGAAGGTAATCGCCCTCTTTAGGAAATATGTACCCATTAACATGGCTGAAAATCAAATAAACAAAACAACACAACAATTCCAACTATTTAAGCTTATGGAGCGAGCATCTGTCATTCTGGCCCTGCTCGAGGCCCAACTTAAGTCTGGAGGGAGAAAGGAGACCCGCTCTCTTCTACATACAATATTTCGGCAATTTCAATCTGCAATTACTCATTATAATCTATAAAACGTAATGAATTTTCAATTCATTTAGACTTGAGAATCACCCTGGTCAATCAATAACATCTGAAAACTGCATAAAACTCAAGTCCACAGTCCATTTTTCTTAATAAATCTTATGTTAAGGAAACAACCTTATGTCTAATGCCCTAGCATACTATGGGCATGTCTTATCCACTGCATTGTGCTCAGAGAAACTTTCTCCGCAACAGTTAGCGCAAGGAGATTCATTTGTCTCACTCTTTAGATGAATGGTCCAACCCAGCACAATTGCTGCAGAACACATTTTTACAATAGCATCTGGCCACATGATCAAAAGCCATACATTAACATTAGCATTAGTTGAGGCATATGATGCAAGAAAGGAAACTTATACAGCGTCAGCCAAAAAAAAAAACTTCCCATTTCGCCCATCCGGTCACTCCAAATGTCTGTTTAGTTCAGCCTTAACTTTATTTAAGCTATCAACTTCCACAACAACAGAAGAAAGTCTGTTCCAGCAATTAACTTCCTGCTGGCTAAAGGCAAATTTCCGCACATCTATTCTACAACTGTCTTTCCTAAATTTGAATCTATGCCCTCCTCAGGTTCTCAATCTGAGCAAGCGGAAGTATCCCGTCAGCAATGAGCCTGCTCAAACCATTCAAGACCTTATACACCTCAATCAGATCACCCCGCAAGTACCTAGTCTCCAGATGCTGTAACTTGCAGAACTTCAGCCTTTCTTCGCATGCGCACCCCTTTATTCCTCTCACCAATCTTGTTGCCCTTCTCTGTACTCGTTCTAGCAACTCTACATCCCACCTAAAATGAGGCCTCGAGACCAGTACGCAGTACTCAAAGTGTGGCCTGACCATTGCCTTATACAAAGGGATATCACCTCCTTGACTTTGTTAGCAAAGACATTCATATAATATGTTAAGGGAACGCATATGACTTTTTAACTGACGTAAGTGATTTCAGATGGCCCTTTGTTTAGCCTGTCCTTTGTACCATGCATCCTCCTTTTTACTCCCTTTTTCTTTTTTTTTTTTTTCAGCCTTTTTTTGGCCTGAAACAAAAGAAGTCTTATCGTCGCATTTACCATAAACTTAAAGATAAGGAAGGAAGAAGTTAGTGTCTCGAATAATTATAAAATTCCTATGAGTGTAGAATTATTTGTAGCATGTGAATACTGTGTTGGCATCAAAACATTTTGCAAATGTGCCTTAGAACATTGAAGAATTATATTTAAGATTTATATACATAAAATTTTAAATAATACCATTTACATAATAAATTTCTTCCATATATTTAACTTTATTCCTCACAGAATTTTACGATTACAAAAATTATTTCATCCGACTATGGATGCAATAGTCCTACCGGTAATAACAGATAGGACAATACTTTTCTCACATACAATGTTTTGTTTGTTTTTTTTTTTTTTAATCAGCAAAATTACTTCAGTATACATAATATTAAAATGAGTCTTTTATTGGCATTTTAAAATTATTAACATTGCTTGCTATCTTGTATGTACAGTTATGATCTTCAAAATATATTTAAAACACATGAACTGTATAGAGGTTTATCATGTATAGCAAAAAACAAATTTTAAAAAGAAATTGTGGACCTAAAATCAGATTTTATAAAATTAAATTTAGCGAAACAAATTATAAAGCCTTAAGTTTTAGATTTTTTCCACAGATACACTGTGCTGCCACTTTATTAGGTACACCACTGCTGTGCACACAAATGGTTTGTCCCACAACGTTGCAAGTCACATGATCACAGTTGTGGATGTAAATACAGCACAACAACCTTTCTAGTATCAGTAGCAAGAATGGGAGTGATCTAACGGACTTCGATCGTGGCATGGTAGTAGTAAGTGCAAGACGTGCTGGACAAAGCATCTCTGAAGCGGCAGTTCTCCTGCACTTTTTTTTTTTTTTTTTTTCACGCACCACAGTTTCAAGTGTGTATCGATAATTGTGCAACGAACAAAAAACACCTCTCAAAGGCACTCCTGTGGAAGAAAATCGCTTGTTGATGAGAGAGAGGTCAGAGGAGGATGGCTATAATTGTGCAAGCGTCGTCACATCAGAATACAACCTTGGTACGCAGAACAAAATATCGCAACGGACTACTAGTCGCTCTTTGTCGCGAATAGGCTACAACAGCCGATGGGCACATCGCGTACCTTTGTTATCAATGAAGAACAAGTGAGCACGCCTCCTGTGGGCACAGCAACACCAGCACTGAACTATCGAGGATTGGAAAACAGTTGCTTGGTCTGACGAGTCGAAGTTCCTGGTGCATCATGTTGATGGCAGGCTCAGAATTTGGCGAAAACAACATGAATCCATGGACCCGTCATGTCTGACGACTACTGTGCAAGGTGGTGGGGGCAGTGTTATGTTATGGAGAATGTTTTCTTGGCACACATTGGGTCCATTGATACCCATAGATTCACGTCTGAATGCCACATCATATCTAAACATCGTTGCTGACCAAGTGCATCCGTTCATGTTGACAGTTTATCCTCAGTCAGATGGTTACTTCCAGCAGGATAATGCGCCGGTGCACAAAGCCCGAATCACTATGGAATGGTTCCAGGAACATGACAATGACTTTGCTTTGCTGCAGTGGCCCACTCAGTCTGCGGATCTGAATCCTATTGAACATTTTTGGGATGAGCTGCAAAGGGCTGTTCGCTGCAGGCCTACACCTCCATCGAATCTCAAGGAACTGCATGACACACCTCATGTCTGCATGGTACTCCATTCCTGCACAACATTTTCAGCATCTTGTTCAATCCATGCCTAGATGAATTCGGGCTGTTTTGAAGGCTAAAGGAGACTCAGCACGCTACTAGGTAGGTGTAACTAATAAAGTTGCAGCAAAGTGTATGTATTAACCTTGAGGTATGCGGGGGCGGATAAATAAATACAGTAAATATGCTTATACTAGTCGTTTTGACTATTGCTGTATTTGTAGAAACTGTGCTGTGCTGCCATCTACCCCGAACTGTAAAAACTAAACATGAATTGGGCAAATTTTCGTCTTAACACGAGTTGGCAGAACGAGAACTAGTATTATTAGATATAAATTGATGAAAACCTTTACTTTCAAAACAATGGATTTTTTTTTAATCTATCTCTCTCCCAGTATAGGAGAAACTCAATTAAATTCAATTAATTTGCTTTAACTGATCTTCAATACATATATTTCTTAATACAATTAATCAATCAATTCTCATTTTATATTTTTTAATTAGTCGCCTAACATTTGTAAGTTTTGCAGTTTAATTTATGAGCATCCACAATATTTCGCAAAACTTGAGCAAAAGCACGTAAGCAATTTTCTTAAAACAATGCGTGCGATTTGATATGTGAATAATCCCAGGGATTAAAGTAGTATTATTATTATTTTTATTTCTATTTTATTTATTTTTTATTATTTCTATTTTATTTATTTTTTATTATTTCTATTTTATTTATTTTTTATATTTCTTCCTTTTTTTTTTGCAAATAACAAAAATCTCATATTCATTAATAATAAAAGTTTAATTATGTAGTGCATGAATAAAAATTTTGCGTTGATTTTTTACTCATGAAAAAATATTTCATACAGACATCAAATATAAGATGTCCTTCTTATATTAAATAGAAGATGTCTCTAATAGGAGACTATTAGAGGAGATGTGGGTGAAAAGAATTTCTTTAAGCGATCGCGCAATTCGCTATTTTGGGCTAAATGTAATAAGAGTGTAATAAAACATTTTTACCAAACACACAAACAGGTGTGTTAATTATATTCTTCACAACTTTTCTTATAATGGTAGCATAATAAACGAAAAAGAACCCCAAAGTCTCGGGTATTCCTTGATATTAAAAATATAATTTAACTTTTCAGTAACTAGGGTAATGAAAGCAAAATTTACCTTAATTAGGGTGATTCAGATTAACTTAATGAAAAGTATTCCACATCGAAGCCAGTTTGCTGCCTATTATTAAATTCGTTTTTTTTTTTTTTTTTTTTTGAAATTGCAATATGACTATTGTATTTCGGGAATTATTTTATCTTTCGAATATGACAATGTGCGTACCTATAAAATGACATTTCCTTCGGAACAGTGAGTGTCGTTGTACATAACAAATCTTTACCAGCACGATTTTAAAGTTGTTAGAAGGGAGCCTTCTACATATTTCGTCCAACCTCATATTTCTCCGCCATGTTTGAAGCAACAACCTTTAAGCAATTGTTTTATTGTTTTTTTTTTTCCCTCGGATAATGAAAATAAAACCTTGTGGTGTGAATTCTGTTGCACAAGGAGGATGCTCTAACCCTGTTATTTCATGTTTAGTGAAGTATTGTTAACTATGACGGCCGCTGTAGCTGAGTGGTCAGACGCGCGGGTGCATAAGTACACGTGCATTGAGTGACCTGGGCACAAGCCCATGACTGCTGAATACGATGCTGTTTCTTGTACTCTCTCTACCTTGTGAACTCTTCTGACCGTGTGGTCATCCCGGAGTATAAACAGAAAATTTATTTATTTAAACTTGATGTACCTGCAGGTGCATTTCTTCGGTATTTTCTTTGCTTTGTCAAGGGGGGTGTTACGGCGCCAGATATTGGGGGAAGGTGAATAGCTAATTAAAGTCACGGCGGCAGATGTTAGGGGGGTGAATTAGCCAGTGTAAGGGTGCGGCGACTATGTTATTGGAGAATTACGGCCCCTTGTGTGATGCTAAATGAAGATAGGGAGTTCAGGTGCTCCTAATATTTTTCGCTATCAGTGCACTTAAGCTCTGACCATTCCTCTAGCTTAATATATCCGTCTAGTGGTAAAATAGGACAATAATCTCGTATATCCTGAATATTTTAAAAGGGGATCACCCCACCAATAAAATATCACGATTTGGATTAGCGTTGTGTTTTTAATTAAAGACTTCAGTTATGCAAATTAGCTTAAAATCTCTAACGCCGCAAAAAATCTTTCTTGATTCTACAACTAGTTTTTCTCTGGTGTTGATGAAGAGTTAGCAGAGAGAGACAATTATTTCAAACAAAACATTTAATATAACAAATTAATGAACAAACATACATCACACCTTCCATCCAAGAAGATTAAAAAGATTAAAGACACGAACATTCTAATATAATGTATGCTACATTCACGAGAGTAAGTCAACATAATAATTAGTTATAGTGGTCACTCGTTTGAGCCCATATTATAGTAATTTCACATAAGTAGCCATTGTCATTGCTTTACATTGAAAACGCGTTATTGGAAATATCAATTCTTTAGCCATATCTATTAAGTTATCAGAATACTAAAAAACACAAGATACACTAGGCATAACATTAAGAAGAAATATATATTATTAGGAAGAAATCATCGTTCCTTATGGGTAAGAATTAACATGGATATTTTCTGTTCAGTTATCATTTCCTCACAATCCTTTCACTCTTATGAAAAGGGATTCTCACTTACCACATTCTCCTCTTGCTCCCTTGCTGTCCTCTCATGGAAAGGGTTTCTCACTTACCCTATTCTCCCCTCGCTCCCTTGCTGTCCTCTCATGGGTACAGCAAGAGAGCTGTACCCAAAATAAATCCGGAGGAACTGGGCGGCGGCCTTCTCCTTGGCGACGACACAGACACCATATCACAAATAAATACTATCACGACATTTTTCACGCACTATGGTCAAAAAAATGCTTCGAGGACACCTCCCGACACTGTCTACTCTCGGCTATATTCAACCTTTCACTTTTCCTTTCTCTCTTGAACTCTTTTGGGTATCCCAGGACACAGTTTTTAAAGGGAGAAGATCCTCCATAATTTACATAAATCTCGGATATGATTGGACTCTCCAGTGCTCGTCTTATGCACCTGGACGGTACGTGATGGAAAAGGAATGATCACAATGTCCCACCATCTCTCAATCTTTGTCCGGTGACTACCCGAAGTACCAAGCGCATTACCATATTTGGCACAACTGCTGATAACCATACGCGTGAATATCACTAAAAGCGTGGGACATGTCCAAGCTAGTAGCGTAAGGCTTCTCTGTTTATAATATAGGTTATTTTAAAAAATAGCTCAGTAGAACTTTGTGAGAGTTTTATGTACTACTATGCTTCGTTATAATGGAGTTGATAATTGAATATTACAAATAAAAGATTCTGTAGAAATCCTTAGTAAGTGGGCTTAACAAAGGAATAGGGGAGTACTAAAATAAGGTTAACTTTGTAATAAGAAATATGTAAAAGGGAGGGGAGGTTAGAAACAATTAATAGGAATAAATTAAAACTCCATTATGACAGCTTTCATCGTTGACAAAGGACTGAAACGTACAATTTTAAGGTCACAATTAAACCTTCCAGTAAGAATTCGAAGTGGACAAAAAAATAAAATAAATCCTTTCAACATCGCTTCCCTGTGTTTCTCATCCATTCGGAATTTTCGGCACACTTGGCTATCAAATCGAATCCTTACCATACTCCCCGCCATAAAAATTTAACGAAAAAATTAACAGAACAGAATATTTTTCATGAATATTTTATTGTGAACAGTGTCGCAGAAGGGAAACATTTGATATTATACGCATCATGACATGCAAATTCCGTGTATCCAACTGAAATCTATCTACCACCGTACAGAGCCGCAAATTATGCAAATTATTCTTGCTTATAAAAATACGTGTTGCGAACACATGACTTCAATCCTGTTTTTTGTTTTGTTTTTTTTTGTCTTGCTCGGTGGGATAGCCACATCTCCAGTACCCAGAATGGCAAGTCATCGTCCTTTAGATGATTATTTGAGATTGTGATAGCGGGCCGTTGGACGACTTAAAGCCGGGCAGTCGCAGGCGGCACGTTGGCTTAATGTGTAACGCAGTATAGTCTCGGCACTATGGAAGCAGTTTAAGGAGGCAGTAACCATTACAAGAAAACCTGGTAAAGGTCGCGGGACGGATCCGTCAACCAGAACAGACCGCTATCTGGCTCTAACAGCAAAAGATAGAACCTTACGATGCCCTGTCATCAACTGTCTCTTGAGGTCGCTGCGGCCATAGGTCAAAACATTTCCAACCGAACTCTGTGAAAAAGGCTCAATTCAAGTGGACTGTATCCAAGGAAGCTAGTGGATTGTATTCTATGAACCCCAAATCATCGCAGAGCCCGTCGAAGCTGGTGCCATGAACATGTGACCGGAAGCCCCTGCCAAATTAGGTACAGTTCTGAGTCCTGCTTTAGCTTCCCCTTCAACATCAGAGAATTACGTCAACCAGAACAGTAGAGGTAGAGGTCGTGTTCTCGTGCGTGGCGGAATAACGATCAACGGCTGCACCCCTCTTTATATTTTTGATAGGGGTACCGTAACTGCGCAGAGGTACCGAGAACACATCCTCGAACCTTATATGTGACTTTTTAGGGGTACGGTTGACCTAGAATTTCTTTTCATGCACGATAACGCCACTGCACCTAAAGTTCAAGTGGCGGAGGAATATCTTGAAACTGAAGATATCTAACGACTGCCGTGTCCAGCACGATCACCAGACTTAAATCCGATCGAACGTGTGTGGGACGCCCTTGGGCGTCGCATTGCATGCCAACAACCTCGGTCACTTGATGAACTAAGGTGTGCGCTGGTGGAAGAATGAGGTTTGTTGTTGTAGAATTTTATAGACATTCTTATATGGAGCATGGTTCACCGCTGTCAGGCCGTTGGAGGGGATCATATGCCGTACTGATGTCATGTGACCATATTTTCGAGCATCCTGTATCAACTTCTGTGATGTGACCTTTTTCGGAATCGTTATACAAGCCATGTAATTGTCCCTTATGCATGTCCAAAGTTTCATGCTGTCTCCTCATTTCATCGTTTTTCCATGGTACACCACCATACCAAATTTTGTCCCGCTTCAACGCAAGCTGCACGAGTTGCCTCACGTTTTCTACGTGTTCTGTTAATTTTGTCGGGCAGTGTATTGAAACGCCCATACTGCTTCCAGATCAGCTGATTGAATACTTATCGATATGTTTCTTGCCGTGCCATTTTGAAGCTTCCGCAGGGTTTTCGCTCAGCGAAAAAGGTAAACCGACCAGAAACGCATGAAATTTTTCAGCACATTACACATGGGTAGGGTAGGTGAAATAAGTCTTGGGTGGCTAATATGACAGATTTGTGTGTGAGTGGACGCTCGTGTGTGTATGTGCCTCACTTGTTTAGTTCATTATGGTATAATTCCGGGAACATCCCGAATTTAGGTTTACTATTTGGGTTCGGTAATTATACCCATAAGTAATTGAAAATGTCATGGTCCAGCAATTTTCTTGATATTCATTTAGTGGATCTCTACAATTTGCTGTGATGCATATTCATTTACAAGAAGTTATTGTTTAAAAGTTTTCGCTTCACAACAAGACTTATTTTAAAACTATTGCTAACTCCAACTATGACCGAAGTAAAAGAAGGTCAGAATTAAGGCAACCATGCCTACACTGGCGCGTCTCCCTGGCCAGGTGGGAAGCAGCAGCAGTGCGTAGCACCGCTTCTTGATTAGACCGGGGTTCGAGCCCGTCACCACCAAATACGGAGGATGCGGAAAGGTCAGGGAAAGACCACCGCATATCCCCGGAGCAATATGGCCTTAGTTGCTAATGCTCCTAAAAACCAAATAACAAACAAACAACACTGGCATGAAAAATTCCAACTATGAAATTCTTAAGAAACAGAAATTCATTCTGTTTCTTAAGATTTTCTTTCTCCTTTCAAAGACGTAGAAACAAATATAAATTTTACCAACATTGTCCTAACATTCATGTTTTATAGACTTCAGTGCAAGTAATTTTAAGAGGGTGGAACGACATGGTTGTTCCATATATAAAACACTCTATAAATACAGTTTCTAACTGGAATTCTTTTTCATGCCTCCCCCTGAAGAAACCAAAATGCCACAGTTATATTCAGAAGACGAAGCATTTTGTCTTTCTATTAGCATGAAGCATGATTCTGAGTGGTACTGCATGTCAACCTTTCGGATTGGGTTTCGTATTATTTTTTCACACCAAGGATAATTGTCTGCGATGGCACGACGTGTGTCGTAATTAATTGTTATGGCTGAGAATCATTTTTCCTAAGAGAGAATATTACTTTTCTAATTTTCTGTACCTTATCTGCAAAAGCTTTCAGAAAGTTAGAAAAACTTTCTAACTTTCTGAAATATCCATCTCTTTGCTCAAAACATGTTTAAAAAAATTAAGCATGTTTTGAGCAAAGAGATGGATATTTTGAACATGCACGTCTTTAAAGATAACAGTTGTCAAATATTTTTATTTTAAACTAATACGAAATGAAAATCCCTAAAATAAATTTAAAACTGATTTTATCTTTATGGACATAAGCTATAAGTTTAATACTGTTTCCTTAATAAAACTCAATCTGCTGAAACTCAATAAACGAGAATTTTAATGGAATTACTATCGCTAGAAGGACCTACCGTTTTATGAAGTAATTAAATGCCTATATTATTCTCGGCCATACTATAACCGTTCTTACAATGAACGATTATCTTATGGCCCGTTCAGATGAGCAGTTAGTAGGTTATGTTGTTAATATAAAACTCTTCACTGCTAGGTGATATGCAAATAATTCACGCATACATAAAATAGCAATCTTTCTCTCTCTATATTTATTCTTAAAATAAATCTTTCAAAATTGCCAGTCTTAAATAAATCATTTTATACGAGTTGTAGCTACAAAGTTCCAGGAGTGTTTATAACAGTTAACAGTAACTTTCCAATTATTTGCTTTTGACCCAATTCAGAAAACACAAATAAAAATAACTTAAAATATGGTTTGCTGATTATAAACTTCTTCAGTTATTTTTTTTAATCTCTTAAAAATTTAAATTATTACTTATAAAACTTCAAGGTGGGTACTGTGTTCTCTTGTTAGACCAACAAAACAAACTAATCCACTCGTAATACAGCTCTGTATTGCCAGACGGACGGTTATTGAAATGATATTTACTGATAACCCCACCCTCCTCATTATGACATTAAAAAGTGTATTGTAGACTCTGATAAATCTAGTAATTCAAATAATTTTCTTTACTTAGGATCCGTACACAATCATACGATTATTGTTACATAAAAGTCATCTATTAAGCTTGATTTTAGTCCTACATCTCGTTCTCATAACAAAACTCTAGTTTCCATATTTCCTACAGCATGATTTAAAATTTCGTCCATTTATAACTCGGGATATTCAAAAGCAAATGCCACTGCATTATAATATCAGGCGTATTGAGACGCCAGGATAACTATATATCATGGATGAGACTAAATTTAAAGATCATATTTCGGCCTGTAATATAGCACATATAGTTTTCCTGCTATATTTTTCACCAATGTATTTCTCCTAGCAGTGCAGTTTAATTGGATGAGTGATATTGACCGAACAGATTTCAATATCAAGTCTTCTGACTTCAGCCCAACAATGGATTCTGCTGGACTCATATCGGTATTCCGAGCATGCAGGTCCATAGTTTATTTTATTCGTCATTATTCTTCACGAATGAAGCCTTCCCACATTCTATGATTGGGGTACTGTAGACCTAACATTTGCCTCACCAGCAAACTGATTCCATACTTTTTGGTAACTTTGGAAAACGATTATACCCATCTTCCTAAAAGATCATTGATTTCTCCTTTATTTATAATCTGGCTAACTGCAATATATTGTTTTCGATGTAAATTGTTTGTAAATTATTCCTCGAAAGACATAAATTAATTATGAATAATTTTAGAATTTAATAAATACTTTTTCATTTGTTATAACGATAATATGATGATATTTACCTACAAAAAATACTTAGCGCTTGTAAATTATACTACGAATGTGGCGCCATCTGATGTCGCATTTTCCAAGGAACGCTTCTTCCTTCAGAGAAAATCTGAAATTTAAATAAATAAATTTATTGCAGTACTGAACAGTACGTAACATCCATCTCGTGTATATATATATATATATATATATATTCTAACAATGAATCATATTCTTCTTATATATATATTTTTATTTTTGTGTTAAAAAATATCGCTTAATTTACTAAGCGATATTTTTTGTTTTAATTAAAGAAGAAGAAAACCACTGCTTACAGTGGTTTTCTTCTTCTTTAATTAAAACAAAAAAAATGTGATTTGAAGTTCAAAAAATATTTAACGGCAAAATATTTGCATCAAATTAGGTAATTTCTTAATTTTACACTAAATAAATTAAAACTAGTGTAGTTTACACTTTCCTTACACTTTTAAGTAGTTTTAAGTTAGGCTTGATATTCTACCCTTCGGATGCTATTAGTAGAGAAATTGGTGCGAAGACTTCTTGAGAGGCATTGTAAGTTAAAAATCACTCAGATGGATAAACTAAGTGATTTTTATTGTACCAAAGAGCTAAAAAATAAATTTAAATCTTACTTTATGCTTATATAAACCGGTTAATAAAAATTTTGAGCATGCAATATCCAGTTCTGTTCAGTAATGTTCGTGGTTTTCGACGAATTTCTTAATATCAAGCAGTGTAATTTTTACATGTTAAAATGCTGTAACTGTCCACTTCTTAAATTGAATGAAGCAATGCTAAAGTGTTTCCAAGAAAATGAACGAAAACTGTTGGTAAGTATTATAAACAGAAAGTATGCATACACTGATTTATTAATGATTGAGTTTCGGTTTTTTTTTACCTATTTTAAATCCTAATTCGTATAAGAAGTTAATTAGACTTTGGCTGTAGGGCCTAGATTTATAACAATGAAATTATTTAAATTTTAAAACAGTCATTAATTTAAATGCCAAGAAAAATTCGCTTTGCCATCACTTAATTATCAAAAAAATGTACTGTAAAATGTACAGTAAATAGCTAAGTACAAATACTGTATCGCTTGGTATTATTTTATATAGTAAAATATAAAAAAAATATAACAATAAAATGTCTGTTATATATATAATATGTGATTTGCAGGAATTTAATTCATAACATGGAATATCTTTCTCACAGACTTGAGATAATTCAAATTAAGTTCATTAAATTCTTATGCTATCGAAATTCACATTGCCTTTCACCGTCGAAATTATGGAGCTCTTTGTGGAATCATATAATCATGAATTTCCACAATTTACTCACAGGAAACACTTGAAAAAGGCGATGAAGAACGACATATAGTTTTTTTCAGCAAGTGGAAAGGAATTTGTAAAAGAAACAATGTACAGAATGATTTAAAAGTAAGTTTACTCTAATTTATTCTGGGAAAATCTTGTAACGTCGTTATGGTCTTGTTAAATTTAATAACTTTCGATATCCACATAATCGACACTGTCTGAAAGTTCATGCGAAATCAGAACTGATAAATTTTGACACAGTTAAAGAATACGTCTAGACGTCCGATAACAACCATCTTTCGTAATATTACATAAAAATCAGTTCGATTTTTCAACAAATGGAAAACGTTCTTCAATCGCTTAGGCGATTGCCCAAATCCTATTTGTGTTCCTTTAGTTTCTCGAAATTATGTTATCTCTATAAGACATGCCCTTAAAATGGGGCCGTCATAAAAAATTAGTCCCATTGGACTATTTTTATGAGGATCACAAAAAAGTGGCCAAGTCAATGATTCACTTCTGTATGGACATGCACAATTATATTAAATTGGGCAAATGTAATAAATGCAAATCAAAGTTGAATGGCAAGTTTTTTTTTTTTTTTTTTTAAAGAAGGTGCTGCTAAAATGATTCCTCATATTTCAGGGATACTCGAAATTCTGTAACATCGCTAAGTAACATTCGCAATTTGAATTCTTGATGAAATAAATCTAGTGCAGAATTCCTTCTGTTCTCTTTGCATTTCACTTCTCTCTTAGTTCAATATTTGTCACAAATATTATTTATCATAAATTAGCATTTTTGCTATGGTTTCAAATATTGCTCTTAAGTAGATTCACGACATTTAATGGGGAATTACCTGTATCCACACAGATATATAACATGGTAAAGGGTTGCCAAATACAACGATCAATGGACTGCCGTTTGTTAAGATAATTTTTGTTCAATGATAAAAATAAGAATAAAATAACTTGGCATTATTTTCTTTGTGAGATATCAAAAGGATCCAAAAATCGCATCCCAACTTTTGGAAAAGATTTTTTCACAATGACGTAAAAGGTAACTTCGAATAAAAATGGTAAGTATTTGTACTAATTAAATACCCCATGTTCCTTTCATTAATAGCCATTGGCTATTACGAAGGGAACATGGAGGTACATTTACAAGTAATAAAATAAAATAAAACAAAGGCTTCTTTTATTCGATATTTTTTGTATAATAACTTTGTAATGAATTGCTTCGAATCGAAAGTTCCAGCTATACATATGTGGTGGTCGTAAAATTATCTCAGATGGGAATCACAGTGCACTTTTCTTAGAAGAACACGAGGAATACTACTTTTTTCTGAAAGAAGTTTTCTAAAAAAAGCAATGTGAAATGCACATGAAAATAAAATTCAATGTTTTCAAGAAATTTCGAATAAATATGTATTTATTAGATACTTAATATGATATTGCAATAATATTATTATATTGTAGTTTCTAGATGAAAAGCAAGGAATATTATCCAATTTGAAGAAACCAACTGATGCAACAAATTTTATCGTTCACGTCTCTTTCTAATTCTAATTAAATTATGTTTTCACGCTCACTCAATTTCTGTCATCAGCTTAGGACGAAGCAACACAGATACTTTCATCATAGACTCCTATACCAAACACGAAAGGCGTTTGGTGTACCAGCAGTTACCCTGAAAAGAAATGCAGTTTTTCTCTCTTTTTCCAAAGTAAGTATAACATCTGTCTAATAGATGGCGAGACGAGCGTGGTTACTCTGGACATTTAGGCCTACTTTCAGGGTTAAGGTAAAGGGTTACCATTTTAAATTTGATTTTATCGTTATTACAATTCAGTTTTTTTTCTTCTTATTTATCAACATCTTTTTTAAATATGAATAATAACAAAGACTTAAGAAACCTGGAAGTAATACAGAACAGTTTTTGTATATACAGTATCCAAAATTATGTTGATAAAATAATGATAAAATTATATAAGTATTTGATTTATCTCTGTAAATATTTATATCCAAGCACTGAAACTCGTTCTGTAAATTCGCCTTCAATTATATTACAGAAAAATCAACCTCCTAAAGTTACTACAGATTTAATAAAATAAATCCCTAAACACTTTTACAAATAAAAACTACTGGGAAATAGAGAGACATACAGTCAAAGAGGGAAAGATTGAAAAAATAAATGTTATAGATTTTACCTTACCTTTCATTCATCAAGCTCTTGTAATGTTTCGAATTTATTGTTTCATATATATATATATATATATATATATATATTCTTTCAAATAACGTTTCACAATGAAAAACACTGGAAGGGAAGCCATTCTTGGGGGATGAAATGTATTGAGCTTATTGTTCATCCAAAGAACCGTTGAGGGATTTTATAATCCTTTTCATTCTTAGTTCGCATTAGTAATTAGGTTATTTCTATTTCTAGCTGATAAAATCAAGCAATGAATTACGGCAAAAAAGGGAATTCAAGGAACACAAATTTGCAGTGGCTGTGGTAACAGTAAGGAAATCAATCCCTAATATTGCCACACCTTTATACTATTTTATCTTCAGCTCATAAAGAAATAACTTCATAATGATTTCAATTAATTTGGTTTTCAAATAATGCATTTTTATGTATTCAGTTTTTAAAATATACAATATTTCCGTATGCAGGTTGTTATATCTTTTAACAAGTCAAATACATAACAACATGATTTAGCTTAAAAATATTGAAAAGTAAATAAATATATCGAAAAGAGTTAAGGTATCCCTACTGTGCCATTTTACGTTCCACAAATAAATAACAATGAAGTTAATAATTTTTGAAACTGCCTTATTATGGCCTAAGAGAATATTCGTCTGTACTAATGCAAAAATGAAGCTAAATTTTTAATTACTGTGTTCTTATATATGTTATGCATAATTTCTGTCAGAATTTTTGATTTTTTCTACGAATTGTGATAAATATGTAAGCAGCTTAATATTTCTAAAGCCGAAATAATTTTAATATAACTAGATAGAAAAAAAATACGTATTTATAATAAAATCAATTTGAAAAGCTGAATCAGTGCGTGAAAACACCCACTAAGCTATTTTACTAAGATGGTATGAATTCTAAAGTTTGAGAGGAAAATTTAATTTAAATAAAAGGAAATTATATATTTTATTATTTTTTTTAATATTGATGAAATGTAGAGACGTCAGAATCGTAGATTTATCGAAATTTCTGTGCTACCTGATATTTGCCTCTGAATGTTGGAGATCTTTCTGTAACAGGTACGTATTTACACACATTAGAAGATAATAGAAACGGCATTTCCTTACATTTTTAATATTGAACAATATATGCAAAATCACTACGAGTAGTACCTTCAATTTATTCTGCGTCTATGTATTTACACTCCTATCTATTACTATTCATGCACTCGAAGTATTCAGAAATGTAAACTGAAACACTTAAAAAAAAACTAAAGATCAAGACACAAGACACTGCTGAAGAAGCTGAAGTCGAATGTCCTGTGCATCAGTAGGACAGTGTTACTGCACTTCATTTGATACCGGTTCTTAAATAGGGAAAGTTTATCAGCCTGTGACGACTTTGCCCTTTCCTCAATAAAAGGCTGAGCCTGCATTTTATGGAGGAAAGTCTCAGATGTATAGAGACAATCCTTTAGTTTTGAAGGGCAAGGTGCACAACATGAGCCTTGCGTACAACAGCATACCAGACATGCATACAGTGTCATTCATGGGTAAGTTTTCTTGAACGAAAACTTTTACTCACTTAAATAAGGGTAGGCAAATATGATTTGTTGCCTATACCTTACTGTAATATTTTTCTGTCAGGATAAATTCCTTCTCAGGAATGACTTGACTGGTATTCATAGAGAATAGGCATAATTATTAAAGCCTTTTTCTTGTAAATGCAACTTTCATTTGCGTTCTTTTTAAATGGGTGTATCTCATATTTGTAGCTACCCCATTCAAATTGAAAGGGAAAGGTTCAAAGAAATTAGATCCTCTGCCCTTCTTTGTCTTATTTAAAACAGTGAAGTTTTGTAATCAGATGTCTAATTATTAGACTCTTTCTTACAGAGAAATGTTGATTTGCGTTATAAAATAATTATTACATCTATAACTACACATTTAATGAAAACAATTTGATATACTGAATCAATGCATGAAAACACCCACTAAGCTATCTTACTAAGATGGTATGAAATGTTAACAGTGTCATAAAATTATTATTGCCTATAGATTGTCATATTTTTCATTAATATTTTTCAACTTGGTGTGTAAGTTTAATTATTTTATTACTGAAAACGTGTATAATAGATAAGATGAAAGCTGTATTTTAAATAACATGCATTTTTGTGTAATATTACAGTTTTTATATTAAGGAATATTTTGTATTTTCTCAAATAACAGATGGAATCTTTCACTGGTTTTATTGTTTAATATGATGCATGGAATTGTGACTTTGTAAAGGTAATTCACTGATTGCACCTCACCTGCTTGATGAATGGCATAGCATTGTTTAACATACATTAAGTATATTTCCTAACCTTTAGCATATTACACTCCTAACACACGGTATATAAAAACCACTGGCGATTTCTGTGTGTTTTTTTTTTTCTTTTGTTTTTTTTTTATCGATGAAGTAGTGCTGGAATAAATTCAGGATTGCATCTGTGTCAGAATAAGAGAGAAAGAAAGCGATTATTCAGATATTGTTCTAAAGTTTTGTTTCTTTTTCTTCAGGTTGGAACCCGAGCTCAGGATCCCAGAGGAAAAACAGAACAAGATCAGCAAATAGTAACTACACCTTCGTAGAATACTACATGCTACCCACTCTAAAAAGTGCTGCATACTCTATGCAAGGGTATTCTACAATGAGAAAGTATTTTAAAAACTAAAAAAGATAAATGAATCAAACAGACAAGAAAATATGATGCAACAAAGCAGGGCTTCTTCGTATTGGTACATTCAAGGTTATGGTATATTTGAACTTTCCGTGAAGTATATGCACAGTTCTTCGAGAGATCATTTCAAAATGTGTGTCCATCACAGGAAAGTAAGTCTGATGGTAGGTTATGGGACTCGTTTAATTCAGAAAAAAAAGATGCATTGCTTTTAACTGGGTAAAATTCAAAACAACTCAGGTTACTTTCAAGAATAATTGAATGACTTACTTCAAATGGAGGCAGGGAAATCTGTTTTACTATGTATAAAAATTTATTGGTTTGTGGTTTAGCAGATGTAAATACACCAGTCCTTGTGCCTTATAAGCATAGAAAGAGTAAAGACATAAGTAAGAAAATATTCTCAGTGTCAGAAAAGTCACTAAAAGCAATGCGCAGTTAAAGGATGTAATCAGATAAGGACTAATTAGCTAAATGGGCTTGATCTAGCCATTGAGAATTTTATTTTCATTCCTACTTTTCTGTCTCTCAGAAAAGAAAAAAAAAAAAAAAAGAGCAGTTCAACTTAAGTGAAGATGGTGAGATTTCTTTGTAATTTGCTTAGAAGGTACTTTCGTGAACTGTTATATACTTTTAAAATGTCAGTAGCGAATGCGAATTAAGACAAAAAGTTTAATAATTATTGTAATTTAAAATATATACCAGTCACTGCTTTCTGCTGGATAAATGACGTTATTTGTTTTGTAACATTCTATAAATCTGTATTCTAGAAGAAAACTATATCTAATTATTCTAAGGAATATAAAATGCTATGGAATTTCTTCGAATATTTTCGTGTAATTGAATCGTAGGCGAGAAAGTTTCGCTTCGAAGAAAGTTTCCTCTACCAGTTGAAATCACCTCCTTCCGGCTATTCGTGTTGCACGAGTTACAACAGATGGTCTCTGACCTAATTTTGTCCATCGCAGAAAGAATACATTTTCATCACTTAGGGACACTGACGAAATCCGTCTAAGAAATTATAAAATACGTTTGTTATTTATGAATTACGTTTGTTATTTATGAATTTTACTTTTCCCAGTTAAAGTTGAGGTAGCATCATAAAATGATGTGCAATTATGATTTAATTTTGTGTTGATTCATTAGAAATGTAGCTTCTTAATTAGCTACATTTCTAATGTAGCTTCTTAATTGGCTACATTTCTAATGTAGCTTCTTAATTAGCTTATAATAAAATCAAATTCATTTAATAATATGAACCCAACATTATTATTTAAGGGCATTATAGAATAAAATCATGTAAATAATTCTTCTTGGAAATTGAGCCATGCGACTGTGTAAACTAAATTTTAGGCCTGAAAGTATGGACTAAACTAATTTGACTTCGCTTCCAAAATATTTGCTTACTTTATTTTATAGAAGTATCTGTGGAGTATCGACACTGCTCTATTCGTACTGCTATAACCTCTTAAACTGTAGTATATAATATTTAAGGAGTGAGCAAAATTAATGTTCTTTTAACCATAAATTATTATTATAATTTAATTTTAAGAGGAATTTAGAAGGAAAGGTCCCTAATTCATTATACTTAATTTCTCAAAGCAAATTCTGAAGGTCTATGTAACACAATTATTATTCATTATACATACTCATGTGAAAGAAATTTGAATCTAAGTTTTTGAATCACATGGTTAAGAGTATTCAGTTTCTTTATAAAAATTAAGGAACTGAAACTTTATAAAAATAAGGGAACCTTAGTTTTTTTTATCGTCAGTTTCTCTAGTACTTGTGAAGCGAGAAATTTTCAAAGGTTTCTCAATAGATACCGAAAAGGGGTGTATAATCAATTTTTCTCTAAACATCACTAGACCTTCAAAATTCCCAAATATAAATTGCTGAGAAATCATTTTGGCATCTTCCTCAGCAACTTTAGCCAAACACCAGCAATTTTTTCAGGACTATATACAACAATATTTTGTAGAAAAAAGAGAAGGAAGAGGTCAAGTGGCAAAAATAAAGCTTAAACAAAAAGCCCTTCAGAAGTTTCAATCGGTACCATAGGGAATAAATCACTCCCCTCTGCCTACAAAAATTGACCACGGATCTTCCGAAGCGTGAAACAAGTGTGGCCTAGCCCCACACGGAACGAAAGGTAACCGGTACGTAGATAACTAATAAAATTTATTTACTTAGAAAAACAGTTTTCATATCATGAAATTCTCGTGGAATACTATGGTTTAATATCTACAAATAGCTTTCTTTACAGTTCTGCTTATCATAATGTCAAAGAAAAAAAAAAAATAATAATAACTGTGTTGGCAACAGACTAGATGAAGCCGGGCTATTACACCTCTTAAAATCATAGCAAACTTCAGTCACGCTGCAGACATACATGTCAATTTTTCATCCCCCGATAAACTGCACATTTACTATTTCTCTTCCCTGTTATATATATACAGTATACATATATAGCCTGACCTGGATGAGGTGTGCTGGACTGAGATGCTTTCTTTATTGCACTGTAAAGACTGTAACAGTGATTTGTAAAAATAGAAGACTACTGAAGTCATACATCTGAGAATGTCATTTAAAAGAAAACACCACTGTCTCGTACGTTAACATTAGCTGCGACAGCAGCATTTTATTTTTGTCGGTATTTTCAGATTCCTGAAATGTAAAATAAACACCATATATTATTTAAAGCTGCTCGAAATATTCGGTTTCACTCATTCAAAATATTGTAGCAGTCTTTTAAACATGCTTTTCGTTTTCAGCAAGCATGTACAACAATTTCTAAAATGTGTGTCCAAAATGCTTATGCAAATATGTTATGCCCATAATTCCCTTTGTATAAAATTTACGACTGCTGAAATAAAACTTCTTCTTTTTACTCTTGTGAGTATTATTCCAAAATCTATTTTTTTTTCTTTTTTTTTTTTTTTTTTTTGTAGGGCGACAATTAGCTCCACTATGGTTTTTCATTATTTTAATATAACCAAATATTTGTGATAAATTATCTCATGATGTGACGAAGAAGAGAAAATTTTGTGAAATAAAGCAGGAAAAAACCAATTTTTCCAACATGAAAAAATACAAGATATATGGAAAACTCGGGACTTGGAATAAAACTGAAGAAAAAAAGTAATTAGAAAAGCGAACAGAGAGAGAGAGATAACGATGTTTAAGTTTTATAAGAAGAAAAGCAGATGAATAAAATACGACCATGAAGGTGGCAGAAACGCGCGGAAGATATGAAACATAAAATACTTCCAAGAGTCCTTTGAAGAAATTAGAAAGTAATAACTCAAATACAAGTAGGATAGTCTTCGTGGAAAAGGAAATTACAAAGGAAGAAATAAGGTACAAGAACGCAAAGATATAGGGCGAGGTTTCTGGTACTAGAAAGAAGGAGAGAACAGGGATGCATATTAAATAATTAAAGATGTTTTATGAGGTATCATAAAATGACAAGGAAATTAAGTTTTCGAGAAATGCGAGTATATCACCTCACAGGAGAAAGCGTCCCACAGTATAACTGCCAAATCTAGCAGTTGTTGGGCAACTAGCAGTTAGATGAAATAGATTAGTCAGATGTCTACAAGTTTTGTGTCTTAAATGTCTAAGGTATTGACAATTCTCATTTTCAACGTGGGTACCAGACTTAGTATAATCACGATCGTCCTCCCCGCACCGAGTGGAAAAGATTCCAATTCGAATCCCATCAATGAACCGAGAAATTTTTATGGGTCTTTTATAGAACGTGGCTGTGTTTAGTAGGTCTCAAGAGAGGGTAGCACAGTCGTTTCTCCCGGAAACTCTTTTTCGTCCAGCCAAAAGCAAATTGATCACAGACCACACGCAATTTACAGACATATTACATACGGGTGCAATATGGCCTAAATTGTAACAGCAGCTGTTTTTTTTTTTTTTTTTTTGTGCAAGGACTACATAGGCCATATTGCACCTGTCAATGGTATGAATAATACACATGCATCGTGATTACTATGACATTAGTCAAAAACGATCACTTAAGTTTATCTGTTTGATAAAGTGAAAAACCTCCAGCAGATTAGCATCGTTACCTATGATATGGTTGAGTGTCAGGGGTCCTTTTAGATTAGGCAGAAAGCTGAATGAGACTTGTCGTGCAGTAGTGTACAAAGCACATTCAACAAGAAGTTGTAAGTAAGCGGAGAGTTGCATTGTGTGCATTGCGGAGGATCATTACCTGTGAGAAGATAACAGTGGATAAGTTGACTGTGGCCAATTCGCGCTCTGGCTAAGATTATTTCCTCCCTTCTGTTTACACGGAAGTTGGCGGTCCGTAACTGCGATAGAGGTTTAATCTGATGGAGTTTATTTTCCATTTGAGCTTGCCATTTAATTGAAAAGTGCAATATTGTTTCCTACATATTTTTCGATACGAGGCGGAGTTGAACTAACGTTCTAGGAGCCGCCCATTACAAAAACACATGTCCACATGTCCTACATATTTTTCGTATATAACATTTGTAGTCAGAATATGGAACATAATAATGTGATAATTCTATGTTGGTTGGATGCTTGGCAGTATAGTCTGTACATTCATTTCCTGGTATCCCAGCATGGCCTGGGATCCAGCAGAAGATGACCCCTCGCTGGAGTTCCTGGATATGCATCAATTTGGATTTTATGAACTTTATTAAAGGATGTGCATGAGATGAGATATTCTGTAAAGCTATAAGCGCACTCTGGGATTCCGTATATATCATGCTTTTTTGGATGAACAGATGGAGAATATGTTTTAGTGCAAGCGTGATGGCGCATAATTCAGCTGTAGAGCTGCTGCATTCAGGGGAAAGTGATACTGAAAAGGTTTTATGAGGGAATGCGGCTACGGCACCCACCCCGTTATCAGTTTTGACCCATTAGTATATATTTTTGTAAAACGCAAATCATTTTGGATGTGGGCAATATGGAGTTGTTGTATGTTGACATTCGCAATAGAGTGCTTTCCCTAGTTTAGAAATAACTGCCACAGGACGGTTTGATAGCGGACCATGGAGGATTCGGGCTGTTTGGATCTTTGAGAACTTTGTCAAGATGTATATTTCAATTTCTGACAATGCCTGCAATCTGATAGCAGTACTCTGAACTGCCTTGGGTTTATTTCTATAGTACATTGGGAGCTGAGGTATTGGGAGCTTAAGTATCGGCCTAATGGGGTGGTTAGGTAGAATTTGAATTTTAGTTGTATAGTTGAGAAGTAGCATCTTTCTCTTTTTTTTTTTTTTTTTGATTTGGTAGTTGTTGGCGCATCGGCTTCTGTGGCCATATTGCACCTCCCAAGGTTTTTGCAGTACTTTGATCCAAGCCCGAGGCGGGAATCGAACCCGCGACCTTTGGGTTGCCGGGCAGGTACTTTACCCACTCGGCTAGCCCGGTCGGCGGCATCTTTCTCCTGAGGCTTATAGGAAGTTCATGGGCATCAACGTAAAGACTTTGAACTGGCGAAGTTCTATCAGCGCCTATCAGAATGTTGAACAGGGGCAAGCCGTGCTGGCACGCTCTCCCTAGCAAGATCATACACCGGGGCACCGTAATCAAGGCGAGATCTGATTAGGGCTCTATACAGATGAAGTAACGTGTACCGATCCTCACCCCATGATATTGACGAAATAACTCTGAGTATGTTAATTTTTTTCTGGCAAGACGACCGTAGATATTTAACAACAGCAGCAACGACAATAACAACTAAGGATTAAAACCACATTCATCATATTATGAAATATGTTTTTATTTATTTGTTCACAATAGAATCCCTCACATGTTTTGGCTGGTAGAATCTTTCATAAGTAATGGATATCGCAGGATGTTTTCCTGAGATAGCAGGAGCAATGCGGGGAATAACATGCGCTAACATAATTACAGATTCAATGTGAAAATTTAAAGCGTTACCAGGAAGTATTTAAGTTAGGGTCAAAATAAATATGAAGAGCATAGGGAGGGGAAGTTCAAATGTCGAATTTGCTTGTATAAAGATTATGGTGCATTGAGTTCTATTGGTCGTAGCACTCTTTCTGTCAATCACTTATTAATTGTTGGTGATAAGTGATAGGCACCCGTGAGTGATAACCTTGAACATTTGACTGTTTCTTTGATCACTTTTCTCTACTTCCCGTCATTAGTGTACATATAGAAGTCTAATTTCATTTTACTAACTGATTTGTGTTTGATAGAAACATTCTTTTCATGACAGAAAGGTTTCCTTGGATGAAGATAAGCAGAAAACGGATAGGGATTAATGGAATTTCTCCTTCTGACACCCTTCGTGACGTTTCATGATTACCCATCCTTGCAGCCTTGTGAGAGTTATGTCTTTTTTCATAGTTTCTTTAGGTGTTCGCAAATGCATAAAGTGCTTGTTGTCAACACCATATGTGTCCATCTGCATTTAACAACTGAACATCTAGTGGACTAATATTCCAATTTTTTTTTATTTGGTCTTTTTGAAATATTTAATTTATTATTATTTATTTTTTCTTTTTCTTTTTCTTTTTTTTTTGGGCCGTCATAAATTTCATTCAAAAATCGGATTAATAAAAACCTTGATTTTTCCTTCATAACATTTTGAGATCTTGATATATAAATCCAAATATGTTTCGGATGTTTTTGCATTACAAAGTCAAATCAACTTTCAGAGTATTAGCATTAGTAGAGACATACGATGCAAGAAAGCAAGCTTATGCAGAATAAGCAAAAAAAAAAAAAAAAAAACAAACCTCCCTTTCACCCCTCCTCCGTTCGTTCCAAATGCCCGTCCAGCTCAGCCTTAAATTTATTTAGGTTATCAACTTCCACAACAAAAGATGGAAGTCTGTTCCACTAATCAACTACCCGCTGGCTAAAGGCAAATTTTGCACATCTATTCTACAACTGCCTTTCCTCAATTTGAATCTGTGCCCCCCTCAGGTTCTTAATCTGGGTAAGAGGAAGGATCCCATTAGCATTCAGCTTTCCCAACCCATTCAAGGCCTTATACACCTCAATCAGATCACCTCGCAGGTGGCTACTCTCTAGCCGCTACATTTGCAGAACTTAAGCTAAGCCTTTCTTCGTAGGAGCACCCCTTTGTTTCCCTAACCAATCTTGTTGCCCTTCTTTGTACTCGTTCTAGCAACTCTACATCCTTCCTAAAATGAGGCTTCCAGACCTGTGCACAGTATTCTAGGTGTGGCCTGACCATTGCTTTGTACAACGGGATAATCACATCCCTCTACCTGTTAGCAAAATTCCTATATATCATTGACAAGACTCCATGACCTGCTCTGGCAACAAGTCTGCACTGTACACAAACTTTATATTTGACTGCACAATTACCCCAGGTCTTTTTCACTTTCCACTTCCCTGAGTGTAGTACCATACAGTTGGTACGTTTCTTTTCGGTTATTGCTACCCATATGTAGTTTTCGGTAATTGCTACCCATATGTAGTTTTCGGTAATTGCTACCCATATGTAGTTTTCGGTAATTGCTACCCATATGTAGTTTTCGGTAATTGCTACCCATTTGCATTTGTCAAAGTTAAACTTCAGTTGCCACTTCTTAGCCCATTTGCCCAACTTATCTAGATCCAGTTGGAGTAGCATACTGGCTTTACTGTCGTTAACAACCCTGCTAACCTTTGTATCATCTGCAAACTTGGACATTAAACCTGATATACCTTCATCAATATCATTGATAAATATACAAAACGACAGTGTGCCCAACACCTAACCCTGCGGAACTCCACTAATAATATTTGTCCACGAAGAGCAGTGTCCATTGATTACCACTCTCTGTCGTCTTCCACTCAACCATCCCTTTTCCCATTGTAGCAACTTACCCTTAATGCCATACCTCTCCAACTTGTACAGCAGTCTTCCACGCGCAACAGTATCAAACGTTTTCCTGAAATCCAAGTATATGATATCAAACTTATTTTTGGCATCCAGTTCCTTTGTAACCACATCATAGTATCCAATCAAATTGGTCAGACAGGACCTCCATTTAACAAACCCATGCTGTGTCTTAACTATTACTGCAGTCTTGTCTACATGATCCTGCAATGTTTCTTTAACCAGTGATTTCATTATTTTCCCCGGAACCAAGTTAAACTAACAAGTCTATAGTTACTTATGTCACCTTATGAACCCCCTTTGTGAATCGGTGATACATTTGCACACCTCCAGTCCATGGGGACCCCTTGAGTCCAAGGAAGCTCTCATAATTATGACTAAGGGTTTGCTTACTTCCTTTGCTGCCTCCTTTAATGTAACTGGATAGATCCCGTCCACCCCAGGTGCCTTTTTTATGTTTAACTTCAAAAATTTCTCCTCCACTTTGCTCTCAGTTCCACTTAGCTCCTTGTTAGAGTTTGATAAAGTTCTGGACCTCCTATCATTGAATAACTCCTCATGTGTGAATGTAGATGCAAAATACCCATTCAGTTTATCAGTTACTTGAGCATGATCATCAATAGTCAACCTATCTATGTTAAGTGGTCCAATCTGATTCATCCCTTTCCTTGTAGAGTTTACATAAGTAAAGAACTCTTTGCTGTTTTTCTTTGCATCCTTTGCCAAGGATTTCTCGTAATCTGCCTTCGCCTGCCTAACCTTCTTTGTGATTTGATTACAGACAAGTTTATATCTGCCATAGGCTTCTGTGTCACCTGATACTTTATATGCATCCCTTACATTTTTCTTCTCTGCCACGAGCCTCATTAGTGCTCTTGAACAGTATTTCTTAGTTGGAATGAAAAGCCTAGTATCCTCCAAAATTAAGTCCCTGAAGGCTTCCCATTTAGAATTCAACGTTGGTTCACCCTGTACAGAATTTAAAACGGTCTGAGACCCCTGTAGTCACCTTTGCGAAAGCAATAGCCCTTCCCTTTAGCCTCCATGGTAGTTACATCTTTAAGTAATTCCCACATCTGTACATTGTGATCACTGTCACCCAGTGGTTCCTTTATCTGCAAATTCTTAATGCACAAATAGTCACTCCTGATAATCAGATCACGAGTATTACTCCTTCTGGTTGCCTCTTAAACATGTCATGTTGCTGTAGAAAACAGTCATCCAATAAATCCGCAAAAGTCTTGCTAGTGTGCGAGTCACCAACCGCCAAGTTCCAGTCGATATCTGGAAAGTTAAAATCCCCCATTATAAGACATTCTGATCTACTGGCCCACTCTATTTCTCTGCACAATTGCTCATTATACTCATCAGATTCATTAGGCCTATAACACACACCTACTCTCATTTTTAATTTCCCAGTGCTTATGTCACACCAAACAGATTCAACATTGCATTGTCCACCAACATCAATTGGATGCAGTTCCTTAGATTTTATGTTTTCTTAAGTAACAGCATAACCACTCGTCCCTTCCTGTCGTGTCTATCCTTTCTGTACACATTGTACTCCCCAAATTCCAATTCTGCACTGCTTATGTCTGTGTGACCCCACGTCTCTGATGTCCCAACAACATCTGCCTTTGATGTCTTGACTAGCACTTCAAGCTCATCAAATTTATTAATTATACTCCTAGCATTGGTGTACATGCAAGTATACATGCACCTGTTTCTACTCTTAGTAACCATAACACAGCCCATGTATTTATTTGTTCCACTATGACTCCCAGCAGTCCTGGAAATCCCCATTGCCTTGCTTTCCAGACTGCTGCTCATTCTAATAGAAGCAATGCAAGAATCCATTTTGCCTCTGCCTGCGGCCACTGTTACCCTTTTAGTTTGTGTTCTTGTTTGTCCCTCTCTTGTATATTCTTGTTTGTTCCTCTCTTGTATGCTCTTGTTTGTCTCAAAGATAGA
The DNA here is from genome assembly GCF_048544385.1 of Mastigoproctus giganteus. Taxonomy (NCBI): domain Eukaryota; kingdom Metazoa; phylum Arthropoda; class Arachnida; order Uropygi; family Thelyphonidae; genus Mastigoproctus; species Mastigoproctus giganteus. Next base: position 133,270,574 of record NC_143579.1, read on the forward strand.
TTAGTCTCCAGGGAAGTTTTATTTCCAATTCGAATTCTATAACTCCGATTTCTCCCTCTTCTGAAACATTGCTATATATTTGCAGCGGTGTGTCTGATCTTTTTTTTTAAATTTCAGGCTTCATTTAGGATATTCTTTGGAACTTATGAAACAAATATTATGACAACAGGTTAGCGCGTATTTCCAGTGCATCACACATCCCTAAAAAAGAACTGGTACACAAATCCCACTTCACGGCTACTGATCATGTGAACAAAATTCCGTGAAGTTTATGTGAACACTTCTTGAATATAGTGTACAAGCAGGAAAAAATAATTTTCTAAAAAAATAGTAATTTAAAAAAATAGTTATTTGATAATCGAACATGCTTTAAATAAAATACGATATGTATATCATCTAACTTGTACATAAGCCTCTTTTGAACTGATTTTAAATCATAGGTGCTATTTTTTTTTTTTGTTTTTTTTTTTTTTTTGCTAAATTCACTTGGTGTAATTTTTTTTATTCTTCAGAAATATACCTCTTCCCCGATTTTCAAGAAAATTTCAACCGATGACTGTTAATCTAATTAATGATTAGCAAAACAAAAAGTAAATATCTTCGAAATCAATGAACTTTTTATATCACTTCTAAATGAACATCAGCTTTTATCGACCTTCTTCACAGTTCTATTTATAAATACTCTTCACAGAGGAAGATTAAGTTCCTTGAGGGATCAAGATTAAAGAAATCTGTTTCTCACTCTCCTCTCCAAATATGTTCACAGTGGCTCAATAACGTCTTAAGTCTTGTGATTGTGCAGGCCACGGGAGATGCTTAGCCTCAGTTTCATGCCGCTCAAACCAAGATGGGATACGTTTGAATGTATGAATTGGAGCATTGTCGTCTTTAAACATGACATCTTTTGTGGGAAATAGTTTGCACTATCGGATGAACTGGGTCACTCAGAATATCAAGGTGATCAGTGGAAATTATTCGCCGTTCAGGGTGATTACAAACCTAAAGAATACTAGATACTGCGGTCCAAACCATTGGTGATCGTCCTCCATGTTTGATGGTTGTCAGTCAGGATGATAAGCTTCCTTTAGCATTCACCAAACGTAAATTCTCCCTAATGTTGGAAAAAGCGTGAATGATGATTCGTCTGAAAATAAGACATTTTTCCAATCATCAAGTGACCAGTTTTCGTGCTCTTCACACCATCATTCTCTTCCTAGCATAACGAGTATTTTGGCAATAGCTTTATGAAGTTCTCACCAAACTGTTTTGTTGGGACTCACATTAAGTTCTGAAGTTACTTTTTCGGACTACAATCCTTTTCAGTGCCGGCGGTCTCTTTCAGTCAGCTTCGATTTTCTGCCACAATTGACATTATCAGATTTTGTTTTTCCATATTTGGCGAATTCAGACATCACTTTTGGCACAGTTGCTCTGGGCATATAAAACCACTCACCAGTTTTAGTCATCGATGCCCTTGCTAAACGTGCACCAACGATTTGACCTCTTTGGAATTCAGACTAGTCGGTCATTTTCTTCATGCATCTTTTTATCACTCTGTTTTCTAATGAACTTTTTATATCACTTCTAAATGAACATCAGCTTTTATCGACCTTCTTCACAGTTCTATGTACAAGAAACAAAAAAAAATACCATTGCCTGTTAATAAATACGTTATAGCCTTCACAAAAAACTATTACTTTAATTTTCGAGAGTTTCCATATTTTGTTCACTCCCTGTTGTTGCCATAGAAAGCATCCTTCGTAGCAGGTTAGTCTGCGCGATGCATTGCCGTTTAACATTCGTTTGGAGGGGTCTGGGGTTCTTCACTGAACGATATATTGCTCTTCACTGAACTATATATTCTAACATAATGTTCTAATTATAACATAACATAATTCTGTAATGTATATTCTAACAAATATACATTACAGATATAGTCATTATATCTGTAAAGTGCATGTATTGTGATTCCTTGTTTTTTTTTAATGTACGCACGAGGCAAAACCTTGAAGATTTTGCCTCCTTGTTTCTGTGTAAAAAAAAAAAAAAAGAAAGAAATCCACCTCCTACAGTCTAGTAAAATAAGCCTCTTTAGAGAACTCATCCATCCATTCTGTGAGAACAGATGAGGTGGACACGAAGAACATTACCGAAAAGACATCTGATATGATTCCACATCGTATTAAGCAAAACAATCTTGGCTCTTTAAGGAACAAAACTCGATGAAGAATTGCGAATTGCACGACGCTTCCTTCCTACAAAATTATATATTTCACACGCACATAGCTGTTTGTCTTATGATGATTTAAAACATCATGAACCAAGCGAAATTCTGCTCGTGTCCGTTTAAATTAACTTGAGCTTATGTGTGGCGTGAATAAATTCTAAATTGTAAACTATCCGAACTGAGTCCTAGCTTTTGAGTATAACTGGAAATTTTCCTTGATTAATAGTTTCCGCTAATAGCCATCAAACTGCTCTGTACTCAGCGTGTGAGGTGTGCGCGCGTGTGTGCGGCGACGAAAATAAACCGAATATATGTTAAATGTCACGGTGAATATTGTATAAATTCCTTGTTCAATCCGGTCGTCCTTGGTGGGCGAGGTAAGAATGATAACAAGAAAAAAAAACAGTAAAAATTACTACAATTACATCCTCCGATTTAATGTACTGATTCATTTCCCTAAACCAGCCTTGGTGAAAAAGTTGATGATGTGAGTAGTCTGAGTGTCTGGGTGCATAATTGCTATAAGAAGAAAACACTACACATTTGCCTTGCTAGAATACAAGATAACACTAAGTTGCTGAGAAGTAATCAACCGTTTCTTCGTGTGAGTGAAGACTAACGCATATCAGAATATTCAACGGCGGATAAAATATGAATGCGATTTTGCTGACTGAGTGCATCACTTAGGCCGTCCGGGAAGCGAATCTGTTTATATTCCCTTTACTGTATAAAATTGGATTCAGAGTTTACCATTACGTTTCACTGATTTAATTCGTTATTTATTCATTTGTTTCATTAATAAGTGCGTTTATATTTGTTCACATTTCGAAAGGGAAAATTACTGCAGTAAAAATCATCGAAGTACGAAGAAATGTGGAAAAATACTCTATAAGTGGCGAAATTTATCTTTAATTAAAAGCCATCTCGTACAAAATGATAACTAAGTGACCCACTTTATGGTTACACATATTTCAAAAGGGTACTTTATGCGATGGTGACCTACAACAAAAATCAGCTTCGCCTTGCAGCAGCTCGCAGACTTGCAGGCTGAGAAAGAGGATGCCGAAACGGCAAACAAAATTTAAAAATTCGGCTTCACCTGGGATAAGAGATAAACGCATGGCCGTGATCTATTCACCAGCACATGGCGAAGGACATTTTTATAAACTTCTTTATTTTATTCTAAACCTTGTTGCTATGGGAGCAGGCGACTAGAAGCGTAAATCTTGTTGTCTAGTAAAAAAGGTGGGCTGGCTGAAGCACACCACGGCTGTTCGTGGGAATGAGGTCAGTCAGGAGAGAGAGAGCAAGCTACTGAACAATAGCAGCATCCGAAGATGCCCACATTCGTTTACTCTCTCTCGATGTGCTTAGTGTTCAAAGGGTTAGAGAGAAAGCACAAAAGCACGCAGCGCTATCTCCAAGAAAAAGATGAACAACAGACGCTGACAGATGTTAACCAGTGTGACATGGAAATGAAGATTTAACATCAAAGCTTCGCCGGACTAGAAAACTGCAAAAAGAAGAAATTGTTTATTTCGCTTCTTCTATGGAGTTGTATTGCGTGTTAGCGCAATCTGAAATGGTTTTCTTAAATGAAATGAAAAAAGAAAAAACTTCTACTTAAATAACCAGTCTTATCACACTCGAAGATAATGGGAACGATAATAAAATTAAAAACTTTCGGAGATAGGTGGAGTCGACAGCTGGGAAACTCTGGATTCCTTTCAAGCTCGAAACATCCCCGGATATTTTCCCAGCGTTCTTTTTTGGCAATGTTTCGTGTATGCACTCATTGCTGAAAAATGCACTTCTATTTAATGCACTGCGAAACTGTTTTCTCCTGCTTGCACCACTGCTAATAGTGTTCGTTTACCTATTGTAGAGCTCAATTCCTAAAAGAAAGTAAAAAAGTTAGACAACAAGAATAGTTGTTTCTTTTATGCATTTACCCTTTTGTCCTTTTCCATTATCCTTTTGTTTTCATCTTCCAAATGTCCATAGCAGGACAAGAGGTCGTAAACATGCAAAATTAATTACTTCTGCTGCAAAACACACCAGTGTTTCGCTGAGCTTATCAAAGGTGTTCTAATTGAATGCGTTAATGATTTTGTTCTGCCTTAATAGCTCTGATAGAACCAACTCATAATTAATGAGGTATCTGTGGCAATGGTGGAGGAAAACCGATGCTGCTAATTAAGGTTTTTCGACAGCAAAGAAATGAATTTTTTCATCATGCGAAATGTTGATTATAAATATTTAATGAAATTGAAACAAAACTAGACAACATTAAAATCCAGCAGACGAAAGAATTCCCACAGATTGATGAAATACATTGGAATATTTTTGTCATACATAAGTTGATCCTTGTTTGCTTGTTTATTTGTTTTTCTTTGAAACTTTTTATCTCATTCCGGTTTTTTGTTATTTTGGTAAGGCTAAGCGTTTTCAACTTAATTATTTTGGCGCACCTTAGACGCATCTTCCAGTAATGTAGTTCAAGGGAAACAAGGTATTCCAAATCGATTTGCTCTTGCTTCTGCCAACATAAATACACAAATCATTCTGGCAAGGATAAATCGACAACGTTGGAATGGCGGACGGAGACAGATTTCTCCTTTAGATAATAACATTGGACCACTTGTCATTCTGTCTTGACCAGATGAGAGCATACGTCGACCTTGGGGCAACGTTTGGGAACAAAATAAAACATTACTGGTTCAGATCAACACTACGGGTCAAAAATATCCGGTCCGTATTTTTAGCGATGGATATGTTAAACGACTGTTTAGAATTAAAGACTGAAAGCACTATTAGGATTTATAGCGTTTTGCCAATTGTACTAGAATAACATAAGCCAACAGTCGGATAAAGCCAATCGAACTTTGTTTTTTTATTGAAAATTTCGATAGACAATAGTTTCTGATGTTCTAGAAAATACACAAAAATACTCCCTGAGCTTAATTTATATGCATTCCAATCATGTGAAATCAAAGAAACCTAGGAAATTAGCCTAGTGATCACTAACTTCTTAAAACCACATGAAAGTGAAATAGTGTGTTGAAAACTGCGACTCTGCCCCATTAACTTCGATGAAAGGGGAAAGACTTTATCTGTTTAATACACAAAGCTATCTGTTTAATACACAAAGCTATCTGTTTAATACAAAAATAGTCGTACCAGAGTCGTACAAGTAGAAACACTTGTTAATTAGGACAGTATGACTAGTTCATATTCATTCATTACATATTTCGCTATTGAATTATTCAAAAGGGATGAATTTCAAAAAATCATCCCTTGCTCTCCATCATAAAGATTTCTTATGAATGCGTCACATTTTAACCCTTCGAGATCTAAGTCACACCATTCTTCTTTTCTTTGATTTATCGAAATTTTATACAGCTAAACCTTTATTGGATCGTAATAAAGTCATCATTTGAAGAAGAATGCTTGTATTCTACTGGAAACCAAATACGGCCCACTAGGTTAAGCATATTGTGGATGTTTGTGCGCTGATGATTCCTATACTGTGCATATTATAAGGCTTCTAGGGCAAATGCAATGCTTAAGATAGTTTCAACTGGTTGCCGTTACCGAACTAGTAGAAGACGTTTCAAGGATGACACTAATGGTTAATCTGTCTGTCTTTCTCTCTATCTCTAACTCTGTAATCACTGTTTGTGGTGAAAGGCGCGTTTGGTAGTCTGTAATTTTAATAATTTTAAATTTAAGTGTAATGTACGTTGCATAGTAATTAGATGGTGTTAGAATTGTTTGTTAGAGAAGTCTCTGTTAAAAATTACCCTTTGTCTGGTGAAAATTGAAGATATTAAGCACCGAGAAGAAAAATAACACTTAATTCCAAGATTTCGTTGTCTTCGAAGCGGATATTACAGCCGATTGCTACATCGTTAAGCTAACCACAACTTACCAGGAATTGTAGACTTGCCTTGCAGGATCCTTGAAATAAGATGAGAATGAGTCTCTGTCTCTATGTCTAGACGAGACATAAAGAAATAGCATTCCTTAATATTGATCAAAATTCGCCTTAAAACTTGCATAAAGCAGTAGCACAGGTTTCACAAGGTTCTTGACTGAGGTAATTTCAACCTTGACCTGGCAAACATTTAGATTCTACAAAAGAATTTCAATGGATCTTAGTAAAAGTTATTCCGTTAGACTAAATCAAAACCAACCACAATTTTTCACAGATATTACTTCCTAAGATGAAGAGAGGAAGAAAAATATCTATCTGAATACCATTAGATAATGTTCTACTCTGTTTATTAGCTCTGTTAGTGCGGGTCAAGAAACAAAATCCAGAGAGGAGAAGGCAACGAGAAAAAAGAAATAAAATCAAAAAATTAATTTTGGGAATTTAAGAGAGAATCTTTCTGTGTGGATGCTTTGTTTGTTTAGTGGTTTTATGGCGCATCAGCATCTGAGGCTATATTACGCTGTCAACTGTGTGGATGCAACGTGATAGAAATGTGTGAGAATTGAACAGCAAGTACTGCACATTAAATTGATAAATCAACTTAACTCTTCATATAACGCAAAGACTGTCATTGCCAAGATAAATTTATCACCAAGATAAATTCTAGGACCATAAATTCCAACTTTAGAATTACTGATCATAAGGAAGACATCTAGTCAGTGGTTCCGACGGTCACTTCAAAAAGCTACATATTTTAATCTAATAGCGATCCGTCCATTTTACAACTGGAAGACTGCAGAATTTCCACTGGCTGAAACCACAGATATGGTCTTTGAGACACAGTATAGTAGTGACAAAAAGATAAAAGTAAGCAAGCTTATAATGCATCAACGAAGGGGCAAAAAACTATTATTTGTGGCTGAAGTCAGCGATCTGACGATTTCTCTAAAAAATGAGAACCTTAATATCTCTATTACTGTTCGTACATTAGTTTTATCACTGTCACAAAGAACAAGAAATGGCGACAGGCTTTTTTTTTTTTTTGTAGCGGCGGAGGTTCCTCTGTGTTAATATACAGAAGAACCCTGTTCAAACCTCTAGCGATTAATGGTGAAGAGCAGCACAGAATGGATAAAACACGCCACAGTTTGGCATATAGAAAAATTATATTGGTTGAAAACGCTTCGGCATATTTTTAAGTTATTCCCAAGTCCTATTAGATGGATGGTGGAAAAGCGGTTGACGTGTCACAAACGGCAAAACAAAGTTTTTGCTCCTTTAGGGCACTGCATTGAATCTCTTTTATTCTCTGTTAAAATATCCCTGATTTCAGTGCATATACACGATGGTAGCAAAAGTACTGGGAACTCATAGGGTAATCACGTTATAAAGTGAATTGGAAAGACCGACCGGCCACGTATTTTGACAAAAAAGGACTCTGAGCTGTCAAACTTGTTTTAAACAAAATCACCACATTAGCCGGGATAAAATTTCTCTGGGGACCAGAAACGTCCTGGAGGGACTATCAGCGTGATTGCTATACGTTAAATATTGCGTCGGAATAATTTTTATGAACAAGCTGCAGTTTCTAAACCTATGATTACATAATTGCAAAAGTCAATTCTCAGCAAGAAGTATAATGGTGCCATCCTAGTGGGAAATGAATATGAATTTATCATTCAACTGCGTTCTTTGGAGTGATAAAATTGAGGAAAAACTCTGCTTTAATCTAACAGAAAAAACTGACTGAGTCAGGGGAAGTGTTCAATGCGGGCTGCATTGTCCTAATTATGAAATTGTTGTTGTAGGAACATCTGCGACTAACACCATACCGCTCCGTATAATCTATCTATAAATTGCGTGTGTTCTGTAGTCGATTTTAAGTTTGCTGGACGAAAAATCCTAGTTTCCGCGAGAAAAAAAAACATGCTACCAGCGGCTGAGACCGACTAACTCAGTTACGTTGTGAAAAAGGCCCATATAAATCTCTCGTCATCGACGGGACTCCAACTCAGGTCTTTTCAACCTGGTGTGGGGAGGAGGGCGATTCTACCAACCGCGCTACCCACGAGGAATTGTGAAGTAATAGAAGTGGACGTGCTTTCATGATTGATATTAGAGAGTGCTGCTAAAAACTGTAACTAACCACTGTGCTTACATCTAAAGAAGCGCATTGGTTAGGATCGCTGTACTTCCTCACCATTTGGGAAAAGCCCCAGTCCGAATCCAGTCTTGGGGGCTTTTTTGACACTAAGGTAAATTGCGTGCAGTTTACATGCATAATACACCGACGTTTCAGTGGCTTTGTTGCAAAAAAAGCAATAGTGCGATGATCGGTTTTAAGGAAAATAACATCTTACAATTGGCTTGCTGAGGGCTTTATCTTAATCTGTAGTTGATATTTTATTTCGACATAGATACCGAAGGAACTATTTCATTCCCAAATTTGGTGAAAAGTTGATGTTTGTCCTCATATGTTTCCCACGATTCTATGCTCTAGTTTTTCGTCTGCAGTGACACAGCATATATTATTTGAAGGAGCTCAAGGAGGAATTCAGAGGTAATATTAACTAGAATTAAACAGACAAATTTTTAAATTATGAATTTAAGTACCGAGGAGGTTATCTGCCGTACTGAAGCAGAAAGGAGGCCCATATCATAGTGAAATTGTTTTTATATGAATGTCTCTTGGTGCCCGATACTTGTAGTACAGTGTGTATCCCTCTTGGAAGTGCTTCATTGCTTGGTTGTATGCTACAGGTTGGTATTTAATATAATTCAGGTAATATGCCCTTGACTACCAGTAGCCAGGGGCTCACGGGATGCTTGTAAAATTGGCGAGCTGTCAGCCAACCCACATCGGAGTTTTGGAATTTAAATGGTGAGAGGTTAGTAAACAAGTAGGTCAAATATCGACAGTACAAAAATTTTTGGTATTTAATATCAGTGTAAATACAGCTTAAAGAGAAAACTACGAAAGTAGTATAAAAGGCATAATTTCATCTGTATCTCATATTGAGATCATTCTTCATAACGAGTTACTATATATTGCAGACATACACCTTTTGGCATCTCTCATATTGTAGGATTAACTTCACAACTGTGTTCTCATGTTGACAATACCAGGGTACCTGCCCACCCACCGATGATAGGCAAACAGCTTTGAAACGGTGTCGCCAGAGGGAGCCTGTTAATCATAGTTTCCAAGAATAGGTAACAACAGTCTTCCCCACTGGGGAAGCTTTGTCTATTCGAGGAATTTGAGTTTTTCCGTGGTGTTAGTGTATGTCCCTCGTATGTCCCTTCCCTCTTTCGACGGCATTCCTTCCTTTTCCTCTCCTACTATCACTTTCTTTCATCTTTTTTGCTGTCTAAGTCTAATATGAGGATAAAAGAGTATGTTATCCCATATCATTTTTCAAACGGTGCAGTTTGGATGGTGGTACCCATCGAGAATAAGTAACAATAGACTTCTCTATTAGTGAAGCGTTGTTTATTTGAGTTAGTGCAATTTCATGGCAACTCGTTGTGAAGGATGTTCACAATATGAGATACAGATGAAATGATGCCTTTTACACTACTTTCGTAGTTTTCTCTTTTCTCTTCACCGATATTAAATAGATAATTTCACGCTCTTATGATATTATGCCTAGTTGCATTTAGTTTTTAATTAAACATTTTTGGTAGAATTAAGAATACATAGGAAAACTATGTACAATAAGTATGATGTAGTAGTGTGTTTTAAATTATGAAAACTGTTGCTGAATGAACTCGTATGTTTATCCGCGATTCTATCCTCTAGTTTTTCGTTTACAATGACACAGCATATATCATTTGAAGGAGCTTAACTAGGAATTCAGAGGATAACATTAACTAGAATTAAACGGATTAATTTTAATTATGAACTTCGTAATCACTTTTGTCGTCAAGTTGCGCAATTTTACGGATCAACTATTGTGACTTTGTAGTAGAGTTCAATGAAGTAGTTCAGAAAGAAGCAGCATTATGCGACGTGGTGGGTAGAGTTCCTTATGGCGAAGGTATTGTCTGGTATATCATGTTTAACCTAACGGCAGTGTTTATTTTTATTTTATTTTTATTCATATTTCTGATTTTTTTGACAAAAATTAATTCAAAGACGCGATATAAATGATAAATACACGAGAAACGATATTATGAGGAACAGATTTTGTATTTATATTTACATTGTATTTGTATTTATATTATATTTATATAAATTTGTATTTTTATTATATTTTTAATATTAATATTATTAAATGTAATTTAAAATGTAGAAAAGTCGAATAAGGAGACCGACGACGAAACTCCAGGCAAGAATAAAACTACTGCTTTATGCATTTACTTTTCTCATAATTCATTTTACTACAACGTTTTACTAATAAAGAAGTTTACGTTTATTTCATGTATTGTAATAAACGAATACCGAACTTACACCAGGTAACTCAATATTTACTGACACATTATGAAATATAGCGCCTTTGAATACGATCGACATTTAAAAATATTTTATTACTAAATTAGAATTATGGTTTGTTTTTTGGGGTTCTTGACATAAGAGCTATTGTGGCTAAAATGCGCCAATGATTTATTAAGACAATATTGTTATTACTTGTACTGTATTTCACTGGAATAAATTTAAGAGTCCAGGAATTACTAGCTTTATCGGTCATGATGACTTTGTTTCATATTTGATTTTAAAAATTTATTTGTTTAAGGAACTGAAAAAAACATCAGTTTTTTCCTTATTTTGAGAGTGAGGGTATGCTGTTCGGTTATCAACACTTTTAAGCTGTTTAAGTAAATTCCTGCAAAATTTGGACAATCAATTAAAACCTAATCGACTTTGTGGTGTATGACAAGTAGAACATTGAGGAGCCTCTCCTAACAGGAGACGAAATTGGCTGAAATGAGCAAGTCCCATTCTTACCTTTCTAATATCATCTAATCACTTCTGTTTTGCTGTATGGTAGATTTATTTTATACTTTTAATTTGGCGTACTTTGTTATTGGTTACAACTTGCCTTTGCTATTGTTATATCCTACCAGTTTTGTAGCCTGAGAAAGGAATGTGCTATGGTGCAGAATTGTTGCTGTTCGCTTCTTTCGCAGTTTTATTTGTTCGCTTGTATTCCGACATGACATGAGAACAGCAATGATGCTGTGATGCTGTGACCTTTGTTAAAGGACTTTTGGCACTCTGTATTGAATTTGTTGTTGTAGTGGATGGTTTTAGAACGGATATTTTTATAATCATCATGGAGCTAAGGGAGCCAGTGAAAACTACTCCTTTGGAAATTTAATCGCGGTATTTCATATAGTGCTAATACATATAGTGGCTTGCAGTTCTTCAGTATAAATGCTGCAGTCTTTCGAGAGTTTTTGGGCAAAGGTATGTCTGAAGAGTAAACCGCCACTACCACAAAATTCAATTTTTGAGCCATCTGTATATAGCAAACAGTGATCTGAAATTGGCTCCTCGTAAGCAGCATGAAGTTATTGATAACTCTGGACACAGTAGGAAAATAGGGAACAATTTTTATCAGGGTGAAGCAATATAAAATATGTTCCACTGTTTGAATAATAAAAAAAAAAGTTCTCCACTTTTGCATATAAATGAAGAATTAATGAAGAATTTTGGTAAAGCTCAAGATTAAGAAGGAAGCGGATTCTGCTACTAAAGCAAGTGTCATAATTTAACAGAAGCAATACTGAAAGAAGGAATTGTCTTTATATTCCTTCAAAGAGGTTTTTGAAACGAAGCTACTTGGATACTGAACTAGTCAGCTTGGAGATTAATTAAAGCAGTTGTGCGCGAATTTCTTATAATAATGAGGAATCTCTGATGTCAACTTTACAGCAGTGCTGTACAGCAGATTGCTGCTTGTTTATTATTATTGTTATTCATACAATAAATAAATAAATTATATTGGCCCCGATACGCCATTTATATGCTAGGAGGGCAATAAAGACGATTATGATAAAGTAAAGTTAAATAAATTTTGCGTTGTGAAACTTAACACTTTACAGTACGGGTTTCACGTAACACTTAATAATTGGTTATCTTAGATATTGGTTATTTTTTACTGTGTGCAAAATCATAGCATATAAGTTTATTAGGTTTTGGTCTTTCTGAATTGTAGCATGGCGTAAGTTTCTTCAAAAACAATCTTTCCATAACTGCTATCTTCTCAAATCTTCCGAAGATGCCCATGTCGTTGGCAAATTTGAGTGTCGTAGCTGGGGGAACATGTTACCCAAACAGCCCAGCTGATCAAGGATGAAGTATCTCTCTCTCTCTCTCTCTCTCTCTCTCTCTCTCTCTCTCTCTCTCTCTCTCTCTCTCTCTCTCTCTCTTTCTCTCTGTGTTGGTCTGTAATTCTTCTGTTAGTGTTTGGTTGCTTGATGAGTCTATCTGAGGATGTCTGGAGCATCATGCCCTCCGGTTATAAGCAAGGGTGCCTATGTTCCATAATTATATGCATCCACGGGGCTGTTTCCAAGAGTGAGAGTGAGGGTAGAGATGGTGTGAGGGGTTTCCAGCTATTTGGTTAAGCCATCTTAGTATCCAGCCCGATGTGCTGTTTCAGACATATTGATGAGGCCGATGCCTGAATAATTGAGGCATAAAGAGAAATCGGGGTGATGCAGCTCTGTATCTTAAGAGATAAAGCAAAATGGATTATATGAAAAACTCTCCAAGTGGTAAAAAGGAAATAATATATAATATTTGAAATAGTTTGTTCATTAAGTTAGTAAAATTGAGAATGTATCTTTCAATGGACACGTGATAGGGATATAATTTTAGTCTTTTTGGAACCAGCGGATCAACTTCCTTTAGCATCTGCAACTTTTACTCCGGAAGAACGAAAAAAAGAAAAAGAAAAAAGAAGAAGTTGGTACTAGCCAGGGTAATTTAAATTATATATATATATATATATATATATATATATATTTTTTTTTTTTTTTTTTTTTTTTGAACCAACAGTGGGAGGAGAAGTCGCCTGCAGGTCGTAAGATTAAAGTTTCAGATTTCTGTTGAGAAGATCTCTTAATCCTACACAATAAAATAGCAAGGATATCGATTCCTTGCTATTTTATTGCATCTTGGTTGTAGCGGATAATGTTGCCCACATTCTGGTGTAGAAACAATGGTAGTAACCTGGTAGTAATTTTTCGCTGAGCACAAAATTAACAGTGTCCCTCATCCAGGGTAGGTTCTTGGGCTTTTTCATACAGGCTTTGTACAGGTGATATACGGATGGCCCCAAGGGCTGTTCGACGGGCTCAGTGATGAACCGATCGTGCCCTCTTAGCCCACAGGATGTTGCCGTGTGTACTGGGGCACTTAGTCTAGCGGTTAAAAAAGTTTAACTGCAGCCATTATCAAACTGAAAGTTAAAAAAAATATATATATATTGAGGAGCCTTCCATCCCACTTCAGCATGGAAGCCTCCTCAACAATTCATACCGAGGGAAATGGACCATAATCTGCCACGCTGGTCCAGTGCGGGTTGGCAAATCGACCGTATTTAGCAGTCAGGGACTTGAACTTCGGTCAAACTCAAAGAGCGTCTGCACTTGCACTCCCGCTCCTGACCACTCGGCTACGGAACTGGACGCCAATGCGCTGCAAAAAAAGTTAATTTTTCAAAGATAAGTCCTAAGGAACGGAAATCTAGTCCGTTATGAAGCATTTTCTCTAAGACTTTACTCAAGAAACTAGTCAAAGTTATAGGGCTATAGTTCTGTGGATTTGATAGTTATTTTCCCTGTTTCAGGAACTCTAGTATGATTGCTGGGTGCCATTTGTCTGGAAAAACATTTTCTTGGTATATTTTGTTGAATACACCTAATAGAACTAATCGAGATTGTTCATCTAGTTGTTTTAATATTGCTAATGTATTTCTTCAGAGTCAACTGCACTATGATTAATCTGTAACAGAGTTTCAGTTCTAAACTGTGAATGAAAGTTGTATCGTTTTGTATAAAAGTTAAGTTAGTTTTTACCTACTTCATCTTTGTAAGGTTTTAAAGGCTCTTGGTTTATAAATTGTTGGCACATGGTGCCTTAGAGTTATAACTATTACCGATCAATAAAAGCAAATGAGCAGTTAATTTAAAAGCATATATAGAGAGAGTATTTTTAAAATATACGTAGTAGAAGGGAAGCAACATATTTGCTCAACAAATTCTGTGACACATTCTACGGACCAAAATAAAATGATCATGTATCCGATACTTCGCTTACAGAACTATGGTTCTTTGAAATTTAAAAAATGGCTATGGCGGTTTGGATGGTAATTAATAAAATAGTCAAGAAAGCTGACATCTCCAGCAGGAATAAACATTTTACTAGGTATGTCTGCTTATTTATTATTATTATTTTTTTACCATTCACAGCTTCATACCTACTTTTAAAATTAAATTGTCATGCAGACAAGTCTGTAGAACTTTCAGTTTTTTTTTTATTTTGAAAACGTCCCAGAATTTTTCGCACATACTTTTGAAACACTCTGTATATTATTTATTTATTCAACTTGAAACCTGAAGTAGTCCTAACCTTGATTAGCTTCTTAGTTAATCAAGGTCAGGATCAAAAATCCCTTGGTCGTACCACGTACCATGCCTCTTTTTGTGTTGGTTATTGCGGCAAGGTTAGACGAATCCTTCCTACGTAAAAGTAAGAATGGTATTCAGACATCTTTAAGCACAAATCCGAATTCAAAGACTTGTTGGGCTTCATTACTCCACTACTAATGATTAGAAGTGTCTCAAGGTGGATCGTTGTCGGCACTGCTATTTTCAGCGATAGTTATTCCGCTAATGAATACCTGCGTTTATTGCTTACACCGACGATATTGCATGTTACCTCTCAAACCCTGCTAACACCTCACCACACCACGAAATGGAACAGTAATATACTAATAGTAAGGGAGGCATGTGATGCAAAAAAGCAAGCGTATCAGCTTATGTAGCATCAGCCAAACAAAAAAAAAAAAAAAAAATTCACACGTCCATTCCCTCTAAACGTTTGTCCAGTTCCTCCTTGAAATTATTTAAGCTATCAACTTCAACGACGACAGGTGGAAGTTTGTTTCAGCAATTAACCAACCGCTGACTAAAGGTAAATTTCCGCACGTATATTCTACAACTGTTTTTCCTCAGTTTGAATTTATGCCCCCCCCCCCCCCCAAGTTCGTAATCTGAACAAGCGGAAGCTAGCTGAGCAAGCTTACTTGCTCAGCTTTCTCAACCCATTCAAGGCCTTATACACCTCAATCTTATAACCTCGCAGGTGCCTAGTCTCCAGCCGCCGAAATTTGTAGAACTTAAGCCTTTCTTGGTAAGAGAACCCCTTCGTTCCCCTCACCAATCTTGTTGCCCTTCTCTGTACACGCTCAAGCAACTCTACATCCTTTCTAAAACGAGGCCTCCAGCTGTACGCAGTACTCAAGGCGTGGCCTGACCATCGTCTTATACAAAGGAACAATCAGCTCCTTTTTCCTACTAGCAAAATTCCTGTATATCATTGACAATACCCAATAACCTGCTCTGGTAGCCTGTCTGCATTGCTCAGAAAACTTCGAATCTGATTCCACAATTACTTCCAAGTCTTTTTCATTTTCTACTATTCTAAGTGTAGTACCTCACAGTTGGTACGTTTCTCTTGGGTTACGTCTAGCCATATGCAGTACTTTGCATTTGTCGATGCTAAACTTCAATTGCCAATTCTCAGACCATCTGCCCAACTCTTCTAGATCCTATTGTTGTAGTAGCACACTGCCATTACTGTCGTTAACAACCCTGCCAACCTTTGTATCATCTGCATACTTGAACGTTAAGCCTGATATACCTTCATCAATATCATTGATAAATATACAAAACAACAGTGAGCCCAACACCGAACCCTGAGGAACTCCACTAATAATATTAGTCCACGAAGAGCAGCGACCATTGATTACCACTCTTTGTCTTCTCCCACTTAACCACCATTTTATCCATTGTAGCAACTTATCCTTAATACCATTCTGCTCCAATTTGTACAGTCGTCTTCCATTCGCAACAGTGTCAAAAGCTTTCCTGAAATCCAAATATATGATATCAAAATTATTTTTTGCATCCAGTTCCTTTGTAACCACATCATAATATCCAATCAACTTTGTCAGACAAGACTTTCCCGTAACAAACCCATGCTGTGTCTGAATTATTACTGCAGTCTTGTATAGATTATCCTGCAATGCATCTTTAACTAGTGACTCCATTCTTTTCCCCGGAACAGAAGTTAAACTAACTGGTCTGTAATTACTCGAGTAATCCTTAGATCCCCCCTTTGTGAATTGGGGATACATTTGCACATCTCTCAGTTGTTGGATACTTCTCCTGAGTGCAAGGATGCTCTCATAATTATGGCTAAGGGTTTACTTATTTCCTTTGCCGCCTCTTTTAATATAACTGAATAGATCCCATCCACCCCAGGTGCCTTTACATGCGAATTATCGAAGTCTATTATCCTGAAGAAATATCTGTCCTCTTTCTGTGAACACGCCGCCTATTTTGGGCTTAAACTAAACCCGGAAAAGACCAACTATATTATCTTTTCACCTAGGCGTTCAAGAGCATTACGGAGTTTCTGTGGTATGAAAATTGATCTTTGTAGAGCGCACAAGAATGAAACAGTTAGAAAATTTCTCCTCTACTACTTTAGTCCAATCATCAATTATGATATTGAAGTTTGGTCGAATGCTCCTATGCCCCGTCTGAAGACGCTCTGGGATCTAAAATTCTGAGTCCTAAATTGGGCCAACAATTGGGTTCACCCAATTGTTGGCCCAATGATTTTGATTGTGTACCCAATACACAATCAAAATCATAGCTCTGCATAAATCTCAGATACACCCCAGCCCAGCATTTGGCATATGCGAGGAAGCTCACAATGGCACTTAATCTGTGCATCAACATCTGAGAAATCGTAGGCTGGAAAATCCCGGGTAGAGCCCTCAGAAACCCTCCAGTGTTCTGTTTTAATCTGTAGAAGCTCCCGCCCTCAAGCGGAACTTTTCGAACAGCATCATCCTGATGCTGTTCGAAACTCCTGAACTCTGCAAGCATTGATTTGGATCTGTGGTTCAGAGATTCTGCCTACAGAGAAGAAAAGCGCAAATCCATTGTCACTTGCCGTCAGCATTCCTGAAATTCTCAGTGGAACTAGTAATAACTCCCAGTGAAAGATTTTCAGACTGTCTCAATGTATTTCATCATGTATATAATAACTATATAATCTATATATACCCTGTATAATCACTATTTCAGAAGAACCAGCTCAAATTGTAATTAGCTTTAATTCAAATCTGATTATTTCAGTTGATATCGATGAAAGCGAGCTATTGGCATTTTATATGTATTTTATGTATTTGCTGTGTACCTACGTAATTTTGTATATATTGAATGTACTGCTCATTGTTAGATTCCTCTGATTGCCTGAAGCGGGAACCGTGTCCTACGTTTCTATGAATAAAGAATTTTATTATTATTATCTTACCATCCAAAAAAGAACCTTCACCAGGAAGACATCTACTGGTGTTTCATATGGGGGATCCTCTCCTTCACTACTGTACTGATCTCTTTTATATACCTTGCAATGAGTATTTATTATATGCTGGATCTCATTCATACGCCCTCGCAATGAGTACGTATAATCAACGTATTATACGTTGATTATACGTATAATACAAATGAACACCTCCAGACACTTGCTAGTTTTCTGTGCAACTTCGGGCTTCGCCTCAGTCCTGACAAATCAACCGTTATGATACTCTCATAAAAATTAAATTACATAAAATTACTGCGATTCAACCAATAACTGTAGGATGGCTGATGCCTTCAGCTACTAGTCTGTGTTTACTTCGCCTCAAAACTAAACTTAGATTCGACGACTACATTGAGTACCTCCTGAAGTATTTCAATGGTCAAATATGGAGAGCAAAATGACATATTCTAAACGGCAATGATAGAAAAAACAGATATATGCAAACATCAGTATATCTCGGAAACCTATATGCTACGAAACTGTGGACCTTAGAATCTGCCTCACTGCAGAAACTAATAGGTGGGTCCGAATACTGTACCTTAAAATGAATAAACGAAGATAAACTGTCCAAAGAGTTAATTTTTAGATTAGTGAAATGCAATCGAACCCTTCCAACGAGAAATCGTTGGGAAGTGTTCTCACTTTCAATAAACCATCACAAACAAATTTTGCTGGTGACGGATTATTGAAATGGGATTTTAACTGCAAATGCTCACTTAATTATTATTTACTTATCATTACCGTAATACTCTCAGTTTCACTAAAATGTCCTGTAACTTATGTACATAACGTTATTTTAATCATCTAAATAATAATAATAATAAATTTTTGCTCAATATTGTAACGCTCCTGGTTTGTCGCCGTGATGGGCAATTGGTCACGTATTGCAGCCCATCTCATAATATGTACTGTACATTATTAGTAATAAAAATTATTTATTTAAATTGAATATTTGTCCTAATTATAATTAGCTTCCTAGAATAACAATAAGCAATACCTTTGAGTATAATGCTTGCATTATTAGTTTAGTTCTTAGCGGCACCTCTCTCTAGAATGCATCGGATGGCATAATCTGCTGGGGGAAGAGAAATCTACAATTCCGGTCACAATTGGACCCACTGAAAATCTCCGAAAGAAGGATCGACCAGTCCTTAGAGGTGCGAGGGGGATAGGTGAAACGTACCCGAGACCCCAAATGAAAACGGGTGTCCAAAAGCAAAAAGAGTACCTCCATAATCCAAAGAATACGACGGGATAGCACCAACATTAATCCTTGAATCTGGACCCTCTGAACTTTAATGAAAGGCCCTGCCCTTAAAGTGTAATTTCCTGTTTGCTCTATGTTCGGAGTATTTGAGATCGACGAACACCACAAAGGGAAATTAACCCATAATCCTCTTCCTAATCCGGATGGAAATGGAACAGGGTTTAAAATAAGATAATTTTTAATTCGTATGAGGCAATACCCATGTAAGTTGTCGGCGAGGGCAGTAAATACATTTATTATTTTTGAACCTAATGGTGTTGCTAGCTTAATTATTTTTAAAGTAACTTACTGTTTGCTTTATTTTTTTATAAATATATTAATAATATTTATACCATATTAAATGTGTGCAAATTTTAAAGAATAATTACTCTTATCTTTAATGGTAATAAAATATTTATGAAAAGTCGGTTAAAAGCTACTCAAGTTGTAAGGCACCAGTATGTGTGATTTGAGTGTATTTTATTATCCGCTTAGAAGGAATCTTGTATGTTCGGTGTTTTCGTTGCAAGAAGAAAACTCTGTTTTTGGGAAAAAAACCTGCAACTCCTCTCCCCGAGACCGAGTAACGATGACAGGTGTTTAAAGAAGTCCTTAAGGATTCCTATCCATACGGTGTTAGAAGACAGCAATCTGTGCTAAGCGCCAGTTTCTTTTATTATTATTTTATTTATTATGTGTTAGTTGCTTGCCGCTTAACGCACACCTAACTGTAACTGGTATTTTTGAGAATGGATAATATTTTCAATACTGATTTCCCCAATCTCTTTCGCAAAGCTTTTAGTCTGCTAGTCCCCGCATTAAAATAGTAGATGCTACTACATATCTATAATTCACGTTATCGCTGCCTGAATGGAGAAACAAATGGCTCAAAAATCAATGATAAAATACCCATGCTACAGAAATAGGACTGTATTCCATAACGGCATCTGTCCAGAACTGTGACATCTTTGGTTTTGCATCTCTCTCTCTTCACGAATAAAATACTCAAACCTCGTGGTCCTGTATGAAATGCTGAAATTTGAAATTTACTGTTTCTGTTCTCTTGAACTTAATCAGTACTCGAGTTCCTTGCAAGAATCTTCTCCTGAAAGAATCCTTCAGCCTGACAACCTTCGGAATTGATCGTTGGAGATATGCAACACTCATTAAGATTATGTAGGGTGCAAAACTGTCCTACCTTGACTTCTCATCTGTACACTGATTTCGTGCAAGCCTCAAAGATTCTCAGACCCCTAGCTCCATCCCTAGATCTCAGAATCATAAGTAAGCAACCAATTCGTTTACTTTCTGCTTGTTTCTTCAGCTCTCTGGTATTCATTTACTGCCACATCTATACTCGTTGGTATAGACACATATTTATATATTCGTAATTGCACTACTACATTTGAGCCATTCGTATATAATTTAACTTCGTTGTGTTTCTTATCTTCACTGTATATGCCGATGTCACCGTTACCAAGCTATTGCATTACTGTATTATAAAACTTAAGTGCAATTATATGTCACTTATATGTATTGCAGGAGTTCATGTAACCAACGTTTACCGTTTGCTTTCTGATTAATAAAATAAAATCTCTAGTGTGATAGTTATTGGAGTAAAGTAGACATTACCAGGAGTAATAATACCTTTATTGTTTATCTTAAGTTCAGACGCACGGATATAATGCATTTATAGAAACCATACAGACGGTTTCTAAAAATGCAAGAGATTCTATAAAATATTACACCCTCCCCGGGCTACACAATAAAATTAAGCAGGGATTAATGAAGTATTGGGAGTGCCAGAGAACAATAGGCTGTAATATGCTGTAAGAACGCTAGACACAGGTTAGCGACCCCTCTTACCACATGAGATGAGCAGTTTGAGGAAGGCAAATCTGAATTCCCTGTTCTTACATGAGAACATGAAACTGGTAAATGGTTTATAACGTGATGCTCATTTATTAAAATTATTCATCGTAGCGTATAAAGTGTTAGAATAGTTTATCTATTGAAGTAGATGACACAATCTTGAGAAGCCAGTTTTCTGCATTCATGCCTATGTTTTCTATGTTTTAGAAAACCGAAAACATAGCATCTATGTTTTCGGTTCAATGACCAGGTGGATCTCTAATACGAATCATTGTGGTCGTCAAAAAATAACATTTCAAATTTATTTAGTAATTTTTTGTTAAGAGTGAAGGAACTGCAAGAGTTGGCCTGACGTAGCCGAGTAATCAGGAGTGAGAGTGCATAATACGCGTTCCTTGAGTGGACCGGGGTTCAAGCCCGTGGCTACTAAATACGATAAATATTTGTATTGACGATTTATTGTAAA
Organism: Mastigoproctus giganteus; assembly: GCF_048544385.1. NCBI lineage: Eukaryota > Metazoa > Arthropoda > Arachnida > Uropygi > Thelyphonidae > Mastigoproctus > Mastigoproctus giganteus. Next base: position 133,291,930 of record NC_143579.1, read on the forward strand.
CTCTACTAACTTGGCTGTCGTGCCGGAGTATAAACAGAAAATTTATTTAGAAGGCATTTTAGGAAAGTCATCGGACAAAAAGTGTTTATTAATGAGACATTCATGAATTTGTCCGGTCTATGTTAGAATCTCAAACCGACCTCTCCAAAGGAGTTACAAGTGGTCCATCCACCATAACAAGGATTGGCAATATAAGACCCACATTTTGGTTTCATTTGGCCAACTAGCGTATCCCTTAAAAAAAAAAATGCTTCAACCCTTTCGACCTTACAATGCTTCTTCCCTGCTAGCCTGACATTCAAATGCAATTTTTAATAACTTATTCATTATTTAAGAAACACATTAGTCTATTAGTTAAGAAACACATAAAAACCAAGGAAGTGAAGCCAGTCGACATCGCTGGACAGTGCAGTGTTGAGTCAGTTTGGTGTGACATAAGCATTGGGAGATCAAAATTGAGAGTAGGAGTGTGCTATAGGCCTAATGACTCTGATGAGTATAATAAGAAACTGTACAGGGAAATAGAGTGGGCCAGTAAATCAGAGAGTCTTATAATGGGAGATTTTAATTTCCCAGATATTGACTGGAATTTTGGAGCTGGTCACTCACACACTAGCAGGGCTTTTGTGGATTTATTGGATGGTTGTTTTCTACATCAGCATGTTCGGGAGGCAACTAGAGGGAGTAACACTCTTGATTTGATTACCAGCAGTGATTCTTCATCCATTAAGAATCTGCAGATAAATGAACCACTAGGTGGCAGTGATCTAAGTGTGCTGAAGTGGGATTTACTCAAAGAGGTAACTACCATCAGGGGTAAAGGGAAGGGTTATTGCTTCCGTAAAGGCGACTACGATGGACTGAGACAGTATTTAAATTCTATACAGTGGAACCAACTGATGATGTTACCAACAGCAAATTCAAAATGGGAAGCATTCAAAGAACTTATCTTGGAAGCTACTAGGCTTTACATACCAACTAAGAAATATTGTTCCATGTTTAGGCCAAATTGGATGTCAGATGAACTAATGAGACATATGGCAGAGAAGAAAAATGCATGGGATACTTACAAATTAACACATCACATATAAGCCTATGATACATACAAGTTGATATGCAACCAAGTTACAAAGGAGGTTAGGCAAGCAAAGGCAGATTACGAGAAATCCTTGGCAAGGGATGCAAAGAAAAACAGCAAAGAGTTCTTTACTTATGTAAACTCTAGAAGGAAGGGGATGAATCAGATTGGTCCACTTGATATCGATGGGTCAACTGTTGATGATCCAGCTCAGGTAGCTAACAAACTAAATGAATATTTTGCATCGACATTCACACATGAGGAGTTATTCAGCGAGGGGAATGCCAGAGGTGTATTCAACTCTAGCAGTAAGCTACAGAATCTTGAAATAACTGGGAGTAAAGTGGAGGAGAAACTGTTGAAGATAAACACAAGAAAGGCACCCGGGGTGGATGGGATCTATCCAGTTATATTAAAGGAGGCAGCAAAGGAAGTAAGCAAACCCTTAGCCATAATTATGAGAGCTTCCTTGGACTCAGGGGAGGTACCCATAGACTGGAAATGTGCAAATGTGACCCCAATTCACAAAGGAGGATCAAAGGCTGACACAAGTAATTATAGACCTGTGAGCTTAACTTCTGTTCCAGGAAAATTAATGGAGGCACTGGTTAAAGAAGCACTGCAGGATCATTTAGACAAGACTTCAGTTATAGCTCGGACACAGCATGGTTTCGTTAAGGGGAAGTCTTGCCTGACCAATTTGATTGGATACTATGATGCAGTCACAAAAGAACTGGATGCAGGGAATAGCTTTGATATTATATACTTGGATCTTAGAAAGGCTTTTGATACTGTTGCACATGAAAGACTGTTACACAAATTGGAGCAGTGTGACATTGGAGGCAAATTGCTGCTATGGATAAAGGGGTGGTTGAGAGGGAGAAGACAGAGAGTGATAATCAATGGACACTGGTCATCGTGGACTAATGTTATTAGTGGAGTCCCTCAGGGTTCAGTGTTGGGTCCATTATTGTTTTCTGTATTTATAAATGATATTGATGATGGTATATCAAGCTTAATGTCCAAGTTTGCAGACGATACAAAGGTTGGCAGGGTTGTCAATGACACTACTGACACTATGATGCTGCAACAGGATCTGGAAAGGTTGAGCAGATGGGCTGAGAGGTGGCAAATGAAGTTTAACATTGACAAATGTAAAGTACTACACATGGGAAACAGCAACCCCAGAGCAACGTATCAACTCTGTGGTACTACACTGACAGTGGTAGAGAATGAAAGGGACTTGGGGGTGGTTGTGCAGGCAGATATGAAGTTCTCTGAGCAGTGCAGACGGGCTGCAAGAGTAGCCCATGGAGTATTGTCAATGATATACAGGAATTTTTCCAGCAGGGATAAGGAGGTGATTATTCCCTTGTATAAGGCAATGGTCAGGCCACACCTAGAGTACTGTATACAGGTCTGGAGGCCTGTATACAGTACTCTAGGTGTGGAATGAAATGAAATTCTTGAAATGAGGCCTCCAGACCTCATTTCAAGAAGGATGTAGAGCTGCTGGAACGAGTACAGAGAAGGGCAACAAGATTAGTGAATGGAACAAAGGGGTGCTCTTACGAAGAAAGGCTTAAGTTTTGCAAATTACAGTGTCTGGAGACTAGGCACCAGCGAGGTGATCTGATAGAGGTGTATAAAGCCTTGAATGGTTTGAGCATGCTCAATGCTGATGGGATTCTTCCTCTAGCTCAGAATAATCACCTGAGAGGGCATAAATTCAAATTGAGGAAAGACAGATGTAGGATAGACGTGCGGAAATTTGCCTTTAGCCAGCGGGTGGTTGGTTGGTGGAACAGACTTCCATCCCTTGTAGTTGAGGTTGATAGCCTAAATAAGTTTAAGGCTCAGATGGACAGGTATTTTGAACGAACAGAGGGGTGAAGTGGAAGTGGGTTTTTTTTTTTTTTTTGGCTGATGCTGCATAAGCTTGCTTTCTTGCATCAAATGCCTCTACTAATGCTAATGCTAATGCTAATTAAGATCACGCCAAATAGGACTTAATTTCTGCTACAAATGAGTCAAAAAAGCGCAACCTCCACCAGCTATAGAGGGCTTGAGTAGGTGCATCATCCTACCCACATCCCTCCTGCTATAGCAGAGAACTAAATGCATCATCCTCCTCACCACCCACTTCTTTCTTGCTTCAATGGACATGCTTCACACTACCCATCATCCGTGCCCAATCACGAAAAGAATTCAAAGCATAGGCGACTTCAGCATTTCGTGTTTAAAAATGTCTATTTTTCATAAAAACGTTCGCCATCTCCTGATGGAAGCCATGATTCATGTGACACTTCTTAGTAATTCGTGGAACAAACTCGACGCACTCCTTGTCGAAGCATACCTCGACAGCGAAAGGGCCAATGCTAAACTGCAAGCCTACGCTGAATGTGGGGCAAAACAAATGCCACAGCGTGCACCCACATATGTACAAGCGCTGAGGACCACGGCTCCAGATACCTCTCCTCAACTGCCACGCGTGGCAACTACTACAAAACGCAAAACGCTCCTGCCGACTCCACACCTAGTAATATTAAAACTGACCTCAACAGCACAACACCAGACTAGTGAAGAGGTGAAAGAAACCATTATGAAGAACCTCTCACAGGATCTAAAGACTACAAAAATGAAATCTGTCCGAAAAATAAGGAACACGGGTGTCATCATTGAAACCCAGACGAAGGAAGATGCAAACGAAATCCTCAACAACCCGAGGATCCAGATACTTGGTTTAGAGGCAGCGTCGCCCAAGAGAAAGGGCCCCAGAATAGTCATTTTTAACACCAACAAGGATCTAACACCAGAAGCTCTGCAGGAGGAACTATATTCCAGGAACCTTCAGCATGAGTACCCAAACGTGGAACCAGCGACACTGATCACCCCAAAATTCCAAACAAAATCCAGTACAGGAGACCACACAAATTGGGTGGTTGAACTCACACCAGAGGCATGGAAAACGATTGCACAAACAACCAGTGTTTTCATACATTCGGACAGCCATCGCTTCAAAGAGCATGTGTCTGTTCCCAAATGCTTCCGTTGCTGTCGATTTTGACATACGACGCACACCTGTGCCCAGACAGAGCCTACTTGCGGCCCTTGTGCAGAGAAAGGCCATGAGTTTGGCACCTGCCCTAAAAAAAGATGACCCGCCCACCTGTTCAAATCACAGATGATGCCAGCGTACCACTCACTCAGGGACAATCAGTGTCCCATCTACATCAAAGCTAAGGGTGCATACCAAATGAAAATTGATTATGGACACACGCCTTAGACCTTTAACCTAGACAGGGTCACCTTCGTGCAGCTAAACGCACAGCTAAGGCCGTGGCCGGACAACTCACCAAGAAAGCAAATGAACGGAACCTCAACATCCTACTTATCCAAGAGCCATATGTGCACAGCCGGGGGATGAGAGGATGTCCCATATCCTACAAAATAGTTCAGGACAACAGAGACAACCTCTCGGGTACATTACAGTGATACTAGGGTTAGGAACCCTAGTATCACTGTAACCAAGATTTCCAGCTACAGTACATCCTGGGCCTCCTGTGCTCATATTATAACCTCGCTCGGCGAATTCTATGCAGTCTCATTGTATTGCTGCCCAGGCCTATTTATTGTTATGTTTTATGGAGGCTCTTTGCAACCATGCCTGTGGTTTACACGGTGCTCGTAATGGCCATTACTTTTTCCATATGCCATATTTCTTTGATTTTCTGTCTTAGGTCTGTGCTTCCTGATCTTTTCCTAGCAGGTTTTCTTGAGGTTGCTAGTATTGGGCACTGCTAGGTCGATCACTAAGGCAGGTAGTTTTTTCCTTCTTGTCAATGAGGGTTATGTCTGGTCTGTTGTGCAGTTCGTCTTGTCGGTATTTATGTTAACGTTCCAGTATAGTTTATGAGTAGTGGTCTCTAGTACGGTCTGAGGTTCACTTTCTTTGAAATGAAAGTGCAGTACACTTTCTTTGAACAACTGGTATTTTTGCTCTAGCTTCTCATGTATTATCCTTTCCACCTGATCGTGTCTGTGATGTGATCCAGCACATCACTCTGCGTCCCGCTGTGATGTGCTGAATTGTTTCTGGAGCAAGGTGACATCGTCGAGATATGTCATCTGTTCATCTTTCAATACTGGGTCCTAGGAGATGTATTTTCTGGTGTTCATTACCTGGTCTTGGATGGAGAGCATGAGTCCTTCTGTCTCGGAGAAAAGCTTTCCGTTTGTGAGCCGTGGATTGGAAGCCATCTTATCTATGCAGTTTTATCTTATCTATGCACATGCACATAGTACTTGACATGAACTGGATACAAATTATTCGCACTGGACCACTAGCTGAATGACTAAACCAAATGACCAACGCACGAACTAAGAAACTGATATCACCAGGATCCAAGGCTGCATCCTTATAACATATGCACAATAGGCGACCTGAACAGGTTACGTGACCAACCATAGGACGAGACTGCTCATGTATGACCTTGCGACTGGGATTTGACTCTTACATTGAAAAAGATCACCAAAGAAGATCCGGTTCAGATCCCTTGGACTCTCACGTGCTCTCAACTGTCAGTGCCTGATGGCGATCTGTACCGGGCTCCCTTGCCTGATACCTTTACTCCCTTACCCTGGCGGGGAGGAGGAGACAGTCTTGTTTCCTCTCCTCCCCTGTCAACCCTCATTCTTCTCCTGGTGGGGCCCAGGCCTGCCTCACTGAAAATCCTGGGGTCGCCTTCTCTATCGTCCCCATACTTCTGTCTTTCCCCCCCAGTCTTCAGTCTCCCCCTACCCTGCCTAATTACGCCAGAGTATAACCACACACAAACTGCAAAAACTTAACTTCGTTCAAATGAAACCGCATAAACCTCAATTGGCATTTCTAATTCCAGCGCTCACCCCTATCGAGGTTTTTTTCACTGAAATCACAGGAAACTAGGTGGCAGGTCCTGCCAGAGTAAAATTTCATTCTGTGTACCTGGTCTGTCTCCACGGGGCTGAGTGTGGGCAAAGTTGGGCCTCAGTAGGGGTCCAGCGGCTAAACGGCCAGATGAACAACGATAAACAACAATACACATATACAAATTCCACACACTTTTAAATCTCTGGCCTTCCCAGTGAACTGGTACACCTACAATGAAAGCAACACGGAGATGGGGGAAACCCCTCGTGCCGTTAGACATCAATACACTTTACACTTTACACTTCGCAATCTATCCACATGCTGCGCGGGTAGCATAGTGGTATCGTCACCGTCCTCCCCACACCGGGTGGAAAAGGCCAGGTTCGAATTCCGTCGATAACGCGAGGAACTTTAAAGGGCGTTTTTCACTCTGTGGCAGAGTTAGTCGGTCTGAGGCATAGATAGGAAGGTTTTCCCCCCAGAAACAGGGGTTTTTCGTCCAGCAAAACAGATAAATCGACCATAGAACACACGCAATTAACAGACGTGAGACGCGCAGCACGGAAGATAAATTTAATTATTCGGATGGCTTAAAAATAATATATATATATATATGATAATTGAGAACTATTAAGTACGCGATAATTCCTATATTCTATTATATTATGAAAACAACAGGGATTGCCTTTATTTTAGATATAGGAAGCTTCTTTTCCAGCCAACTCTCCTAGTCCAACGCGCTAATAATTCTATGGGAAGGGGATATCAATTTTACAAAAAAATGTGGGACATCTTCCCTACTCTCAGAATCTTCGTGGCAGACCCCTCGGTCTCAACATTGATCGCTCAAGACATCAAACTGTCTTCAAACACCATACCTCTGGCAGCAAGGAAACCATTACGTGGATTGACATAAAATTAAATTTTGAAGGTCTAAAAGCTTAATAAATAAATATGGACCGATTATTCTCTTCGGTTCTGTAGCTTGACATTAGAATTAAAATTTAGGAGTCTAAAAAGCTTACTGGATGTAGGGGGATTATTCTCTACATTCCTTAAGTCGGACTAGAACTTTTCGGGGTATCATGTTTACAGGAATAGAGCAACTTACAATTAAACTTTAATTGTGAGTTGCTTAAACAGGAAAAGGCACAAACAAAACTAGAAGAGCCTATCTTGACGAGCGGGAAAACAAATGCAACAGCACATTCCCTCATATGCAGAAGCGCTGAGGAGCTCCAAGACACCCAGCAATGTGACAATACCCAGCGTTCTACCACCCAGGAAAAAGACGCTCCTACCACAACCAAACCTAGTCATCCTTAAGCCAGCAACAGAAGAGGCCCCTAAATCGAGCGAAAAAATCAAGACCTCGGTTATTGAAAACTTTAATGGAGATCTGAAAACAATAAAAATCAAGTCAACTCGAAAGACAAGAAACGTAGGGATAATTATCGAAACGGAGACAAAAAAGGATGCAGAGACCCTAATGACCAATCAAAAAATACCAACACTGGGACTTGTAGCAAAGGCCCCGAAAAGGAAAGACCCCTCAATTATAATCTGCACAGATAAAAACCTGGCCTGGGAGATTATAAGGGAAGAAATATACCACAGGAACCTATAAGAGAGCTTTCCTGATTGCAGCTCAGACACGCTCATCTTCCCCCAAATATCAAACCAAGTCCAGGGATGGTAGCAAATTTAACTGGATCGTTGAGTTTGCCCCGAAGGTGTGGCAAACCTTGAGTACACAAAGCAGGATATTCATTTGTTGGGAAAGCCACAGATTCAAGGAGCATGTGTCTGTTTTCAAGTGTTTCAAATGTTGCCGTTTCTGCCATACTACTCACACGTGCTCAGACTGAGTCGACATGCGGCCACTGTTGAGAGAAAGGATATGAATTTGCCAACTGTCCTAATAAAATAGCTCGGCCGGTCTGTGCAAACTGCAAGGCACAAAAAATAGACTGCAGCCACTGCATAAGGGCCAGCAAATGCCCAATTTACCAAAAGGCGAAGATCGCATACCAAACCAGCATAGATTATGGGTACGCTGCCTAATAGACGCAGTACAAAAGAACTTAAAATTCCACAAATCAATCACAGAGGGCCCGAGCTGTAGTTGAGCAGATTAGGCTAAGGGCAGATGAAGAGAACCTAGATGTCCTGCTGCTTCAAGAGCCATACACTCACAACAAAAAAAGTCAGGGGCAACCACCTGGCATACAAAGTGATTCAAACAAACGAAGATACTCCCTGGGCGGTCATTGCAGTCAGTAACCAGGATATCACCTGTACCAGAATTTCCCATCTCAGCTCCCCCTGGGCAGCTTGTGCCCACCTGGGTTCCCCACTTGTAGAACTCTATGTTGTTTTGCTCTACTGTAGACCAGGACAAGACACACTCCCCGGAATCAACTATCTCCAATACCTTATAATGGAGCTTCCAAGAGCGAAAATACTAATTGCCACAGATGCCAACTGCCGCTCCGGACTGTGGCACACTGAGACGCGTGACGGCGTGGAACAAGCAACGGCCAACGCCTAGAGGAATTCCTTCTTAATTCACACCTCGCCGTACTCAACCAGCATAACCACCCAGAAACTTTCTAGAGCACCCTCTGGGAATCCTGGATTGTATATTTATCAATGATATCAGGCTTAATGTCGAAGTTTGCAGATGAATCAAAGGTTGGCAGGGTTGTTAATGACAGTAATGGCAGTGTGCTACTGCAACAGGATCTAGATAATTTGGGCAGATGGGCTAAAAAGTGGCAACTGAAGTTTAACCTTGACAAATGCAAAGTACTGCATATGGGTAGAAGTAACCCCAGAGAAACGTACCAACTGTGTGGTACTACACTTAAGGTGATAGAAAATGAAAAAGACCTGGGAGTAATTGTGCAGGCAGATATGAAGTTTTCTGAGAATGCAGACAGGCTGCCAGGGCAGGTCATGTAGTTTTGTCAATGATATATAGGAATTTTGCTAGCAGGGAAAAGGAGGTGATTATCCCTCCGTATAAGGCAATGGTCAGGCCACGCCTTGAGTACTGCGTACAGGTCTGGAGGCCTCATTTTAGGAAGGATGTAGATTTACTTGAGCGTGTACAGAGAAGGGCAACAAGATTGGTGAGGAGAATGAAGGGATCCTCTTACCAAGAGAGGCTTAAGTTCTGCAAATTGCAGTGGCTGGAGACTAGGCACCTGCGCTGTGATCTGATTGAGGTATATAAGGCCTTGAATGGGTTGAGCACGCTGAATTCTGATGGGATCCTTCCACTTGTTCAGATTACGAACCTAAGGAAGCATAAATTCAAATTAAGAAAAGACAGATGTAGAATAAATGTGCAGAAATTTGCCTTTAGCCAGCGGGTGGTTAATTGCTGGAACAAACTTCCATCTGTCGTTGTGGAAGTTGAGAGGTTGAATAAATTTAAGGAGGAACTGGACAGGCATTTCGAGGGAATGGTGTGATTTTTTTTTTTTTTTTTTTTTTTTGGCTGATGCTGCATAAGCTCATACACTTGCTTTCTTGCATCAAATGCCACTGCTACTACTACTACTACTACTACTACCACTATATCACAGACTGGAATGTGCATGAAGACTGGACAACATTCGACCATAGCGCGATAACCTGCAGGATAATGGAAATCCCTTGCACAGCAACCTATGGTGCAACTAATGACCCAAAGATATGCCATACCCAAAGGAAATTGGGAGCTGTTCAGAGAAAGTCTGGTGACCATCTTTCAGGGCCCCCCCCCCAGAAGATATTACAAATTCACACAACTTGGACTACCACCAAAGGAAAATTACAAATGCCATAACAACTGCCAGCAACATAGCCATCAGGAAGAAGGATCCCAAGCCAGGGGCAGTGCCCTAGTGGAACCAGGAACTACGCAATGTGCGACAGGATGTTAATCAAAAACGGAGAAGATTTCAACGCACATGTCGGACTTGGCCGGAGAGGGAGGTAGCTGTACTACGGCAACAGTACAGGGCAGTCCGTAATCAATATACTGCGCTCATAAGAAGAAGAAAACAGAAGTCCTGGAGGAGCTCGTCTCCACAGTTGGAAATACTGATCCATGGGGGTTAGTATATAGAATTACAACAAATAAACTCCCAAGAGGAAAGGTAGTGTCATCAACCAACACTACCCAAGGAAATATGACCACCACCTGCACAGCTCAGTCAATAACATTCTAGACACCATCTTCAAAACTCAGGTAATACCAGATACCCAAAGGCAGATGCAACTACAAAAAGAAAATGAGACAAATAACAACCAACAACTGGAATCACCCTCACTTTGGAGGAACTCAACACTGCTGCCTCTAAAATCAGAACAAGGAAATCCCCAGGCCTACATCCTTCTTGAACCTGAAATCATCAAGAAGACAATAGAATATATTAGCATTAGCATTAGGATTAGTAGAGGCATTTGATGCAAGAAAGCAAGCTTATGCAGCATCAGCCAAAAAAAAAAAAAAAAAAAAAGTAACATAAATAAATAAAAATAACCACTTCCACTTAACCCCTCTGTTCGTTCGAAATACCTGTCCAGCTGAGCCTTAAACTTATTTAGGCTATCAACTTCCACGACAAGGGATGGAAGTCTGTTCCACCTACCAACCACCCGCTGGCTAAAGGCAAATTTCCGCACATCTATCCTACATCTGTCTTTCCTCAATTTGAATTTATGCCCTCTCAGGTGATTATTCTGAGCATGAGGAAGAATCCCATCAGCATTGAGCATGCTCAAACCATTCAAGGCTTTGTACACCTCTATCAGATCACCTCGCTGGTGCCTAGTTTCCAGACACTGTAATTTGCAAAACTTAAGCCTTTCTTCGTAAGAGCACCCCTTTGTCCCATTCACCAATCTAGTCGCCCTTCTCTGTACTCGTTCCAGCAGCTCTACATCCTTCTTGAAATGAGGCCTCCAGGCCTGTATACAGTACTCTAGGTGTGGCCTGACCATTGCCTTATACAAGGGAATAATCACCTCCTTATCCCTGCTAGAAAAATTCCTAATATCATTGACAATACACCATGAGCTACTCTTGCAGCCCGTCTGCACTGCTCAGAGAACTTCATATCTGCCTGCACAACCACCCCCAGGTCCCTTTCACTCTCTACCACTGTCAGTGTAGTACCACACAGTTGATACGTTGCTCTGGGGTTGCTGTTTCCCATATGTAGTACTTTACATTTGTCAATGTTAAACTTCATTTGCCACCTCGAAGCCCATCTGCTCAACCTTTCCAAATCCTGTTGCAGCAGCATAGTGTCAGTAGTGTCCTTGACAACCCTGCCAACCTTCGTATCGTCTGCAAACTTGGACATTAAGCCTGATATACCATCAGCAATATCATTTATAAATACAGAAAACAATAAAGGACCCAACACTGAACCCTGAGGGACTCCACTAATAACATTAGTCCACGATGAGCAGTGTCCATTGATTACCACTCTCTGTCTTCTCCCCCTCAACCACCCCTTTATCCATAGCAGCAATTTGCCTCCAGTGCCACACTGCTCCAATTTGTGCAGCAGTCTTCCATGTGCAACAGTATCAAAAGCCTTTCTAAGATCCAAGTATATAATATCAAAGTTATTCCCTGCATCCAGTTCTTTTGTGACTGCATCATAGTATCCAATCAAATTGGTCAGGCAAGACTTACCCTTAACAAAACCATGCTGTGTCCTAGCTATAACTGAAGTCTTGTCTAAATGATCCTGCAGTGCTTCTTTAACCAGTGCCTCCATTAATTTTCCGGGAACAGAAGTTAAACTCACAGGTCTATAATTACTTGTGTCAGCCTTTGATCCCCCTTTGTGAATTGGGGTCACATTTGCAGATCTCCAGTCCATGGGTACCTCCCCTGAGTCCAAGGAAGCTCTCATAATTATGGCTAAGGGTTTGCTTACTTCCTTTGCTGCCTCCTTTAATATAACTGGATAGATCCCATCCACCCCGGGTGCCTTTCTTGTGTTTATCTTCAACAATTTCTCCTCCACTTTGCTCTCAGTTATTACAAGATTCTTTAGCTTACTGCTAGAGTTGAATACACCTCTGGCATTCCCCTCGCTGAATAACTCCTCATGTGTGAATGTCGATGCAAAATATTCATTTAGTTTGTTAGCTACCTGAGCAGGGTCGTCAACAGTTGACCCATCGATCTCAAGTGGACCAATCTGATTCATCCCCTTCCTTCTAGAGTTTACATAAGTAAAGAACTCTTTGCTGTTTTTCTTCGCATCCCTTGCCAAGGATCTCTCGTAATCTGCCTTCGCCTGCCTAACCTCCTTTGTAACTTGGTTACAGATCAACTTGTATGTATCATAGGCGTCTGTGTCACGTGTTAATTTGTATGTATCCCATGCATTTTTCTTCTCTGCCATATGCCTCATTAGTTCATCTGACATCCATTTAGGCCTAAACCTTGAACAATATTTCTTAGTTGGTATGTAAAGCCTAGTAGCTTCCAAGATAAGTTCTTTGAATGCTTCCCATTTTGAATTTGCTGTTGGCAATATCATCAGTTGATCCCACTGTATAGAATTTAAATACTGTCTCAGTCCATTGTAGTCGCCTTTACGGAAGCAATACCCCTTCCCTTTACCCCTAATGGTAGTTACCTCTTTGAGTAACTCCCACTTCAGCACACTGTGATCACTGCCACCTAGTGGTTCATTTATCTGCAGATTCTTAATGCATGAAGAATCACTACTGATAATCAAATCAAGAGCATTACTCCCTCTAGTTGCCTCCCGAACATGCTGATGTAGAAAGCAATCATCCAATAAATCCACAAAAGCCTTGCTACTGTGTGAGTGACCAGCCCCCATATCCCACAACCTGCCTGCGACTCTTTAACCACTGTCTACAAACAGGCCAATTCCCGATGGACTGGAAAACAGCAAACATCAGACTGATCCTCAAAAATCCGACCAAACCACAAGACCAGCCAAACTCCTACAGGCCTATTGCCCTCCTTGCTGTGCTTAGCAAGCTATTGGAACTTCTCATCCATCTACGTATTTTCCATTAAGTTCCCGCGTTCAGACAACCATTCCCTGGACTGGGTAATGTCATGAAAATGGTAATTTTTTCTAGTCTAATTTAAAATATTTTGTTAACTTAAAATAATATAACACAACTCAACTCAAATTTTTAATTAAAAACTTTAAATCGGCCACTTGGCCTTCCATAAGAAATATTAATCTTGATTAATCCATATATTTTAATTATGGGAGTTCCCGTCCCTGCCACGAGGAGGCGGGCCTCTTCTCTCCTCCCGTATCCTTTTCCTTCTATTAAATACCGTAACTACAAATTTATTAAAATCCGAGAAGAGATAATTATTCATAAACATGATCCACAGACCACCCCTCTCCAGACGTCCAAGAGATATCTCTAATTCATGCCTGAAATCAGCATATGCATTCGAACATAATATGCAATGATGTCTCTGGACTACCACAATGACAAAGTCAACTGTCCACCAGCCCCAACTGATTTAGCCTCAAGGCGAGTCCATGTCCAGTCAATAGGAACGTTGAGTTCAGTCCAAATTGTAGCCATGGTTTCTTCTTTATATCCACAATTTCCACACTCGGAATGAACTCATAGATCTGCCGTCCTTTATCAGACATATCGCAATTTTCCTGCCATTTAATTAAAATTTCTTTCATAATCCTTTTCTTTTCTAATTTTACATCTAATTTTGAATAAGTCCTTGTATTATCAGGACAAGATGTTATACCTAGATATGTCTTATTTATATTTCTTTTTGTCAGGAACAGCAGACCCGCCAGTAAAACCATTGACTGAATAGGGACCCTGCCCGAGACTACTTGCAAGACCTCTGAGGAGACAGTTCGACACGCCCTAGTTATTCCTAATAATGCAAATCTTTGCGCTTGGATCAAATGCTTTTGAATTATTACGATTAGTATCCTATGCACCCAAGCCTCAGAAGCGTACGTTATGATTGGTAGGAATAAGCATTCATATAATAGATTTGTGGCTCTGCCCTTTATCCCCCACTCAGTACGCACTAACCTCCGGAGCTTAGCATACAGTGTCCGAATTTTTTTCTTTTAAATACTTAACGTGTTCGGTAAAACACAACCGTTCTTCTATTTCGAGTTCAAGATATTTATTTACTCTCACATAACGAACGTATTGAAAACCATCAACGTATTGAAAACCATTATAACTCAGCGGAACTTCAATCTCCAAACCAATGGATTCCGCAAAGGCTTGTCCACAGTGGACGCTCATCACAGCCGCACAAAACGCGGATAAAAAACACTTTTCAGTCATCTTCATTGACTTTGTTGGGGCGTTTGACTCACTTTGGTGGTCAATCGTCCTCGGCATACTCCGCACCGCCAACATCCAAAGAACCTTTATGACTGCATCCAAAGCTACCTTTCTCAGAGGAAAATCATAGTAAGAATCTCTACAGCCAGATCTCGCGACAGGTCCACAGAGGTTACCCACAGGGCTCTGTCCTGGGGCCCCTCCTGTGGAATATTGTCCTAGATGAATTCCTAAACTACGATCTTCAAAACGTACATTCACAGGCATATGCGGATGATTTGGTACTCACCCTCGCAGCGGACTCTCGACAGCAACTAGAAGCAATGGCCAACAGTGCCCTTACAACCCTGCGGGAATGGGCAAATCATAACTTCCTTCACATTTCATCAACAAAAACTAGCTTCTTACTGCTCAAAGGGAACCTAAATATTAGGAGGCCCCCACAAATAAAAATACAGGGAACAACAATCCGCCTAACAGAGCAAATGAAGCACCTTCATTTGCGCTGTTAGAGATTGCCCTGAACAGGAACCTGCCATTCACTTCCTACTTAAAATACATCCAAAGGAAGATTAGAAATTACATGGTCATGGTCATAGAATCACCCGAAGAAACTGGGGCCTTAAACGCCCCACACTGTCCTTGCTCTATAAGGCTCACAAAAGGCAGAACAGTAACCTGCTTTGCCTATACTACAGACTCAACAAACACCCTCACGATGGAGAAAAGACGACTTGATACTCAACTAATGCGGATATGGCACAACCGCTGGACTAATTACACCAAGGGAAACATCACCAGGAAATTCATACCCGATGTCGAAAGGACCTACCCAAAGTCGCCACATTGGTTTTTCCCAGGTCTACATGCTACCTTCCTGCTAACAGGACACGGGCCCATTAGGGAGAAACAACACTACACATTTACAATATACAAGATCCTAGGCATTGCTAACAACCCACTATGTCACTATGGACTCCCTGAAAGTTGGAAGCACCTAATGTACAGATGTGAACTTTATGAAGATCTCAGATGCCAACTAATAACAAAAATATATTACCTGCCGTTAGACCAGGAACATCACATCCTGAGTGATGCCTTCAAGATATTTTTCCCACGATCTCTGCGAGAGACGAAAAAACTTCTCACTCAATTAAGACGTAATTCTGACGTCGAATGTCCCTCCAGTAGCAACCGAGGTATAGATCCACCCACGACTAAACTAAGCCTGGCAACAAAGCTGGTAGTACAACCTGGACGCGACCTTTGTGCCAGGAACGATGGCTCCACCGGATCTGGACCCTGCACCGACCTTGACTACCGGCAGCTCTGCTGCCAGCGCCATCTGGAAATTTGTACCACGCTCCTTTGCGTGGTACCTGTAACCCCTCATCCCTGGCGTGTGGAGGAGAGGGGATTGTCTCCTCTCACCCCACTTCTTCTTCTGGTGAGGCATGGGCCTTCTTCACTGACTGATTGGGGTCGCCTTCCCTACCGTCCCCATACTTCTGTTTTTCTCACCAGTCTTCAGTCTACCTTCCCACTTTATCTGTATGCAAGCGAATGCCCCACACGTCTAAATTTAAACATGTCAAATTAACTGCGAACTCCAGATTTTAGGTTTTCCAACTTCAGCGTTTCCCTACTTTTTTTTTTTTTTTTAGGTCCTCGCCACTGAAATCTCAAGAAATTAGGTGGCAGGACCTGCCAGAGTAAATAACCATAATAATGATGTACCTGGTCTGCCTCCACGGGGCGGAGTGTGGCAACGTTGGGTCTCGTTAGGGACCCAGCGGCTAAATGACCAGAGGAACAACGGTACACGACACTACACATTTACAATATCCATACACCTTTAAACCTCTGGCATTAACAGTGTTCTGTTTCACATCCACAAAGTATATTACGCAGAGATGGGGGAAACCCCTGGTGCCGTTTGACACTAAACACACTCTACACTTTACTCTACTCATCAAGAAGCGGTTTTCTTCCACAGGAGTGCCGTTGAGAGGATGTTTTCTGTTCGTTCCACCATTCTCAATACACCCTTGAAACTGTGGTACGTGAAAGTTGCGTTTCTGAGATGCTTTGTCCGGCACGTCTTGCACCTACTACCATGCGCCGTTCGAAGTCCGTTAGATCACTCCATTTCCCCATTCTTGCTACGGTTTGTATGCTTAACTGATACTAGAAATATTGTTGTGCTGAATTTATATCCCCAACTGTGGTCATGTGACTTGCAACGTTGTGGGACAAACCATTTCCGTGCACAGCAGGGGTGTACCTAATAAAGTGGCACCACACTGTATAAACTGGTGTCTATATAATTTCCTTTCATGAGGAACTATATCAATACCTTTACAGAACTCAAGATAAATAATGTCAGGCTTGTTTCTTGCATCCAACTGTTTTTTGATTTAAAACTGTAAAGAAAGGTTAAAAGATACATATTCAATGCGTCCGCCACTTCTGCTAGACTTGATAAGGCTTTTCCATCTCGATCAGGTAAGGGCTTAACTGATTTACTTATTTTCGGTTTTTTTTTTTTTTTTTTTTGTATTCTCATAGGAAAAAGGACTGTCTCCATTATTACCTCTCATATTCAGTCTTTCGTTTGTATTTTCCATCGTCCGCGCGGTAGTACGGTGATTATAACCACTATCTTCCCCACACTCGGTGAAAAAGGCCAGAGTTCGAATACTGTCAATTGCACGGGACACTTATGGACCTTTTCCCCACCGTGGATGAATTAGTCGGTCTCAGGTGTGAATGTGAAGATTCCACTCCTCCCATAAACTCGAGTTTTTTGTTTAGAAAAACAGGCAATTCTACCAGAAAAACGTGAAATTTATGGACGTATAATTCACATGGACAAATAAGATAGCTCTTGGGTGGCCTAATATGACAGTTTTTTTGTCTTTTCCCGTTAGTAGTTTTGTTAGATGTCTGCTTATAATACTTGAGAATGTCTGTAACTGTCCCATGAGTTCTTCTTTTGCTCAAGTGGACCCTTAACCTTCCTTGGCATCCACTTTGGCATCTTTCTTTGACAGAACTTCTCCACTGGAACTAGTATGAGATAAATCCCTTGAATACTTTCCATAATAAACTCGTATCTAATAGCATAGGGCTGTCCAGTTAAAAGAGCTCAAGAAATACTAGAATCCACTATAATCCATCCCCCTCTCTCTCTCGAAATTGAAGCTGCTGTCCCCCTTTCCTATGACCATAGAAATCTCTTGGCACACTACCCATTTTATGCTTCCTGCACTTTAAAAGTTTTAATTCAATTTAAATCCTTGGTGAGAACCAATTCGAGTATATTAAAGTTTTTGTACTTTCTCTGATACATTGAAACAAATAATGATCACCGAGATGGCTCAAAATTCTGCTTCCCTATAACGTATTTCCACACTGCGATTTTCAGTCTGAGAGACAGATTGAAGTTGCCCATAATGAGGTAATCATACTTGGGTGCCTGTTCAAGATGCCTATAGAGATTAGTATCATACTCCTCAGAATTGTTTGGTCTCTAATATACACCGGCTATCAACTGCACTTTTTCACAATTCATTTTGCAGTAAACCGACTCGATCGACTTGTCTATCTGAATTGGATCTGACTTTGGGTACAATCTGATCACTTTCAGAGCGCTTTTGACAAGAAAAATCACTCTTTGCCCCTTCAAACCCTCCTTAATTCTCTTGAACATGATATACTCCTCATAATGACATTTTTTATCCCCCATCACTGGATGACACTATGTCTCCGTAATCCTGTTATAACAGCATTTGTTGACGGAATCAGAAGCTCAGATTCGTTAAATTTATTTGCAGTACTCCTAGAACTATATAGGCAATTTAGATTTTTTGTATCTTTTGGCTTTTTTTAAAATCATTCACGAGTTCCTTACTGTCATTTCAACACTTTTTTCCCCTGGTGGTGTGCGACTGTTGGTGGTTTTCATCTATAATGTTTCTTTCTGTCCACAGGATAATTACAGTTCGGAAGCAAATACTCACAGAGAGTACAGAAGCGTTAGGATGAAATATCATCGTCATTAGCCATTTTCAATTCATTTCAGGATGAAGGTCTCTCCAGCAACTTTACAGTTCCTTCTGTTTTGTTCAATGGCCATCCATTTACTACCACGAACTCGTTAATTTCATCGGTCCATTTCTGTTGTTGTCTTCCAGGTTTTCCTTTAGATCCTCTTGGGCAAGGGGGGGCTGGCCATAAGACTTAACGGGGAAACCATGGTGGGCCGGAAGGCAGAGGCCGATGGAAGCTGGTGTGATTTTCAATATTACACTCTGGCCTCCGTACATTCCTTTTGTTTTCTCCGGTAAGAATTTTTGCCCAATCCGCCTCTGCTCTTCGGTAGCATTCTGTTATTTTCTTAATCCATCTGTCATCATGTATTCGAGCTATGTGTCCTGCCCGAGATCATTTCAGTTCTTTAGTTTTGATAAGAATGTCCTTTATTTGTGTTAGCAAATGTCCTTTATTTGTGTTAGCAAATAAAGGACATTTGGTATGGTTGCATTATATCAAAATTTGCAAACGCCTTTTTTCGCAAAATTTTTAAAATTATAAAACATATATAATTAAATTAAGTATATAATTAAATTAAGCCAACAATTTGCGCATTAAGTAAAAAAAATGTTGTTTCCTCTCATCTGAAAGAAAATAATTCGTTGTTCTTTTACTTGCTTTACTATTCATATTTAAACTTGTCGGTACACAGTCCCACAGATTTATTTCCTTTATAATTTGTCTGGGTCCATGCTCAGATTATTAAAAAACCAGAATAATCGCAGGAAAAAAAATCTTCTCAGACTGTCCAACTGCGTCATGCTGCACTTGAGCTTTGGTTCTTCACCACTTATTCTTCGCTGCATCACCCGAAGTCGAGTTATCCGACTTTCCGAACTTCAGCCGCGTCCTGTTTATCTGTTCGAGTTAAATTGTTTCTTCTTATTATAATTTGCATCCAAGGTGTGATATCTAAGTTAGCATACAGTACCGCCCGCTCTTGATATGGTGCACTGTTTCCAGGCAATCTCTTTCGCCATCTCAGGAGCTAGTGTTCCACGCCTACAAAGTCCTTGATGCTACTCTCTGAGGCCGATGACCAGATAAGTGATGCATAAAGTGGAATTGGAGTAACAATTTATAGACGTAACACATTTAACAGCGTATTGGATCATTATATTATGGTTTCTGAAGCCGGTGTGCTTCTGTCAAGCGATCCAGAGTGCTGCGTTGCCTCTTCTCTGTTACATATTGAAGATGAGGCACGAAATGTTAATCTGTCTCAAATTGACAAGTGATCTTTTTTGTACTATGGTGCCAAAAATTTTTCAAATTATTATATTAGAGCCACCCGTAATTTCTGACATATACCCTTGTATGCATTAGGTCTATAAATTGCGTGTGCTCTCTGGTCGATTTGTCTGTTTTTCTGGAAGAAAAACCCCAGTTTCTGGGGAAAAAACCTTGCTGTCTACACCTGAGACCGACTAACTCAGCCATGGAGTGAAAAAAAGCCTATCAAAGCTCCTCGCATCATCGACCGGATTCGAACCTGGGCCTTTTCCATCTGGTGTGGGGAAGACGGTGACGATACCAGTGTGCTATACGCGCAGACACGATGGTAACAATTACAAAAATTGTAATTTAGTCATTTGTAATGGTTATCGTTGTACCAAATGCAAGTTGAATTAGAAAATCTGCATTAAGCCAACGCCAATTCCAGCATTTTTATTAGAAATTGAGGTGAATATGAAGATATATTGCACTAAATGAAGCGGCCAATTCAACAAAAAATTACAACAACACTTCTTTGAACACCATAAAATTTAAACTTTCCTCACAAGAAAAGAAAAGTTTAATGAGACGTTATCTTATCAGACGGATTATGACGATTAACCTTTCAAGCGGATACCACCCAACACCTAAGTGATCTAAACACTAAAGTGCAGGGGAAAGGAAAACTGGTTTGTGACACGTTTTCAAATATAAAATCTTTCCAACTGAAACTCCAATCCTTTGCTAAACAGTTGAGCGATGGGAACCTGTTTCATTTCCCTTGTTGCAAGAGTATGTCAAAAGAAGGAAGCAGCAGTTGAATTTTATAAACTCTAGCCACTCACAAAATCCGTGGGTGGTTAGTTATTGTAGAAGGAAAGTAACGCACGACTTTAGGATTCTGAAGAACACTCCAAAGATACTCGCTTGTTTCAGAAAACTTTCACATCAGCCAAAATATTTTTGGTTGATGCCGTATAAGCTTGCTTTCTTGCACCATATGCCTCTACTAATAGAAAAGTACTTATTCTCAGCATCTGGGATGAATGATCTTGTAGTACAGGGACTAATGATTAACTGAAAGACGATTTCCATTTAGGCGAAGTTTTATAAATGTCTCTCAGATTAAATATTTCCTAATATAAATATCAAACGAACCTCGTATCAAAGGACTCAGAGCATAAATGTTTACCGTTTTGGGAAAGCACTTACATTTGTGAGCAAAAACACTCTTAATAATGAAATTTGTAAAATAAAAAAAAAATCCTCAAGGATAACAGATGACAATTTGCATCGCTGTTTACACATATCTGTCACTAACTTTCCGATAATGAAAAAGGCTGTTTAAGCATGGGTAATGCATCTCCATCATTTCTACTACCCAGGTAATATGCATACATCGTTTTATTATATCTCATATTGTGAAGACTGTCACAACGAGTTTCTAGGTATTGCACTACTTCGAATAAGTTGGTTGGGTTTTATTGGTGCATTAGCAACTAAGGCTATAATGCGCCTTCGAATAAGTAACGCTTCTCTGGTTGAGAAGACTACTGTTACTTATTATTTATTTATTTAATCAGGTAAAGAAAAGTTACTCCCACCCTTGACAGCAATCAAATTCTAGGAGGGTAAACAGAATTATAAAAATGGATACATCAATATTGGCTAAAATAAAATATACAGAGGTACTTATTCTGAAATGGGCACCACCACCACTCAGACGGCACCGTTTCGAAGCTGGCTGGCTTCATCATCGGTGGGAATGTAGGTTGTCATTGTTGCAGCACACAGGGGCCCCCCGATAGATATCTATATTACTGCTGCTAATATTTAGCTGCAATTCTCTCATTGAAGTTAATGGGCATAAGATTTTTAAATTATTCAAGTTTGCTTAGACTAAATTTTAAGTGGCATATCCTTTAGCTCAAACTGTAAAACAGAAAACCTAAGCTATATGTATTTATATCATTTTTATTGTGACTGTGCATTTAGAGACAAAAATCTTGTATTTGAAAGACTTCACCTTTCTTACAGCTAGTTGCGTCTCTCATTATTTAGCTGCTATTTTGTTGTTAGTTGCAGTTAATTGTTTTTGTTTTCTTTTTTTGTAATGAATAAATGAGCCCTTAATATATGTGATTCATTTTTGCTGCGTTCACTTAATTGTAAAACCCTCATGGCCGGCTTCTACTTTTCTTCTCAACAGTGCGGCGGGCACTTACAAAAAGATTGCCTCCCCCTGCAGTATACGGTCAAGGAAGACCACGACTGCACAACCACTGTTATTATAAACCAATTCTAACGCGCAATAAACATTTGATGTCAGTGAGTATATTCTGATCGAAGTCAGACATTTAATGCTGGTAATTTATACAGCCTATTAATGTTCGTTTCCATTGCGCCACACACTAATACGAGTCTGTAGCTGCATGCGTTTGGCAGGAAAGGGAGGAAAAATCTCGCACCTCAGCAGCCTAAAACGGTCATCGAATTCTCCCTGTTCAAGACGGAGCTCAGACCAAGCCCTGTCTAAGTGGTTTCCAAGGGTAGCCACTCTACTAACACGGAGGTCACAGTAAACACAGATTAGGGAAGGTTTTTTTTTTCCAAAATTCTCAATCCAGATCTACATATGAATTTCATGATATTAAGAATTCGAAAAGAATATTAAAAACAGTAAATAGCCATCACGAAATTCTATATTTCAGGTCAAATATTTTCGAACTTCATTATTATACTGTACAATGCCTGACAGTGTGGATAAAATAAAAAAAAATAATAAAAAAAAAATGAATTGTTTCCTGGCTATAAGAAATAATGGCTCCATCTCCATTACAAGTGAATTTTCCTCCCTCATGGGAGGGTATGTGTAAAATCTATTAGTAATGCTACTGTAAACACCCGCTTTCTTTCCAAGTCCGAATTTTTGTCTCTGTGGACACTTCCGTGAAATGTTTACAACAGTTTTAACGCGCTTTACACATTAAGGAAATTCGTTAATAAATGAAAGAGGAACTAATTAATAACTGTACATTGTTGTTATGCTTCCAACAAACTTAAATTGGAATTCTGCTGGAACAATATTTACTAAGCAAAAACTTTCGATAACTAAAAGCAAAATTTCATATCCTTCTGTGTAAACTGCTGTAATATAATTTTCAAATAAGAACCATCTACAGTTTCTCTCCTATTTAACAATGCATAAAATAGTACGGAATTAGGCGTTTTATTTAATAAACTGTAATTTTCTCATTTTTATTGTTTTTCTGATCGTAAATGCGGAAATCTCAAATGTTCGTGAAAACTTGGAATATGCATGTTAAGTAAGGATTTTTAATTTTTTTATAATGAGTTTATCCATCAAAGCACGTAGATTATCAACGTAAAACGAATTCTAAAAGCGTAAAAGTTAACGAGACATTGCTTAACAGGAAAAGCGATGCCTAGTGAAGTAAAAACTGATTAATGATTGGAGTAAGAACACGTTAAAGATTAATTGGAGCAGAGAAAAAAGAAGTTGGAGATAAGCACTATAACATTAAAGCGTGCACCTCTTTAAGACGGGCACCAACGGATAGAAATTAATGGGACGGATATGAAAATTGTTCATTTACACTACTCCGATTACTGGTGACTGTTGTTGGCTTACTTATACCTGATTGGTACTTTATGGTAGTCAAGAGGATAAATGACAAGATAATGCGCCTGAAGACTATTTTTTCCACCGTTATTTGGTAACTACGGGCCAGAAGGAGGGCTGCCAATTTTCCTGTCCAACGCCTATCACGTGGGTTAGAATAGCAGGGTTCACCAAACCCTGTTATAACGTATTCACAGTGTTATAATGTTCACCAAGTCCACTGGTAATCACTGCTATAACGCATTCACTGGCTAAGAGCCGGCGTGCCTATTTATAACAAGTAAAACTCGTGCCAGTGGTATGAGGTTCTGTGAACTGCCCATTGTAAACCTCGATGAACACTATTTGGTTTTAATGATTGACTACATTAACAGTTGAATATAATGCTACTTCTTTTTTGTTCTTTTCTTCAAACAAAAAAGTAAGCATTCAATAGTGCCCATGTAACTATTAATTAACAAATTACATCGCTGTGTTGGCCTGAAGTGTATGTAGTTCAAATGATGTTTTTTTTTTTTTTTTTTGGAAAAGGCTTAATTAGCTCTGTTTGCCTAGCTTACCACACTATTATTTTAAATATATGCTTTTTTCCCAATAATTCTGTAATTGGAGTTAATCCTTTGGCACAGAGAGGGCGCTACTAACTTTAATCCTTCTCTTACTTAAAAGTTCTTAAGTTCACTCTTCACTTAGTTCAGAACGCTATGGATAAAACGTAGCATTAATTCAAAGCTGTGAAAACTATAAAGGTGCTAAAATATTTTTATTTTCCTCATTTTTAAGAAATGAGGAAAAATTCGCCACTGTATAGAATGTGTGAATCTACACACACACACACACGTATGTGTATTTTTAATATTATACATATTAATACATACGCACAAATTACTTGCATTTTTTTTCTTCATCGTAATGCAATGAGTGAACAATCGGCAAACCACTACAGCTTCAATCATCCCCAGTGTTTCAGGAAATCCTAGACTATTTTTTGTGATCGCCCATCAGCGATCGCCCAACATCACTACAACAACCCTTTCTCGTGCAGCCGTTGGAAGGGCGGTAACCTCCGTACTTGATGTACCAGTTCTCCCCGTCTGGGTCAGTCGTCGCCTGTTTCAAGGTCACGAAATGTCTGTCTACCCACGATAGTTGTAATCTCCTCCGTTCCGACGGCTAGACAGAAACCAGGGTCATCCACCTTCCAGAAGAGGGCGGTGTGTCCACAGGTCGCCTAATAACAACTGACGGAATGCGTACTTGCTGATATGTACGGTAACGACCTCGCGCGCGACTTGTTCTCCCCACACTGTTGCTGCTGTCTGGTGTGTGTTTCTCGATAGGTGGTTGTAGTGTGTGTGCGTACGTGAGCAAATGCAGCATCTATCGGATGCCCAACACACATGTGCAGCATTAGTCCTACAAGTATATGTTCTCTGCACACGAATGGTGAGGTGGTTTGAATGGTAATTCAGTACCATATCATTTTCTCTGGGGGTTATCAGCAGTAGGGCACTGTGTAGGGTTTAGTAAGTCTCCCCCACAGTGCATAACCATAAAATGTGGAGTCTCTTCTTATTTCTCCAAGTTGGAGACTTCACAAATCAAGCACCATCTTTAAAAACAAACAAAAAAAAAGCTATTCTGTAATTTGCGTATTACTTCTTTAAAAGCTTCAATGGTGACTGGATGTTTTTTTTATTATTATTACAAAAATTGGACAACGTTACTAACTTTATTCAAACTTATAGCAAAACGAAACAAGTTTTTCTAAGAGAGGACGATAGACTTTTTCCAAAGAAGTAGTCTTACCAAATCTCTTCATATTTGGAAAACTTTAAAAGAAATGTTATAATTACCCAGCTTAGAACATTTACAGAACTTAAAACTTTCTAAGTTAGCATTTCCCTTATACGCCACCTAGTAATGTAAATAGGAATTCTTCGATTATTGCTAATCAATGCAATTTCAATAAAAGAACGAAGGTGGAGTGCAGCAACAGAATGGTAATACGAAGATTATGCAAATGCTCATATCTTATGTCAGAATGGCACTTAACTAAAGTGGAAACTTTCCCCCCACGAGCTAATGGAACAGTTATGAAATGTTTGATAATGCTGACTCTGGGCCAGTACAGCATATTCTCGGGGGAGGGGGAAATCATATGTAGATATTGCAGAGATTACAAAATACAATGGTGAAAATTTAACAAAATGTTTTATGCATCAGAATCACAATAAAAAAATCATGTCATTCGCCACAGTGAATAGAGGATTAATATCATTGCAATTATGCTCAACACTTCACGCCATTACTTAAATGAAACAGATTGACTGCATCGTATCATCATAGTGTCAGCGTAAAGGATGAGAATGTAGAATGGGTACTACATTATTTAACAGTTTGGCTCTCGTACCTTCCTAATATTACGTAAAGGCCCATACAAATTACAGCAGTGTTACCTGATGAAGTCGCTGTACCATGCAGACAGAATATTATTAAAGTGGACACATTGCTGAAATATTAATGAAATAGGGAAGTGTTTCCTAAGTTCAGTTCAATTTCAATAACAAACACCTTGATAGCAACATAAAGGAAAGTTTAGCAGTATCGTGAACCAACTCAGCTAATTGTTTTTATGTCGCAGTAATTTTGTACACAAGGAAATCGTTCTTACAGAACAAAACTAAAAGCTTTTTTCGAAATTTGTTAAACATCTCTCGAATCATTTTAATATAAAAGAACTTCTGTAATAGGAAAAAGAATCCATCTGCACATACGCAGCTGGCCACTTCGAGGTACTCAAATTTAAGGCGTGTTTCTTATTTAAACATGCCAAAAACGGAACGTATAGTCAAACCTCCCAAATCCGGCAAATTATCGGACGCCAGCCAATTTCCTCCTATCTTTGGGTAAATGGGCGATTCTCAAGAAGTACTCAAGAATTGGAAAATATAGTTCTCAGATTGAAGAGTCAAGGTTCCACTTTGGAGCCACAATTTCTCACTGTGCTCAAATCTGTCGAAAAATTTGTTAAGTCTCGTGAACAACATTAGCGACCCATTAACAACAAGCGATGGACTGCTCACCTACCGCAATTTACATTTTCACAATTAATACATGATATATTAGACGGAGATAATTCACTAATCGTGGTACAGTTCAGTAAATGTTTTAGTACTTTTAGAATGTCGTTTGTAAAGAACATAGTAAGTACCCCAAATTATTAATGGCTTTACGATAAAATAAAACGTGTAGACATTATAGAGATTATTACACATAGCACTGAAAATTTAACAAAGTCCAAAATACTTATTTATCACTTACTGTGAAAGAGGTTGTGTTCTTCAAAATAATCGACATTGGGACATCGTTAAGCGATTTTGTGAAACTTTTTTTTTTTTCCTATTCTAAGATGCACTATGCTGCGCTTCCTACTCTGAAATATACAGAGTATTGTACACTGAAAGGACAGAATTTGTGGGATACCTGGTTCCTGGACAACGCTAAGCTGTCACCCCTCTCGCTACTGGACGAATTCACCACTTGGCAGGTATATAGGTACACTGCATCACTACATTCACATAGACGGTAATTCTATGTCAGTATGGATAAACGTCGTGAGTTATCCGACTTTGAAAGAGGGATGATAGTGGGTGTCCGAAGCAAGGATCACTCTATCGCGGAGGTGGTACAGAAATTGCACTATCCCCGTTCGACAGTATCAACAGTGTATCGGGAATACGCCATTTCCGCAATAACATCTCATCATGGAGAACGCTGTAGGCACAGAAAGGTGGTAGATGAACGTGGCCGTCGACGTCTGTCTCGCATTGTTTCAGCCAACGGGAGAGAGACAGTGGCGCAAATCACCGCCGACTTCAACGAGGGTGGTGCCAGAAACGTCTCCACCAAGATCATCAGGCGATCATTAGCCGCAGTAGGTTATGGAAGCCGCCGACCCACCAGAGTCCCATTGCTAACACCACGACACAAAATTCTGCACCTCAACTGGGCCAAACAAAATCGAAATCAGCACTGTACCTTGGATGATTGGAGACGGGTCTCCTGATCCGATGACTCCAGTTTCCAGCTATTTCGAGCGGACGGGAGGATGCGTATCTAGCGGAAACCGCAAGAAGCTATGCACCCGTTATGGTCAACAAGGACCTATTCAAGCAAGCGGACAATGCGCCTCCCCACAGAGCCGGGGTGACTAGAACATGGTTCGAAGAGCATGCCGCAGATTTTACCACCATGGAATGGCCTCCCTGTTCATCGGACATGAACACTGTGGCGCATCTTTGGGATGCTGTGGAAAGATCAGTTCGAGCTTTGGATCCTCCACCTAGAAATGCGACGGAATTATGGACAGTGGTGCAGCAAGCATGGATGGAAATATCCGTGGAACGCTTTCGTGAACTAGTGGACTCAGTTCCTCTCCATGTGACTGCCCTTATCCGGCGAAAGGCAGACCTACCCATTACTATATAGGTATCCCATGATTTTTGTCCACTCAGTGTATTTTGCAGGGAAAAATAATCATATTTTTATTATGCTATTTTTTTTTTCACGTTTCCATATTCTGAATTTTAACCTTCTCTTGAAAAAAATAAAATAAATAAATTTAATGGTGCACTTCTTGTACGGTAATTAATCTATACAATAAATTGCAGCATAAAATGTCGTATTTTTGTGGCTTTCTTGTGACAATTAACAGTAATAATTATGTAACACTTTTTTTAAAAATTCTCTTTATTGCACATTTCTTGCTTTTTATTTATGATGAATATGCTAATTTCAAATATGACTTTAATTTTCCACGGCATAAGTGGTTTACCCCGAAATAAAAGAAAAGTAAATATGCAGTAATACTATGTGAGATTTATTAACAATATTTAGCTCCTGTACGGAATAGAATTTTAATCTTTGTTATAAGTAAAGAATAAGATAAAAAATCATAAATTATAAAACAGAAAGCCTCCTTGTATAAAGTGGACATTTGTATATGCGTATATATAAATAAAAAGAAAGAAGGTAGTGGTCTGCTAAAATTTAAAAAAATAATAAATAATAATAAAAACATAAAAAATAATAATAATAAACAAATAAAAGAAAGAAAGTAGTGGTACTGCTAAAAAAAAAAAAAAAAAAAAAAAGCATTTAATTTTGTCTGCGAGCCTAATCCAGAAGAAAAATTACTCTTCTTGTGGATTTGAGTTTACATATTCATTATTAAAGGAGATCTAACCAGCTATGCATCAGCAGGTCCATTGTGCTGCATCCTGTTGAGATCTAAACGCCTTAGAAGAAAGACTGATGAATCATATATGATTCCGACCTTTGAAGTAGAGACGACTCCTGTCCTGGTTGAAAATTAGTAAGTGCATGAAGAGGAAGTCTGAGATCATCATTCAGGGACCAATGATACAAGATGTGATCCCAACTTTCTGGTGATCCACACGAACAGAAGTCTGTTTGAGATAAATTGAACCTAAAAAGACTCTCGTTCATCGATCCATGTCCTGTCAACAGGTAAGACGGGAATATATCCATGCAGAACCACAATCGAACACGTTTATCCCAGAGAAATGAAACTTTTGGCATAAATTTTCTCGTTGTTGCACCAACGAGAGCTGCATCCCATCGAGACTGCCAGATATTAACTAACTCGTTCTTGGCTAATAAAAAATTCCTTACAAATGTACATTTGACCATCTTTTCCTTTTATGGTCACAGCTATCATCCCGAATCAAGAGCCAGACACTGTCGCCAATCAGTATGAATAGGGGAAACCGCCAAAAACCGCCTGGAGCCCGCCAAAAAAATAATAAAATACTTTGACTTGTCGCCAATCATAAAGTTTTCTTGGCTCTGAGTTTCATTGAGTCTTTTATTGTAAGTTATTCATAAGAACTGTTGTTCAAAATTAAATCTTGTGTATACGAGAGGTTAATGTCCCATTAAAGACTCATATCTGTCTTTAATGGCTATCTCTTTGCAGGAAAATAAGTCCGGTTAATGATATACAGGTATCGAATTTTAATGAATATGCACAAGACTAAACGGTATTAACTTTCAGGAAACTTCTGGAAGACAGTGTCAAAATCACTATTGTTTTCTTGATGTTGATTTTTTATTGTGAATATTTTTCTTTTGGAGACATATAGCAGTTAATGTTACTTGCCGTCTATAGGTTGTAGACGTATATAATTTTCACAGTTACTGTTTGGTTGCTAGCTTTGCAGCCTATTCAAATATGCCTTAAATATCTTTAAATTAGAGTTTAAATATAATAGAATATGGTTCACTATACACTATTTATATTTACTATTGTAAGCTTTTCTCTTCTATTTCAGGGGATGTCTATTTCTACTTCCCCTTATTTTCTATCCAACTTTCCCTTCCCTTTCCTTCCAGTCCCCATACATCTCATTCTTATCTCCATTTCCTTTCCCTTAACACCTTGGCACCCCCAGGCTTGCCTGATAGCCCCAGTAAGAGTCATTTTGGTAATAAAGTTGTCCGTGCCGCGCCTTTTCGTGGCCAAAGTTGGGAGTCAGGGGACACCTGGTCCCCTGCCCCCGGCTGCGAAGTCTCCAGGTGCCGGCATTCAACACTCAACATAACACCACACATACACATCTACATACACACACTTGCTGGCCTTGGCTTTTTGCCTTTTCAGATTCTATAGTGGTATATAGGAGGACACCCTGGAGACCGCAATTAAAACAAAAACACCACCTTGTCGCCAATCATAGCTTTATCAAAACTTCCTTGGTACTTACTCGGCATTGACTATATGTCGGAATTTCTCCATGTATTTCTTTAACATCGTTCAAATTAGGTCTCTGAAAAAAAACAGGTGATAGCGTAAGTTGTAGAGTTTGATTGATATTTTGCATACCACTTTTTCGCAAATTTTAATAAGTTGTCAACTTGTTCTTTGTAATTTTCGCTCTTAATGTAACCAAGAGAGCCATTTTATACAAACCAAAACGACGTCCAAGCATTACACTTAGCATCGGATATTTTATTTTCCAGTTGTTGCGTAGCCAACGTCTGCTTAATTTGTTGACCAATAAATATGCCACCTATTATTTTTGCATCGAACAATTTTGGACACAGATTGTATATGCTTGAGACTGGCCCTTTGAGGATCTATTACTTTAACAAATTATTTGACCACCCTCAGCTTGATACGAAGTGGTGGAAGCAATCAGTTCTTTTCCTGGAACCAAGGGATTGTTTACTACATTGTGTGTGTGTGTGTGCCAGGAAGCAACTGATGTGCTTTTTTTTTTTTTTTTTTTCGGAAAGTTCCCTTGGAACTTCTCCCTCCCCCTATCCCCAGACAGCTCTACACTGGTCATACTTGATCTTCGGTAAAACACACTTATTCACATTTCCGTAGTAATATTCAGCATTAGCATTATTAGTAGAGGCATATGATGCAAGAAAGCAAGCTTATGCAGCAACAGCCAAAAAAAAAAAAAAAAAAACCGCTCCCATTTCACCCCTGCGTTCTTTCCAAATACCAGTCCCGTTCAGCCTTAAATTTATTTAGGCTATCAACTTCCACAATAAAGGATACCCGCTGACTAATGGCAAACTTCCGCACATCTGTCCTACATTTGTCTTTCCTCAATTTGAATTTATGCCCTCTCAGATGATTATTCTGAGCAAGAGGAAGAATCCCATTAGCACTGAGCATGCTCAAACCATTCAAGGCTTTATACACCTCAATCAGATCACCTCGCAGGTGCCTAGTATCCAGACACTGTAATTTGCAAAATGTAAGCCTTTCTTCGTAAGAGCAACCCTTTGTTCCATTCACTAATCTTGTTGAACTTCTCTGTACTCGTTCCAACAGCTCTACATCCTTCTTGAAATGAGGCCTCCAGTCCTGTATACAGCAATCAAGGTGTGGCCTGACCATTGCCTTATACAAGGGGATAATCACCTCCTTATCCCTGCTAGAAAAATTCCTGTATATCATTGACAAGACACTATGAGCTACTCTTGCAGACCGTCTGCACTGCTCAGAAAACTTCATATCTGCCTGCACAATTACCCGCAATTCACCAAACCCAACATAATAGCTCCCACAACATAAAACTCAAGAAACCAACAACAATTCAAATCCAAACTCTTCAGACTAAAACAAATAGACAGGATGTTCCCAAATGCATCCCTTCACCTCATAAATTATCACAACATTGATTGTAAGAGGTTGCTCAACTCTGAAGCCTACAGGAGTCTCATTTCCAAACAAAATATGAGAAATACAAATAAGTGCCTACCTGCAACCCAGTAACTACATACGAGAGCCAAATGTGATGTTCTGCAATATATATTTTTGATCATTATAATTCATATTCGTTGTTAATGTATATCCTTGTTAGTTGTTGGGGCATCAGCTTCTATGGCCATAATGCACGTTAATGTATATATAGAATTTCCTATGTATTTTTTTATATATATATTTCTCTCCTTTGTACTGAATTTATGCCCATAGCCTAGTGCTGTGATGGGCTTGCTGTAGTTGCAATAAATGAAAATTTATTTATTTATTTATGTCACCCATTAATTTATATGTATCCCATGCATTTTTCTTCTCTGCCATATGTCTCATTAGTTCATCTGACATCCATCCACCTTGAACAATATTTCTTAATTGGTATGTAAAGCCTAGTAGCTTCCAAGATAAGTTCTTTGAATACTTCCCATTTTGAATTTGCTGTTGATAACATCATCAATTGGTCCCACCGTATAGAATTTAAATACTGTCTCAGACCACCGTAGTCGTCTTTACGAAAGCAAAAACCCTTCCCTTTATCCCTGATAGTAGTTACCTATTTGAGTAAATTCCACTTCAGCACACTGTGATCCCTGCCACCTAGTGGTTCCTTTATTTGCAGGTTCTTAATGCATGAAGAATCACTACTGATAATCAAATCAAAAGTATTGCTCCCTCTAGTTGCCTCCCGAACATGCTGATGTAGAAAATAATCATCCAATAAATCCACAAAACCTTGCTAATGTTCGAGTGCCCAACCCATAAATTCCATTCAATATCTGGGAAATTAAAATCCCCCATTATAAGACTCTCTGATTTACTGGTCTACTCTATTTTCCTGTACAGTTTCTTATTATACTCATCAGAGTCATTAGGCCTATAGCACACTGCTACTCTCAATTTTGATCTCCCAATGCTTATGTCACACAAAACTGGCTCGACATTGTACTGTCCAGGTCGACTGCCTTCACTTCCTTGGATTTTATGTGTTTCTTAACTAATAGCATAACTCCTCCTCTCTTCCTATCCTGTCTATCCTTTCTGTACACATTGTACTGTACTGTACTCCCCAAATTCCAGTTCTGCATTCCTTATATCTGTGTGGCACCACGTCTCTGATATCCCAACAATATCTGCCTTTGATGTTTTGAGCAATACCGGAAATTCATCAAATTTATTTACCAACCGCCTAGCATTGGTGTACATGCAAGTATACATGCACCTGTTCCTATTCTTAGCTGGCCTGACACAACCCATGTGTTTACTTGTACCGGAATGACTCACAGCAGTATCTGAAATACCCTGCATCTTGTTTTCCATTTAATATCAATAATGCATATACGGTTGCATAAATGGTTGATTTTTTCAATAAAATAGTTAACCTACAAAAGAGAGCAAATTAAAGTCCCACTGCAACCTGTCATCGATCATTTTGTAGCCTAGCTTAAGGACTGGTATAATATGACTAATCTTACCTGGAAGTTAAATGAAAACTTTTAAATGAAGTGTGAAATTCTGTGAAAGAATTAAAAAAGTGTTAAAACTGCTAAGGATTGCTCCATGAAACATAATTGGATGGACTCATTTAATATTGTTACATTTCAAGCTGCTTGCCGAGCGTCAATCTGCTTATGACGGAATACACTTCCCAGCTATTTTTACCATTCTGAAACACTACTTCGGCCTCGCAGATACTTTACTTCCAATTTTGAAGTCAATTTTACTTTCTAGGCACTTGTCTGTGACCCACAGCGACTTCCAGGTAACTATTGACATCTCAAGAGGCAACCCGCAAGGAAGCGTGCTGTCAGCTATCCTGTTTGCAGCAGTTTTGGAGCCTTTCCTTGCTCAGAATCTTAACTTTGCCTCTTAAGACGACGATCTGAAGTTCTACGTGAGCTCAGATCATAATCGTCAGATTCATGATATCAACCAACAAGCTTTTAAGCAGATACTGAGCTTGGAAAATTATCTTGCCACAATTTGGCTGCATATGAGCCCTTCCAAATCAGCGCAACTGCCGATAACCAAGAAGAGAGTGAAAAATGATATCCAAATCCTTGTTAGTGGGGAGCCGGTGCAAAAAGTGACCTCCCATACTGACCTTGGCCTCACCTGGGATGTTGGGCTCCCTTTTCAGCCTCACTTTGTCAGGATGAGGCAGAAGACGTTCGCGGCTCTTTGGGCAGTGCGTCAGGAGCTCGTTGGTATGCATCAGCCAGCGCTGCTTGTTCGGCATATCCTGAGATGAATTACGCCGATCCCTCTCTATGCATCAGAAATCAGTCATCTGCCCCTGCCTCATACCTTCACAAGTATCTCAGTTTAGAGTATTGGTTGCTTAGATGGATGAACAGTGGGGGTAGGCCACACCCTAACTATCTCCAGATCGATCCTACAAGAAAATCTGGGCACCACTCGAGACATATCATCATGACAAAAAATGTCCTCACGCTTGCACGGCTTCTAACGGAGCGAACTGATGCTCCATCGGAATCCACATTAATCTCGGGGCCGAGGAGAGCAAGAGGGGAGCACCCTAACTCCTGTCTCCCTCTACTTCTTACGCTGTCAAGCATTCCCTGAGGAATATGTTTTCAGCCAATTGTCTTCGGATCTTCAATAAATTTAGGATCCACTCGATAGGTTCTGTGAAGACTAGCTCTACAGGAAGGAAATCCTCAAGAACTGTTACCAGATAATGAATCTATGATACTCACCTGCTCCTGGATATGACAGACTGTTTTTTTTTTTTTAACTTGTCTATTTGTATTGGTTTTGTCTTCATGCAATTATATATTTTGTATATTTAATCCGTTAAATGTCTCGGGTCGAGCACACATGTACTCTTGTTTATTGTACATGTGTTTCTCGCACCTTAGTCTGTAAATATTCACACCCTTCTGTCACAGAGCCGTCCCAGGGTGATCCAAGGTTTCTTGAGAAATAAACTGATTTTAATAATAATAATAATAACCTGTGAACTAGCTCCCCCCCCCCTCATCATTCAGAGATGCCTCGAACCTGCCGCGGTTCACCAAAAATGGTGAAACGTCTCCAATCTGGAGATGTGTAAGTTCAAATCATACTACATACTGCCTTCTATTCTTCAAAGGGAGTGATCACTTAATGGGATTTATTGAACGTCCCTGAAGATGAAATAGTTCAGGAACTTAAAGAACAAAACGTCTCTCAGGAAAAAAAGGATCATGATCCAAAAATGGCAGTTTAGTCCCTACCTGGAGTATAATTTTAACTTTCAGTTCTCCAAACCTACCACCTTCAGTCGAGGAAGGATATTTAAACTGTTGCGTTAGGCCATATATCACGAACCCACTAAGATGTTTTAAATGCCAGAAATTTGGCCATTCCTAGACAGCATGCCGTAGAGACGCAACATGTGCAAACTGTGGGTGTAAAACTCATACACAAACAGAATGTAAGACTTCAACTCCACAGTGTCCAAATTGCAAGCGCAACCATCCGGCATATTCCAAAGACTGCGGCCTCTGGAAGGTGGGGAAAAAATTCCAAAGTATAAAATCGAAAATAAAGTTTCCTACCAAGAGGCAAGAAAACAAGTAAAACTAAGTATGCCAAAATGCACCTGTGCTTCTGCTACTTACAGTCATCAAGTAGTAGCATGTCAGGCGGAAGCAGAGGCCGATCAAGCCAAGTGGGGTCCCCAAACGGTAAAACGTTTGGGGCCCCTTTTCCGAATTATGATCGTTTTTCTTACAAAAAAATCTCATTATGAAAAATAGCGGCCTGTCAGGGCAATTTGCTTTTAAACTAAAAAAAATTACAAACTTCAAATTTTTATTTTATATGTAGCCCTCTTTCCGCATATCATAAATCGCATTTAAATTTAAATCAAATTATTATTTTGGGAGGAATCGATTTTTTTGTGTAATTAATATATATATATATATTTACTTAATTTGGGCCTATTTATGCTATACTAGTTTCATCCCCTGATGTCCAGTTAAAAGTTAGAATCCCGCCAAAACTCAAATAAATTCCCTTCAAAAGCTTAAATAATACCGCGTTATAGGAGGGTTGATTGTATACAAAAAAAAACATACTTTTCCTCGAATCCTAATGAAAATATATTTTAAAACCTCGGGCCCCTTGGTATTCCGGGACCTACGCGGCCGCTTAGTCTGCTTACCGCTTAATCCGCCTCTGGGCGGAAGTGTCAATCCCTTCAGACACATTGATCTCAGACTGGGCTCAATCAGTCCTCTCGGCCCAGCATCCATCTCCACCAAACTTAGTAGACCAATGCAATAATACACCATTGACAGTTCCATCCCAAAGAGTTCCCCGTTGTCAAGCATGGATAATTTGCAGAAATCTGATCCTGTTGAGGTGAAGCAATCCCACCTATCAAGCATGGATACAGATGATAGCACTAACTCAGAATATCTGCTTGAAATACATGCAGATGATGATATGGAAGAAGGCAATGACTCAAGACGGCCAAATTTTTTAAGAAAAGAAAAATCAAAACCCAACAGATATAAACAAGCCACTCAAAAAAATCAGACAGACTCATCTTCCGATCACAAAACCAAATAATGATTAAAACCGTTGATGATATCTATGAACTAATTCACCATTACAATCCTGCTGCCATATGCTTACAAGAAACGAATTTAACAACAAAAATATCCGTTTCAGTCAAAAACTATACTATCTTCAGAAAAGATCAATCTAAAACTAACATCCCCCATGGAGGAGTAGCTATACTAGTGGAATCACGAGTCCCATCCAGGTACATTTCATTAGAAGCTGTTGTTACCCGTATAGTAATCTGTATCACATTGACACTGGTCTCAATTTATCTTCCGCCGAACCAATCATGTACAATTCAGCAACTGGTAAATATTATTTCTCAATTACCATCTCCTATTTGTTTACTAGGAAATTTTAATGGACATCATCCATTATGGGGTTCCCTGGTCTCAGACGGACGTGGTGAACTTATTTAAATGTTACTTGACCGAGAGAATTTGGCATTATTCAATACTGGCTTACCCACTTACATACATTTTCCTACTGGGTCAACCAGTGCAATAGATCTCTCAATTTGCTCTCCGATCCTCTTCCCAACTATAGAGTGGGCAGTGCATGACAATCCTCTAAACAGTGACCACTATCCACTGATTAGTAGTATTCAAACCACCCATTCCAAACAAACTGAAACAAAAACAAAATGGAAATTTTCCAAAGCAAACTGGACGAAATTTACCAGTCATGTATCTTTTCATGACGACATCATAGAGTCTTCTGCTATTGACACTGTCACCAATCATATCACAATGTAGATACTAACAGCTGCAAAAGCAGCCATCCCACATTCTCATCGTCATACCAATCACTAGTATGCCGATAATCAGTGGAATGGTGATTGCAACAAAGCGAAAAGAGAAAAAAAAAAAAAAACGCAGCAGGCAACACCTTCCGCAAATATCCCACCACTGCCAACCTTATTAACTTCAAGAGACTGAAAGCCAAAGCTTGTTATATCCGGCGGAAGGCGAAAAAAGACTCGTGGATAAAATTTGCTCTTCAATCAACAAAGATACTGATACCCGAATAATCTGGGAAAAAATAAAGAAGCTAAACGGTAAATATTATATGTTACCTTCTCCTATTATTAATTGGAATGGGAAGGAGATCTCATCTTCTGAGGAAACTGCCAATCCCTTCGGAGCGGTGTTCTGTGAATTGTCCGCCTCAACTGCATATCAACCATATTTTCAAAAAAATTAAAGCTGAAGGTGAGAAAAGGAAGCTGAACTTCAAAACTACATGTCCTTTACCCTATAACCAATCACTCACAATATCTGAACTGGAAGAATCTATATACCTCAAGAAAAGCTCCCCAGGTCCTGATGGAATCTACAATATAATGCTTCAACACCTCAATCAGAAATCACTATTGTCATTGCTAAACTTTTGCAATAAGATATTCTCAGAACATATATTCCCCACTTTCTAGCCACATTGTTATGTAATAGCCATACCTAAACTTGGAAAAGATCATTCGATTCCTAACAACTATAGACCAATTTCTCTAACCAGCTGTCTGAGTAAGACTTTGGAAAAAATGGTTCGACTCATCTGGTACGTCGAATCCCAAAACATAATCAGGTTGGCTTTCGAAAGAATAGATCTTCCCTAGACCTCAAGACACAAGCCGAATCAAACATAAGAAATGCATTCGTCAGAAACCAACATTTCGTCATGATATGCCTCGATATAGAGAAGCCCTTTCATACCACGTGGCACTACGGTATCCTAAGTGATTTCCATTCTATCCATATGAGGGGCCATTTGCCATATTTTATTCAAAGCTTCCTTCGGTACAGATCTTTCCAATTTAGGTACCGGCAGGTTTTATCTGAAATATACGTACAAGAAGAAGGAGTCCCAAAAGGCTCTGTTCTTAGCGCCACTCTGTTTGCAATACGAATAAACAATATCACAAACAGCATTCCAAACACTGTTGACTCGTATATCTATGCAGTTGATCTTGCCATATCCTGCCATTCTCAGAATATGAACTATATTGAGAGACATCTACAAATATCCATTAATAACATTGAATTATGGATGGCACAGAATGGATACAAACTGTCAAGCCATATCTACAGCCATACATTTCTACACCAAGTGCAGAATACATCCTGAACCTGAGTTGCACTTGGCCAATCATCCTCTACCAATTGTGAACAGTATTCGCCTCCTAGAGCTGATTTTTGATAAGAAGTTATACTTCCGGGAATACATCAAATATCTAAGAACCACTTGCACAAAGAAAATCAACATACTCCGGGTTATCTCCCGTACATCTTGGGGCGCAGATCGTTATACTCTGCTCCACTTATTCTGTTGCTAATTAGATCTCGGCTAGACTGCGGAGCACCTGTTTATGACTCAGTCAGGGAGAGCACCTTGGCCCGTCTTGTGCCCATCCAACATTCTTGTCTTAGGATAGCTCTAGGTGCATACAGAACATCACCAGTTCAAAGTTTTTATGGTGAGGCTCATGACCTCCATCAGAAGAAAGATGTTGTTGATGAACTACTCAGCTAAGATTAAAAACCTGCCTACTCATCCTGTTTGGCCACTACTGCATGATCCTCAATGGAAAACTCACTATGCAAATAAACTGAGAGCAACTCGGCTTACTGGTATCAGACTACAGAATCTAACAGAAAGCTGGAACATTAAACTTGATAATATCCTCAGAGAATCAAAAGATCAGGATCCCCCTGAGCCACCTTCACACTTTATTGTGATAAATACTTTGAGCAATGGGGTAAAGGTTCTATAGCAAATATCAATACCCAACAACTACATTTTGCTCACTCACAAAAGTATCCCCACTTTACTAAAATCTACACTAATGGTTCAAAGTCTGACAGTCAAGTAGGTGTAGCTGCTGTCTTCCCAAATACAACTGCCTCAGTGTCACTTTCGGCCGAACCCAGAAGTTATACTGCGGAGCTCTATGCCATCAACTTTGTCCTGATAAAAGATCTCACTCCTGTCAATAAATAAAAGCATAATATGTACTGATTCACAGAGTGCTCTTTTAGCTTTGAAAAGCAGTTCCACACCTTGCAATCCTTTATTAAACCTCATAAAACATGAGCTGATACATCTTCGTGAGCATCAGCAAGCTGTTGTCTTCTCTTGGATACCAGGTTACAGTGGTATTCCAGGAAATGAATGTGCAGATGATGCTGCAAAGCATCCCTCCAGCATAGCCTGAACAAATGATTTAGTCCCATATTCTAATTACAGACACAATGTACGGAGAAGATGTATGGAACAATGGACACTTCTGTGGAAAACGCAAACAAATATCAAGTTATTTGAACTGAAACCTGAACCACAAGCATGGACAATCTAGCCTTCCTAAAAATAGAAAAGAAGAAGTAATCTTAGCCAGAACCAGAATAGGTCATACTCATCTCACACATCTCTACCTGCTTATAGGAAATGATTATCCGCAATGTGTGCACTGCTTGCACCACTTACAGTAAAACATATACTTCTTGAATGTGGCTTGTTCAACAATGCCCGACGAACCTCTTTCAGTATCATTTCAGATCTACAACAACCTCTGTCTCTCAATAGCATCACAGGTAAAGAAGCAAATCTCTCTGAATTCTTTCTCTATTTAGAAAAAATTCAAATGTATGACCGTTTCTAACTGCTCCCCGTGCAGTTATGATAAATGACTCAATTAATTTGGGAGGCGCAATAAGGCCTAAGTAGCCCTTGCGCCAGAAAATACCACAACAAGAACAAGCTTTTACCACATCGCATTATGTATTCGACTATAAAATAAAGTACTGATTGAGAGGTAGATAACATTCGTCGATTTTAAAAAAAAAGATGAAATCGATGTCAGAAATTAGAACAGTTTAATTCAGTGCTGCAAGCATTTCGATCAAAAGGGGATTTGACGGCCATGAAACTTAACCTTTCAAACTTTCACTTAAGGATTATTATTTATAGAGAATACAATTTTCGTTGTTATTTAATATCCACAAAACTTAAATAGTACCAAAAGATTATTCGTAAAATATTTTAGAAATACAGTATTTCCTTAATAAAACTCCCACAAGGAAGTCTAACGAGGCAACGCAGCAGTAGTCTCGGTAGTCTTAGAGAAGATTTTGTACCATCTTAAATGAGGTTACAATGTTATATGAGGTGTGGGAAGTCTCTGAATGCAGAATTTCCTCTTACAGAAAGGAAATAATGAGATGTTTCATATACATTGCAGAATTGTTTATGGGGTTGATTGCCATCTCAGAATAATGTGTTAATTGAGCGTGTGTATTTATCAGAAACCAATATTCATCACTTGCAGTAAGTAACGCCAAATTAAGCATTTATTTAACCAGCAGAAGTAGGCGGCATAATCCGGGATTTAAATACCGCCAGTACATTTCGTTGATGAAGCGGCACGCGGCTGTTAAATCTCATTAGCTATTATCGCCGAATAATTAAGTAAGAAAGATTACAATAATCGTTGTAAAATAATGTCATTTCTCTCATCGTTAGCAACTGCATCTTCCATTACACATAAATATGCTATGCAATATACATTGTCCTCTCAAGTGTAGTGAGACACCTCACCCCTGGAAAGTAGTGATTAATTCCACACTTTACGCGACAAGTAGATGGCAGAATCAACTGCCATCTGCTTTTTTGTTTGAAGTTTTAACTGGTACTGCTATTTACTTGCATGAAGAAGACACTTCACATAAGTAGATAGCAGTACCAGTTAAAAATAAGGATATAATATCACACTCAGTGATAGACAGATGGCGTGAAATGAAATAAGAAAATACCCTTCGCAACAGGTAAGTTGTCACACAATGGCCATATCCATACGCAAGAATAGAGCAGGAAACTCAAAATAGCAAAAACAGTGTGACAAAAAATCATGCTATTTAAAAATCGTACGCCAATGGAAGATAAAAGGCAAAACAACCAATCATCTCTAATCCCTAAGCTTGTTGACAGTTCAAAGGAACAGCGAAGGGGAACTGCCGAAGATCCTTAATGAGTTGACTAGAAGGACAGTTGGAAGAACTTGGATAAGTGCAGGGCTATGAGAAAGGTGGAAGTGCACTCGATGCAATGCATCCCATCTCCGACACAGAAGGTGGGTCCCCTAAATGTTTCTTAAATGATTATAACATAGTTTAATAAAAGAAAGGGGGCCTCAAAACTAACAATGGGCCTTGGCTCCCAGATATCACTATAATGCACCTCATTGTACATCCTGGTACAGAGAACAGAAGCACTGAATAATGAAGCAGTGGCAGAAGGTGACTGGGGCAATGTCTGGAGATAAAGGTGCATCCATCTGATGCATACAACACCGCACAGTACAGGCATCAGATGGACGCATGTGGATGTGCGTATGTACCCAAAGGATAGCTTCACTTAAGATTTTTGGCATCAGAAATGAAATCTGGATGAAAATGAAACTGCCAATTTTATGTGGTATGAACTTGGTCCATTGGTTGACCATTTAGTATCGCACCATTTAGTGTGATATTATGAACAATC
Source organism: Mastigoproctus giganteus (assembly GCF_048544385.1). NCBI lineage: Eukaryota > Metazoa > Arthropoda > Arachnida > Uropygi > Thelyphonidae > Mastigoproctus > Mastigoproctus giganteus. Next base: position 133,333,625 of record NC_143579.1, read on the forward strand.
TGCCTCACCTACACTGTGACAATTCTTTGGAGAACATTCCAGACACCACACATAAATTGAATATGAGACCTTTGGGGTGTAACCCAAATAATCATCGTCAGCTGGAAGAAGATATTGTAATTCAAGCAGAGAATTAGCAGCATTCTTGCAGGATAATCAGAGCAAGTTCTAAATGCATGTTGTTGTTGTTGTTGTTGTTGTAGGGTATTTTAGGCGCATCAGCAACTTTTAGACCCAAATGACAAAATATTGCTCCGTATATACTATATCTGTGCGTGTTCTATAGTCAATTTGCCTGTTTGCTGAACAAAACACCCGAGTTTCCGGGATAAAAAGCCACCGTGCCACCGTGCGCCTCAGACCGGCTAACTTAGCCACGTTGTGAAAAGAGCTCATTAAAAATTCCCCGTGTCACTGGCAGGATTCGAACTGTTTCTTTCTTCTTTTTTTTTTTTTTTTTTTTTTCGCCCGATGGATGGAGGGGAGGACGTTGATTATATCAACTGTGCTACCCACGAGGACCCGAAACGCTTGTAGAAAGTACCTTCCAGAGCTGGGTGGGGGGACTTATTGGCTTATTAACTCTTATAGACTTTAATGACCGATGTCATTAAAGCCAATAAGAGACACTCGACAATAAAATTTCTTTTTCTAGTCAGCTATTTTTCATTTAGCTTCTTAGTACATGTTGGAAGATAGTATATGCGGACACATTCTGTTCTAATTTAAATATTTTCTTCATTTATTGTTTACAACTACCACAGTTATAGTCACTACAATTATAAAAACTGTTTAATATTGGATTAATTGGTCAGAACCACGTTCGGATAATTAGTAAACTGTGATGTTCAGATAATTGCTGTGGTAAGTAAATTATTTATTGCTTTGGAAAGTTTAATAACTGTGTTTTACAAACTCATTCAAAAATTAAAAATATATGCACTGTATTTATTTAATCGCCACCAGCAGGTTAGCTGGATAATTACTCAATTCTTTATTTACGAATGCTCTGTTCAAAATTCATTTGTACATGTCTTAATAGCATCACGATTAAAACCACGATTCTGTAGTTATAAACAGCTTCGTTTCTAAGTCGAGAGTATGCTGTTCTATTAACGTTTAAGTTAGTGCGAATTTATTTAGTTTGTGCTGAATCAATTAGGTCTTGTTTCAGTTAGGACATTAAGGCTTCAAATTTTTACAATAATGAAACACATTTTAAAAGAAAATCACAACAGGGATTTCCAATGTGACAAATACGATCTCACTGCTTTCAAAATGAATACTATGCTTACTGCAGTATACTCGATATATTATCATAACGCGTTTAAAAAGCCTTTGTGAGTTTACAAATTGACTCAGAAAGTTGTGTTTAATATTCCCATAGAGATTATCACTATCTCCAATTAGTCATCTGTGCAGATATTGGGAACACATTATCAATTAGGAGCTAACAGGTTTCCTCGAGGACTCAATGATTTGTCTCTTTCCTTAATATATTGCATTCACCTTCTGTTTTATAAAAAGAGGTCTGTCAACTGAATGGTATTGGGGCGAGTAAATGGCATTATTCTTTAAACGAAACACGAGCCATAAATCAGGAGGCTGCTGTTCCTTAAATTGATGTCACTAAAAGACCGGTTGAATCCAGGTGATTTCGCCTTCAAATCGAACTATTCAATGCTCTGATTCATTATGCAGCTCTTTAAAGGAGCGCCTACCAACGCAACAAAATTAAAATATATTTTTAATTTTGTTGGTAGGTGATCTGAAGGATGAAGGATTAAAGAAAATAAAACCATAAGTATATACTGCTTACAAAAAAGTTGTAAAGAGTGCATTAACTTAAGATTTTATTACTTTTAACGTAATAAGTAATTTTATTTTTATTGTGTTAATCATTATTGCTTGTAGAATTGGACTATATATTCTATTTCTGACCCCAAAGGATTTTTTTTTTAATAATCACAGTACTAAGTTAACTATGATCATGACTTTCCAGACCTACACAGGTTTTAGCTAGAAGTCTAACATACGTTTAAGAGTAAAGCTTCCAAAAGGCAGGTATGAGCTGAAATTTAAAATGCTTCTAATTCAAACTGAACAGCAAATATCTAAAATTAGATTATATATCCATATAAATTAGTACAAATACACCAAGTCTATGCAGTAAATTAACCGAAGTTATTATAGTGGCATCGTTTCATTATAGCTCATATTGCGAATACCTTCGCAACGAGTTACCTATTCGGTTATACTTCGAATACGTAACGCTCATTCGGTGGAAAAGGCAATTACATCAGTGAATGATTAATAAAAATCTAGCCAACTTTCTTTTTCCATTTGCCCTTTCATCTACTTGACTTCAGATTCTTTTATTAGTGGCTTGTTCTAGTTTTTGGATTACTAGCTAGTTCTCCTTTATATCAAATGTTGCCATAACAAAACTCTGTTATCTTTTCCAGTAAAGTAAACTGGTGTGGAGCTGTTATTTATAGAGAAACAAGAAGCCCATAAGCTCTATAAAAAATCTTTCTGAAGATTCCTATGCTCATTTTATCGGTTAATGGTAATTTTTAATTCTATGTAAGTTATATAACATGCCGCCTGTCTTGTCGAGTTTTATTTCTCTTACTGTGAACCTCTCTGGTTAATCTATCCTGGGGTATTGTCTTAATTACTGTCATTAATATTATTTCAGGCAATAAACGAATTATATATATATATAAATATCTCACTAATTAAATTGCTTATTTTATGCCATCTAAGCGTGTATACATATATATTCTGTATATGTAATTCTAAGCAGTTTGTGTTATTACTGGATTTTCTGAACCATATGACGCATTTGTTTCTGAAAAAAAAGTGCCTAATACTGTCTTCCCTCTTGTAAGCCATAATGTTTCTTCAATAATAAAAGCAGCAAAAATGTTGTGCTTTAAGAAGTCAGTATTGTTCGACAAGATCTTTATGAGCCCTTAAATAAGCCCAAGTTTTTCGGTTAATGTATCCCCAGGTAGGAAAAAATTTCAGACTTTTTACTCCTTCAGTTGTGTTACCTGCTCCACTACAAGCATTGCAGCCCAAGAAAGACTACCACTTTCAGTCTATTGCTAAATCCCGACTTACAACTACGAAGCGACGTGACAAAAATTAGTGCATCCAAAAACTCATATTCGGACACACACGCTTCAGATATATACTTTTATTGGCACAACTGTCCTTCTGAGAGGAAAACACGCGCGCATAAACAGCATTTTTTTTTTTTTTTTTATTATTAAAATGGTGTTAGTACGTATCTAGTTGGGTTTCGTTTAGTTATATGATATTACTAGCATGAAGTAATTTGTGTTCTGGACAGATCGCTTATTTTATTTTAATTTTTTTTTCTCGTGGATAAATGAGACTAAAACACAGGCGTCTGTACAGTTTATAACGGAGTTGTAACGACTTAGAAGCAATACATTTAAATTTAGTAGTGTCCAGTGGGGTTAATGTATGGGGTTGTTCAAATAAAGCAAAAAAAAAATTGTATGTATTATTCTGATACGCAAGGTGTGCAAGGCATAAAAGTCTGAGAGCCTCCGGCCTAGGTTGTGTTCGCTGCATGAGGCCTGCCATTAAAGGGAATCAAAACAATGCCACACGGTAAGAATCCTTGTCTCTTCGTCTTTATGGCTTCTTTTAAGCGATCGGGTGTTTCTCTGTAGCGAATGACATTGACCGTAGTACCACAAGACAGCCACCAAAACAGCATTTGACCATTTTGAACGAAGAAAGCCAACATCACCTTCCGAGCACTGTGAATGGATCGAATTTTTTTTCGGTGGGGCGAATTACCATGTTTCCATCGGAGATTCATGCGCTATTTTTCATGGCCACAGTAAAATCTCGACAATTGGATCTAAGAGTAGCAAGTACTGAACCAGAAATTCTTAATTTTCTTCCTGATCTTTCAACAGATGTCAAACACGTCCAATGTTGTTACACTAAAGCGTTTCGGCACCATGACGCCTATACGTTGATATTCAAGATGCTCAAGAAGGGTATCAGATATTTATAGATATTGATAATTCCCAGAGGGCGTTCTGCCCTATAAAAATATGAGTGATGTGAGCGAACGGTTTAAGAAGCCCTTATATATTTATTATTCTTACTGGAACCGAAAATTCTGACGACTGAAATGAATTCTATCTAATGATCCCCTCCCCGCTAAATTTCGGTCAATGCCAACAAGTTTGGTACTAGTGTCAATATGTCGCCATAGGTGATAAAGTCAATTAAAAGGGCCTGAATTTCTACACATTATTTGACGTTTCCTGTTCAGTTACAGGTGTTTTTTTTAAGCTTTTGAAATAGATAAATGTTTATACTTCGTAATTTGGTAGGGCCTGTGACAGCACCTGGCATGGTTATGTTGCATTAATGATATTATCATCTGAAAGGGGAGCTTTTAAGTGGTTCTGTTGGAACACAATATGTTACAGCCGTTATGTCCCTTTATATAAATAAATTAGTTAAGATACGTAACGCTTCACTTGTCAGGAGAGTTCCAGAGTTATATAAAAAATATATTCAAAAAAAAGCAATGACTTATACGTGAACCGAGAACATTTCATTTCTGCACATCTGCCATATTGCTCATTCACTTCTTCAGTCTGTGCACGGCAACAAACATAATATCTCGTTTTCATCTACAATATAAGGTATATGAGATAGCCTAAGTGATATGTATGAAGATAAAACAAAAATAATAATAATTTCCAGATTTCTATTGGTCCCTTTTTAATTAAATTTATCATTGCTCGCCTAATCGTTCTAAAAGAGCCATGTATAAATAAACTTTAATTAAAATGCAACTATCTAATCACTGGGAGTCTCATTATTAAATGAGAAGGCCATCCAGACGGAGGATATATGATTAAGACAATAGGCAATTTACGCATATATGCTAACGCGATTAAAAAAAAAAAAAAGAAAGTTCAAATTAGTTTCTAAACATCTTTTGAAAAATTTCTTCCAAATTCCTTCTCCCCCGCAAGGGCAGGTGCATGAATATATTCAATTCCTGCTCCACATATCTTGGCTGGGAGTTTTATCCCTTGATCTACACGAGTCTATGTTATCGAATAAAACATCATATTCCTGCATAATTTCTGGGAATTAATAGCACCATCAATGTAAATTTAAGCAGGAGAAACTACTTATTTGGAAGAATTAATAGCCGGTAAACAAATAACAAAATATTTTCTTCCTGGTGTTACTTTCTCCACACTTCAAGAAAACAGGAAATTGTTCTTCCCTAGTCTTTTACTCTTACCTTCTTACAGACCACGGCTCTCTGAACACTAAGCTATTTGAATTTGGACTTGCAAACTGTGGCTTGTTTACAAGTCTGTACTGGAAAGAAGCACAGAATACGCATAATCAGGCGCGTTTGCATATATATATATATATATATATATGTATGCATAAGCGCCTATTGTCTTCACCATGTCCACGTCTGCCCTCATGAAACAACTTAACCCCAAGTGGATGGATTATCGTGAAATGTTGTATTTAAATTTTATAGTAGAAAGATTTGTCCATCCATTCCAAATATCATTAAAATCGGACAAATAGAAATCTGGCAATTCTCATTATATCCCCTATACAGTTTGTATGAAAAAAAAAAAAAAGAAATTCATAGATTAAACAGTCCGTGCACGCTTCTCGCATATTGTTATGCAAGACTAGTGAACGTGTGGTGTCTTGTGAAAAGAGAGAGAGACAAATTATATAAGAAAAGAGTAATAGATATTATATAGTTGTAACTAAACTGAACTGCTAAGTTTAGAGGACGTAAAACTATATTTTTATTGGGCGTTCTGTAATGTTACAATCATAATAATTAATTGGTAACGATACAGCTATATTTGCTTTTCACTTCTATTAATCACAGAAAAAAAATAAATAAAAAATCGAACGCTCCTAAAATGTAACTCTCTGCATACATTAACTAACTTATTTATCACTGTCCTCTTCATAGTGTGACCTTAGGTCTTCACTGCCATCTTGCATCAACCTTCTTATAACACTCCTTTTCTTTATTATTAATTAAATTTTGATTATTTTTTTAAAAATTCCTTCTCTTTTTATTTTATTTATTTATTTTTTCTGGCCTCTCCACTATAGTGGAACTTTGCAGAAACTGCTGATGGGATTGCTGGCAATCATAGGAAATTTTGGGCTGTGGGATTTAATTCACTATGGACAGACGTGTATATTTAGTATTTGGTATGTTGAGGGTCTAGCGCGGTGTTTCCCAACGTGGGTCCCACGCCCCACATGGGGGAAATTTGATTGTTCAGGGGGGCAATTCAAAAATTGCTCGTCTAGAGTTTAAAACAACCGCCTACTATGACTTAACTTGTACAAAAGAAGAATTGTTGGTAAAGTCTCTGTTTATTGCTCATACTGCAACTATCAATCGTAATCTTGAGGCTAGTTATGAAATTTCTTTACTCATTGCTAAATCTGGGAAAAATCATACTATAGGAGAGAATTTAATCAAACCATCAATATCAGCATTTCTTAAAACAGTTCTTGAAAAAGATGACAAAGACGTGAAAGCTATGCCACTCAATAACAATACTGTTAGCGAAAGAATAGATGAAATGAGTGAAGATATTGAAATACAACTTGTTGGAAAGCTGAAAACAAGAAAATTCTCAGTGCAAATGGATGACTCAACTTTGAGAGACAGTGAAGCCGTACTGATAACTTATGTAAGATATATTGATAAAGGTAATTTTGCTGAAGAAATGTTATTCTGTAAATCATTAGAGAGCACCACTACCTCCAAAGATATATATAATAAGCTAAAAAATTACTTAGATGACAATAATATACCAATGAAAAATATAACCTTGCGCTGCAGATGGTGCTCCTAATATGATGGGCAAGAAAAATGGCTGCTTAAAATTGATGAAAGATGAGAATCCAGAAATGCTTCTTGTGCATTGTGTTAGGGAAAACTTGTGTCTCTTCAAGCTTTTTTGTGAAGAACAAAATGAAGACCATGTGAGACTTTTACTTCACACTGAAGTAAGGTGGCTCTCGAAAGGGAACTGCTTGAAAAGATTTATGGAACTATTTGATACTATTAGTGACTTTTTAAGTGACAAACCTAAAATGAAGCATCTGTTAACGGTCGATGGTAAAGCATTTGTGAGTTATTTAGCCGATATCTTTGAAAAACTAAATATATTAAATAAACAACTTCAAGGAACAAATAAAACTCTCGTCGATGCAAAAGCGAAGACATTTGGTTTCATTACATTTATTAAATTATGTCAAAAATATATTTGTAAAAAAGTTTGAACAGTTTCGTTGTCTGCAAAAATGTGAAGTGACTGATACCGCTGTACTTGTTATTGTTGATCAGCTGAAAATTCTGTCCGATGATTTAAAAGAAAGGTTTTTTGATTTAAAACAAATTGATTTTCCAACCTGGATGATGCAACCAATGTTAGTGGATTTGTCTGATGTATCAATGCAGTACCAAGAAGAATTCTCAGAAGTGCAAAATGATGAGTCAGTTAAAACTTTATTCAATATAAAAGAAGCGATGGCATGGCTTTGTGATGAAACAGAAATAAAATACCCAAATTCAACCAACTTTGCAAGAGAGCTATTTTTACCGTTTCCATCTTCATATTTAGCTGAATGTGGATTTAGTTCCATAAATGATTTGTTACTAAAGAAAAGAAATCGACTGGATATCACAATGTCTATTATATGTTTTGAAAATTTACTTCCTATTTTTTTCTTAATTTTTCCTAATGATTTCTTCCTAAAGCCTAAGTCTCGTGTCCTGAACAAGTTGTAACAATTTTTGAATATAAAAAATATATATATCGGTGTTTCCCAACGTTACATAGGGGGCATCAGAAGTTTAGAAAGACTTAGGTGGGGCATGGTAAAAAAAAGGTTGGGAAACACCGGTCTAGCGGCTCCTGGGATTTCTCCCATCTCCGCGGTGTTCTCTGTATCGAGTGACAGTACCCTGTCAAGCCAGAGATTTAAGTGAGTGGATCGTGTATAGTGTAGTCTGTTGTGCCCATTGTTCATCTGGCTTATTGGCCATTGGGCCCCTGATGGAACCAGACGTTGCCCATATCGCGCCACGTGGAGGCTAGCCAGGTGTTACCAGTAAGGAATCAGTACTCTGGCAGGTCCTGCCACCTACTTTCTTCAGATTTCAGTGGCTAGGACCTAAAAAAAAAAAAAAAAAAACATTGCTTTAATCGCTGTTGGTGCTTTTGTTTGGTCATAGAGATTTGCCTTAAGAGCGAGAAGAGATCGTACGCTGGATGAGTTTTATTTTTGGCCGAAAAGGGTCGAGCAAGCAATTTTGGTGTAGTTACAATTTGACATGTGGGGCTGTGCACTGTGAAGGTAGACAGATTTGGGTGGGGAGAAGGAAGGCTGGAGGGCAGAAAAGGAAGAAAGGGACCGATAGAGAAGGTGGCCCCCAAATGTTCAGTGGGCGTGCCCATGCCACACCAGAGGGAAAGTGGGTTTTGCAGGGAGAGGAGGGGACAGGGGTGTCCCCGCCGGGAAAAGGAGATAAAGCAGGCCCAGAAAGGTATCGGACCTGGGTCGCCATTTGGCTAGTTGGCAGCAAGGCTGCAATCTAAGTCATTCACTTTTACTCTCCAGGTGGTGGACTTAGTCTCGGCAGAGGCCAGGATGCGTCACCTGCACGTGACAGGCCAGCTACATCTAGGTCCCAGTGTTTGGTCGCATCCAGTTAGGACTTAGTTGTCTTTCAGTTGCTGTAGGTTGTCCCCACCACTTGTGTTCTTTGTGTCAATCGGTGATCCAAATTCTGAAGTTTGTTTCAGGGTGGTGGAAGTGCTCTTTGCCTCGCGAAGAGATTTTGAGCGAAAAGTGTGAAAGCCTTATACTTTTCTTCTTCCTACAGCACTATGCCCTCCTGATTTCTAAGGATGGAGCGTAGTTTGGTAAACAGCAGGCCACGGAGGTCTTCATACATATTACATTCATAGAGCAGGTGCTCCCAAGTTTCTTCTTGTCTGCATCTACAGTGCGCTATGTCCGAGATTCCAAAATCCTGAAGGAGCCATGCCCTGTCAGCAGGTAAGTGGTATGAAGTCCAGGAGAGTACCAGGTCGGGGAAATAGGGTAAACACGTCCAATGTCTGTTATGAAGCTTCTAGATTCTGCCACACCGTTCTCATGTGGTCTGTAAGACGTTTTTTTTCCTGTGGTCTAGTCAGAGTTGGGTCCGCAGTGTATCCCAAATGTGTGATTACCCTTCCTTTGTCTTGTTGGTGCAGCAGCCCACGGCCGACAATCTCCAAGTCCAGAGGGAGACATCCCGCAAGGACCTGGAGAGCATGGGTGCTCACCGTGCAGAATGCTCTGGTTGTTGTGAGGAGAATTATTCGATGGATGGTTTCCAGTTTCCTTCTGTTAACAGCAGTGTTTGTTTTAGTGTACCAAGCTCCCGCTGCATAAGCCATAGTGTGCATAGTATTAGGGTCAGGCGCCACCTGTGGTTTCCCACATCTGCGCCATATGTTCGCTGTGAAGGAATACAGTACTACTGTAAATGCCAGAAAAGTGTTGTGTGTTGTATATGAAATATTGCGTTAGGTTCTGTTGCGTGTCCTGGCATTTGGCCGCAGGGCCCCTAGTGGGACTCCACGTTGCCCGCACACACCACTAGGAGGTAGCCAGTCCGCCTATTATTCTCTGGCTTGTCTCCGCCAGGGTCGCCAGAGCTTCCTGGACAGAGACAAAAAAAAAAAAAAAGGTAGAGTCGGGGAAGTACAGAGTGTACGCAAGAAAGGAGGGTATAGCTAGAAATATGGAGGATGTAGGCGAAGGTATCCTCCAGGTTATCAATGGAGCAATAAGCGCCATCAGTTGAAAGGGGAACCCGGGAAGGACGATAAATAAGACAGCAAGTGCGGGGATGAAGAATGCCTTGTAGAGGATGGCGAGCGCCCTCTTCTTCAGACCCCAGTCTCTGCGTGTAACTCTAGCGAATAGGCCGGAATATTTCCTGAATTTTACTCTGAGGTAACTAAGATGCGGTGTGAAGTTGAGGTGTCTATCGAGGATAACGCCAAGATACTTGACTTCTGTTTGGAGTTTAATGGTTGTTCCATTTATCTTGATCTGGGGAGGCCTCCTTGGATCAAGGGAGACCTTGAGGCGTATTGAATGTGTTTTTTCCGGTGAGATGTTCAGTAGGTTCCCATTGGCCCATCCTTGCAGAGCAGAAATGGCATGATTTGCATGGGTCTCCAGCTGTGTCCTGCTATTAGCCTGCAGCATCAGTATAAGATCATCGGCGTATGCCTGCGTTCTTATATTAGGGATTTCCATATTCCTTCTCTTATATTAGGGATTTCCATATTGAGGAACTCATCCAGCACAAGAGTCCACAGAAGGGGCCCCAGAACTGATCCCTGGGAGCAGCCTCTGTGGACCTGCCTGGAGAGAGTGGCAAAGGGAGTAGTCACTGTAATCCTTCTGTCTTCCAAGTATGATCTAAGGCAGCAGAACAGGTTGCCTGGAATTTGGACGCGCCGAAGTCTGGCCAAGATTCCGGGCCATCAGAGAGAATCAAAAGCGCCAGCAAAGAAAGACGTGTATAGTTGTGGCCTGCCCCCTCATGGTGTGGACAGGTATGGGGAAGCAGCCTTCCTGGTAGTAAAGCGGCCACAAAAAACTAAACAACGCAAGACACTCTGCATAAGCATAGCACTATACTTCCAGCCAGTTACAGAATTCTGTATCACCGTGTCCCAGTTGAACTGACATTCAGGGATCGCCCCAAACACATGTACACACACATTGTTTAGGGACCCCAGATTTCACTACAGATAGAAGTGGTTTTTCTTATACTGCGCGAATTAAACGAAGTGAACAAATTCAGAGAAAGACACAGAAATTAGCAACCAAATAGTTGTATGGTTTTATGTAAAACTACATGAGTCGTTGTCATGTGTATGCTTTCAGATCGTATTCTTTATATCAGAAAATTGGCCTATATGAAAAAAAGCAAGTAATGTAAGTTTATCTTCAGTTTTTCCTTGAAAAGTCAAAGCTTATCTTATAGCCCGAAAAGTGCGGTATATTATTCAAAGGACTCAGTTAATGATAACTTTTTGTTAAATAAAGCCATCCATTCTTGTGAAAAAAATTCGTCTTGGGTGTCTTTGAAACTTAACAATGCCACAGAATGACCGTTAACGTAAGTTGTAAACAAATTTAGTTTATGGTAAAGTTATAAAGCCCTCTATCCCGATTCCAATTATTGAAATATTTCAGGATCGTTTTCATTTCCTGCATTAAATTCCAATAAAATCTCCTTAGTTATTATATTAGATACACGGAAATAACAGTTGCTAACCCTTGTTGAACTCTTAAAACAATTTCAAGCTTTTCGGTTTAGCTACTTTTTTATTTTTTTTAATTTCCATTGCATATAAATTCTAATTGATCCATTGAAAGATAGCGTTAACAAAAAATACTCACTCGCAGAGATTTATTAAAATGTTTGAAATAATGTCATTTATTGCCTACTTTCCAGTTATAGAAGACAGGCTTATGAGATCACTGGTAACGTACGCCATCCTCCCGGAAGTATTTGGACATGACATTTGGCAAAACACAAGTTTTAATAAATAAAAAATAAGATGCAGAACGCCTTTGTCTGCAATGAAACAAAAAAAAAAAAAAAAAAAAAACAGTGTCACATTAGGTATTAGGGCCACCCGAGAACCAACTTATCTGTCCATGAGTAATATGTCCATAAACTGCGTGTCTTCTCTGGTCAATTGACTTGTTTTGCTGGACGAAAACCTCGAGTATCTGACGGCGGCGAAACCTTGCTATCCACGCCTGAGACGGACTCACTAAGCCACGGAATAAAAAGAAAAAAAAAATTAACCCATAAAAGTTCCACTCGTCATTACCGGGTTTCGAATCCGGGCCTTTTTCACCCGGTGTGGGGAGGACGGTGATTATAACCACCGTGATACCACGCAGACTGGCTGCAATGACAGCATCGATCTGAAGTCCTTCAGACTTCCTTGTAGCAAATAGTAGGAATTTGACCATTTCCTCCTTCAGTGAGTCGCTACTCACTTCAGCTGTATGAGAAGCGTGAGGGCGTTTTGGCCGTATTTTAATCAAGCGTTCCTGTTCATTCCAAGAGGTATTCGATATGATTCAGATCTGGATTCTAGGTTGGCCAGTCGAGTTTTGTTTTTCATCTTCTTGAAACCAGGTTTCAACACTGCTCGCTGAATGGGACGGAGCAATATCTCTTTCAACCAGACGGTCCACTTCCATTGAATCGCCATGGTGAATCGTTGTAATCGTGAAATTGTCGCGATTTCAATTTTATATTAATGAGTTTTGGCACACCAACGGTGAACCTCGAGAAACAAGTCTCGTACCATGAAATCACTCTTTCGAATTTACTTGCGAACCCAATGCACCGTCCATGGTAGGAGAACGATGGGATAAGTATCAGAAGACGTCTGAAGTTGGTGTGATGCGGAACTTGTGAACAGTAATTCTTCCTTGAAAGCTCATGCTGTGCACGCCTTATGGACGCACTTAATGAATACTCCTGCGGACATCTGGATATACAACATGGAATTTTCCAATAACGTCGCTTAATTAGCTTTCACCAATCTTTTTTGCTACATTGTCAAGCATGTAGTAGTTACAAATTGCTGTTATGGCAATATACTGCCAGAAACATACTACAAAGTGCAAACACACCGAACGTCACCGATCCAAAGACAAATGGATTTTTTATCTCGCTCAAGGAGAAGAGTTGAAATAAAGAATGAATTTTTTACAAATGACTATGAATTTTGGTAATGCGCTTATGAGAGTAATTTTACAATCCCCTGAGACGACAATTGGATTATTTTTCATAATACGTTATAACCTTATGCATTTTAAACCATGGTGAGTAATTGCCACTTTTAGCTACTGTTGTATCCAATAGAGGATTTGAATATAATTAACAGAACACATTAGTTGCTCTTGTACTCGTATTTTAGACTAATATGCCTACGATGTGAAATATTGCGCATAAAAGTTCCTCCAGTAAATTGCTGTCTTTTCCACAGTGCATGAAAACACTAGAAAACACTAGCCTTGAGGGCATAAATGAAAGAAGACATTTGAAGTTCGCACATGTTTCTATAAAATATATATAATGTCGTATTCACCAAGAAGTGGCTCCCTGCCAATTATACAATAAGTTGTTTTGATTTTTTTTTTAAATATTTATTTACATACGTAGACGAATTTAGTAATTGTTGCTCAGAAGTTTCAGATTTTTTTATTCTTCTGAGAAACATTATTTATAAATGAACCCCGTGCGTTGTTCTGAAAATCCGCATTCTCGGTGCCTTAGTTCTATAATAAGTTAGACACAATGATCTTTAGGTTGACATTTGAGATTCAATCTTTCTATGTTCTTGAAATAATTTTGTGGTCTATCTTCCGTTAAGCCAGAATCGTCTTGTTAAAAAAACTGCTTTTATAAGGTACCTTATGGCAACATATACTTCCTTTGCAGCTGATTTAAATAATTAATTCTTTTAAAAACTTTCCAATTTTGGTTATTAGATGTTATGACAAGACGAGCCGGATTTGTTCAACCTTTAGTTGAACAAAACATTAGTTGGTTTTATTAATTTCTCACCCCCTTCCACCAGGTCGACCAATTCATCCAGTGAGAAAGGCTCTTAACAGTTCCTCCTGTCTAGACTTTCTTTTATTGAACACAGCTCCATTTCTCCTGAAAAGGCTTTAGTCAATAAGCTAGAATTGACTGACGAGAAGCAGAGGTTCAACCTAAAGTGGAAGAGGAGCGTCACACGAGTAAAAATCTGAGAAGGAGCATTTCAAGTGCAGTGATAAGGATGATGTCATAGGGGTGTTGCCAATATTAGAATCAGGCGGTTCCTCACCAACGAAATTTCATTTTTACCACTAGATATTTGTGGGCGTCGATTAATCGCGACATTCTGTTGAGAGTGATTTATTGGATCATTGGCATAGTAGCAAAACTTGTCTAATAAATTAGATACGATGGGATGGGTAGTACATTAAGCAAGTCTAGACTAGAAGTTGAGACTTTATTGTGTGTTTCCTGTCTTATTTATATCTTGGAGTTGTAAGAAAATTATGGTTGTCATGATGTCAAATGACTCAAAAAATGCACATTTTTTAATCATTTCAGGACATGCGAATTTAAACCGACCGAAGGATACAAGCCATTACAGATTCAGCCTCATCATATCCTTAGCTCCTGTAGGGCTTAGTATATACCTTACCTAATTATCAATAATAGTTCAACATTAACGTATTCTCCTTAAAATAGATGCGAATGCTTAAATTCAGAAACTAACATGTCAGCACTATATTATTATTAAATCCGTTTTTTATTATAACAAGTGTTTACTTTCACCACTTTTACACAGCCGGCCTACTAGAAGGGTGTACAAAAATGCAGGAATAGCAATTTTTATAATACAATATTTACAAAAACATGTTTATAATATTTACAAAAGCGCAATTATTTACAAAATTTACAACAGTTCAAATTATTTACAGTATTATTTAAAGAATGCAATTATCAACAAAATTAAAAGAGGAAATTATTCACAGTATCATATAAAAGTAGATGCCCAATAGTTATTTCATATGTTGGTCATTCCATCTTCTTTATAAAGTTCAATTTTCTAGCTTCTTTCTAGTTCAAGCTTCTTTATTCTTATATAGTTCAAGCAAGTTGTGTCTTTAGAGTATTTCACAGGGTCTATTGCCAATGAATTAAAAAGGGTGACTGCGTTGTTCGGAAAGAAGTTCTTCAGACAGCAGAGGTGGGACAGTGTAGAATGCAGCGGTAAGCAGGAGTTGCCATTACTGCGTCCAGCATGCGGAGTAGAGATAAGTAGGATTGTTCCGGAATTTATTATCTGATTAAAGATTGATAAAAGGGGCTCCACGATGAAGGCACTGCATACTTTAACCATGAACAAAGGAAAGCTGTCAGGACCCATTGTAGATTTATTGGGAAGTCTATTGATGGTATTTATGAGGTGTTGCTTTGTTAGAGATATAGTTGAAAGGGACTGTCTGGAGTGTATGAAGAAATCGCACAGGTGTGGGGTTTTTGGGTCTGTGGCACCTTGTTGAAAGTCAAAGATATCCATTCCTAAAATACCTTCTCTTCCATATGGAAATCCTTGTTGCATTTACATGCAATACGTTTGGAGTGGTTTATTCCATTGAGTACCAGCTGCCGGATTTCTTTTCGTTTACATTTAAGGAAGGTTGCCCTCTCTTTCTTGTACATCTGGTAGTCACCTGAGTAATAATACTTTTTCCATTTTCTGAAAGCTTTTTGTTTCCTCTTGAATACTTCTCTGACTTCAGCACTGCATATATTAGAAATATATTAGAGACAGCGTCAACCGAAATCCATACGTGTTATTTGTGGAACATTATATAAGAAAACTGGAGGCTTTGATATGTTCAAAATGAAAATCGACACAATAGATTCTTTGGGAAGGGGTGGTACAGAGTTTGAAATGCGTATTATTTTGCGGAGACAGAAGCCAAGTTTTTACTTGAATTTTCAAACTGACGTTTCTAACAGTTCATCACTAAATAAAATAAATATTCATATATATTATTTTTTATCAGCAATACAGTTAATAGAATAATTTACGTTAGTCGCAAAGATGTCAAATAATTCGATGGCGGTCTCCTTATAGGACGTACATATTGAGGAAGCTTTTATTTGGAATTGGATTTATTAACAAGGTTTAACTAAGTCATGATATTAAAATAATTATCGAGTACTGTAGTAATTGCAGTACGATATTACACAATTAATTATTTAAATATATATATAATTTTTTTGTTTACATAATGGAATTTTAACCCAATTTATAATTATGGAAAAATGGGAATAAATTATTCACCAGTGGCAACCATCGCGGGAGTCGCAATAACCTTTCTTGGTTACAAAAGAGACACATTAAACACAACTTACGTAAACTTCAAAACTGAACAATAACTTAAGAATAGAAATATATAACGTAATTCACAGAAGAAAACAATTGAGGACACGCTCAGAAGCTCACTGAGCGTGTCCCTGTTATTACTTATTCAAAAACAAGACGTTCACCTTCGCCGCCAAGCAGCAGCGGGGATGTGCGCTCCACTACAGACAACTCTTTCATCTGTCCACTGACTATTATTTATTTTTCCTGTAAAATTGTTTTGGTTGTCGTTGGACCAATTTAATAACGCGTCCTTCCGTTCACCATCCGATATGAAACGTCTCCCCCACAAGGGTTTCAGAGTTTTAGGGTTTCAGCTCTTGTAGGGTGAGAGTCAACCAGTTCTTTAAAAGAATAACAAAACTATGATTTGCCTGTGTAAACTTCAACCTTAAACTTCTGTGGACAGGTCAAGCGGATGTTTTTTTTTTTTTTATTATTACGTGTTTTTTTTATTAAATCAGCTTATTTACATTATTAGTATTTTTTTATTTAGCATCGCACAGGACATATTAAGCATGTATAAAAATAATAATATTGAACATTATTATGAAATTAATAATAATTTCATAATAATGAACTGCTCATTATTGTATGGACTAAACAAATTTATCTGAGAGAAACTATCACATCTAATGGTTTAGAAAAATTAAAATCATCAACGTGACAATGCATTTGCATTGAGTTTACATTGTACAGCCCATGAGATCACTTGTATGGAAGCATTTGTGTGAAACAAAAACATAATGGAACCAGGCACAGTATGAGCTCTGTGGAACACCCAAATAATTATAATGTAATAGATGACGAGTCGCTAGTAATTTTGTAACTGCGATTACTAAATTAGGCATGATCACCAGATAATGCTCTAGGAAGGGAAGATTGACACCCTTAATTTTCGAGAGTTAAAAATGGGGGCCTCACCTAGAAAAACACATGGAACTTCTAGAGAGAGAGAGTCCAGAGCAAAAAGCGATCAGATTGGTTAGCGTTAACATCAGATTGGTTATTAGAAAGCGTGGACTTCAAAGCTTGACAACTAGGCACCCTACAGGGGAACCTTATTGAGGTATAATAAGACCCTAAAAGGATCATTAAATGAATGAAATAGGGAGCACCACATTTAACATCTTAAGGAATCACAAAAGGCTGGATCTCATGAAGTAGTTTATCTTTGGGCAGCATGCGGTTGATTATTGAATTGAATTACCTGCCAAAATGGCATAGGTTGTAATTAAGCTCAAAGAGAATTGAGTAATTACGAGTGTTTTTTTTTTTTCTTTTGACATATAGAAAAAAATTCTTAACCATTTTAATAATACTAACACTAATAGAGAGCTTACATGGAAATTACTGAAATCCTTATGAAAGATTCTTCTAAATGTCTTACATTTGTCTTTTCTAAAAATTTTCTTGTGAATTTCAGGGTTTTGATGAGCCACGCACTTTACTGCAATTGTTTCTGGTGTTCTGATTGGAGGATCACAATGGAAACATTTTCTTCGTATTTACTTTTTATGTGCAGAACTTCTCAACGAGTTTCTCATTCCTTAAAGGCTGACTGCATGGTGCAATATTTTATGGCGTTATGTTACAATTCCTTGAATTTTCGCTGAGCGATTTTAAATGAAATATTGTTTGAAGTAAATACGAAGATTTTCTTCAAAACTTTAGTTTTTTTTCCATAAAATACAAAGTATCGAGTATACAAAGTAACTAAAATTCCAGTTAACAGTCCTCAATTTGAAAAAACAATAACAGGATTGATGTCCCAAAACTTACCGGTACCTCAGTTGCTCTATGGTTCGACGCTCACTCACTTATAATACTCGTTCGTAGTGTAATAATCAGTATGAATCCAACTAATATTTATATTAAATTACTATATCATTTGTTTAAATCGTTTAAAATTGCGATGTTTATAACATCTAACTGCACCCAAATTTGATATTTAAACTAAATCTGAGACTGTATTGTATCTTGCACAATAATTCCAAGAATTAGTTAGTCAGTTTAGATAGGATACCAATGGCAGCTCATCATAAAGCGCGACCGAGCCAGGACATCGCCATGGCTCAGTCAGAAGAAATAAACGAAATGCGTTTTATATTTATTTTCTGCTTATTACTGATTTTATTTTGTTCTGTGTATATGTGTATTAAGCGCCAAAGAAACTAAGGTTCTTAGGACTATGTATATTATGTGTATTGTTTCGTCCGTTTGTCTGTTTGCTAGACGAAAAACCCATAAATCTGCATGGGAGATAAATCCCATGCAGCCCTCGCTTGATACCGACGAACTCAGTCACGTTGTAAAAAAAAAAAAAACCATAAAAGTTCTGCTCGTCATTGACGGGATTCGACCACAGGGGTTTCCACATAGTTTTGGAGAATAGTGATTATGATTGGTTCGCTACCCTCAAGGGTATGTTTATTTTGTATTTATAACCGATTTCACATAATTAGTATAATGTATAATATAATATTCGCAAGTCAACAGAACGAAGCAGCGTGCTGCACTAAAGTCACTTCTCCTTGCTTAAATAAATGAACAAATAAATAAATATAACAAATAACCCAAGCATGCGTACAGCTACGCTTTAGAACTTCCCCTACCGGCCGAACGAACAAACAGGAAGATTGACCCTAGTTTTCGTCTCTCTCGCTTTTGTTGGTTTTTGTGTCAAATGAATAATGTTTGTTTGTTGTTTGGTTTTTAGCAGCATTAACAACTAAGGCCATATTGCTCTGGGGATATGCGATGGTCATTCCCTGACCTTTCCGCATCCTCCGTATTTGGTGGTCACGGGCTCGAACCCCGGTCTAATCAAGAAGCGTGTGCTACGCACTGCTGCTCCTGCCCACTTGGCTACGGAGGTGCCATGAATAATGTATTTAGAAATGTTTTCGTTATTGTTATACGATGATAAACTATAAATTAAACGACTAAGCAGGCTTCTGACTAATTTAAAAAAAAACAATATTGGGACAAAAAAAATATTTTATTTTTTTAGGCCAATAAAATAAATTTAAAAAAAAAAGTTGAAATCACCAGATGAAATCAACCATCTAGTGATCAATCATGAAATACGAAGATATTATTCGTTTCTTCCTACACTCATAGAGTTCAATACATTTCTGGCGGTTCAGAGAAGATGAATGAGGTTCCCAGGGTTAACGGAAGTTTGATATTTGTGATCAAATACCTATGGAATTTGTAGATTTCTGTTGTGTAGGAAGCATTTCTCATTGGTGATGGCTTTTGATTTATCAATGTTCTGCCCAGCTGTTCTATTGTTTCTGCAATAGTAAAGCGGGGCAATAGAAGTTCTATTAACACCAGAACTAAAATATACAGCCATATATACAGAAGTATTTCCAGTCTGAAACATAGAAATCGGGAAATTGACCAAATATATTATATTGATAAAAAATGTAAGGTGTTTGTAACAATATAATACATGTAAATGATACTCGTTTTATACCGAAGAGCTTTTAAATATTAGCATATAAGAGAAATAATAAAGAATTAAAAATATGGAATTTAGAGCAAGATTAGTTTTCATACAACAATAATAAAAATATTAACAATCTAAAACATTTTGGCATTTATTCCAATTGTAATATATTTAGGAGTTCTTTTGAAGAAGGATTCATCTTCGTAGAAGTCAAGCTGCATGGAGTTCGCTTTCCACGTTATGCGAGCTAAGGGACTGTACAATCCATAATTGGTTTGCTGTATACTTGGACGAAACTTCGAAGAATCCCTAGCACCAGAGTGAGAGGCTTTAAAATTGACAGCTTCAAGAAGTGCCTGGACAAGAAAATACAAGTCCATATATTTTCTTCTAGTGTAGCAGCAGTTCAGTTTGAACGTGTTGATCATGCAGTTGGGTAATATATGCTCTGAAAAATGAAAAAAATATATTTATAAAAGAGAAAATATGGTTTAATATATATCGTAAAGTAATTACATTAATGTTTGTTGAATAATTAACAACATTGTAATGAACTAAATCAAGAGCCGCAGCCTTTACTTAATGTTTTAATGAACTTTTTTCTGACTTAATTATATTTTATTCACCTTCTTTGTACTTAAATCATATTTTGATCATAAAAATCTTTACAAATATCTTTGCTAAATTTATATTAAATTTACACAACATAAAATGGCATTAACGGTTTTTACATCGAAATGGTTTCGTCCATCTGACCAATGAACATTAAAGTGACGAGTTAGCATTCTAAACACATACTTTAATTAAAGTAATCTTTTGAATGTAGTGTGTTAAAACTACAAGGCAATTTATTCATTTATACCATTTTTATTCATTTAAAGAACATAAAATATAGTCGGAAACGAAACTTAACACGAACTATACGGAGTGCTCACAACCCTCCTTTACAGAACTAAAGCATTATTGTGTGAATAGGTTACACGATACAAACCTGATACCTCTTCCAGATAACGATATGTTCAAGTTTATTGCGCAATGAGTTATCTCAAAGTGTGTGAACTTTTCTTCTTCGGAAAAGCGACCGTCTAAGGCATTGACTGTCTGGACATGTTATTACAAAATTCCCTTAAGCCCCAACTGCAGGATGACAATAATGACAACCTGATTTTCCAACAACACCAAGCTCAGCCACATTATCACAAAAGAAGTTCGTGCATACGTGAACACCGCATTTCCTGAGAAGTGATTCTAAGAAAGGACCGATTTTGTGGGCCTCAACGATCCTCTGATCTGATTGCTTTAGATTTTACTCTCTGGGGATTCGGTTAAGACCAGGTGTATGTTCCACGTATACTAGCAACCATTATGGAAATTAAACAAAGCATTTGTGAAGCAATCGGCCGCGTTGACACGAATATGTCGTGCCGAATATGGGAGGAATTCGATTATAGATGGGATATCTGCAGAGTAACTAAAAATAATCACATCGAACATCTGTGATTAAAATTTTAAAATATCCTTTATCATATACCCTATTCACCCAATAACGTTCTAGTTTTGTAAAGGAGGTCTGTGGACACCATTTAGCAATGTTGGGAAATTCATGCTACAACATGTTAGATGTATCTTTCGCGTTTATCAATAACGTATTCGCAGTCGGAATATGAAGTTGCAAAGAACATGTTTCAACGGTTCCTTCGACAGACAGAAAATTTATCTTCTGTCACTTTCTTCAGTGGAGTCTTCTAAAATGTATTCGTTTTGAGATAACCCCCGAGATAAAAATCACATCGGTTTAAATAGGATGACATCGAAGGCCACCCAGTTATTTTCCATACATCTCAGGGTATCGATCAGATACCACCCTGTTGTCAAAAATTTCGCCAAATTTGGTATCCTCTGCGTTCTTCCAGTGAACGGGGTGGTGACTCTTTTCAAGATCTGCCAGAAAATGTGCAGTAGAACGCTTGCAATGTACGTGCAGCAAAATTGAAGAACAAACATTGGAAGCTATCAGGTCCCCCAGTTGCTTTGTTAGGTAAGGTATGTATTATTGTGATTATCTGCTATTTCGTTATGATACTCTCCTCATACTTTTGTTCTATTTGGCCATCTGCTCTATTTGGGAGGATAAAGTAATTTAGATGTCCGTCTTGTTGGCTAAAGGAGGGCTCCCTCTAGTCTTAAAAGTCTTCTCATTCATATCCCTCTGGAGATGTCAGTTCAAGTGCCATTTTCTTGATATCAGAAAATTATGCGGTGTCACCTTGTTTAATATGGGGGGAAGCAGCTCTTTTTATTTTATATTCAGGATGGTCATAGTGCGTAAATATTTTTACCACTTCCGATATTTCTTGTTTTGGAGTTGAAAAAGCAAAAGTTCTTTCATTCTCTTCGTGTATTAACAGTCAAATCAAGAATCAGCACCTAAAGTACTGGTGTTAATAGGGTATTGTAGGCACGAGATCCAATTTTCATTTGTCTTCTCCGCGGACTACAGTTCTACTACTACAAGTAACTTCGCAGTCAGTTCAATTTTTAGGGTCCGTAGTCTAACGAAGGACCCTGATAATGTCACTCGGTTGTCTGTCTGTCCGTCCGTCCGTCTGTCACAAAAGACGAACGGACTTGTTGAGTGTCTCTGGAATCATTCAACCTATTGACTTGAAATTTTGCATGGATTTGTACATCATGTGGGCCAACAAAACGCCACAATGATCATTGTTGACAAAAATTTGTCTGAGAAATGGGGGGTAAAATGTGGGAGGACAAAAATGTTTTCGACAACCTATAGCTATTTATACACCGTTGGAAAGAGCTCAACGAGTAGGTTTAAAATATTTTTAAAATTAAAAATGGCGGCGCCAGACAGGAAAATGTGAGTAATTTTCGTGGCCCCCTATTTCCGTTGCTAATGGAGCTAAAAATTTAAAAATCACATTAGCTACCCAGCCTGCGCATGTGGTTCCCTCGAGACCTGGGACCACCTGCTACACGAGTGTGAACTGTACGAAGATCTGCGTGGACACCTCATCACACGAGTCCAGTTCAACCCCAAAAATCAGGAGCACTACCTACTGGAGGACGAGGGAACCTACAATGCCCTAACCAACTTTGCTCAGTGCCTCTTTGTAAGACGCCAGACTCTTCCTTTGCCGGAAAATCTAGGACAACTAGGATAAATACAACAACAATCACAACAAATGATGAACCAAGATAAAACTGGACTGTGCCTGAACTGCACTCTCCCAAATACTGACCGATGGAGGACACCGATTCCATTTGAGAACTGTTAACCAAATGCATTGACTACAATCGGACCTTCGGGAGTCCTCCCTGACTGTGACTGAAGCCTATCCTACTGAATATCCACTAGTGGATGGACCTGGATCCCACGAGTAACTACTTAATAAAAGACGAAGCATGATCTGCACAAATGTCATACAGACCTGGACTGAAAACCTGGACAGAGATATCTTCACTCCACTCCTGGGAATACCAAATGGGGCAGCCCTGACGCCTTGGCGCCCGACTGAAGCCACCCCACATGTATGCCCTGTGGGCAAATAGGCCAGCTCCCTTGCCTGGCCTACTTTCTACCCGTCCCTGGTGGGGGATGAGGGGACAGCCCTGCTGTCACCTCCCCTTCTCGCCACCCCTTCTTTTCCTTCTGGTGGGGCATGGGCATGCCCCACTGTAAACTGGAGTTGTCTTCCCTATCGGCTCCATACTTCTATCTATCTCCCCCCCAGTCTTCAGTCTCCCTCCCCACTCTACCTGCACGCTAGTGAACGCCCCACACAACCTAAATTCCACAAGTGAAAATCAATTTCGCCCACCATTTCTTTTGACCTCCTAGCACTTCCTCCTCAACGTGATCACATTTTTATTTATTTATTTTTATTTTATTTTATTTATTTATTTTATTTTTTTTTTTTTTATTTTATTTTTATTTTATTTATTTTATTTTTATTTTTTATTTTATTTATTTTATTTTTATTTTTTTTTTAGGTCCTAGCCACTGAAATCTCAGGAAATTAGGTGGCAGGACCTGCCAGAGTGAACTATATTCAAGTGGATACCTGGTCTGCCTCCACGGGGCGAAAGTGGGGCAACGTCGGGCCTCAGTAGAGGTCTGGCGGCTAAATGACCAGATGAACAACGGTACAAGGCATCACACATATACAAAGTCCATACACTTTTAAATCTCTGGCTTTTCCAGTAAACTGGTTCACATACAATGTAACCTACGCGGAGATGGGGGAAACCCCTGGTGCCGCTTGACCCTAAACACACTTTACACTTTACACTTTATGCGTTATGAGGAGATGGGGGAAACCCCTGGTGCCGTTAAACACGAACACACTAGCTATGAGTTTTTCGATGCTTATCAAGGGAAAACTATTCCCATTGAAATCTATCGTTTACTTTTTGTGTTAAAAAAAAAACAAAACAATTTTTTATTGCACTTCGATAGCGCGTTTCTTTGTACTAAACTCTCCTTCTGGTAACAAAAAGGTTGCTAAATAGTCAGTTAATAATTCTATAAAGGTCATTTATAAATTTTGCGACCAAAAGTATTTTTTAACGATTTTCAAAGCTGGAGTTGTCCCGGCAAGGAGGTACTCAGAGAGCCAGTGTTGAGGCGACTGTATGAAGTCTTGCACGGCCCTCATCTGCCAATCGCTTCTCCAGGAAGAAGTCGGAGTCAGTTCTCCCACCCTTGTCATCCACAACAACTGGAAAGACTCAAATAGACAACGCTTTTGTTAGTTCCTCAGTTTTAGCCCAAGCCGGGGTACTAGAAACGTTTTTCAGTTACCATAAAGCTTTCTATTTGAGATACTACACTAACGACCATCCTGAGTGCCCGGCACTCAGTAGTTGACCGATTTATTCTTATTGAATGTTTGGTATTGCCTTTGTTGAGTTGTTTTAATATTTACACAGAAGCAACTAAGGCTATGAAGCATCGTGTCTATAAATTGCGTGTATGCTGTAGCGATTTTGAAGGAAGAAAAACCAATTGGTCCATAGAGAAAATCTATGCAGTTCTCAGGCTGAGGTTGACTAAGATGGCAACGATGCGAAAAAAGCTCATAAGAATTCTTTCCATCTCTATGAGATTTGAGCTGACGGTGACTTTTCTAAGTTGTCGGATAACAATGATCGTTATCAGTATGATAGTCGTCAGGGCTACTGTATTCGAGATGAAGTACCATGGTTATTAAGACTTACAGAATTTCCTCGATGAATTCACGGAAGATTTTAGACAAAATATGGTTTTATTATACATTCCGCCTGCAGTTATGACTTTGCTACTCATTTATTCTCAACGCCTCGGAAAAATAGTTCTGGCCATGTCAACTAAAGTTGGAATGAAGACTAAGGTTTCTATGTGAGTCATCTAACGCGCTCATATAGTTTAATTGTATACTACGGCTGAATAATATATTATACATTAAGCGCGTAATACGTTATATATCACATTAGTGCGCGTTATGTAAACACTTAAATAAAAGTGCAAAATTTGTTATGTTAATGACATCAGAGCAGAGGTGAAACTATAAATTCTGAGTCCCGCAGTCAGACTTCCGAAAGGCCCCACGTGAACTTTAGCAACTGTAGGAAAACAGGCGTCGGGGGCTCCCAGACGCTCCCCTACCTGACAGTAGTGGATCTGGCGGTATGGTAGGTTCGCCTCTGCGCCACAGTTATGTTGCTTTGCTCTTCTGAGTACACAAACATCAATAACTGATTGACGAGATAAAGAGTGATGCCCTTCTAACGTTAAATGCTGTAAAATCACTTATTGTCAAGCCACCGTTCTTCCTGGCTACTCAAGAACTTGTGGGGATAATTTATAGATTGTTTGGTTACCAAACAAGTGCCGTATGTTCCTAAGTAGACGTTGATGTATAGGTTCCTTACCCAGGATGTAACAATATCACCTTTGAATTTATATAATGAATAATTTATCTACGCAGTGGCGTGTGGTGCTCCTTAAGTAGGGTAGGAACTTTTATTTGTTCATAAATCCTTACATTCCGTGTTCAAAGCAGTGAAAGTTATTATTTATTGTTACTTATCACAGTGTCTGGAATTGGAATTTTTCATTTTGTTTCACTGGAATTTTAAGCCAAACGTGATGTTTGCTACAAGAACTCGACATGCATTTAATGGAAAGAATGAGATAATGAAATATTAGCAGTTCCCTTCTTGTCCAGAGCGGATTAAAGATTGCTTATTTGCTTGTTTTTATCACTGTAGTATTTTTTTTATTTAACTAGAGAAAAAAATTATAAAGCTGAAACTTCTCTTATTTACTGTGAAACATAGTAAATGTGTGTACATACTTAAATGCGTCGCCTTTGATAAAAATACGCACTTTTTTCAATGACGATACCATTATTTTAATTTATCGTGTTTAATATTTTTTCTTATTTTAATCCTTCAAACACAGCGAGCCATACAGATTGTAGGTGACTCTCGAGGTACATCAGCTTTTACTATTTAAATCATCAAGTAAATTCTGTAAAATTCATTACGGGACGAGGCATTTTCCCTTATTTTGAAAGGTGAATTTATAGAAACTATAACTAACATTTTCGTAATTATGAATTTTGTTATCCTTAAACACTCAATTTTCTGATTTTGCTTATCACTAACAACAAAACCGAGAGACTCTGTTTCAGTAACCTAAGTGCAAAAACCATGTTCATGTGAACTTTTTAAATATATATTTGACAGATGCCTTCTAAATTACAACACACAATTACGAAACATCTTGCACATAGGGCCTATCCTATAACAGCCATTGTTTTTGCGCCACAAAAAATCAAATCAAATATAACAGCCATTCAAAAAGTAATAGCAATACGGCTGCTATAAAATAATAAGATATCGATCAGAATAACCATGACGAAGAGCCGCCAACACCACCCGAAGTCGGCCATAGAGACTGACCATAGCCCGTAAAGAAGGAGGAAAAGGATTGACTGACCTCATTGAACAAGAGAAGAAGGAGAGTAAGAACCTGCGAGATTGCTTCCAGGAAAACACAACGCCAAGCTACCAAGCCATAAAAACGATAGACAAACGGCACCCAACGCTCAACCTCAATAAGGAAACAACTCACACAGACAGAAGAAACAAAGACTGAAAGATGGTCGAAGAAGACACTCCATGGCAGACAATGCAATGATCTCCTTCAAAACTACATGGATAAGATGGCTTCCAACGCTTGGCTCACGCACGGAAGTCTCTTCCTCGAGAATATTCATGCTCGTATAATCCTAGACCAGGAAACAACACCAGAAACTACAAAAAAAAAAAAAAACTTAAACTATTTTATTAGGGTCACTTGGAAATTTAATTTATTAAAAACTTCCAGTATGCAGTTCTGAGAAACTGAGGCTAGCACCTAATAAGTTTGTAGAATTAAAACTAATTCATGAAAAAAATGCTATCTGTGAGAGCATTCCGGTGACACAACCAAGATTACGAGAGTCTCTGGTATTATCATCACATGCATACCACGACATATGGCACAAATAAATATCCCCGAAAAGTTCTGACGAAATTTCATTCAAATGGAATGATTTCATTCAGTTGGAATGAAAATCCATTGAAGCTGATAGCGGACATCGTTCGTCCACTAAGAGATCAGGACGACATCAGAAAAAATGGCTAAAATCCTAAAAAGAGATCAACTAACGGACAACTCCGCAGCAATTTGCACATCCCCAGCAAAATGCTTATATTTAACCCATTACCACAATAAAACAGTGTCTTGAGTTGACGTTCGCCACAAATGGGCGTCAACATTCATGCTCATCTAAGCCCATGGCAACATATTTAAAAAGGCAGCTAAATTAATAAATGAACAGATGACACATGTCGACGGTGCCAATTGGTCCCACAAACAATCCAGCACATCATCGCAGGATTCAGGGCGATCACCCGGACGAAGTGCACTCAGAGACATGATCAGGTGGCCAGGATAATACAACAGAAGATAGCGCAAAAATATCAGCTGATCAAAGAAAGTTTATCGCATTAAAAGTACGAGCCTCGTGCCGTACCAGAGACGCCTACTCACAGCCTATACTGGGAACGTGCCATAATAACGGACAAGACGATCCCGCACAACAGTCCAGACATAACCCTCACTGACAAGAAGGAAAGGGCTATCTACCTGATCGACACACCAGAAATTTCCAGAAAACATACGAGGATAAGATCAGGAAGTCATCATCATCATCAAGCTATTTTCAATCCACCGCAGGATGTAGGTCTCTCCTGCAACTTTCCAGTTACTTCTATTTTGTGCAATGTTCATCCATTTACTACCCACGAGCTCGTGAATTTCATCTGTCCATCTCTGTTGTGTATTCCAGGTTTTCTTTTAGCTCCTCTTGGTACCATTCTGTTATTTTCTTAGTCCATCTGCCATCATATCTTCGAGCTATGTGTCCTTCCCAAGTCCATTTCAGTGCTTTAGTTTTGATAAGAATGTCCTTTACTTGTGTTTGCTACCTAATCCACGTATTTCTCTTCTTATCTAACAGTCTGATCAAGAAGTACTCAGACCTAAAACAGAAAGTTAAAGAAATGTGGCATATCGAACAAGTAATGACCACACCGATCACCGTATCGTTTCAACTATGAGCATAGTGCCAAAGAACCTCCATGAGAATCTGGCACCAATAGCTCAGAGAATACTTATATGGAACTACAGAAAGTCGTGATCTGGAACACCTGCAGGATTGTAAGAGTTTCTCGACTAACAGTAATAATAACAATAGTAATAGGTTACTATTACTATTGTTGTATACCAAACACCAATCAACCACCCAATGCACGTAGTACACCCGTCAGGGGTTGGAAAAAATCACATAAACGTAGAAAAAGTTTTTTTTAATAATAATGCCTTCAGTTTGTGCAACGTATCAAAGTGACAAGAACTCGTGTGGAGAGAATAGGGAGGTTGCTCAACGATTTCCCATTTCGTCCTGCTTATGACACGTTGAATCATTGTGCAAGATGATTGACGCTGTTTGTACCCAGGAAATGGTTGAGCTTTTATTGAACTGCTCTATTCAAATGGTTCTCCAAAGAGGAGTAATAGTATCCGGCATTTACAGTGTTGGCTTCTGGAACAGCATGATGCAGAATGACGCTGTTCTAATCATCAGTAATAATCAAGCTCTCTTGATCAGTAATAATCAAGATCTTTTGATCAGTAACAATCAAGATCAGCAAAAATAAAAATCTAATTTCTCTTGGCTTAAGCATATCACAAACATTGCTTCCTGTGCATCTAAAATTCGGTTTTTCCTTTGGCTCTCGGCGTTATTTTTATTCTAAACAGCTACTCACTCTATACAAATCTCAAACCGCCCTACTATCGAATATTCTTCCCACATATGGGGCGGTGCCTGCATAACAGGCTTCTAGACTCCATTCAAAATCATTCCACTCAAAAGAGGACAATTAGGTTAATTAATGATCTTTCTCTTACAAAGTCCCTCCACTCTCTGTCTAATACACGTTCTGTTTCTGCTACATGTCTTTTCTATAGATACTTCCATTGGCAGTGTCCTTTTGAATTAGCTGCATTATCCCCTACATTCGGAATGCATGCCGCAACCAGTCAACATCCTTTCAACTCTCCAACTTCAAACTCACAGAACTAACTTTTCTTCTTCCTCATTTATCCCTTCAACTTCTGCTTTCTGGAACGAACTCTGTTCACGTGTATTTCCTGAAAATTACAATCTACAGAAATTCAAATCTAATGTCAGTAAGTATCTTCTTTCATCCTTTTAACCTTCAACCGAATCTCGGTACTAAAGTTGGTTGGTTGGTTGTTGGGTTTTATTGGCGGATTAGCAACTAAGGCTATAATGCGCCCTCGGTACTTTTTTCATGAAACCCCCAAACCTTTCGTGTTTGGGGGTTTCATGAAAAAATAAATAGTCTTATGGCTGGTGGTGTAAAGGCATTACTGCAACGTTAGCAATGGTCAATCCCGTAATAGCCCCCCGTATTTTCTGTGCATGAGTGCTTGACTTTAATTTGTTCCACGTGATGAAGGAAGAGTAAGTGCTTGCCGTGTTTCCGCCACTGTTTGAAGAACCTCTGAAAGCAACGCAAAAATCAACATAATTCTGTCGATATACTATATTTAACAAAACAAACCATCGTTATGGCTTGTTTTATCATAAAGATGGAGGTCCTGTGGCACGGCTCTACGATTTCAACACGTTTGACTTTTGTCGACGGGAGTGCATAATGGAAGTCCGAAAGAACGTATCCGAAATGTGGTTTTACATCCATGTGTTCTTTGAATAGCAATGCAGTCTGTCGAACTCACGAACAACTAAAGAGTGTTCATACATCCATTTTGTGTCTTGCAGTTTATGTATCCAAGATAAAGGGGGCGCACGTACTTTAGTTGACCTACCAGTATTATTCCATTCTGGTTAATTCAATCTAAAATTCACTTTGTATTAGTGCGATTCTGTTGAAAACTAAATCTTAGGTTATGTTACATATCAAACACAAATAATAAATTATGAAATTCTAACACCATAATAAATCGATATTGTGATTATAACGGAAATAAATTAAATTATGAAATTCAAACACCATATTAAATCGCTATTGTGATTATAACAGAAATAAATTAAATTATGAAATTCAAACACCATATTAAATCGCTATTGTGATTATAACAGAAATAAATTAAATTATGAAATTCAAACACCATATTAAATCGCTATTGTGATTATAACAGAAATAAGTGATCCCAATCAGTCTTACCATCCTCTTTTTTAATTTTTTTTCTTCTAAACCGGAAATGACGCAATAAAAGTTGGGGAAAGTTTATCTCGATAGGAAATGTTCTAATCAAAAAACTGTCGCTACTTATGCCTGTTTATCATACAGATTACATCCGCAAAAACCAGACGTCGATTATTGAAACATTCTGTGAGGCGCACATATATAATAAAAAAAATGAATTCATTGCATATTACGTGAAATTTATGGTTATACTTTTGTACCCGCAGAATATTTCACCAAAACTGTTTCAGAGAAAAAGTATAGATTAATATCGAAGTAATT
Source organism: Mastigoproctus giganteus (assembly GCF_048544385.1). Lineage (NCBI taxonomy): Eukaryota > Metazoa > Arthropoda > Arachnida > Uropygi > Thelyphonidae > Mastigoproctus > Mastigoproctus giganteus. The sequence goes on from NC_143579.1 coordinate 133,364,333, forward strand.
ACAAAATCCCCTTCCTCGGTTCTCTTCGCTGCTAGCTAAGGTATCAGTGGAACGGGCTCCAGTAATAAAATAAATTAAAAAAAAAAAACTACTGAAAATGAAGTTTGATAATTCTTCACATGTATGACTATATCGTCCTTTAAAAAATGCAATTATTACACAGACAAAACTACAATTATTCTAGTGTACCGTGGCGTGCATTGTCACGTTGTTTTCGTCTTCGTTCAAAGTAATATTTCACGCAATTTGGACCTGGTGAAATTAAGGGATTGTCGGTAAATTTATATTAATTGGCATTTGTTATACCTTACTTTTGCACGCCTTCCTTCCGCAACAATCTTTTTCTTTATATATATTTCTTCCCTCACCCCTTCTTTTGTTGCTATAGTTTTTTTTTTGTACTGGATTACGTTTTTCTTGTACTTTGGTTTGCCCTACGATTGGCATATTCTTACTTTATATATGGTAGTTTACAAATATATATATATGAGAGAGAGATAGGGAATGAAAAGAATTAGCTAGATATAAACAGATAGATGTCATCTGTTAACGTCAAACTCTAGTAGCTATATTCTGTTTATTTACCTTTATTTCTCACTAATTTCCTTTTCTTTTTCACCCTGTTCATCTCCATCAGAGTTAAAAACTTGATAAACGGGGAGAAGTGAAACCAGACAAGCAGCTAACTCACTGTTAGACCTATATGGGAAATCGTCTTGCAAACAAGTAAAGGGTTGAGATGATAATGCGAGGTCAGTGACCAATAGCGAGACAGCCGCTTCTAAATCCTCAGTCTAAAAGAAGGATTTGTGTTGTGCTGTTTTATTTTTCTCTTTTTAATTTTTTTTATCCGTAGTCTGTCTGGTGTCTATGATGTGTGTGTTCGAGCATGCATACGTACACAATTTGTTATCTGTAGAAGTTTTACGTCAACGCATTACTATGACAACTGAATTTTTCTTAGATAGCTCTGGACAGAAAGAAAGATAAGAGAATTCAGAAGAGGTAACAGACCTACTTTTACGTTTACAGCATTCTTGGTGGAAGAGCAATGCGAATACTCAAAAAAAAAATATGCTACCACAGACAAAGAAACTGCTGATCTCTAACATACATGTAGTTTTATATCACACAAATATGAGTTCAATATCAAGAGAAATGTCAAAATTAATATTTATAAGTTTTAAAGTATTTATTAAGAAGTGGCATTAAGAGCTAACAAATAATTCTAATCAAATTTTAAGTTTTTTTTTTTTTTTTAAATGAATCTCTTTTGAACGTTTCTTACGTTCTCCAGAAGAATTTAGAAATTGATCATAATGCATGTGAAGAACAGAGAGCCATAACATCTCAAGAAACAATTATGAATGAACTTCTACAGATTTAATAAAATAAATGCACTTCGTTAATTCGTTGAGATATTAGCAAAATTCTTCTTTTTGATTAATTACCATAGCAAAAAAATGATATTTGAACTTCATGTAATTAGAAGTTTTAAATTTTAAATTAAAAGGATTAGAAGTGCTATTAATCTTACAGCGAATGAGAAATAATAGAAATATGATAAAATAATACCGCGTTTTTTGAAGCTACTGGGACTGAAAGTTCTAGCTTTACTTTTTTGTCACACTGAATAAGATTATGTAAAATGAGAATCGAAATGGATGTGCTGTCTATTTGCTAACATTTTGCCATACTTATGATATTCGCTTATGCTTATTCATTCTGATAACAGAATGATGAACGATAGGATGATGATCGCCGATCATTATTCTGTCTTGAGGATATGAAGACATGCTTAGCTATATTTGTATTAAACCCTATTCTTGGCCTGAAAATGAGATCAAACGGTTGATCCAGAAAGTAGCATCTTACTCTCACTCTTCCCGACCTCAACTTTCTCTTCATGCTGACTTTCATTTGCTTACAGTCCACTCTGCTCCATCGGTATCAATAACTGGACTGAGCTTGCCAAGTATTTTTTTCACTGAACTCCACAGAAAATATCCATGGAACTTATCTCTCCAACTAGCACATGCCGCATTGAGTAGTGAAGAATGATTAGTTAAACCTCTGCCTGAAATGATGAGACTGGAAAAATCAACATTAGCTGATCTCCAGTTTTAACAATTACTTGTTTTTATCAGTATTTTCTATACCGAACATACCTCATTTTGTAGATATATCTAGATGTATTTATTGCAACTTACTGATCATTATTTATTGCTTACTTATTATTATTATTTACTTATTACTTTCTTTTCAATGAATATCATCTTAGGCAATCTCGAAACCTCTCTGTAAGACCGCTGTCCTTAAAGTGAGGGTTAAATTGCTATATGTATAGTAGTACACGAGCAATACAGTTTATTTTAATTAGTTTAGCAAGTTACCTTTGCCTCACCAGCAAAACAAACTTAAAAAAAAAAAAAAAAACATAAAATAATTTATATATATATTTTATTATTTTTTTAAAAAATTAAAGTATTATTTTGTAATAATTACCATTATTAATTTGTAACAGTTATCATGTTAACAGTTATAATAGTTGCCTCAACTATTACAACGATTTACAACTCGTAGTGTAAAAGTAAACGTCCTACAATACAGTGTATACCGCTACTCCCTAGTAATTTGAATTTATACCTCCTAGTTATAGAATCGTTTATAACCGGGGAAATTTCACCTGCATTCATTTTATTTTCACTTTCAGACTTCAGTGAGATCCCCTCTGATGTTACCAAGTTCTGTAGCCCGCATATTCGAAGTCTTCCCTAATGTGGGCCCTTTTGTGAATTTCACCAAGCATGTTGTCATGTAAACGTGTAAAAATGCATAGTATCTTATGTAGGGTGGCTCCCAAACGCTAGTTCAACTCCGCCGCGGTTCACTGTGATGATACAGAAACTCTGCAGAAAGGCCAGAAGTGTATGTAGTGCTATGTTTGTGCCGTATATGCGTTTGTTATGTTCTTTAATTGTTTTCGGCCACTTTACTACCACGAAGCAACAAGCACCAGGAAGGTAAGTACTGATACCCGTCTACGCCACGAGGGGGAAGGCCACAACTGAGCGCGAACCGCAGCACACCCCGAGTGTCACGTACTGAATGTCCAAACCATTCAAAACATGATCAAATAAAAGGAATTTAAAATAAATAAAATAAAATTTAAATCTAAGAAAATAAAATGATAAATAAATAAAATAATCCCGCACCAGTGCACGGCTGATGCCAGCAAGGACAAACACAATAGACGAAAGAATAGTATAAAAAGAAGGAGGAAGAATAAAAAGTAAACACTTGACAGACGGACAAAAAAAAAATTCAAATTATTATATTAGGTCCACTCGTAATCTCTTACATATACCCATATATGTAAATGACTGTAAATTGTGTGTGTTCTCTGGTCGATTTGCCCGTTTCGTTGAACAAAAATCCCCAGTTTCTGAGGGTAAAAAACTTCCTATCTACGCCTGAGACCGACTAACTCAGCCACGGAGTGAAAAAAAGCCCACCGAAGTCCCTCGCGTCATCGACGGGATTCGAACCAGGGCCTTTTCCACCCGATGTGAGGAGGACGGTGATTATACCACTGTGCGCGCAGACTTGCCAGACAGACAAAAGGAAAAGACATGAATTAAAAGGGGATAGAGGGAAGAGATAAAGATTCCATACAGGATATCCTGTGTCAGCAGATGATCCTGCCTCAGAACCAGCAGGAGATAGAAGAGAGGAAACCAGCAATCGTTCAGTATTGTAAAAGTAAGATTAGGAGCTGTTGAAGGTGGTGAAGGTGGTACTTGAGCTAAAATCGCCGGTAGTGATGATGGTGAATATAGTATCACGAAATGGAGACGATGGAGGTGATGGCCTGAATTGAAGGTGGAGCTGGAATAGGAGTAGTTCCCAGAATTGAAGACTAGTAGTGAGTTTTCCACGTGTGGTGGAGGCGTTATGTGCAAAATGTTTCGGAAAATTGAATTTTTCTTTGGAGACCAAGAGAGATGACTCATTACCTGGAGAAAATGGTTGACACACAGCAGACAGTGGCTGACGAAGATCCAAGTAACAGGTGAAAAGAACATTTTGTCAGTCTTCTGGGCTGCCACTGTTACGGAGGAAAGAATCAGACAGATTAAAACTAGCAAGTTTGGCGCGAAGGGAACCATGGTCAATCAGAAAAAAGAGAGTATGGAGACTTGGACAGAACCGCTTTAGTAAAGAATTTTGAAAGGCAAAGACACAGATGGAATAAATTTTCTTGTTACCATACCTTTCGAAGAAGACCACCGATCTTGCAGGAGTTGGACTAGGTGGTTCCAGCAACGAGTTTTTTCGGTTTTAGGATCGCAGATATTAAGGGTTATGTCTAAAAAAAATCAACGGGAAGTCTAAGATAATAGAAAAAAATCTCGATAAGCGATTTGGAGGTCAAGAAGCAAAAACCATTTAAAACCAGTAGCGCAGTTGTCGAGACAGTGCGACAGGAACGATTCATCGTTAAGAGCATACGTCTTTGGACAGAGGAGTTTCTCTTGAAGAGCAACCTTCTTAGTATACCAAAACCAAGTGCAAGCTCCATAAGTACAAATCGGTACAAACATCAATTTGTACAAAATACAAAGAGTATATTGGATAATACCCGAAGATTGATGCGACAGACGAACAAAAAACATAGAAGTTTACTTGACTATTATGTCATGAAGTTGCAAGACACGTTTCTGAAAGTTTAACTTAGGATCTAAAAAAATACCCAAAAATTGATGAGTCAACCATGAAAAGAAAGAGAGAGAGGCTGAGTCAGTCAGTCTCAGGGGTAGATAGCAAGGTTTATTTTCCCGGAACCAGGGGTTTTTCGTCCACTAAAGCAGGCAAATCGACAAGAGAATACATGCAATTTGCAGACACAATACACATGAAATAACTTTCCTGGTGACCCTAATAAATATATATATAAACATAAGTAAATTTGAAAAAGGATTAAAATAAAAAATATTGCCAGCAGTATGGCAAGACGAGAGCGAAAATTAAATCAAACCAAGCGGGGAGGGAAGAGGGGTAACAAGAGTAAAAAAAAAAAAAATTGCAGCAGAAACTCTCTAAAATAATTTAGAAAATCTAAATGTACGAATAATAATTCAATGAGATCTTAGAAGCCAATTAAATAGAAATTTAACGGTGCCTCCACCAGGTCCAAATTATGTGAAATATCACCAACAGAGATGTAAAACACTACAATACGACAACAAAAATTAACCAAAAATAGACTGACCATTACGCCTCATCTCGACAGTGGACTACAAGGCCAATAATGGTCAGGGAATCGCTGCATTTCGAACGCTAGACAAATCGCCGCAAAGGAGAATTGATCGAAAGATCAGTGCGCCACCTGATCTCCAGATCGAACCGCCAATGCAGGGGAATTGAACAGCGGTGGTCCTGATGCAGCGAAAATTAAAAATAGAACAGATACGAGCACTCCAGTGCAAAGCCACACTACTGACGAAAGTAATATTAACCACTTTATATAGCCGAATAATGAACTATGGATGGCAGCACAGGCGCAGCGTTAGCAATTCGCCCAATACTATCATGTGATATAATTAAACATATATTTGAATAACGTTTAAATATAGTTGGAAATGGAATCTTAAAAAATAAAAATAAAAAGGGGGGTACAGCATACATATATATATATTTTTTTTTTTTTTTTTTTTTTTTCTTTCTTTCTTTAGGAGCATGATAAAGAAGCAGTCAAGCATCAAGAACAGCGATCCAACATCAGGCACAGCATAACTAATTAATCTAAGGTTCAAAAAAGCACTTAGGGTAACAAATAAACACGAGCAATACCTCAATGTTTCTCTTCCGCTACTGTTTTTAACTCAAATCCTCCTAATTTTGAGACTGCCATTTTCCAAGTGTAAACCTTGAATTTTAATGGATTAAAACACAGCTGCTGCGTTTCTGACCATCACTGAGTTCTAACGAAATTGTTCTGAAGGAGTACTCCTTGACACTGTTCACTGGCCACTCTCCCGATCTTGATAGAATCTGAAAATTTTGACATTGCCTCCTGTATTCCATCATCAATGTCATTTAAGAATAACGGAAATAACAGCGGTTCCGGCACCAATCCTTGAAGTACCTTATTTCTAACACTACCCCAATTTGAAGTGAGACCATTAATGACCCTCTCCGCCTCCAGTCCTGCAGTCTGCGTGTGTAGCACAGTGGTCATCGTACTCTCCGCCCCATCCGGTTACCGCATGGGGGGGAGTACAGTGAAAATCCCGTCAAAGACGCGAGGATCTTTTATGGGCTTTTTTTTTTTTTTTTTTCCACTGAGTGGCTGAGTTAGTCGGGCTTAGGCTTGGACAACAAGGTTTTTCGTCCAGCAAAACAGGCAAATCAACCGAAGAATACACGCAATTTATGGACACAATGTACACGGGCAGACGAGTTTATTCTTTAATTCATCGGCAACATCAGCTGGATTATGTGCAACCTTCCGTATTCCTTACATAATGAACCGATCTGATTCGTTTTTTGTTCTTATCTGTATTTACATACATATATAAAAACTCGTCCTTGTTCTCTGCTCTCTTAGCCAGTGATTTCTCATAATTAGCCTTTGCTAACACAATCCTTTCTGTAGTACTCTTACAGATCAGCTTGTGGCTATTATAGGCTTCAGTACTGTCCATCGCCATGTAACTCGCACATATAACTTTTCAGTTCTATTAAAATGGCAAACTCCGTATTCATCCATCTCGACATCCTTCTCGTGCTTTTTTATTATTTTTTTAACGCTCCATATGTATTCATAGTTGTTGTTATTGTAGGTATTTAGGCGCATCAGTAGCTGAGACCATATTGCGCTGTTGCACAGTATCATGTCGCTATAAGTTCAAGGGACAGTTTGCACGTTGAACGGCTGAAAAACCCGGAATATCTCAAGGGGAAAACACTATTCCCTCCACCTGAAACGGAGGAAGTAGGATTTCTGTGCCATCTTCCACCTTAACATGGAGCACCTTAAAACTGTCATAATCCCTTTTCTCTAATAAAGGACACTAATTAAATAATGAACTGGATTCAGAATAACCGTTTAAATTCAAGTCTGGATAAATGTTCGGTAATTTCATTCAAGGATACAAGTACTTATTTAACTTGCCAATATTATCTAAATACTCAACCTATAAATAGAGTTTTTCAAACAACAGATTTAGTAATAATTTTTAACAGTCATTTGTATGACTGTTAAAAAATCTTGAGTGATAAATCTTGTGAATTATCGCTCATATTGTTGCAATCATTTAAAGGGCTTCCAGAGTCTTATGTTCAATTAATATATCATTAAGGACCTTCGAAACAACAACAGCATGATCAAGATTTATCAAATGGTTGTTTTCCCGATCTTAGAATATGCCTCTCAAGTTTGGGCATCCCGTGGAGAGTGCTTAATAAAGGCAGAGAAAGTGTCCAAAAGTTTCATTAAATATCTATGCTAGAGGAAAGGTTTAACCCCGAAAAATATATTAATTAAGTATAACCATTTTAAACTACGTATTAACCCTTTCGGAAAGAAGGCAGCTTTTGGACCTAAGTCTATTAAACAAAATTATAATGGAAACGTTAGCCCCGAACATTCTATCTGTCATCAACTGTCCCTATTCACCCTCAAGACATCAGAAGTTGTTCAAAACTGATAAAAGCAGGACGAACTATTGATATTTTTCTGCACAAACAGAGTAATGCGTAATTTTAAGATAAATGACTACGATATTGATTTATTTATCTCAACTAAAGCTCTTAAAAAGCAGGTTAGAAAAATATTCTTAAATACATGAACTAACTAATTTTATCATTTATAGATATTCTTATTTGGTTTTTCGAATTGTTATTTACTGATGATCATTTACTGTTTACTTTATATTTATATCTTGTAACAAATACCTCTTGCAGGATTTTTTTTTCCTTGAATACCTATTATTATTATTATTATTAACCTTGTACACAGTTTTTATATTTGATTGCCTCTTGTCTTGGCTTGTATTTCGCTGTTTGGAAGCCAATAAATTTATTAATTTATTCTTAAATTAAAACTGATACCTTTACCTTTAACAACTGTGACCTCTCTCTCTCTTCATCTTCCACCTTAGAACTGCGTCATTACTTCCTACTAAAAGGATCCCTATGGTATGCAGTCCCCGTCAGACACCGTAGTCCCACTGTAGCATAGGCCGAGCCCAAGTGACCAGTGTCAGCATCCCACACCATGACGGCTAGGAAAAGCGAACGGCGTGGTGTCAGCATGGATGACCTTGAGGTTCGTAAGTTTCCCATGGCCTATCCGTTGGAGAGGCTGGAATAAAACATGCAATTAATATCATTGGCTCATCATGCACTTACAAACACACCATTTTTGTTTTGTATTTTTTTTTTCTTTTATTTTATTTGTATACTTTTTTCTTACATTTTATATTTTATACTTTTTATATTTTACAAATGTTTTATGCTTTTTTTGTTCCATTCATTCACCAGTCTCATTGACATTCACACCAGGGGATGCAGTCAATTTAAACCAAAGCAATAATCAAGCAATTAAACAAGTAAATAATTTAAAGTAAACTCACACTGATTTAAATGACCTGCAAATAATCGTATTTGGGAGAATATTTAGAAATCTTTATTGCAATAATAATAATAATAATAATAATCGATTCATTGCAATATTGCCCTTCACGGCCACAAGGTCAGGGGTTAATAGTAATAGCACAATATGTAAGCGAAAGAACATTAATAAATTAAGCATAAGAAAATACATATGTGGACGAATAAAAAGGAAATACAACTCAAAACTCAAAGTATGATACAGTTATATTCATTTACATATCTAATTAAACAATGAACAAAAACACACATACATTTATATATCTATAATAATAATAATAAAAAAAATAAACAAACTTCCTATCATATTTTTACATTCTCTCTTCAACATTTATATAGTATATTCAACACACTAATTCTCGCAATCGTTCACTCACCCAGGCGACACTCGTTCACCCCTTCATTCCACAGATTCCATAGTCATTCACTCAGCAACACACACACACAACAACAACTCATACTTTACTTTTACACTATTAATTTCACTCAATTTCCATATTTACCCTTTCAGCACTCACTCTTTCTCAAACATTCATCCCCATACATTCACTCATCCTTCCTAGTATTTCCTTTCATATTCACACCTTTACATTCACTCATCCTTTTATTCCAGTTTTCATTCATTCACCCTCATTCATACCAGTATACTTCAGAAACCTGCAGCTTACTAGTGTTTTCCAGCTGGCTATATGTCTATATCAGTCTCTTTAAAGACCTTGTCTTGAGCGTTGTCAAATTATAGAATTCAGTCTGTTTTGGTTAGATGTGCTATGATAGGGGACAGTACCAGCCTATTTTTATTCCCATCAGTAACCTTTTGGTTATTTTTCTACTTCTGTGGTAGGAAAATAACAAAAGATCGAGGAACCATAGATCGGGGGACCAGGGGTAGGGTGTAAAATTCGGTAGTCAAGTCCGGTAAGTTCTAAGTCATTTCAGGTATGTTCAGTCATGTAGATATTAGTACAGAGACCTGTTAAGAGCCTGTCTCTGCCAGTATCGGCGGATTTAAAAAAAAAAAAAAAAAAAAATTGAGCATACTTGGTAAAGGCCTCCTCCATGATGAATTGGTGCTCTTTGCCCTTAGGAAGGGGTACAATTTCTGTAATTAACTGTCTTCGTTGGTTTTCATAGATTATACAGTCATATAAAACGTGAGCCCAATCCTCACTTTCGACGCAGGTGCAGTAGTATTAGTTTTATTAATGGCCATATGGTGCAAGTTAGCCTAAGGCTTACAGTAAAAAAAAAAAGTAAAATAATAATAAAAATAAAATAAATAATAGAATAAAAGGAAATGGACAATCAATGCATTCCCTCCTCCCGTAGGTGACTTTGTCCAGCTGACTTTGGAAAATCCCCAAACTGTCAGCCTCAACTATCCATGTAGGTAACTTATTCCAGTAATTTATAACTCGCTGGCTAAAATAAAATTTCCTCCAATCCAGTTTAAACTTCTTCTCCCGACACTTGAATTTATGGCCCTAGTTCTAGATTCATTTATAACCGTAAAAATTTCGTCCTCATTCATTTTAATTTTGCCTCTCAGAGCCTTAAATACCTCAATCAAGTCTTCTCTAAGATGGCTATAGTTTCCAAGCTGTGCAATCCACATATTCGAAGTCTTTCTTCATATGGACGCCCTATTGCCGATCTCACCACGCGAGTTATCCGTCTATGTACCCTTTCAAGAAACTTTATGTCTTTTTTTAAGTAGGATCTCCATATTTCAACACAATATTCCAAGTGCTATCTAACAATTGCCTTATATAAAGGCCTAATATGACATCCTTATCTCTACTAGCAAATGTTCTATAAATCATGGATAGGACACATGGGCCTTCCTTGCAACCTGTCTACGAAGCTCGAAGATGTCTGACCGTATCGTAACTCCCAAGTCCCTTTCTTCCACTACTGACTTTATTTCAACTCCACCAGGTGTATAAGTTATTTTAGGGTTACCGTTCTCCTGATGTAAAACCTTGCATTTTGATGAATTAAAGCATAGCATACAATCCCTGAAGTCTATCTGGGTTATTCTGAAGAAGCTCTGCTTGGCGTTTATCATTAACTACTCTACCATCATCTGCAAATTTAGCCATCACGCCCTCTATCCCTTCATCGATGTTATTTAAGAAAATCAAAAACAACAGTGGTCCCAATAATGATTCATGGGAAACCCCATGTCTTACATTAACCCAATCTGAGGAATAACCATTTATCACAACCCTCTGCCTCCTTCCCTGAAACCATCATGCTATAAACCTATAGGAAAAAGAGACCGCGATGACCAAGATAAAAATGAAAAGACTATTTCATCTGGAGAGCTAAGAACAGGCTTCCTGAAGCCTAACTCCTGTTAAGACAAGACAAGAAATTAAATTTGCAATATCTTAAAAATTAAACAGAAAACGAAAATTAAGTTGGTACTTAACTCTTTACCTAAGCTCCAACCTAAATCCAATAAAATCGAAAGCGCTAACATTTCGCGTCATTTCACTGTGACGGCCCACTACTGAATAAAGGTAATAACAAAAATTAAACATTCTAGACACTAAAGATACAAATTAATGCTTAATGAATATGGGAACGAATTAAAATGAATAAATATATGAGTTGGGTAATTTTCATATTATATTTTAACATGCTGAAGGAAATAATTGGCAGTATTATGGCAAATGTAACTAACTCTTCATCTGCATAATGCATGATGAGCGCGTCACTGCACTCGAACAATCGCTAAAACCTCCACCGTTGACGTCACAAACGGTATATGTACAGCAGAAAGCATATGACATTTAGAGCATGATTCAAACAGTCAGATATCCATTACTCCAAACCTTTTCAACCGGACTTTGATTTCAACGAGGAGCTAAGGCGAAATTACTGGAAGGGGAGTCAATTGAGAGAGGGGGAAGGATTGCCGACACTGCAAATCCTTCTGTTAGCTTAACTCACAAAGGACGTGGACTCCGGACTCCAACAGACGCATATCGCATAACCGTAGAATCCAAAGGTAAGGTTTGAGGAAGAGTAAAAGCGGCCTACCGCTCTTAGGTTTTGCTTAGGTGTTACTGGACACTTAGGCCAGGTGACTCAGAAAGCCTTCAACCTAGCTTGCAAAGTAATACGTTCTTCATAAAATGTGGCAATTTGATTATACTTTAACATAAATAACCAGTCGCAGTACAAAGGTGTTTTGTCTGATGAGTAGACGCTCTCCACGTTACAAAGTCTAAGAAAAATGGCAGGACATCGTTGCGTGAATGCATTAGTAATATTCACGACTTGATGTGTACGAAACTGTACTGTAATGTTACAGTTGTAACATCAGTAGTGCACATCGGAAAGCATATACTATATTGATGGGGGAATAGGCGAGTGCTGCATTAAGATAAAATTAAAATATTCCTTCATTATCCCACAGGCTATGTTGATCATCTCATTCATTTATCTCTCTGGCCGCGCTGACCACTCAGAAACAATACAAATTAATTTGGTGACACGTTACACTGTCAGTCAGGACGTCTATGAAAAAGAAGATTACAGGTGTAAAATACTGTATGTACATTTTGTTTTTAAAGAAAATGCTTCACCTGCAATACATTATCTGTAAAAGTACATATGTTAATATTGAAATGTGAATAAATTGACATATTTACTCTATTATTCGCTTATTAACTCAAATAAGATGAACTCCCTTATTGTATCTCTGCATACTTTTCAGATAATAAAGGAGTGAAGGTTTACTCGTTGAGAATCATCTCATTATTTGTTCGTGTAATTTACTTGTACTAAAACAAATTCAGTCAAATTAAAAATGGCTTAGACCTAGGTAAGAAATCGCCAATCTACCTGTAAAAATAGACGTAAATAATTTTTAGAATTATTATTTCACTTAATTTTGAATATTATTTAAAAAAATAACACTATTAAAGTACAGTTTTTTTTTTCAATCTTCAAACTACATTTTTTTGTGAAGAGCGAGCGAACTGAAAAGGTGTACTCAAATGTACATGACCTCTCTGTTTCATTTCAGTTTAAATCTATCCATAACATTGATGGTTTCATTAGAATTATTAAAATTAATAAACATTTTATAATAAATTATATATAATTATAATATATTAATTATTATAATAATAATATTTATCATTAAAATAATATTAATTATTATGTAAAGTTTATTATTAATTATTATACCTTGTTCAATCGAATATGTTGAAATAGTGCTCTAACGCCAGTAGAATCACCCATAATTAAAGTTTATTTATTCAATTGATTGCTATTTATAATCGCCCCCTGTGCAGCGTGCAAGCTAGAGGGGTCTAGCAGAAAGATGAACAAATTGGCCGAATTAACATAAGAAAATAAGCTAAATTAAAATCACTAAAAATATCCAGAATTAAATCAACATATACAAATGAAATAAAACTCTGAAGCTTCTATTATCCAAATAACGGCCGCCGTAGCCGAGTGGTCTTTCTAACGTACATAAGTACACGTGCTTTGAGTGACCGCTGTTCGAGCCCGGGTTCACAAGATAGACGGATTACAAGAAACAGCACCGTATTCGGCAGTCACTGGCTTGAACCCCGGTCACTCAAGGCACGTGTACTTATGCACCCGCACGCCTGACCACTACGCTACGGCGGCCTTCATTTTCATTGACCCGGAGTATAAATAGAAAATTCATTTAGTTTATTTATTTCTCAGCAGAGAGATTGTGGTTTTAATTAACAGTGATATTACTATTAAAATGGCTTATAATGTAAGGAGGCGAACTTATTCTGCATTTGCGAAAAAATGAAGTCGCATATCATTCCCACGCCTATCCGATTCTTTCTTATTCTGCCAAACTCTTCGTCTAGGCCATCTTTGCAGGCAACTTATTCCAACGTTCTACAACTTTCCACCTGAAGATCAACTGCATAAAGTCTACAAAATTTTATAGTTGTGTCCTCTAGTTATTGTCTCACTCATCAGTGAGACTATTTCTACTTCATTTTATTACTCTCCCGAAAGGTTTATACACCTCAATCAAATCTCCATCCAAGGTGTCTAGTTACTAATCTCTGCGCATGACATCTTTTAAGCCTTCCTCGAAGACGTATATTATCTTATGAACAGTGGCTCCAGAATGTTAATTCAACTCTGCCGAGGCACTTTGTGATGACACTGAACTCTGTGAAAAGGGCAGAAATGTGTGCAATGTTATGTTTGTGCAGTGTGTGTGTTGTTTAATTCTCTCTGACCAGTTAGTCACCAGGACGGCGATCACCTGGAAAGTCTGTCCATTGTCCGGAGGTGGGCCACAACTAAGTTTAACCTAACCACCAGGTGGGGGAATTTTCACTATAGTGTGACGTCCTATTGTAGGACAGAATCCCACACCCACTGGAAGGAGTGCAACACAAAGTGTTGCACTCCTTCCAGTACCCTTGGGGACCCAATCCAAGAGCAACAGCAAAAAAAAAAAAAAAAAAAAAATCAAATCCCACATCCACTGCAGGTAAGGCAATACCAGTGGATGCCAACAAAAACTCGGTACACAGGGTATCAAAAAAAAAAAAAAAAAAAAAAAAAAATACTAGTGCTGTTTTCACTCCACTTCTTTGAGTTGAGCTATTTGACGCATCATAACCTGTATGCAAATTGCACTCCAGTTTGCCTCCTTTGTATATGAACAAAAAGCTTCAGTTTCCTGGCATAAACATACAAACCTCATTCGAAACCATCTAACTTTACCACACAGTGCGAAAAAAGAAAGAGCAAAAAAGAAACATAAAAAGCCAGAATAATGGGGGGGGGGACAAGCTACTATGTTAGTCACGACTGTGCATTCTCAGCTATATAAATGAGTTTTAGTATGAATCCTTTTTTTGTAGATACCACTATTGCTCTGTGTGTTTCATTTTCTTTTTTTGTCTGTATTTTCTAGTAGTATTTTTTATCTGGTGCATGTGTTCTGCATCCCATTTTCTCCTATTTTTTTATGCGTGTTACTACTTCAAGAAAACTTCATAAAACTTCACACTTTAGTAGACGAGAGATGGCTTAGGGCTAAGCAATCGTTCAGTACCCATATATAAATCTAGTCGGTTAGAGTAAACACTAATAATTATGACAAGAAGGAACGATTTCTCAGAACTGCCATAAAGGAAGAGCAGTTCATCAGTAAAATATGAGTTCGAAATCCTACACTTTACATTCAACACGCGCTTATAATTGTGCAAGGGCCGACACAATATCAAAGTGAGGCAGCTTATGATGATCCGAGAGGTCGAGAGATATATTACTTTTCAGTGACGTGCTATTTATCTGAAACTAGAGTAGAGGAATACAGATGTCCCCATAACACAGAAAAGATACAATGTTTATTTTGTTATCTCAAATGCGCATCAATTTCAGTGTGGTCTGCTTATTAAGCCTTGGGAAGCCAGTAAAATTATATGATAATTATTATAATTAAATTCAACTCTGAAAATATGGAAACGGAGATTCATGAAACTTTTCCATGTATTTTTTATTCGCAAAATATTACATAATGGAACACAGAATGGTCATAATTTTTAAACATAATAGCATGTATATTTTTCAATAAAAAATAATGCAGGTAAAAAAAAAATTGTGTAAGCCGAGCACTCATAGCGGAAGTTAAGTGAAACTTCTTTAGAATCCTTTAAAACGTTTATTATTTCAATGTTACAGTGGTTTAATATTTTACACAATTGTTTTACAAGTTTATTACAAAGCATTTACAGATTTTTCCTTTGTACTCAATGGAGGTGGTTTCAGTGGTCGTATAGAGCATGTATACATGCTCTGTATGCCTTACAAACAATGCTCACTATTAGTCTTCGGCATGTTGAGTTAAAATTTTTTTTCCGTTTAACTTTTTTAGGAAATACGGTAGAGAATGACGAAATAAATATTTTGGTTTTTAAATTTTTAAAATCGGATTTCTAGAAGCTGAGTTATAGCGATTTAAAACGTAAACGCGACACGTGCGAGTTACACTGTGGCCGCGCTGTAGGGGTGCTGATTGCGTCATAAGTCGCTGCTACGTACGGTGCTGCGCGCCGCCGCAGCGTCGCAACGTGCTGCGTCGCTCGTGCCTGGTAAGGATTGGTACCAGGCACGGTTACGTGATTGGTGGGGGTGTAATTCATTTTGTGTATTCACAGATGCTAGTGACTTCCATGTGAAAACTGCCTAGGGCACATCTAAATAAGTGTCACATCAAAAGCCAACTTACCGGGTGGTTACCCTCCCAAGTACTAACCGGGCCTAACGCTGCTTAATTTCGGTGATCGGACGAGAACCGGTACATTTAGCCTGGGTTTGCTTATGGCTAAGATTGCTGTGGCATTTCGTGTCGCATTTTCGTGACGATTTTTGTCAATCCACGGACGCAAGTTCTCCCATGCAAAAACTGCCTGGGGCGAGCATAAAGTACTTTCACTTCGAAAAGGCATTAATGATATCATCTGGACTATGTATATAAAGTGCTTAGCATCATAATACACAGCCATTTCTGTATAAACAGAAAATTTTTAAGGTGGCATCGTTTTAGGTTATATCTCATATTGTGAATACCTTCACAACGAGTTGCCATGATATTGCACTACTTCGAATAAGTAACGCTTCACCTAAGGAGAAGACTAGTGTTACTTATTCTCAGATAGGTACCACCACCCAGACAGCACTGTTTCAGGGCTATTTGGCCCTTCGTCAGTGAGTGGGTAGGTACCCAAGTGATGCAATGATGGCAAAAACAGTTATGAAGTATAACTCCACAATATGAGAGATGCCTGATGGTGTATGATGTATTTAGACTAAGGCGCATTTAGGGCTAGAGCCTCAAGCTGCGAACAAATTTAGACTATGTATATAAAGTGCTTAGCATCATAATACACAGCCATTTCTGTATAAACAGAAAATTTTTAAGGTGGCATCGTTTTAGGTTATATCTCATATTGTGAATACCTTCACAACGAGTTGCCATGATATTGCACTACTTCGAATAAGTAACGCTTCACCTAAGGAGAAGACTAGTGTTACTTATTCTCAGATAGGTACCACCACCCAGACAGCACTGTTTCAGGGCTATTTGGCCCTTCGTCAGTGAGTGGGTAGGTACCCAAGTGATGCAATGATGGCAAAAACAGTTATGAAGTATAACTCCACAATATGAGAGATGCCTGATGGTGTATGATGTATTTAGACTAAGGCGCATTTAGGGCTAGAGCCATCTCTCATATTGTGGAGTTATACTTCATAACTGTTTTTGCCATCATTGCATCACTTGGGTACCTACCCACTCACTGACGAAGGGCCAAATAGCCCTGAAACAGTGCTGTCTGGGTGGTGGTACCTATCTGAGAATAAGTAACACTAGTCTTCTCCTTAGGTGAAGCGTTACTTATTCGAAGTAGTGCAATATCATGGCAACTCGTTGTGAAGGTATTCACAATATGAGATATAACCTAAAACGATGCCACCTTAAAAATTTTCTGTTTATACAGAAATGGCTGTGTATTATGATGCTAAGCACTTTATATACATAGTCTAAATTTGTTCGCAGCTTGAGGCTCTAGCCCTAAATGCGCCTTAGTCTAAATACATCATACACCATCAGGCATCTCTCATATTGTGGAGTTATACTTCATAACTGTTTTTGCCATCATTGCATCACTTGGGTACCTACCCACTCACTGACGAAGGGCCAAATAGCCCTGAAACAGTGCTGTCTGGGTGGTGGTACCTATCTGAGAATAAGTAACACTAGTCTTCTCCTTAGGTGAAGCGTTACTTATTCGAAGTAGTGCAATATCATGGCAACTCGTTGTGAAGGTATTCACAATATGAGATATAACCTAAAACGATGCCACCTTAAAAATTTTCTGTTTATACAGAAATGGCTGTGTATTATGATGCTAAGCACTTTATATACATAGTCTAAATTTGTTCGCAGCTTGAGGCTCTAGCCCTAAATGCGCCTTAGTCTGATATCATCTGTTACCATTTTTAGCCATCCACAAATTAAAAACTAATACTTCCAATTTTGCGCAACGCAAAGTATTTTTTGGTTATCATGGAATCAACAATCTTTACTGATATAATGCTGAAGACCGGTGAATTTTGGACAGCGATACTTTTGTAAATTAATGTGCGATATGTTATCTATGCTGCCTCCTTTTATAGTAAAAAAAAAAAAAAAAAAATTGATTCTTTCTCCATGTATTACACAGTTTTATCACAATTTTTCTCAACTTTGCAGTTGTCTACCGGTTCTTTATACATCGGTTTAAACGTTAGTCCGCATATCAACGATTTCACATACGACACATGCTTCCAGTCAGCATGGGATAACTTCTCATTTTTTAAAATTAATTTTAAACCTGTAAACTGTACGGCTTACTTTTAAAATATGTGCCAATGTTTGCTAACTATCTGCAATGAAATATGCTTTTTTTCCCACAGCAGTAAAGTAAATCCGTCCATGTCAATTATCATGCAAATTGTGTCTATTTTAAGGTTCAGAAAAATAACCCTTATTTTTTTACACTTACAATAACGAAGTGGAGAACAGATATGCATTTTTAATAGTGTCCAAAATTGACGCGACGTCGCTGTTGCCCTGTTAAGAAGTTTTTAAAATAGTCACGGTAAGGATAAATGTCAGATGAGTGATTAATCAGTTTATTTGTACAAACATATCAATATGATTGACACTCTCTTTCTACCTCCGTCTGTTTCTCTCTTTGAAATTTAAATAATGGCAAAAGACGACACTGTTAAATCGATTTGGAAGTTTTTGAGGTATTGAGTGGGACTTTGATGATGATTTGATGATGAGATGAAATCAGCTGTCTTTGTTTTAAACTTCGGAGCTTTTAAATACTTTGTTTTCTGTTACTGAAGAAATCGTCTTTAAAAAATCGTAGTATTTAAAAATTCACCTCACTGAAAGTATATTTATTTTCAAACTTTGTAATTTCAGAATATTGCAGTTTAGAATATAAAATTTAAATAAAAAAAAAATCATCTCTAGTTAAATTCCAATATAGCTTTTTCATCATTAAAACTAAAGCTATCATAGCTCGGTGGCTTATGCACTGTTCCCACACGGTAATCCATGTAGACCTCACTTTGAAGGTCCAACCAAGCATTAATTTTATGAAAAGATCATATGGTGCCATCCAGTAGTAGAAAATTTTCGAAAAGAACAAGTAGCATTGTAACAAATGCAACTTACGTAATTTAAGCCATCCATTTTTCTTGAGCAAAAATATTTTAAAAAAGCGCGTCCCAAATTCAGGACACAATATCTAAACTAATATAGCGTAAAATCATACTCACGTGTAGAGAGCCTAGAGAAGTGGTAAGATCGTTGCATTCCATTTTAATTTCCTCGTAACAAGGACGGAACACAAACAGTAACACCACTCGCTCACTTTCTTTCCTGACATTATAAAATTTAAATTCATTTTTAATGTAGTTTTATCGTAGCTGCTCAAATAGCTTTTATCCTTATGTGTTTGTCGATGTTTGTTTGTTTGTGGACTTTACGGTGCAAGAGCAACATAGCCATAATGTGCCTGTGTTTGCCGATACTCAATTTTCCCATGCTAAAAATGTCCTCCGTGGACATTTATGTAGCTTTACATACATGAAAATTTATGCTAGTATGAATTTCCTTTATAGCGGGGAAAAAAATATTTTTTTTTTCTATTTATTACCTGGAACGGCCACGTAGGGTTAGAAAATTCATCACATAAAGAGAATAGAAGATTCACAAGACAGAAAGAGAATACCAGATTCACAAGACAGGGAGAAGTCACATTAAACCACAGTCAACTAAAACGCGAGTACAAATGGACTCTAGCATTTGCCCACTCGACTACAGCAGCCGTTTCATTCATTTTTAGGTACGTTCTCAAACATATGCGCAAAATGCCTATTGTCTTCATCATATCTGTTCGTCCGTCTGCATGTAATATTCGACCACCAAATAGACGGAATTCATGAAATTTTATATTTAACTGTTTTAGAAATATTTGTCTCTTCATCATTAAAATCAGTCAAATACAAAACTCCGGCAATTATTATTTCTTTTTTCATAAATATCACATGGTTTATCCATATACCGTATATGGATAGTCCAGCTGAAGCACTTGATATAAGTTTGCTGCTGCTGACTGGAGCAATGAATCAGCAATACGGCGGATGTACAGAAAAGAAATATTCTCGGTTCTATGTTCGTTCATAAAAGTTGTGCTTTTTTTAGCCTATCAGTTTACCTAATATAGGTTATGAATTATTACTATATGCTAATTATATTAATAAAGCAGAAGCATGAAATGTGTTATATTTCCATTGTTATTTAAAATCCAGGAAAAAGTAAAGTACATTACAAAACGTTTGTATGTGTTGAGGTATGTGCAGTGATGTAAAATCAATTATTTTTATGTATTATTAATTAATTAACTGACAACGAGTTAATTATTTATTTACTGTTTATTTCTATCAGTCACAAAAAATGAAATTCATTGCCTGACTTGTTTGATATATGGAAGGGTTCAAACAGAATTTGATCAGATTTGGCCAAGCATTCAGTGACAACCCAGAAAAGAGAAAAAGAACTCAATCCTATTTCACAGTAGCATTGTTTCGGATCAAATGGGTTTTGAATTGTGAGTATGGCATGGTCTTCAGTGATAAATAAACCTTCCTATGGTCAGAAGGTGATCACCGGAATACATACTACTGTTTTTTAATGATTATTTTGCTTATATTCGTTTTTTCTTATCAGTATTTATATATGGATTTCAGTTTTTTTATTTATTTTTTTCTAGTTGTAAGACGGGAGGTCACGTTGAAGGAGACGTCCCGTGCACCAGTCGAATGGGTAGTAATGACCGTGGTAATGATCATTACCGCAGGTGGTAATGACCGTACCAACGGCGAAACCCTCCATGCAGTCCTTTCCGAATAGCGATTAACAAACTTGTTGCGAGCAGTCTACAGGAGTTTCAGGGACGGAAAAGCTTCGTTTCCAAGCTGTTTCATACTCTTCCACTAAAAAAAAAAAAAAAAAAAAATCGAATGAGAGAAAACGGTTAAATGTTTCTGGCTGTTTATTCTCCTTTGATATACGGGATAGTTTCGTGCTTAATAAGTTATATATGAAATACTGTCACCACATGAGATTATCATAAATTATGGTTCTTTAATAAAAAACGATAAATAATTAAGAAACAAATGATAGTTTATTCTGTATGATGCACAAAATTGTTATAATATTCAGAGTTCTCGTCATGAGACATTCATGGCTTCACTCGTATCCAAGGTTTAATAGACAGTTCAGTGCGGATGGCTAGCAGAATAGTTACCTTCCACTGAAAGGAATTTAGGTTTTTGTGCAAATAAGAAATAATGTTACAGGAATTAAATGTACACCACATGTAAACATAAGCAAGCGCATCCCATCCATCTCAAATTTTCTATTCTGATCTTTTCACGAGTACTTCTTACGGATTTATCAAAAATAAAATGACAACAAAAACCAACTACTGTACTTAATTTCATTGTTCAAAAACCTTGCCTTCTCTAAATGAATATAAAAAAAATATAATAATGATGAAGTTATTATCTTTTAATCGTATAAATATTGGATTACTTTATAATAAGAGTGAATGATAAAATATAAGTAAGAACGGGAATTTGAAACGCAGAGAAATAATTTATTTTCGGAAATATATTAATATACAGTAGTCTATTAGTTGTTCATTTTAACAGAAACTATTATGCAATTTTCATTCAAAAATATGTTTAAAAAAATACTGACTACATCTTCCTTACATTCGTCTAAAGCAAAATTGTAAAAATTCGGGTCTCGTAGGCCTAAGAATTCTTCTGAGGAGAGCTCATGGTCGTAATCGATTATATGCAATTGAGTGAGTCTTAAATATTGTAGATTTCGTAATCATCTAATTTGCATATAATTGATTATGAAAATACCATAATTATGATTCTCGATTATGCCCATTACTGTTTTACAGAATATGTAACAGTTTGGTAGTCAATTTGCACATATAGTCGTTTTTGAGTGATGTAATTTGTACAATTTAAATGTATAATTTAATTGAATGATGTCATTGTATTATATTAATTGTACGATGTCATTGTATTATATTAATTGTGTGATGCCATTTAAATTATAATCTCATTGTATAATTTAAATGTATGATGTCAGTTCTCTGTTAATATAGTTCAATGTGTGTCTTTGCTAGATACGTACAGATTGGAAACAATTCATGTGTGTGTGTGTGTGTGTGTGTGTGTGTGTGTGTGTGTGTGTGTGTGTGTGCGCGCGCGTGCGCGTGCGCGCTCACGCCCATATATTTCCCAGCCAGGAGTTCAGTTTATCGATGGGAGAGTGCTTAATGATTAATTAATAATTGTGTTTAGTTTGTTAGAGCGCTCGCTCATTGTCATAAATAAGAGAAATTATTTTATACTTTCTACCTTCCTTTCCCTATAAGTATGCAATATAAAAGATTTAATATTCGTGAGCTTCAACAGGCTATATTTCTTCTAAAACTAGGACTATACCAGTTACATGTTATACCAGATATTAACTTCGAAATGGCATCTGTTGACTGCATAAGTCCTAAACAAAACATTTCCCCTACTTTGGGATTCATATGTCAGTAGCAATACAGTTCTATAAGGCTGAAATCGCCCCTATTGTATCATTAGCAAATAGTGGTAATTTGTGTTATCATTAAGCAGTGCGATATTAAAAATTACAGTGTGTTGCACATATTGAATGAGTTCAAGTCTACGTAAAGTATTCCGAAGATTCTGATAGAAAACAAATGAAATGGGTTTGTACAAAGTGGATGAAGTCGTTTAGAAGTGTAGAAATTCATTGCTCTAAGTTCGATATAAGCTGTGCAGAAGTTTAAGATGAAGCGTTACGAACCAAAGATTTGTGATTATATATACAGTATATATATAACACGCATATCCAAAACGAACATTAGAAAAATAAGCCAGTAGTAATACTCTTCTTAATATTAACGGTATTCACTCTACAAAATGTACACTAATAAGTCAATAGGCTCCCACGTCCAAACAACCTGAGCAATCCCCTCCCCCACCAAACTTTTTTAATAAGTAATCTTACAGAAGTGGTTTCTGCCCTACCGTTATATTCACTTTTAAATAAAACAGATAAAATCCGCCCTAAACATCACGATAAAAATATGATCTTCTTTCTATGGTGATACACGGCCATCAACTTCATTTTGTTTTCAATTTCTGAAATGCAGCCTTGTTACCATCACCTAAGGACTCTTGGGGAGATGTTTATTTGGAGGCTGCATCAGTAAAGCACCCATCTACAGCTTAAAAGGTTCTTCATACGCCCTTTACAAGATTTACATCAATACAGTGCCAGGAAGTATGATTTTTTGGAATCGTCACCATCCATCAGTTGACTGAGCATGTCGGCCATCAGAAAAAGAGGGGATGGGGGTCATCTAAATCTCCAGAGGTTGCTCGAAAGCTCTTCAAATTGAATAAGTCAGAGTCCCCACTATCGATTTGTGGTCCCCACTACCCACAAATTCTTCTAAAGTGTACTAAAATACCGCGTTACATCAATTTTCATGTTTTTTTTTTTTAAATGATTTTATAGTAAAGCAGTTTATCATAACATTTTAATAACTTCGGCAAGCGACAATATCCGTCTCTTCTGACTTCTTTCCGGAAGTTAATGTGCATATTTGAAACCATTTTACTTTCAAATAGGAATTTTGTTTAATGAGCTGAGATAGGGTGACCAGACGTCCAGGTTTTCTGGGATTGTCCCGATTTTCGGTGTAATATTCTGATATCCTCAGAAAAGTTCTGGGGACACTGACTAACTATTTTCTTTAACTAAATATACGATGTGAAGAAATTGGAATATCTTGTGTAATGGAACTTTACTTACCTCTTTACTGCTTTCTTATGGTTAAGATGATAAATTAGAAAGCATATAATCTTTCTAATTTAATTTCATCTTAACTATACGAAAGCTGTAAGGAAGTGAGTTCCATTATATTAAGCATTCCAATCTCTTCATGTCAGTTTTCTTCCTCCACTTACAGTTATCCAAAAATATGTATAAGTTACTAAATATACGATGTTAAAATTAATAATTTATAATTTTGTTAATTCAGCATCGCAATCAACATTATCGTAGTAAATAGCAATAGCCGTATATTTTATATCTAAGGTTGTCGAAATGCGAGTAAAGCATCAATTTTCATGTTTTAATTAATCAAATAATAGCAGAAGCGTTTTATAATTAATGATAAGATAGAGCATGAGATATTTTATTTTTACTCCATTCAATCTATGCATAAATGCGTTTATACGGAACGATTTCGAAGGGATAGACAAGCAAAAAAGATCGCCTTGATGACGAAGCGGAATGCATAGTATGCTTAACAATTTTAAGTATTGGGCATGGCCGTGCTGATATAAAAGCTTACTTAAAATAAAGTAAAGAAACCAGGTACGGGAACAAAACTACAAATATTAGCTCTCCTCTCCACCAAAATATATCTGAACAGGCCCGCCCCTTTATCTTTAAAGACGTTCTGAATTATTGGGAATCTTGCAGTGGTAGATCTGGTAGTATTATAGTTTCAGCAACTGCAAAATTGCAGTTGCTGAAACAACGATTCGCACAATACGTCAAAGGGCACAATAAAACTACTGTGCCCCCGAGTTTATTGCACCTGAAAGCTTATGCCCGGAAGCAGTGCCCTCCATGTTAAACATGAGTCGTTATATTTTTTACGACCCTTACCATAGTTTCTTCAAAAGTAATTTATTTATTTTTATCGAAAAGTATTCCAATGAAGAATTAAAATGAAGTGCGAGCATTTTTAAAATATTTGATGTGATCAAAAACGCAATACAGAAAAGGTGTTTTCGTGTATTACGGGATGAAGATGTGAAGCATCGGTATTATTGCCCTCGTGGATAGCACAGTTGGTAGAATCGCTGTTCTCCCCACATCTGAATTCCCAGTACCGTCGATAACTTGAGAAATTCTTATGGGCCCTTTCATGATGTGGCTGAGTTAGTCGTCTCAGGCGAGGGTAGCATGGTTTTTCTCTCGAAACTCGGGTTTCCGTCCACCAAAAAAGAAAATCGACCACAGAACGCGCGCAATTAATCGATAGTATATAAGGAGCAATATGGCCTTAGTCGCTGATGCTCCTAAAATCCTACAACATAAACAGCAATGTTGTGCCTGAAATAGTGTGCACTGTTCGAGCGGTTTCCCGTTTTTCTGTGCGAAAAATCCAAGTTTCCGAGATATAAATGGATTCCTTAAATGGATATCATGGATTTCTTACGGGGGACCGACTAATTCGACCACGTTGTGAAAAAAAAGGTGATAAAAATTTTCAGTATCAAGAAGAGTTGAAGCTGTGCCATTTCTTCTTTATCCATTCCTTAATATCTCTAATCGATTGGAGCTTCATATAAGGCAATGGTTAAGATATATCTTGAGTTGTCCTTCCAAAATACAGGTCTGGAAACTTTGTTCTAGGAAGCATGCGGATCTGTCAGAACGGGTGTACAGAAGAGCAACAATATTAGTGAGGGAAACAAAAGAATGCACTCTTACCGAGAAAATGAAAAACTTCAGTTGTAACTTGTACAAATTGCAGTGACTTGCAAACTAGGTACTTTCGAAGAAATCTGAGCAAAGAATTCAAGGTTTTGAAAGGATTGAAGAAATTAAATGTTGATCGCATCCTTCTCTTGCTCAGACAACGCACATAAGTTGTTGATGAACTTAAATGATGATGCAGGAAAGGTGTACAGAAAAGAAAACACCTTGCAAATGAAAACACCTTGAAAACACCTGTCCATCACTCCAGTAATTTGTTTAATTCCTCTTTAAATTCATTCAAACTTCCATCTGGTGTTGTGGAATTGGGTAGTTTGAATGAATTTAAAATATAGAATTAGATTTAAATTCGTACCACTTGTCAAAAGGTGCTGTTATCAAAAAAATTATTCCAACTGTATTACTAACATACCAAAAGCCTCCTCCCTGGTTTGCTCCAAGAAACCAGCAATTCAAATCCAACCTCTCCAGGCTCAAAGAAATGGACAGAATGTTCCCCAATGCATCCCTTCACCTTATAAATCATCACAACATTGATTTCAACAGGTTAATCAACTCTGAAGCCTACAGAAGTAAGATCTCCGATAAAGTGAAGATAAATAATCCAACCCAGTAACTGCAACTGAAAGCCAAATGTCCTGTTCTGCAATTTTTTTTTTAATTCATAACTAAAATTTCTAGTCAATGTTAATGTTTATATGAAATCTGCTGTGTACATATATTTGATTATTTTATGTAATTTCCTTTGTATTATTATCTATATTTGTATTATCTACCCCTAATCATGTGCTGTGATGGGCTTGCTGTAATTGCAATAAATGAATATTTATTTATTGCATTATTTATTCTGTATTTAATTTGATAATTTTAATTGAAGCAAAATGCAATTAGTCTTTTTTGAAAGGTATGTTTCTAATATTGGCGTGTCCGAGAAAACCCTAATGGGCCTTTTTTACAACATGGCTGAGTTAGTTGATCTCAAGCGATGGTAGCATATTTTTCTCCAGGAAAATCGAGTTTTTCATCCGTCAAACATAAAATTGACCACCGAACACACGCAAATTACAAACAGTATACACATAGCAATATAGCCTTAATTACCGATGCTCCTAAAACCCTACAACAACAACAACAACAACCGAGAAAATCCAAGTCAGTAAAAATTAATCTGTCTTTTATCAGTCCAGGAAATGTCCCGATTTTTCATCTGAATTCATTTTGTTTCGATTTTCATTCAGGAATGAAAATTAGAACAAAAGTTTAGTTTAGAGTGGTGGTGAAGAACCACCACCCTAAACTAGGATTCCATTCTAACCATGCGTTTCCTGTTTATTCTTTTATTAGCATTAGCATTAGTAGAGGCATATGACGCAAGCTTATGCAGAATCAGCCAAAAAAAAAAAAAAAGTTCCCTTTTCACCCCTCCATTCGTTCCAAGTACCTGTCCAGCTCAGCCTTAAATTTATTTAGGCTATCAACTTCCACAACAAAAGATGGGAGTCTGTTCTACCAATCAACTAACCGCTGACTAAAGGCAAACTTCCGCATAATCTATCCTACAACCGTCTTTTC
Organism: Mastigoproctus giganteus; assembly: GCF_048544385.1. Classification (NCBI taxonomy): domain Eukaryota; kingdom Metazoa; phylum Arthropoda; class Arachnida; order Uropygi; family Thelyphonidae; genus Mastigoproctus; species Mastigoproctus giganteus. The sequence goes on from NC_143579.1 coordinate 133,391,289, forward strand.
TCAATTTGAATTTATGCCGTCTCAGGCGATCATTCTGAGCAAGAGGAAGAATCCCATCGGCATTGAGCATACTCAAGCCATTCAAGGCTTTAAACACCACTATCAGATCACCTCGCCGGTGTCTAGTCTCCAGACACTGTAATTTGCAAAACTTAAGCCTTTCTTCGTAAAGAGCAACCCTTTGTTCCATTCACTAATCTTGTTGCCCTTCTCTGTACTTGTTCTAACAGCTCTACATCCTCCTTAAAAAAATGAGGCCTCCAGACCTGTATACAACACTCAAGTGTGCCCTGACCATTGCCTTATACAAGGGGATAATCACCTCCTTCTCCCTGCTAGAAAAATTCCTGTATATCATTGACAAGACACCAGGAGCTACTCTTGCAGACCATCTGCACTGCTCAGAAAACTTCATATCTGCCTGCACAATTACCCCCAGGTCCTTTTCATTCTCTACCACTGTCAGTGTATTACAGTGTTTTACCACACAGTTCATATGTTACTCTGAGGTTACTGCTTCCCATATGTAGTACTATACATTTGTCAACGTTAAACTTCATTTGCCACTTCTCAGCCCATCTGCTCAACTTGTCTAGATACTGTTGCAGCAGCGTACTCTCATTAGTGTCCTTAACAACCCTGCCAACCTTCGTATCATCTGAAAACTGTCTTTTGCAGATGAATTTGTTGTTTTTTCTTTCATCAATATCATTGATAAATATAAAAAACAACAATGTACCCAACACTGAAATCTGAGGGACTCTACTAATAACATTAGTCCACGAAGAGCAGTGTCCATTGATTACCACTCTCTGTCTTCTCCCACTCAACCATCCCTTTATCCATAGCAGCAATTTGCCTCCAATGCCACAGTGCTCCAAATTGTTCAGCAGTCTTCATGTGTAACAGTATCAAAAGCCTTTCTAATATCCAAATACATGATATCAAAATTATTCCATGTATAATATCAAAATTATCCAGTTCATTTGTGACCACATCATAGTATCCAATCAAATTGGTCAAACAAGACTTTCCCTTAACAGAACTATGCTGTGTTATTGCTAAAATATAAGCGAATTCGCACTAAAATTTAAAATTTTGATGGAATAGCTTTTTATATTTATATATAAAATCAATAATATATAAAAATAAAGGGTGCACCTTTCGTTCATCACGACTATCCACCTTGTGTAATCCTTTACAGTTCTGTAGGTGGGAAGTGATTTAACACGTTCGAAACAATTCTTGCGCATCATAGCCACAGTGGACCGTGAGAAACAGACAAGACGTGCCGTTTCCAATGTAAAAGCACCTGACTCACGAGATCCCACAATCATGCCCTTTTGAAACTCCGTGATATTTTTATTACGTCCTGTAAGTGCTACTTTTTCACTTTGACTTGCACGACCAGATGCAAATTATCACTGCTCTTGCGTATGAAGCTGTTCGGCTTTTTTATTGCCAGCTATGCGGCATAGTCCATTACGAATAGAATGGTAAGATCATAATTCAATGATCACTGAGTGTATTCCTTAGCTATTTTTCAATGATCTAATGATCACCTTCGGATTCCTTAGCTATTATTCAAATGCTACGGTCAAAGGTAAAGGGTAAAAGGTAAACTTCTGCCTTCGTGAGAGTGACCACAGTGGTCTCAGACAGTTCTTAAATTCGATGCAGTGGGACCAGCTGATGATGTTGCCAGCAGCAATTTCTAAATGGAAAGCATTCAGGAAAGTGATCGTAGAAGCTACTAGGCTTTTCATACTTAGTAAAAAATATTGTTCAAGGCTTAGACCTAAATGAATGTCTGATGAACTGAGGAGATTTGCGGCAGAGAAAAAAATTCATGGGATGCATATAAAGTATCCGGTGATACAGAAGCCTATGGTAGATATAAACTATTCTGCAGTCAAGACAACAAAGGCAGTTAGGCAAGCTAAGGCAGAGCATGAGAGCAAAGAATGCTCTTGTAATTTCATTCTAGTCTCTGGAAAAGAATGCAAAGAGAACCAACAAAGATTTGTATTAACAGGAGAAGGAAAGCGTTGAATCGCATTGGTCCATTTAATGACCATGGTCTAACTGTTGATCTTGCTCAGGTTGCTGACAAACTGAGTAGGTATTTTGCATCTGCATTCATACATGAAGAATTCTTCATGGAATGGGCTGGAAGTTTATCACACACTTAACATGTAGCTAATGATTTTGTGATAACTCAGAGAGAAGTACATTATGAGGAGGAAAAACTTTTTATATGTGTAATCTTGTGTATTACAAATATAAAATGAATCATGTTACTAACTCGAAATTTCAGTGAGCATAACATTTTAAAAATCTCTTGAGCAAGAACGTTAAACTTAAAGATTTTTTTTAATGGAAATAATTTTTAATGTCCAGTTACGTCCACATTTTTAATTAACCTATATAATTAGACTTATAGTTTTAAATATTGTATAAACTGGTAGCACAATTGATTAAATTGCAAGGTCATGTTAACCCTACGCGTGCTGAAGAATTGTCTATGCCTGATGTACAGAGTAGTAAGATATTACTCCGATATAAGCAAGAGGAACGAAAGAACGAACGAAGTGTCGATCGAAAAGCTGATTGTTGTACAACTAAAGTAATTATATCTTATAAAAGTTGCACAAATTAATTTTATTAAGTTTCAACAGAGAGTTAATTAATACCTAATTTCACAGAAGGCCTTACTATTGAACACCTGAACTGAAATTATAAAGTTTATAATCAATAAGAATTTCATGTATTTCACGTTATTTTTTCAATATTATTAAAGAAAATGTAGTCATGGTAATTATGCTCATTGGCAGTTCTGTTAGAATTTGTTAAACTTGTCATATTTTTATAATATCAGTTTTTTTTTTCTTTTCTTGTTTAATTAGCAAGTTTTCTAGTCATGCTAATTAACTATTTCTCATATATTCTTTATAGGAATAATAGATGAGTTTTTTTACGAATATCGGGTATTGGGGATTCGCTTGATTTCGGGTATCTGAGATTCGCTTGATTATTTATTACATATTCATTTTAAAGCGACATAGGGAAGAAGTATTACCCCCGCCCAATTTGCCGTCGTATAAAGTTCGAGAACTGTGATGTGCGGCTTCAGTATATTTCTATATCTAAATTGCCTGTATTTTGTGATCAATTTTCTTGCTTGCTGGACGAAAAACCCGACCTTCAGGGAGGGGGGGAACCATGCAACCCCAGCTTGAGACTGGTTAACTCAACCACACTGTGGAAAAAAAAAAAAAAAAAAAAAGCATATTTAAAACTCCCTCGCCTTTTCCATCCATTATGGATGGAAAAGGCGAGGAGTTTTATCCTCGTTTAACGTCGTTCATCTGGTCTTTTGGCCGTTGGCCCCCTAATGAGATCCACCGTTGGCCACACTAAGCCCAGTGCGTTCGTTGGGTAAGATAAATAATAATGCTTATTTACGATAATCAGAGGCTTCATGACAAGAATCTGCTGAATCTTGAAACGTCGCCATTCGTGTCAAGTGGTGATCATATAATTTCCCTGTAACCATTTCAGTGAATTTACTTGACCGTGGCATATGGTTTAATTGCATTATTCTTTACAAGCTTGAATTATCACGTACTGTTTCTCATTCAAAAGACAGTTTTAATCAGTCTATACTGTATACCAGTATTAGTATTGCCAGGTGATGCAAGGAAGAAACCTTTTTCTGCATAAGCCAGAAATAAATAAAAATTCAAATAAAACAGAATATTCGTACTATACCCTTTTCAACAAGGTAATCATCCAGTTCCCCTTTAAATTTATTCAGACTCATTTCCTTCACCATTCTAAGGCATCTTATTTCACTGTTTCACTACCCGGTACCTATAGATTATCCAACTTCTGAGATTCTCTGAGATTTTATATTTGTATCCCCTGTTTGTCTCACCCACAAGGAAAAAAAAAAAAAAAAAACTTTTCTCATTCACTTTTGCTCAAACCTCAATTCCTTACATCTCAATTACATCGCCGTTTAGATGTCTTGTTGCGAACATTTGCAGCCCACGCCTTCTAAGCGACCTATTCTTAAACTGTGGATCGCGGAAAAGATTCTGGAGGTCGCAGTAAACATTGATAAACGTGAGTAAATTAAACATTTAATACAGAACTATTCAAATAATTATACAATACACCCTTTCATTCTATATTTGTTTAATTTATTGCAGAAATAAAGCAGGCTGGTTGTATAAAAAAACCTGACTTAACTTAACCAGTACTATCGCTAATAATTTCGTCTTATGAAAAGGGATCACGGATAAAAAAGTTTAAGAACCGGTGTTCTAAGCCATTCTTCATATGAACATTATTTTACGCTCATCACCAATCTGGTTGTTCTTCTCTGAGCCCTCTCTAGAAGTTCTAAGCCTTTTTTTTTTTTTTTTTTTTTTTTTTTGTTTTTTAGGTATGATCAGACCAGAGTACAATATTCCAAATGTGGTGGAACTATCACCTTGTAAAGAGGGATAATGATGTCCTTGTCCCTACTAGCAATGGCACTATAAATCATAGACAGAATACCATGTACCTCCATAGTTGCCTGTTTACACAGCATGGATATAATGTAGTTTAAAACAGGTAACACTCTCTCTCTCTTTGCAAAAAAGTGTCCAAAATTTGTTTAAAATTAAGCAGCAATTTACAATTAAAGGCTTTTCATCATAGTTCAAAGGATTCAGATTTATATCTCCAACAAGAGGTACCTACTGAATTTTATAGGGTTTTTTTATTACTTAAGTTCAAGTTCAAGTAAGAAATCATGTTTTCAAGTTCAAGTAAGAAATTATTTATAGATTCATATGGCAGTGCACAGCACATATAATAAAATATGCTATATCATCATTATCTGTTAAGTGAATACTAATACTTGAACAATGATTAGTATGAACTGTAATTGATTACCTCTTATTACATAACCTTTGACAAAAATAATTATTGCTCCTCCTTTTCATTTCCTTTTGTTAAGTTATAAACTTTTCAAACCCAGTAATAATAGTATTAATTAGTTTCGTGTCATTAATATTTGCTATGTAATTTAAACGTTTATGTCAAATAATGTTTCACTGCTACAGTGTGAATTAAAATTTACAATTTTTTTTCTGAAAGATCTAATATTTAATGCTGCATAATGATTTTTTTTTAATTGCAATACTACAACTTCATCAAAGAAATAAAACATGGAACTAAAAATTGCTGTTTGCGACATATTCATTATCAAAAATAAGTCAAACAAAATACTTGAAATTACAGTTACTTAAAAAACATTTCGTATTATTAACACGTTATCTTGTTAAAACTTTAATAATTGGGGATAAATCACCTTTTCATAGATTTTTTTCCAAATAATGCAGAAATTTAGCACTCTATTTGACATTCCGCAAAAGAGTTTTAATATCACGGTGAATGTTTAGTAATATTTATATGAGACATTATTATGAACCTCCTTTGGCATTTTAATTTCTTTTACATTATGAATCCGTTTCATTTTGATAGTTTTGGTTAAAGCATTTTCATAATTAATATAGAATTATCACAGTTCTTTTTATTTGTTGATTCACAGTAATGTATTAATAAAGTTATGTATTCATAGTATTGTGTTAATATTTTGTATTACTTTTCAAATTATACTATCTAATTAATATATATATTATAAATTAATACATTACTATATATCTATAGTAATATATTAATATTACATATTCTTTTAAAAATGGAACCTGCAACAACTTCTCAGTCTGTTCAATTTATAAATCAGTCTGTTTTTCATCCACGGGATTAATTTCAGATATTAATTAATTAAGTTCACTATGTCATTAATTAATTAATGTAATTAATTAATTAAGTTCACTTTATTAATCTGTTTTTGAATCTCCTGAAGCTTAATTTTTCAATAGCAGCTGCTTAGCAGTAGTGGTAAATGACATAAGGAAGCAAGCAAACAGCATCAGCTGAAAAAAAAAATACCTCCTCTGTACATCCCCTCTAAAAAATTGTTTAATTCTTCCTTAAATTTATTCAAATTATCCACTTCTACAAAACTAGACAGAAGTTTGTTACAACAATCATTCTCTGGCTGAAAGCAGATTTTTTCACATCTAAACTTTCTTGATTGCATTGGCATTTTAAGTTTTTAATTTGTTGATAGTTTGTTTGATATTACCATAAGTATTTGCTAAGAATATAGTGTGGTGCTTTATTGCTAACATTTATTTTTGAATATTCCAAGCTCATCTAACAGATTCATTTTATTAGAAACATTTGCTAATTAAAATTAAATTAGAGGTATTTAAAGAGAAGAATTATCTTGCTGTTAATGTGTGCATTGTAAGCTATAAAATGAAGTTATTTCCTCACTGTCATCAGTTTTTGTTTCCCATTAATCAGTTCTACAAAAGGCATTTTAATTTATCTTTGGTCATTGCCTTATATGTCACTTCTCTACGGAAACAATTGTAATGATACTTATCATGAAAATATCCTTGCTGAGTGTTTAAATGTAATTTACAATGTCAATATTCAAGGATAGGTTAATTCATTATTAAATAAATTTAATAATAATGCATTACAATATGGTACAATTTTATTAGTAGCCATCAAAATATATACAATATAGACTCATTAAGGGATCAAGTGTTATTTAAACAAAGTTTTAGTTAAAAATGTTTAATTATTAAACAACTGCATGCTAATGCCTTCCTTCCTGAGAAAGAATGGAGGATGCAAAAGAAACAATTAAATGATTTCACAAATACAAAGTTATACATTATTAAGAAAATGCAATATATCAGAATACTTGATTAGCCAGAATTTCAGTCGAGGCAACAAACTACTTCTGTATCTAGAATATAATTCTGATATGATGTCATTTAATCACACGAGGCTATTTAGCACCATGTTTATTAATATTACTTGATGCTTCAATATATTGAAGCATCCAGTTGTATTGTTTTGTGCGACCCATAAGTAGAATTACTACATTTCTAACAGAATCATCTATTGTATTTTGAATGTTTCTTTCTGAGGAAGCAAATGTGATTTTGAATTTTAACAGCATATTCCCTCTGCTTTCTTCTGCCATCATTATGCATTGCAGTACAATATTATATTAGTTGTCATCAGAAATTTATTAGCATTAATACATAACATTGCACTTTATTAGTACCAAATAAAGAGAAAATACAATAATAAAAACTTGTTAAGGATAAATAAAACCCTTGTCAACAAGTTCATTACCCAATAGAAGCATCATTATACACATAAAAACACAATACAAAAATAAATATTATTTAAGTTTCCATTATATCAAGGAGATAACATAATACAAAACATAATTAAAGGTTCCTTTAAAAGTCAAAAATTTAATTTCAAAGTATTAGTAATTTGATCTCAACTTAAGATCCAAATTCACTAAAATTCCATTATCACCAAAGTATATTTCGACACATACCTGTTTAAAATAATAGATTATTTATAGATCCGATTTCTTAAAAACCAAGTAGATGTTTCATTAATCAGTTTATTCTGATATAATATTGCAAACAGGATAGAGGAGAATAAGTGAGATATTATTTTCTGCTCATATAATAGTATTTTATATTTAAGTAAAATTATTTCTCTCTGTGCTGTGTTTTTCCAAGTATCCTTACTCAAAACTGCAAAACAGAATAGGTGGAATAGGACCAGGGTATGTCTGGCAGGGCTAAAAGTTGATGACATTGTAGAGCAGATATCATCTTTTAATGGCACAAAAGATGATACTTTTGTACATATTACTGTTGTGTTGTACTTGTTAACAGGAGAGACTGCTTCTACACGGATGGGATGCACTTAAATAGAAAGGGTGCAAGAATATTTGCTGTTGCTTTCGAGGCAGTGTTAGGTGGGTCGAAAAACTTCTAGCTTGGTGGGATACAAGGGCTAATAGATTAACAGTAGCCACTGGCAGAGGTAAAAGTGATTCTTGCACTGCTTCTATTGGAATGAGCAGCAGCCTGTAAAAGAAGATGCAGGATATTTAAGAGACTGTTGGGAGTCATTTCGGTACAAGTAAACACTTGGGTTGTGTTAGGGTAGCTGAGAATAGGAACAGGTGCATGTATACTTGCATGTACCCCAATGCTAGGAGTTTCGTCAATAAATTTGATAAATTTGAGGTATTGCTAAAAACATCAAAGGCAGATATTGTTGAGGTTTCAGAGACGTGGTGCCACACAGATATAAGGAATGCAGAACTGGAATTTGGGAAATATAATGCGTACAAAAAATGATAGACAGGATAGGAAGGAAGGAGGGGTTATGCTATTAGCTAAAAAACACATAAAATCCAAGGAACTGAAGCCAGTCGACATCGCTGGACAGTGCACTGTCGAGTCAGTTTGGTGTGACATAAGCATTGGGAGATCAAAATTGAGAGTAGGAGTGTGCTATAGGCCTAACGACTCTGATGAGTATTATAAGAAACGGTACAGGGAAATAGAGTGGGCCAGTAAATCAGAGAGTATTATAATGGGGGATTTTAATTTCCCAGATATTGACTGGAATTTGTGGGTTGGTCACTCACACACTAGCAAGGCTTTTGTGGATTTAATGGATGATTGTTTTCTACATTAGCATGTTCGGGAAGCAACTAGAGGGAGTAATACTCTTGATTTGATTATCAGTAGTGATTCTTCATGCATTAAGAATCTGCAGATAGAGGAACCACTAGGTGGCAGTGATCACAGTGTGCTGAAGTGGGATTTACTCAAGGAGGTGGTTACCTCTTTGAGTAAATCATTATATGATTTACTCAAAGTAGTAAATCATATAATCATATATTTACTACTTTATATAATCATATAAAGTAGTAAATCATATAACTCAAATCAAAATAATGATTTGAGTAAATCATTATAAATGATGGTGGTTACCTCTTTATTCAAAGAGGTAACCACCATCAGGGGTAAAGGGAAGGGCTATTGCTTTCGCAAAGGCGACTACGATGGTCTGAGACAGTATTTAAATTCTATACAGTGGGACCAACTGATGATGTTACCAACAACAAATTTAAAATGGGAAGCATTCAAAGAATTTACCTTGGAAGCTACTATGCTTTTCATACCAACTAAGAAATAATGTTCAAGGATTAGGCCTAAATGGTTGTCAGATGAACTAATGAGACATATGGCAGAGAATAAAAATGCATGGGATACATATAAATTAATTATATAATATCGGTGTAAATACACCATAGTTAACCCATAGATTTGAGCTACGATTGTAGCGTAGAAGGCATCGTTTTAATTGTATCTCATAATGTGGTTGCCTTCACAACAAGATAGCTACTATTGAATTACTTCAAATAAATAACGCTTCTCTAGTAGAGAAGACTACTGTTATTTATTTTCAGCGTACCACCACCCAGACGATCGTTTGCGAATTTAATGTGAAAAAAACCCATTGGACCAGATCTATTAGACCAAACAAATGAATTATAAAATTCAAACCATTGTCCCTATTAGACTTAGAAAAGCAAAAAGGTAGAGGGAAAGTAATAGTAGGAGTGGAAGAGGAAAAGAAACGTCGTCGAAGAATGAAAGGGACAGTAACTCTTCAACTCACACCACTCAAAAACTCATAAATTCCTCCAATAGGTAACGCTTCCCCAGTAGAGAAGACTGTTGTTACCGATTCTCGGAAACTCCGTGATTATCAGGCTCCACCCCAGACGATCGTTTCTGAATTTAATGTGAAAAAAACCCATTGGACCAGATCTATTCAAACCATTGTCCCTATTAGACTTAGAAAAGCAAAAAGGTAGAGGGAAAGTAATAGTAGGAGTGGAAGAGAAAAAAAAAAACGTCGTCGAAAAATGAAAGGGACAGTAACTCTTCAACTCACACCACTCAAAAAAACTCATAAATTCCTCCAATAGGTAACGCTTCCTCAGTAGAGAAGACTGTTGTTACCCATTCTCGGAAACTCCGTGACTACCAGGCTCCTCCCCAAGACGATCGTTTCGAAGCTTTTTGGCTTCGTCATCAGTGGGCGGGTAGGTAATACAACAAGCCATCTCAGTTGCGAAGTTATATCCACATTATGAGAGATGTCAGAAGGGTGTGGTGGTAATGTATTTGGGAAATTAAATGCACTAGGCATAATCCTTATGGGTTTTGATAATTAACAATATAATATCGGTGTAAATACACCATAGTTAACCCATAGATTTGAGCTACGATTGTAGCGTAGAAAGCATCGTTTTAATTGTATCGCATAATGTGGTTGCCTTCACAACAAGATAGCTACATTATGAGATACAATTAAAACGATGCCTTCTACGCTACAATCGTAGCTCAAATCTATTTGTTAACTGTGTATTTACATCGATATTATATAGTTAATTATCAAAACCCATAAGGATTATGTCTAGTGCATTTAATTTTCCAAATATAAATTAATGGGTGACATGGAAGCCTATGATAGATATAAGCTGGTCTGTAACCAAGTCACAAAGAAGATTAGGCAGGCGAAGGCAAATTATGAGAAATCTTTGGCAAAGGATGCAAAGAAAAACAACAAAGAGTTTTTTACCTATGTAAACTCTAGAAGGAAAGGGATGAATCAGATTGGTTCTCTGGATATTGATGGTTGAACTGTTGATGATCCTGCTCAGCTGGCTTAAAAACTAAATGAGTATTTTGCATCTACATTCACCCATGAGGAATTATTCAGGGTGGGGAATGCCAGAGATGAGTTAAACTCTGGCAGTGTGTTAGATGGTATTGTAATAACTGAGAGAAATTGTTGAAGATAAACATAAAAATGGAACCCAGGGCGGATGGGATCTATCCAGTTATATTAAAGGAGGCGGCAAAGGATGTAAGCAAACCCTTAGCCATAATGATGATAGCTTCTTCGGACTCAGTGGAGGTACCCATGGACTGGAGATGTGCAAATGTGACCCCAATTCACAAAGGAGGATCAAAGGGCGACACAAGTAATTATAGACGTGTTATTTTAACTTCTGTTCCAGGAAAATTAATGGAGGCACTGGTTAAAGATGCACTGCAGGATCATCTAGACAAGACTTCAGTTATAGGTCGGACACAGCATGGTTTTGTTAAGGGAAAGTCTTGCCTGACCAATTCGATTGGATACTATGATGCAGTCACAAAAGAACTGGATGCAGGGAATAACTTTGATATTATATATTTGGATCTTAGAAAGGCTTTTGACACTGTTGCACATGGAAGACTGCTGCACAAATTGGAGCAGTGTGGCATTAGCGGCAAATTGCTGCTATGGATAAATGGATAGTTAAGTGGGAGAAGACAGAGAGTCGTAATCAATGGACACTGTTCATCGTGGACTAATGTTATTAGGAGTCCCTCAGGGTTCAGTGTTGGGTTCATTTTTGTTTTCTGTATTTATAAAAGATATCAATGATGGTATATCAAGCTTAATGTCCAAGTTTTCAGACGATACGAAGGTTGGCAGGGTTGTGAAGGACACTAATGAGAGTACGCTGCTGCAACAGGATCTATAAAGTTGATCAGATGGGCTGAGAGGTGGCAAATGATGTTTAATATTGACAAATGTAAAGTACTACATATGGGAAGCAGTAACTCCAGAGTGACGTATCAACTCTGTGGTACTACACTGACAATGGTAGAAAACGAAAAGGACCTGCGGGTAATTGTGCAGGCAGATATGAAGTTTTCTGAGCAGTGCAGACGGTCTACAAGTGTAGCTCATAGTGTCTTATCAATGATATACAGGAATATTTCTAGCAGGGATAAGGAGTTGATTATCCCCTTGTACAAGGCAATGGTCAGGCCACACCTAGAGTACTGTATGCAGGTCTGGAGGCCTCATTTTAAGAAAAATGTAGAGCTGTTGGAATTAATACAGAGAAGGGCAACAAGATTAGTGAATGGAAAAAAGGGTTGCTCTTACGAAGAAAGGCTTAAGTTTTGCAAATTACATCGTCTAGAGACTAGGCACCCGCGAGGTGATCTGATTGAGGTTTATAAAGCCTTGAATGGTTTGAGCATGCTCAATGCTGATGGGATTCTTCCTCTTGCTCAGAAGGCGCCTCCTTAGCCAGGTTGGAAGGAGCAACAGTGCCTAGCACACGCTTCTTGATTAGACCGTGGTTGGAGCCCGTGCCCACCAAATACGGAGGATGCGGAAAGGTCAGGGAATGACCACTGCATATCCCCGGAGCAATATGGCCTTACTTGCTAATGCTCCGAAAAACCAAATAACAAACAACAAACTTGCTCAGAACCTGAGAGTGCATAAATTCAAATTGAGAAAAGACAGATGTAGGATAGATGAACGGAAGTTTGCCTTTAGCCAGCGAGTAGTTGGTTAGACTTCCATCGTTTGTTGTAGAAGTTGATAGCCTAAATACATTTAAGGCTGAGCTGGACAAGTATTTGGAATACTAATGCTATTTTCTCCCGGAAACTTGGGATTATCCTCCAGCAAAAGAAAATCGACTGCAGAATATACCCTGGTATGTCTCCCAGAGGCAAAATTTGATGACGTTGCAGAGCAGACATCTTTTTAGTGCACAAAAGGTGATATTGTTTTACACGTTGGTATTAATGGCATTAAGTGTAGGAGATCTGCGGACTTACCAAGTACAGGTCAATGTTGAAAAAAGTCGCGGGTTAGGGTTAAATTTGAGAGTCTACAATTCTGCCCAGACGAGATAGGAGGGAGTATATGATGAGAGCTTCGGCAATCAATTTTGCACTGGAAAGACTGTGCTAGGCTCGTGGGATAGAATATTTCTCAGCGTGGTCCGTGCTTGTTAACAGTAGAGATTGCTTCTACAGAGATGGATTACATTTAAATAGAAAGGGTGCAAGAATATTTGCTGATACTATCGAGTCAATGTTGGGTGGGTCGGAAGACTGCTGGCTTGGGAGGATTCACAGACTAATAGATTAATAGTAGCCACAGGCAGAGGTGGAAGAGATTCTTGCACTTCTTCTATTAGAATGAGCAGCAGCCTGGAAAGCAAGTTGCTGGAGATTTCAAGAACTGCTGGGAGTCATCACGAAGCAAGTAAATACATGGACTGTGTTAGGGTAACTAGGAGTAAGAACATGGGTATGTATACTTGCATGTACACCAATGCTAGGAGTATAGTAAACATATTTTATGAATTTGAAGTGCTGGTTAAGACATCAAAGGCGGATATTTTTGGGATATCAGAGACATGGTGTGACACAGATAAAAATAATGCAGAATTTGAATTTGGGAAGTACAATGTGTACAGAAAGTATAGACAGGATAGAAAGGGAGGAGGGGTTAGTTAAGAAACACATAAAATCTAAGGCAGTGCATCCAGTTGACATTAGTGGACAGTGTAATGTTGAGTCAACGTAGTGTGAAATAAGCATTGGGAGAGCAAAAATGAGGGTAGGAGTGTGTTCTAGGCCTTATGACTGTGATGAGCCCAATGATCAACTATACAGAGAACTATACAGAGAAACAGATTTGGCCAGTAAATCAGAATGTATCATAATGGGGTATTTTAACTACCCAGATATTGACTGGAACTTGTGCTTTGGTCACTCGCACCCTAGCAAGAAATATGTGGATTCACTGGATAATTTTTTCTACACGCTGTTCGAGAGGCAACCAGAAGGATTAATACTCTTGATCAGCAGTAATTATTCATGCATTACGAATTTGCAGATGAAGGAACCACTAGGTGGCAATGATCACAGTGTACCGAAGTGGGATTTACCTAAAGGTGTAACCACCATCAGGGGTAAAGAGAAGAGCTTTTGCCTTCGTAAAGGTGACTAAAGTGGTCTCATACAGTTTTTAAATTCTGTACAGTGGGACCAACTGATGATGTAACCAACAGCAAATTCTAAATGAGAAGCATGCAAGGAATTAGTCTTGGAAGCTAATGAACTAATGAGATTCGTGACAGAGAAGAAAAATGCATGGGATGCATATAAATTATCAGCTACACAGACGCCTATGGTAGCTAATCTGTAATCAAATCACGAAGGAGGTTATAAGAAGGCAGATTATGCGAAATCTTTGGCAAAGGATGCAAAGAAAAACAACAGACTTCTTTACTTATGTAAATTTAGAAGGTAGGGGTTGAATTAGATTGGTCCGCTTGATATCGATGGTGTGATTGTTGATGATCTTTCTTAGATAGTTGACAAACTGAATGAGTATTTTGCATCTACATTCACACATGAGGAGTTCTGTAAGGAAGTGGAGGACAGAAGCTTATTAAAATCTAACAGGGAGCTAAATTATTTTGTAAAAACTGAGAGTTAGGTGGAGGTGAAATTGTTGAAGTTAAACATGAGAAAGGCACCTGGGGTGGATGGGATCTATCCAGTTATATTAAATGAGGCAGCAAAGGAAATAAGAAAACCCGAGCTATAATTATGAGGCTCATTCTTGGATTCAGGCGAGGTCCCCGCGGACTGGAGATGTGCAAATGTACTCTAATCCACAAGCGGGATAAAAAGGGCGAACGAGTAATTACAGACCTGTAAGTTTAACTTCCGTTTCGGTAAAAAATAAGAGTCACTGGTTAAAGAAGCATTGCAGGGTCATCTAGAAAAGACTGCAGTAATAATTCAGACTCAGCATCGGTTTGTTAAGGGGAAGTCTTTTCTGACTAATTTGATTAGATATTATGATGTGATCACAAAGGAATTTGATGCAAAAAATAATTTTGATATCATATACTTGGATTTCAGGAAAGCGTTTGATACTGTTGCACATGGAAGACTACTGTAAAAATTTGAGCTGTATAGCATTAAGGGCAAGTTGCTACAATGGATAAAAGGATGGTTGTGGGAGAAGACAGAGAGTGGTAATCAATGGACAGTGCTCTTCGTGGACTAATGTTATTAGTGGACTCCCCCAGGGTTTGGTGTTTAGGTCTACGTCTTGAAGACTATCTCTTAGTTTGTATAAAAAGCCTAGTAGCTTATACGATTACAACTTGAAATATATTTAGAATGCATTTTAAAGTCACTGCTGGTATCAACATCAGTTGAGTCCCTCTGAACGATTTTAAAACTGTTCGAGACCATTGTAGTCACTTTTATGTTAGCAAAAGCCTTTACCTTTGTCCTTGACATTAGTTACATCTTTAACAAAATACCACAACAAGGTCTATGGTCAGTGCCACTGAATGTTTCTTTTAGCTCCAGATTCTTAATGCACTAAGAGCAGATTCTTTCTCTTAATGATGCTGATAATCAGATCATGTGTGCCTCATTCTTCCGTTGCCTTTCTAACATGCCAGTATAGAAAACAGTCATCCATTAAATCTACTAATGCCTTGTTACTGTGTGTGTGTTACCAATCCACAAGTTACAATCAATACCTGGAAAGTTAAAATCTTCCATTAAGACAATCTGATTTATTGGCCCATTCTGTGTGTCTTTGTTTTTTTTTTTTTTTTTTTTTTTTTTGTAGTTGTTGGTTCATCAGCTTCTGTGGCCATAATCAAAGGTTTTTGCATTACACTGATCCAAGCCCGAGGCGGGATTCGATTCCGCGACCTTTGGGTTGCCAGGCAGGCAGGCACTTTACCCACCTGGCTAGCCCGGTCGGCTGTGTGTCTTTGTAGGTTGTTATTCTCCTCACGGTCATTAGGCCTATAATACAATCCTACCCATATTTTTTTGTTTTCTCACTGCTTATATCACACAAAACTGACTCGTTATTACACTGATCATCCACGTCAACTGGTTACACTGCCTTAGATTTTACGAGTATATGTTTCTTAATCTCTCGCTAGCATGACTTCTAACATAAGTCACTTTTTAAATTTTTTTCTGTTTTTTTTTTTTTTTTTTTTTTTAATCTGAAAATTCAATCAAATCCTCCCTTGTACTGGTGCGGAAAGTCCGCACCAGTATTTTCTAACTGTTTATACAGCAGTTTCTTTGAAATACTATGAAATATGAAACATTAACTTTTGTTTGGCGATTTTGTTATGGCGTTTTACGCTAGGTAAAAAAAAAAAAAAAACATCGACCTTTATTATAGGTGATCCCATTTCCACATCGCGTATGTTAGAGGCCAGTAACAGTTGTCTAATCTTGCCTTATTCTTTAATTTAGTCGGTTGAACGCTAACTATTGACGTTCACATTGCATCGGTCAAATGCCACTGGAACATTTCTGTTTTACTTTATTAGTGATGGAAAATTATGATAAAAACTCTTATTATTATTCTTATTTATTTATTTCTCTCTGTTGGAGTGTGGGCTTCCATTCCGTGACGAATACTGGTGCAAAGTGCTCCGGGTAGTTGTTACGTCCGGCTGTTATTGCTGGTCGAGGAACTCCCTCTAACTATCCTACAGGTGTTCAGGATTGCTACTTTCTGGAGTTCCTTTGTAATTGTTCTCTTGCAGTCCTGTTGCTGCTAGGTCTTCTGTAGGGTCATTGGCACCATGCCGTTGGTTGGGTTAACACGGTGATCGGGACTATTGTTACTTATTCCATATGCCACACTCTTTGACCTGTATTAGGTCAGTTTACTTCCTGATATTTTCCTCGTAGGTTTTCTGGAGGTTGCTGGTATTGGGCACTGCTATGTCGATAAGGTAGGCAGCCCTTTCCTTCGTGTCGAGAAGGGTTGTCTAGTGTGTTGTGCGGTATCGTCTTGTCCTTTATTATGGCACAGTTCCAGTATAGTTTGTGACTAGAGGTCTCTAGAAGCCTTGTGTTCGTACTTATAATATGGTACTCTTTCTTTGATCAACTGGTATTTTCTGATAGCTATTATTATTATTGGTATTATTATTATCTCTCATTTATTTTTGTTGTTTCTTTTAAGTGGGTTTATGAAATTAATTTAACAGATCACCGTTTTAAATGCAGTTAAAAAGCTAAAAATTATTTCTTTTATTATTATTAAAACAAAACACGTTGGTTAAACAAACGCCACACACAAACGATCTCGTTATAAATTGAGGGTGCTAGTGAAGGAAGGTTTACTGAGAGCATAACCGCCTGCTGTTCTGCCTCACCTTTCTGTAAATTGTTCTACCCCTGATCAAATTCTGCATCCCTTTATGTCCCCTGTCTCTGATATTGCTACTATGTCCATATTTCAAGACTTTGTTACCAGTACTTCATCAAATGTACTTACATTAGTTATTTTTATTTTGTTAGTGCATCGGCTTCTGTGGCCATATTGCACCTCCCAAGTTTTTTGCATTTTTTTATTTTGATCCAAGCCCGAGGCGGGATTCGAACCCGCGACCTTTGGGTTGCCAGGCAAGCACTTTACCCACCCGGCTAGTCCGGTCGGCACTTACATTACTGTACGTACAAGTGTTTACTCTTATTAATCGTAACGCAGCCCATGTATCTGATTGTTCATGACGGACCCCCGGCAGACGTTGAATTCCCTGACACCTTTCCAAACTGCTGCATGTTCCAGTAGAAGCAGTGCAATGAATCACACCCCTCTGCCTGAGGCTGTTATTATACTATTAGTCTGTATATCCCCCATAAGTAACTTAAATATGCTAATCATAAAATTATGAATACGTCTTGACTGTGTTGAGTGGTAGCATAGTTTAAAACTGAGTTTATTAAAGTATATATATATTATTATTATTTGATCTCCAATGGCATAAAACCTGTTTACCGCATTCTGCCAAATTCATTTGTTGTCTCTATCGTTCTCTCTGCTTTACAAATCGCACAGAACATTTTGACTTTCTTTCTTTAAAGATGGACTTTCTCCAATCTGACTTTCCTAAGTTTAGTAATTTTTCTTGATGATTTTAATGTTCACAACTACAGCTGGTTTTTAGTTATAGGGGTGGTTAGGCTTTTCTTTTACTAATGACATTGCACAGCTTTTTCATATATCTGCTGGAATATCAGATAATTCTAACCACACCCCAAAGCTATTGAACTTTTCTGTCCCAACAATTCTTTTCAAGTACACAGTCAGTATTAATGGTCCGCTATGGGCCTTAAATCGCAAGTTGATGATAGCGTTTTCACAATAGTACGAAATGGGACGATCTGCATGATTTCTATTCTTCTTTTTCTTGGTTATGATACTGTTCTGAATTTCCTGATCCAAATGTTTGCTCAGATTTAATTTGAAGAATAATTTATTAGTCAGATTATTCTCTTCAAGGGATGAAATCCTTTATTTATTCTGCATTCTACTTTAAAATCTCGTCCTCTGTGTAAACCTTAGTTTTCCATTAAATGTGCTAACGTTCAAGATAACAATATAACAATATATCCGACTAGCTTATATAACAACTCTTCAGCTTCATTTTTTGCTTATACTACAGCTCGTAACAGTTGTAAAACAATTATTAATCATTCCAAACTCGATTTTGAACAGGTTGAGAGTAGAAAACTTGTTTCTTGTCCAAATAGTAGTCGAGTCTTCTGCTCTCTTGACAAAGTTATTCGAATCACCTTTTATACATACAACTCTATTACAACTTGATGGTTTATTGCATCCTCAGCTAAGATAAAGCTGACCTTTCATCATCCTGTTTTTCTTCTGATGATCTTGGTAAATCAATTCCTGCAATATTAAACACACTTCCCGTGTGTTTAATATTGCAGGAATTGATGCTTCCCGTGATCTTCCGCTAGAAAACAGCTCCAGTTGCTGATGGCATATCTCTATTTATTCTAAAAACCTGTACTATTAAGCTTTACTCCTTTAGTATTACCTCTTTACAATTTCTTATTCCAATGTTGATTTTTCTTTATCGTGGAAATTTACCTATATCCAGTCAGTTCTTAGTCACAAATCTGCCCCTACCAGTTGGCAGTTCATTGCACTTATCTCTGTTCCTATTAAAATAATAGAGAGATCAGCACCCGAAAACTCCTAAACTAGCTTTAAATTTTCCATCTGATAAGTGATCGCCTCACCAATATGGGTTACTTCAGTGTCCATCCACAGGTGATATATTTGTCGAACGATGGCTTTTGTTAGCTATCGCTCAACAAATTGACATTTCCAAGATCGAGTTTGCTTTAAATATTTTCTAAATGAGCTTTATGGAGTGCCATCTATTCTTTGCAATAGAGTAGCCAATTTCTCTTTGACCACTCACTGCAAATTCTGGTAGATGTTTTTGTCTTGTAACGTTTCAACTAGAGCTGATGTTACTCTGGTTTAGATTCTTTCTCCCACTCTTTTCATCTTGCGGATGCCCTCGTGAGTAGCACAGTTGATAAAATCACCGTCCTCCACACACCGGGTGAAAAAGACCTGAGTCCGAGTCCTATCGATGATGTGAGGAATTTTAATGGGTTTTTTCACAACGTGGCCGAGTTAGTCGGTCTCATGCGAAGGTAGCATGATTTTCTCCCGAAAATTGAGGCTTTTTGTCTAGCAAATATAAAATTGACCACAGAACACACAATTTACAGACAGTATATACGAAGCAATAGGCGTTAGTCACTGGTGCTCCTAAAATCCTTTTACAACAGCAACAACCTCTTGTGTATTAATGAACGTCTTCGACTACCACTAAATTTTGCTGACGAGATTACACTACATCACACTTACTAGTGTCAAAAATTTGGCCTAACACACAGCTTCAAGCAGACCCAGAAAGGCTTTGCACAGAAAAGAAGTACAGGACTAAAATATTTCAGAATGTGTTACCCCACTTATAAATGGTGCGAGAAAGTGAAGCCCACAGATGAAAACAATACAGAATGCAGGAAATAAAGAATGAACTGTTCGGGACTGTTTTTGTTCCGCATTGGTGCTCCTGTTATGTTTATATTATACGTCTTATCTTTCTGCTATCTCGCTGTATATAGTGGTATAGATGTGAACATTCTTTAAAATTTTCTAATTCCTTGTAAAATTACAAATTATGTTTAGGTATAAATTATAAGTGGATATTTTTATATATAACTTGTACTTGTATATATGAATGTGTATTTGTATTTGTATATATGAATGTGTGTTTGTATTTGTATATATGAATGTGTATTTGTATATATGAATAATTAATAATAAGTAATAATTACACTTATTACTTATTATGAAGCGTGATTAAAAATTTATTTTAATAGGTAATGTAAAACGCTGTTCGCTGCACTTAATAAAGTAACTCAAAAAATTTCTTATCACACAATCACACTAGTAAACCTCCAACTGAGGTGCGTGGAAGATTTGCACTTTATGTTTACAAAGCTTCAATCTCTTGCGAACCATCCTGTGCAATGGTCCTAGCGTTATTTATAGCTGCAGATGTGCCCGGTGGATAGATTTTGTAGGACTTCTGGTAAACACTCTTGAATTTCCGAAACTTTATTTGCAGACACACTAATCGTACCTACTTCTTTATGGTGCAGCACGCCAGTCTGCGCGAGTAGCACAGCGGTATCGTCACCGTCCTCCCCACACCGAAAAAGGCCAGGGTACGAATCCCGTCGATGACGCGAGGAACTTTAATGGGCTTTTCTCACTCCGTGGCGAAGTTAGTCGGTCTCAGGTGTAAATAGCAAAGTGTTTTCCCCCAGAAACTGGGGTTTTTCGTCCAGCAAAATAGACAAATCGACCAGAGAACACATGCAATTAACAGACATAAGACACACAGCACGCATGTGAATTAAAACATTCGGTGGCTTTACAGGTTTTTTTTTTTTTTTTTTTTTTTTTGGTGCAGCACACTGCCGGTTTCTTGAAACTGTTTCAACCATCGCCTCACAGCTCAACTGAACGTGTTAAGACTACTTTAAGATAAACAGGAAAAAGATCGAATAGTTTTCAGAATTAAATATTAGGAAGTGAAAGGTGCCAGAAATAATAAAATCTGTTTTGGAACAACAGGAGATAATGGGTAAAATTAAAGCATTTCTTTAAAGGGCTTGTGGCTGCTTACATGCAGATCTACAAAAATCAGAGTTTGAGTTCGACGAACACAGAGACAGCGAAGGGAAAGACTGTGTATGTAGATTCGACAAAGTGTAGTACTCCGTTACGGTTCCAGTTAAACCTGAAACTACTTTCGTCGTTACTGCCGATTTCCATCGTATTGGACGGTCATACACTCTATCAGATGAGGACCTGAGCAACAGCGTCGGATCCGATATTGAAGTAGTGGAAAAGTCTCCTTCTGTGGAGAGAGAAATCTTATCAAAAACATCGGACAAGAACGCCTCTGAAACGGAAGTTTCCGCTATTCAACAGGATCCGACTCAGTTATCTGATAAAGCTGTTTTGGGGGATGTAGCTTGGGAAGAAATCCCAGGAACCTCTGGTTACAACCGCGATGAGGATGAAACTCAGTCTGCAATGACAGAAAGTTCAAGCATTATAGAAGAAATTTATTTTAACAACGGGGTCTTTGGGATAGAACAAGATGAAGTTCTTTCTGTCGAATTTTTAGACTGTAGTGGACTGCTTCATGGTGTTAAAGTCATGTCAAAATGTGCTCCTACGTTTTGGTTTTATTTTTGCGTCTTTAGCAACTCCTGAACTGAGAAAATATGTGTCAGTGAAAATATATGTGGTGGTGAGTTTAGGTGTTAAGTTTTGGAGGTTGGGGTTGAGTGTCTGGAAAGATATATTTGATTCAATTTTTTCAGCTCTACAGATAGTTTACCTATTGAGAAACATTACCCCATAGAGTTAACATTGCATAAAAACAATTGTGAATTTTCCCATAGGATTACCATTGCCCCATAGACTTTACATGGGACAAAATGGCTACTTGAATTTAGTTCCATTTTGTGTGTCCAGGGATACCCCATAACAGAGATAGTGAAGCCAACTTGTGGTATTTACCCAATATTAACTGAAATATTGAGAAAATATTTGAATATTTAATGTTTTCCTATGGTTGAATATTTTCCCATAGGTTAACATAGGATTGAAGGTGGGCTTGTTTTGGGCTGGAATTGACAAAACTTTAAGTGCTTATATCTCCTTGTCTATTGAGATTGAGGAGTTGATCTTTGGAGTGTTGGTTCCTGACCAGATTACTTATTTTTCTAGATTTTTTTCAGCTCCATCTGGTGATTAGGAGCTGAGATACAGAATTCAGAATTTGTAAAAATCAAAACTTTCATGCTGATTTTTCATCCAGCTGCAGACATAGAAAATAAGTTTATTCTTATTATTGATTTGATAATTTATTCCAGGGGTGTGGTAAGTAGATATTTTGCAGGATAAAGAAGAAGAGGAACAAGTAAATAAAGTTATCTTTCTTACAGGAGGAAGAGGATTCCTTTAGATTAAGCATTTTAAGTCTTTGTCTTATTTAATATTTATTTATACAGAAATGAACACTGAACATAATCAGGAATTTACTCAGGATTCTGACATTGGGGGAGTGTCTTCTGGGGAGTCTGGAGGAATGCCTGAGCCCCCCCCCCCCAAAAGGCACAAGAGTAAAAGTGCTATAAAAACACCCAAAGGAGGGACTAAGGGTGATAAACACAAGAGTAAGAATAAAAATAAAAAACAAACAGTAATAGATACAGATAAAAACAATGAGGACAGTTTGGGCAAAGCAGCTGATAAGGTGGTAGAAGTAAGGGGAAACTCTGATGATGAGTTGTCTTTTGACTCTGGGTCTGTAGACCATGTTGGGGAAAACAAATCCCCTGAAATATATAAAACACTGAAAGGTAGGACGATTCCTTTGACCCCTAAGTTGGGATCTCATGTGGATAAAGAAAAAAGTAAAAATATTGTTGCAATTAATCAAAGTATAATTAAGGATGTTGTAGCTGATCCCCCGATTCTTCTGGAGGAGCCCTCCACTTCTCTAGATACGGAGGACCTTGGAGTTGTGGTCCCTTTGGTCGTAGAACATGAGGATAATAATCAGGGTGCCAATGTAACCCAGGGGGGGGAGACTCAGCAGTGGGCTCCTCTTTTATTGAAGGGTTGAATTTGGGTGGGTCCCTGGATGCACCTATGGTTTATTTAGCAATGTCTAAGATGAGAAAAGCTCTTGCGGATTTTATGTCTTCAGATTCTAGTCAGGTAACAAAAACAGCTTCTAGTTGCATACATGGTCTCTGGGCGGACTTAGAGGCGGTAACCACGGCGGTACTCTTGGATAATGAGCGTTTGAGGGCTCGCTCTGCAGAACTTGCAATCCGAGCTGGTCATTTAGAAAGTTCGTGGAAGAAACAATCGTTACCACGGAGCTCAGCTCCTACATCTGGGTCATTTGCGGATGTTGTCAGGGGAGGCCCTGCCAAAACGGACGGAACTGTCTCTTTGGAACCTTCTGGAGGTCAGGAGAACTCTGGTGGATTGGCTCGAAGGGTTCTTGGGAATCAATCAGATCCCAATAATATTGTTATATTTCCTCCATCTGAAGGTTTTGAAATTGCCTCGAGCCAGGATGTGAGATCCATTGTGACGGAAACAATAAAACGAGAATACAAAAACATGAAGGTAAAAAACATTCGACTTCTGAGAAATAAGGGAGTCTTGCTTGAGACAACTTGCCAAAGTGATGCAAGTAAAATAACTGAGATTTTATCTTTAAAGCAGGCAGGATTGTCTGCAGAAAAGCCTAAATTTTCAAATCCAACTATTTTGATATATGGAGTCCCTAAAGATCTTACTAAGGAAGATATCCTGGAAGATTTATTTTACAAAAATTTTCAAGATCATAATTTCACCAAGGATGAAGTTGATCAGGGAGTTTCCTTTAGGTTCAGCTCGGGCTCTAGGGTGACAAACTGGATCATTGGATTTGGTCCACGTTTGTATAAATGCTTATATAAGAATGATAGGATATTTTTGGGCTTTGGATCTCACCGTTTTCTGAAATTTACAGTGGTTAGCAAGTGCTTTAGATGTCTTGGGTATGGTCATTCTGCCCAGACGTGTTCGCACAATATACAAATTTGTAGTGTCATGTGGTCATTGTGCTAATAGTGGTCACATTTATGCAGAGTGTCCTAATAAGGAAAGTCCTCCTCAGTATATCAATTGCAAGAAGAGAGGTCGAGGATGTGATCATTCAGTAAGAGACAGTAAATGTCCGGAATACATCCGAGCAGTAGAAATGACGGACAGGAGAACTTATAATGAGTAACACGAATTCTTTAAAACTCATTACAGAAAATTCTAAAAATCACAGGTGTTTAAAAATATTACAGATTAACGGACAGAGGTCTCGAGCTGTTCCTGATGAGATTAGGGTTGCCGCTACTGAAGGCAATTTTGATCTGGTGTGTATCCAGGAGCCTTACTATTCTGCTCAAGTAGGAGGACATGATTTTAAAATAACAGGATATCCAGCATCATGCAGAATAATTGCAGTCTCTGATGTCCCTCCTAAGTCGGCAATAGTTGTACTAAACCAGGACATTGTGTGGACTGCTATTTCTGCTCTGTGTTCTGCCGGCGTTGCGTGTGTCTCCGTGTCATTGATGGAGTTTTCTTTCTGTTTGGTTTCTGCGTATTGTTCTCCTGCAGAAGATTTCAAAATTCAATGCATTATATTGATAAAATCTGCTCGAGGTTTGCTGAGCGGGGACTGGTTTTGGCCGCTAATTTTAATGCCAAATCTAACTTTTGGCATAGTGGATTTTTTGATGCTCGCGGCTCTCTCCTGGAAGATCTTATTTTACTGCACAATTTGAGTGTCCAGAATTTACCTAACAAACCGTTTACCTTTTCTAATCGCAATGGAGAATCGAACATTGATGTGACTATTGTTTCCTCGGTGTACGAGGGACGGATTCTACATTGGGATGTGAACCCAGGTTTGGTGAACAGTGATCATAATGCTATTTCCTTCCATATTGCGCCCGAGCCTGTGCAGGAGAAAGTCTGTGTTGGGAATTTGAGAAGGTTCTCAATGGATAAGATGAAGTGGGATAAGTTTGGTAACTATCTCAAATCAATATACAGTGATCACAACGCATTAACCTTAAATGAATTTAGTGCACATGAATTAGTGGCCCACGTCGAGTATCACTTATATCAGGCAATGATACAGAGCACTACACGAAAGCAATTTAGAGTGAGACCGGTTCCTTGGTGGACTCCGGTGTTGTCTATGCGAAGATCTCAAGTGTTTAGAGCTAGGAAAGTGCTACAACGTCATAGACATTTGTCGGAGCGAGATGTACAGCAATTCCAAGAAAATTATAAATTACTGCGCAGTGAATACCACAAGGAAATTATTCGTGCTAAAATTGATTGCTGGCAGAATCTTGTCAGGGAGGTAGGCAATTCGGACCCTTGGGGACTGATATACAGGATCTCGCGGAGCAAGCTCCTGCATGGAGATATTTATAATACTGTTGTATCTGATGGAGAGGAAACTGACAATTGGTATGATCCTGTGGAACACATAATTAAAAATCTCTTTCCTGAGGATGAGATTGACTTTGATACGCAGTATCAATCAAGAATACGTATGGATAATGCTATGTACGAAGGTCCAGCTGAAACAAGTCTTTTCTCCTTATCGGAGCTTGGAGCTGCCACTGCTAAATTGAGTGTTAAAAAATGCCCGGGTCTAGATCTGATTTGAAAATAAAATGTTGATTAAATTCTTTGATCTTTGTCCACAAATTTTGTTGAAAATGTATAACAAATGTTTTCTTGAGATGATTTTTCCGAAATCTTGGAAGATTGCATTGCTCAAGATTCTTCACAAGCCTGGAAAACCTAAGGAGGATCCTCGGGCGTACAGACCCATCTCTTTATTGGCTAATCTTGGAAAATTGTTTGAAAGATTATTGGCTCCTCGAATTATCGGGAAACTAACGGAAAATCATATTACATCAGATTCTCAGTTTGGGTTTAAAAAGGGACATTGAACTGAGGAAGCAATTTTAGTATTAATTAATTATATAAAATCTTCTCCTGATAAGTATGTTTTGGTTGTATTTGTCGACTTTGAAGGTGCTGTTGACTCTGTTTGGTGGGAGAGTGTGCTGATGTCTCTGAGGAGGTCTGGTTGTGATAGACATATTTACGGAGTCATCCGTTCTTATTTCAGTGATCGGCTTGTAAAGGTCTGCGCAAAACATCTTATGTTCAGTAAGTATATCAATAGGGGATGTCCACAGGGATCTGTTCTGGGGACGATATTCTGGAATTCGGTTTTAGATCAATGGCTAAACAGACCAAAAGTTTCATAGTGCCTGCAGGTGGCTTATGCGGATGATTTGGTTTTGGGAGTTTCTGGAGATTCCAGAGCTATATTAGAGCTGAAAATACAGGAAATTTTGATGAACCTCTCTGAGTGGGCTGTATTGAACAAGTTGAAGATCTCATCTTTTTAAATGAGATCTTCAACTAAGATGATGGTATTTAAAAAGCATTTTGACTACAACCGTCCGCCCAGAGTGCTGTTGAGTGGAAGTCAGGTTCCTCTTGTATCTAGTATCAAGCACTTAGGTCTGATTTTGGACGATCGATTGAGCTTTAATCTGCACGTGTCACAACTGAAGGATAAGCTAAAGAAATTTACTTCCTTTGTAGTACGCATATCTAGGAAAGATTGGGAACTTAACAAACGAACAATGTTATTATATTATAAGTCCATTTTTCTTGCCGATTGTTGCATATGCTGCTGGTGTGTGGATGGAAGCTGTGATTAAAGTCAGAATAAAAAAATCAACTTATGTCACTGCTAAGATCGATGTTACTAGCCTTCTTGCATGCTCCGAGAACTGTGTCGACGGCTGCATTACAAGTGGAATGCTGTATGCATTAAGAAAGGGAATCTCAACTCAGTACCTTGATATTTCTATTAACCTGACTGCCAGTATTAAAGAAGAAAAACTCAGAATTTGGAACTCCCTGGTTGAAATATGGAGAACTCGGTGGAGCTCTTCTGAGGTTGGCGAGATTACAAGGAAAATAATTCCACTGGCAGATTTTGCTACGCCAAGGACAGTGTCGTCTTGGTTTTGTCCCTCAATGTTTACCAGTTATATATTGACAGGACATGGATCCTTTCGTGATAAATTGTATTCAAGAGGACTGGAGCCGGATCCGTGGTGTTCTTCTGGTGAGGCGGAAACTTGGGCCCATATACTGTTTATTTGTCCTTTCTATGGGTTTGAGCGGAGACGTCTTTTTGAAGAGGTATCCTATTTTACTGAGGATAATATGAGGGTTCTCTTGAACGATGCATCTAGTTTCCAGGCTTTGCAGAAGTTTGCTGCTGCTGTGTTTGCCAGAAGAACAATTATATACGAAATTTATCAGATGTTGAGTTGGCAGCATATGTGAATCATGCATGAATGCGTCTGGGTTCGGGAGCTTCAGACTGGAAGGCTATTTGTCCGGTCTGTGGCTCCTGAACATGTACCACTACAGTTTTTTTTTTTCCTTGGTTCTTGGGTTTGTGCGGCCTGAGACCAGGGATGTAGGCACCCAACAGTATTGCACTTCTTCTGTTGGGTGCAGGATTGTGCTTTGGAACTATAGATTATAATAGTAGAAGCAGGTCCGGCTCCACGTGCCGTGGACGGGCATCAGTTGGCAGCTGCTGATGTCAGCTGCTTCCTGATGGCAAAGTGACCTGACATTAACAACACACTAAATACACAAACATTTCTTTAATACAATTTTAATCTTTCCTACACAAAATTTAACTATTACATTTAGATATATTTGTGTAAATTTTTAACCATCTCAAAATTTTCCTTGTTTTGAATATTCTATTTCTTAGTTATATTTCAGGCCCACTTGACAGTTTTTCTGTTATCTAAATGAATTAGGTGGAGATGGGCACATGCCTGGGAACTACCCCGACACAGTTCACCTACCCACCCACCCACCCACCCACACACACACACACACACACACACACACACACACACACACACACACACACACACGCACGCTCTCCGTGGCGAAGTTAGTCGGTCTCAGGTGTAAATAGCAAAGTGTTTTCCCCCAGAAACTGGGGTTTTTCGTCCAGCAAAACAGACAAATCGACCAGAGAACACATGCAATTAACAGACATAAGACACACAGCACGCATGTGAATTAAAACATTCGGTGGCTTAACAGGGTTTTTTTTTTTTTTTTTTTGCGGCACACTGCCGGTTTCTTGAAACTGTTTCAACCATCGCCTCATTGATTTTCTGTAGGTGGATCTTTCCGGAATTCCGTTGAAAACGTATGTTTATAGTCACTAGAGATTTGGTATCCCACAGCCACAATTCTCACATTTCTTTCTCCTACACTATCGCTGTTTTAATGCTGTACTGTCGCAATGTTTGCTGAGATCAAGGCTGACAATTGCATGAGAAAAAATCCATTTCGCTGCAGCGAACCATTTTAATATACCTATTACAATAAAATTTTAATCGAGCTTCATAATCAGGTGAATAATTTATAGACACCCTGTATAATGGAGTCAAGAAAACTTAGTTAGCTTCAGTCCTTCTACAACTCAGTCATGTCTCATTTCTCGCAATAAAGGAATCTACTGATTCGATGATACTCAGATATTTATGCATTATCATATATCATTTTATCACATACCATTTCTCTCTTTTTTTTTTCTTTTATGATAACCCAAACACGAAAAGTATCAGAGCCTATGGTACTTAGTACTCTGCTTGGGTTGAAGGTAGAGAAGAAGAACATTCTTGTTGATGCCTTCAATTTCTGTAGATTGTAATTTTCTGGAAATACATGTGAAGGAAGGTTGTTCCTGAAATTCTTGGCATAAAAGTATCACAAATATTGCTTAGAAAAATTGAAGGGGTTTCTTATTGGCTCTCAGCATTACTTTTCTTCTAAACAGCTACTGATTCTGTACAAATTTAAAATCCGCCCTAGAACGGAATATTTTTCCCTCATACAGTGGCAATCCCCAAAGAAGAATGCGCTGGTCCCACAGGAGTTAGTTATTATTGGTGACTCTACTGTCAGGGAAACGGGAAATATGTTGTATCGTCAACACTAGGAAGGTGCTGAAAAGGCCCGGTTCTAATCCTGTCGATGACGCGAGGAGTTATATGTGTAAAAAAATTCATACTTTTAAGGTTTTTAAATGTAAAAAGTCTGTGGTTGTATATCTAGTTATGCACTGAATAACACTTTTTAGGAAACTGCTTTGTAGTACCTCTCACTGTTTAAAAACTTGATTTATCAGAAGAAAACACTTTGATCATGTCCTGAGATAGCAGTTGAATTTTGGTGCCTTGTGCAGTTTTAAGCATCATGTTTTGATCTAAGTCTTCCAATTCTGAGTGGTTTCTGAAGGAGATTCCTTTCTCAGTTCTATAACTTTGCAGTGTAGGTATATAGTTGTGAATTTGTACATTGATACATCAGCATTGGTTTTGGCGCCCAGCCCTTGTAAAAACAGTTTTGGCATATACTGTTACATACGAAATTTGTGCATTTTTCCAAAATTTTTGACCACACTTCTTTGTAAATGATTCCATCATGTCATCTGGCTGTATGGCAGCAGTCATCCTTTGTAGTTTATGAAATATTTGATGGAAATTCCTGAATTTTTGAGGCCGAACTCTCGAGTTTCATTTAATTTTAATTTAGTCCTTGTACACAAATTCTGTAATTGTGTAATTAAAAGTAGATGATTTTTGTTCTAAAACACCCTGAAGTGGTAATATGCACTTCGTGTGTGTTCCAGAAAGTCCAACAATTTGTTTACTTAAAATGCATTTTATTATTGTTCGTATTATGTAAACCACCGCATAACTTTTATTAAGAGTGTTGTGTGTTTGTGATACTTGGTCACATGGAAATTATGGTCATTCTCTCTCTTTATGAGATATGATCTACAGTGAAGCATGCAGCATCTGTTCCATTTAGTAAAGTTTCTCTACACTTCTTATGTGTGCAACTAATGTTGCACACAAAAAAGGCCTACGCTGTGCATAGGCCTTTGTTGTTGTTACTTTGGGATTTAGTGTACAGGTTGTGCCATACCAGCTATGTATTTGGATACTGTAGCAAATAAAGGCTTGTTTTGCAGTAAAAAAAACCCTTTTAATGGGCTTTTTTCACTCTGTGGCTGAGTTAGTCGGTCTCAGGCGTAGATAGCAAGGTTTTTTTCCCCAGAAACCTGGGTTTTTTCGTTTTTTCTACCAGAGAACACGCAATTTACAGATATAAATACGGGTTTATGTATTGAATTACGGTTAACCTTACTATTATATTTTTGTACAAGAAGGATAGGTGGATCAGGACCAGGTTATGTCTGCCATGGGAAAAAGTAGATGACCTTGTGGAGCATAACCATCTTTTAAAGATAGAAAAAGGTAACATTGTTGCACATCTTGGCACTAACGATATTAAGATCTTCTGACTTACTTAACAAGTACAGGGCTATTCTGAGGAAAAGTCGCCAGTTAGGGGCCGGATTTGAAAGTGTGCAGAATACCCTGACATAATAGGAGGGAGTATATGATGAGAACTTTGTCAATAAATTCGGCTGTGGAGAGATTGAGAGGCTCGTGGGGTAGAATTTTCCCCAACTTGGTCTGTGATTGTTTACAGGAGTGACTGCTTTTTTTTTTTTTTTTTTTCATTTTTATTAGCAAGCTGCCCCTAGCCAGAAACTAGCAACTCCGCTATATGCATATATGTATTATACATCTTCATATGATATACAGATAAATACGATATATAAAATATAAATCAGAAATATAAATTGAGGCACAAGGAACTACAGGACAAGCACATGGCACAATGGGCCATATGAAATAAATCAAAGTGGCGCAAGGAGCCATTGATCTCACGAAGTCAACAAAAGATGATAGTCTATAAGTCTTCTACTCTTCTTTCCTCAAGTTCAACCAGCATTATCTGGAACAATTTTGGAAAGCCTGAAAATCTTCCTCAGTCTTAATTAATTGAGGCTCATCACCCTCAGTCAGATGAGCAAGATTTGGACTAGCAAATAAAAATTCATTTCTGAGATCCAAGTACTCGTGACAATAATATAAAACATGACTTCCCGTCTCCAGAGCCGTGCAGTGACACTGCGACCTTTCTGAAATATCCAGCTAAATCAGACTGCTTCTACAGGGAAGAGACACACTTAAATAGAAAGAGTGCAAGAACATTTGCAAATGCTATCGAGGCAACTTTAGGTGGGTCGCAAAACTGGTAGCTCGGGAGGATACACAGACTAATAATTTGACAATAGCCGAAGGCAGAGGCGAAAGTGATTCTTGCACTTCTTCTGTTGGAACGTGAAACAGCGTGGAAGTATTTCGACTGCTGTGATTTGGAGGCCTGCTGTGAGTGATCATGAAATAGGTAAAACATGGGCTGTGTTAGGGTAACTATCACAGCCCATTGTATTAGAGTAAGAACAAATGCATGTATACTTGCATGTACACAAATTCTAGGAGCAGAGTTAATATATTTGATGAATTTTAAGTGCTCGTCAAGTCAACAAATGCAAACATTGTTTGGATATCAGAGATTTGGTGTCACTGAGATATAAGCGATACAGAATTTGAATATGGGGAGTACAATATGCGTCCGTCTTTTCTGAGTACAGAAAAGACAAAAAGCACAGGAGGGGAGTTCTCTCTTAGTTAAGAAGCACATAAAATGAAAGATAGTGCATCCAGTTGACATGGGTGCCCATGTAATGTTGAGTTAGTTTGCTGTGACATAAGCACTGGGGAAACAAAAATGAGAATAGGAGTGTGTTATAGGCCCAGTGATTCTGATGAGTATAATGAACAGTTGTACAAAGAAACAGAGTGGGACAGTAATCCAGAATGTCTTATAATGGGGGATTTTAACTTTCCGAATATTGACTGGAACTTCTGGGTTGTTTACACACACTAGCAAGAATTTTGTGCTTTTATTGGATGAATATTCGTACAGCAGCATGTTAGTGAGGCAACAACCGAGAGTAGTATCTGATTATCATCATTTCATACATACAGCAATTCATACATTAAGAATCTGCAGATAAAAGAACCACAAAGGTGGCAGTGTTCGCAATGTATTGATGTTGATTTACTTAAATGTTTACTAAGTCTAAAGGGAAGGGGTTTTGCTTTCGCAAAAGTGACTATAGTGGTCTTAGACAGTTTTTAAATTTTATACAGTGGGACCAACTGATGATATTACCATCAGCCAATTCTAACCGGGATGTGTTCGTGAAAATAGTCATAACATTTCATAAAAACTAAGAAATACTGTTCAAGGCTTAGACCTAAATGGATGTCAGATGAACTAATGAGGCTCGTTGCAGAGAACAAAAAATGCATGGGACACAAAAAATATCAGCTGATATAGAAGACTATAGTAGATATAAACTAGTCTGCAATCAAGTCACAAAAGATGTTGCGCAAGCTAAGGCAGATTATGAGAAATCTTTGGCAAAAGATGCACAAAAAATAACAATGACTTCTTTTCTTATGCAAACAGTAGTGGAAGGGGATGAATCACATTGATCCACTTGATATCAATGGTTCAACTGTTAATGATTCTGCTCAGATTGCTGAATAAGTAATTGCTCGTACATTCACGCATCATGAACTCTTTAGGGTAGTGGATACCAGAAGTTAATCAACCTCTACCAGGAAGCTAAACGAGTTTGTAATAATTGAAAGGAGAGTGGAAAAGAAATTGTTAAAGTTAAATGTAAGAAAGGCACTGGGGTGGATGAGATCTATCCAATTATATTATGAGAGGCAGCTAAGGAAGTAAGCAATCGTTTAGCCATAATCATGAGACCATCATTGGATTTAGGGGTTCACAAAAGGGAATAAAACAGTGACATGAGTAATTACAGACCAGTTAGCTTCACTTGTGTTCCAGGGAAAATAACGGAATCACTGGTTAAAAAAGTAATGCAGGATCATCAGACAGGAGTGCAGTTATACTTCAGTCAGAGCATTGGTTTGTCAAGGAGCGATCTTATCTGACCAACCTGATTAGATATTATTAGGCAATAACAAAGAATGGGAGGCAAAAAATAATTTTGATAACATATACTTGGATTTCAGGAACTCTTTAGATATTGTTGCATATAATAGATTGCTATACAAATTAGAGCAGTGTGGTATTAAAGGCAAGTTACTGCTATGGATAAAGGGATGGTTGAGTGGGAGAAGAGAAAGGTTGTTATCAATGGACACCGCCCTTCTTGAACCAATGTTATCAGGGGAGTTCCCCATGGTTCGGTGCTGGACCCATTGTTGTTTTTTGTATTTATTAATGATATTGATGAAGGTATATCAGACTTAATATCTAAGTATGCAGATGATATGAAGGTTGGCAGGGCGGTTAATGACAGTAATGACGGTATGCTACTGCAACAAAATCTAGAAAAATTAGACAGTTGAAATGGCAACTGAAGTTTAACATTGACATGTGCAAAATACTGCATACGGGTAACAGGAATCCCAGATTAAAGTACCAACTGTATGGTATAGTGTATAGTATATAGTATACATTGTGGTCTGAAAAAAAAAAAAAAAAAACCGGGAGAAATTATAGAAATTTGGTCAGGCAGAAAGAGATATGTTATGCAGGGTAGAGTTAAAATTTTTTAGTGTGGGGCTTATGTAGTTTTGACAAGGGTCAAAGCTGCACAAACTAGTCGTTGAGATAGCTAGAGAGGGATGGGACTGAAGACTGGGGGGGATGAAAGACAGATGAATGGGGACAATAGGGAAGACGGCCCAGAGTATCAATGGTCAGTGAAACAGGCCCATGCCTCACCAGGAAAGGAAGAAGAGGGGGAGACGGGCCCATCTCCCCCCACCGCCGGGGAAAGGGAAGATAGGACCACGCAAGGGGACGTGTTTACTACACTTAAGGTAGTGGAAAATAAAAAGGCCTTGGGGTATTTGTGCAATCAGATATGAAATTCTCTGAGCAATGCAAATAAGCCGCCAGGCAGCACATGCGGTTTTGTCAATGATATACAGGAATTTTGCTAGCAGAAATAATGAATAGATTATTCCATTTTATAAAGCAATGGTTAGGCCACATTTTGATTACTGCATACTGGTCTGGAGCCTTGTTTTAGGAAGGATGTAGAGCTGCTGGAGCAGGTACAGAGTAGGGCAACGAGATAGGTGAGGAAACAAAGGGTGCTGCTACCAAGAAAGGTTTCAGTTCTGGAAATTTCAGCGTCTGGAGACTAGGCATCTGTGAGGTAATGTGATTGGGATGTTCAAGGCTTTGAATGGTTTAAGCAAACTGAATGATAATCGGATTCTTCCTCTTGCTCAGACTGTGCACACGAGGGGACATAATTCAAATTGAGGAAAGACGGTTGCAGAATAGATGTGCGGAAGTTTGACTTCAGCCAACGGGTGGCTACAAACTTCTGTCCGATACTGTGGAAATGGATAACTTGAATAAATTCAACACAGAACTAGACAAACTGTTGGAGTGGATGGATTTGTGAAATGGGAACTTTTTTTTTTTTTTTTTGGCTAATGCTGTGGAAGCTTGCTTCCTTGCATTAGTTCCTACTGCCAATACTTCTGTTCTCTGTAGCAATATTTCTTAATATGAATTTCCAAAATTCCAATCTACAGAAAATTCAAGTCTAATCTTATCAAGTATATCCTGTCTTCTTATCCTTGAATCCCGTTCCCTGCACGGTACTAATTACTATAGGTTTTAATACGTTTTGTGTGTAGAAGTTTCATTAAAAAGGTGGGAAAAAGAAGGAAAGTGATGAAAAAGTAAACAACAACAGAAATTTATCCGCTCGCACGGAGCGGATAAATTTCTGTTGGTCTAGCGAGCGGCTCGCTTCAGAACTGCAACTGTACGTGAGTCCTTTACCTTTTAAACGTTTGATGTGAGCCAGAAATGAACCGGTTAAAATTAGGTTTAAAAATATTCCGAAATTTATGAAACCCAGTAGTAAACAGTCATTATAAGGAGTTTATTTGAAGTAGATCAATAATACTGATACAACGGTTTTTGAAAGTACGGTGGAGGTGGTTTATTGAATGGCAATGAGCGTCTAAACGAGTACTCCTTAATATTACACAATTTTTCCCCTTTACTTTTTTAAATATTGTAATGCTCCATACCATTATAAATAACGCTTTTTGTTTTATCGAATACTGTTCACATCTTTGTTCTTTTGAAGCAGTTCAGTGACTCGTTGTAATGAACGTAGCTGGTTGGTTGGTTGTTCTTGGCGTATTGATTTGCTTTGGTAATAGTGCCTCAGTTCATATAATCTTTATTACGTATTTTTGTCTGAACAATTATGTGCATTCCGTAGGCCTATTTGCATGTTTTGCGGTTGTTAAACCAATAATAAGCCATCGGATATAACGTCCATTCCCTGTGTATGTGACAGTCTAACTACCGCTTCGACTGAAGCGGTAGTGGTCTACCACTACCGGTAAAGGTCTTCGACTGAAAGACCTTTAAGACATTCTTCCATCTTTAACGAGATTCAAGCCGAGACCTCTCCGCGTGGATAACAAGTGGCGAACCAACCCCTATTGCCATAGGTTAAAAATGGTCCGTACTGTGTGAGTTCAATGGCATTGCAGAAAAAAATCTTTCCCTTTTGCTCCTGATCACATTCGGGGTTACTGATATCGCCTGCAAAACTTTCCCCTGTTTATTGACAAATAAAATATTCAGTAAGTACTTTAGCATTTCCAGAAATTCGCACTTTCAAATTTGTTGTTTCGAAAATTCTGAAACATTTTTCTCATAAATATTTTGTTGAACTTATTTTAACATTTGAAATATGTAAATAAATAGTTTGTGTATTTTTATAGAAAACTCGTACTTCAATTTTACTTCTTAAGAGTCTTCATGGTCCCTTAGCAAAAGGGAGTAAGCGAAAGCGAACTGTATAGCTATAAATTTAAATAATGGCCATGGGTTTTTAATATACCGACAAAGTGTGATATGGATATATAGTTGAACACAGATGAAAAGCAAAATTGAGGAAAATGGTTAAAATATGAACGGTAGGTAAAGAAAACAGAAAACCGTATCCGCGAAATAGTCTTGACTATTCCACATTGCGCAGTCGTATAAGTATGAATGCATTATAGGCTTGAGCAATAACCAGGCTGTACCAAAGGATCAAATTTCTATAATGTTTTCTGAAATGGATGAAGTGATTCTTGATATTTTATTAGTGAATCACATTTATTAGTGCATTTAGCTTCTCAACCGTCTCGCTATAATTGACATATTTGGCAAATTGAAACGAAAACAAATTAGGTAAGCCTTTGAAGTGTATGTGTGTGTGAGAGAGAGAGAGTATAAGAATCATAAATCCAATTTATTTATCACTAGTTTGAATAGAAAATCGATAAATATCGGCGTGAGAGTAAGCGAAAGAGACCCTGCTGTTTCGTAATTTTTAAATATTCGCGCATACATTTTGGTACGCATTAAGGTAAAAGAAAAAAAATGGGGAAATAAAGATAGGAAAAAGTGAAATTTCAGTTGAGCACTAGCCTTTCCGTTACTCTTAGGCAATCCGGGTTACGCTTCCTTTTCAAGTACTTGTGTGCTAAGTCACGTGCGAGGCCGGGAGTGCGTCCAGTTTCAGCGACCTGGAAGCAGCTGAACGAGAGAAATTAGCAAAGCTGGGTTAGAAGGGTTGTGTGATAACGACGCATGCGCGGAATTTGAATAGTGCTCTGTTGCACAAAAGCTGTCGGCAGGACTATGCAGTGGCAGGTTGGTTATGATAATACATCACGTGGCTCGGAAGGTGGACGAAAGGGGGGGGCGGGAGGGTGAATGTATAACGGCAGGTTAGGGCAATAAATAAATGTAGCCCAGGGAACTAACTGACGGCAAAGACTTGCCAAGATATGTACGGGTGTGCATATAGATTTGTATGTTCATATGTAGGGGTGTCGTTATCCACAGCACATCAACATAAAAAACGGTCCAGACGAGTCATAAAAACTGGTCTCGCCATGAGTTAAAAGAATGGTAAAGTACAGTGGACATAGAAAAGTTAGCGAGATGACGGAGGAATTGGAAAGGGGTGTATTTTTTATTTGTTTTTTTTCTCGTTTCTGGACATTGTCTATATTTCATCATTCAAAAATATTTCAGAATTTATGGATTTCATAAATTAATAAAAGTAATTTCATTAGATGGGAGATAACGCATGTAGATGGGAGAATGCTCGTGGCGTTGGGTGGTATAAATACCATGCAGGCTCAGAACCGTAAGAGCTTTTAAAATTTGTATTCTATAGAATAATTAACGTTTTATTTTTATAATACTGCGTAGTTTTGAAAACTGCTTGAATAATCTTACTAAAAGCTGTGTGTGTGTGTGTGTGTGAGAGAGAGAGAGAGAGAGAGCGCTTGTTCTTACCGGTTTCCGTGATTGGCATCAGAGGGTAGACCCTGAATACAAGCATCGGTTCAGATCGTGATGCAAGAGCTATTTTTCCTATTTCTATAAGCAGTTCCAATCTTTACGCTGGGCCGTTAGTGCCTTGTGAGCGCTAATCTTTTAATCTTTATTTTCCTTGTATTTGGACCTTTCTGAATCATGTCACGCAATTACGCTGAACATAATAATCACCCCAGTATAATAAATGACGAAGATTTAGTTTCAAATATTTGATCTTCTTTGTCCAGGTGACTTAAAGTTAAAAATATGTAACATAAGTCCGTATTACTTTCAAGCGTGAACATGGTTCCATAGAAGTGGATAATTTTGAATACGGCTCTCTGAATATGACATTGGGCTTACTATCACTACAAGTTTAATTGAAGATCACTGTGCTAATGAGCTGAACGAGGTTTAACGCAGTGCACGAAATGTTTTACTGGGAAATATAGGTGGTGGGTTAGGTTATGTAATGTTTCATTAAGCGCCAAATAAACTAAGGCGTCAGAGTTATGCCTATAGATGCGTGGATACTTTGGTCGGTCTGCTGTTTGCTAGACGGAAAACCTGGGAGGAAACACCATTCGGCTCTGATCGACTAACTCAGCTACTTTGTGGAAAAAGTCCATAAAAATTCCACGCGTCATTACCGGTATTCGAACGCGAAAGCATTATTATTATTATTGGTCACTAGGATAGGCTGTAGGTGGATGATGATTGAAATTTGTTGATTTCTTACACAGTAAATGAGTACAGAAATTCACGAAGCAAATGATATCGAAAGGCAGCAGATGTAAGTATACCATTATTTTAGTTTTCTTTATTAATAGCCATATTTTAAAGCTTAATCGATGTTAAAAAGGAAATACTCATTAATTTAGCGAGCTATAGGTCTCCTTCAGTCTCTCACCTCAAATGATACAAGTAACCATCTTCTAAAGAGTGAAACAAGTTCTGCTGTTCATTTCTGCATTATTTTTGAACGGTCCCTTTTCTTTTTAACAACCATACAAAACTAACTGCTCCCCACTATGGTTGAACCCCGAACAGAAGGCGTAATTGGCGGTCGGTGGCGTATCGTCTTATGGTGCAGATAGTTCAGCTGCACCAGGTCTCCTCAGCTCATGGGGGACAAAAGGAAAAGGAGAAGACTTTGTGAACCATTACCGAATCATTACACCTGTCCGAATCCCCCGATGATACGTCACTATTGGCAGTATTGTAGTTTAATACATTTTTTTTAAGGCTCCTAAATTTCAATTATATCTAAATTCGCTTTCTTGTTTATTAGGCGATTATAAGTTGTATTCATGTGTATTAGTGATTTAAAAAGACAGAAATAAAAATATATTGTGTGCAAACTGGAAAAAAGTACACCAATCTACAGAATTAATAAACACGAACTGTAAGTGTAATATCTGTTTAATGTGGCATAAGATATCGGTTCATTGTGTTGATTGGAAATTAGGTCTGTTATTGAAATGTTTAATGCATTAAAAGGTCGAGTAACACAAATCCTTATAGCACTTTGTTCGATCTCAGATGACAAGAAGGCAAAAATTGAAAAATGATGGCTACAGATTGTCAGTGAATTTTTCTTCTGCTATTTATAGGAAGTAATTAATTCGTGGAATAAACTTCACATAATGTTGTGGACATTCTTTCCATAACATTAGGTGGAAGCAGGTAGTTTCAACAAATTTTAACGGATTGAACAGCTTATTAGAATGTGTAAATGAAGTGTTCAAAATAATTTTTTGGATATATATATTTTTTTGCTGATGCTATATAACCTTTCTTCCTTGCATAACTTCGCTTATATTAATGCTGATATTCAGATATTCTGCAGATTACATGTGAGGAAATTTTCCTTCAACTTGGGAGTAATCACCTCAACTGTAGTCAACTCAACTTGAAATATTTCTGAGCCGGTAACTTATGTCACTGATACCAATCATGTTGCCAGACACTGTTCTGAATGACACTAGGGTATGATTTCATTTAATATAAGCCTCCCCGATCTCCGCCTGCATAGTATATTTTAGATATCCTTACAGGAGGTAATCAGTACCTGGTTCGCTCTTGTGCAGGAATTTGAGTACTTGGGGCTTCTGGTGCGAGTAGTAAAAATTTTTGAGATGAGGTAGTGTAAATGTAGAGTCCTGCTGTTAGTTATTGTACGCAACGCATTACATTTCAGGCTCTCTAGACTTTTATTTATTAAATTAACTGATTTTTTCCTTTTCTATGATTTATAAAAGAGAAAGGTAAATAACAAATTAATTCTTGTTGCCAATTAATTACTAATTGATCAACGAATATATATATATATATATATATAACATTGTTTCACTTCAGGCTCTGTGATTTAATAAATTAAACGATTGTGGTATTTTGTCAACGCTTTCGTAATGCAGTTTACTTATTCCTTCTTGGATTTTAACAACGGTTAAAATATAACACGTATTTGACGTTTGTGCTCTAATTAATATAATAAGCAAATAGTAATAATGCGCGATTTATGTATGTAGTAAACTGATAACAAAATATGTACTTTATCAACAGCACTTTTCATTTATAACATATATTATTTGTTTATAATATAAGGAATATTAATAATAACAAAGGTAGTTTATTAACTACAATCTTTATTTATAATAGAATTTTTACTCATATAATATTTTGTTTATTCACAATAAAGAATTATGCTCCTAACAAAAAATATAATAATATTATTGTCCCTTAGTTTAGTGAGATCCTTGCGGATCTCACTAATTTTTGTTTTATATCAGTAATAATTTTATTTTAGAAGTGAACTTTTCGTGGCCCACTGAACAGTTTCCACGGTCCCCCAATTTTACGACTTTTACCTATGGCCCATCAGAAATACGGCATGGCCCACTGGGGAGCCATATGGCCCCCGTTGAGAACCATTGGTCTATAATATAGACTATCTAGATTCTAGACTGTATATGATATGTGTGTGAAAAACAAATTGTCGGATTTCTCCATTTGATCCGCTTTAATGAAATTTGGATGGCTCACAAATCTTTCTAAAGGAGCCAAATGTAAAATTTCATGAAAATCACACTACTGGAAGTGTAGTTATTACATGCGGATGGACATGGGTGAATACAATAGACACTTAAAGCATGTATGTTTATGCAAATAAAAATGGTCCTAGTGCGTTTTTATTTGCTGGGGAACGTGGCACAGTCACACGTGTTTGGATTTGGGGCTGCAGTGCCTTGGATTGATTAAAGAAAGGTTTTGTTAGCTTTTTTTTTGTTGTTTCCTGTTCATAAGAGGTATTATTATGCGAAATTACAATAATATATAATGTGTAATATCTTTTTCGGATCTCTGGTCATTATATCATATTCACAAAATAATAATAAAAAAAAGCTGCGAGAAATATAAAATTTCCATACAATATTGTACGCAGTAACCTTCAAGTATATCTTTGACATAAACATACAGTACATAGAGAAAATTTCAGGCAATATTCACAACACACATTATAATTAAAATATAATAAAATATTTCCCCTACGAAAAAATATCATACACGATAAAGATATTTTGAGTACAGAGTGATCAACAACTCATGTAATCCAAGTCGAGAGCCTTAATTTTTCGTTTAATTTTGTTTTACCTGTTACAGTACGCAACAGGAGCGAACTGGCCACAAGGTTCGCCGGGCTGCTGCGGCCGGTGTACACTGGGGCCTTTTCACAGGCAAACATACAAGAGAATTCCACAAATGTATTTCAATTTATTTAATTTAAGTTTTATAATAACGAGTTTAATTTAACTCACACATTAGCATGACTTTTGTGGATTTATTGATTGATTGTTTTCTACAGCAGCATGTTCGAGAGGCAATCAAAGGGAGTAATACTCTTGATCTGATTATCAGCAGTGATTAGTAATTATTCGTGCATTAACAATTTGCAGATAAAGAAACCAGTAGGTAGCAGTGATCAGTGTATTGTTTTGGTATTTATTTAGATATGTCATTACCATCATGGCGCACTATGGCCATAGTTGCCGATGCGCCTAATAAATCCCTAAACCAACAACAACAACACTACCATCAGGAATAAAGGGAAGGGTTTTTGCTTTCGTAAAGGTGACTACAGAAGCATTCAAGAAATTAATATTGGAAGTTACTAGGCTTTTCATACCAACTACGAAATAGGTTGAGGTTGTTAAAGGTTGAGGCCTAAATGAATGTCACATGAACTAATGAGACTCGTGGCTTAGAAAAAAAAATGCATGGGGTGTATATAAATCAACAGGCGACACAGAAGCCTATGGTAGATATAAGCTAGTCCGTAATCAAGTCACTCACAAAGGAAGTTAGGCAAGCGAAGACAGATTACGAGAAATCTTTCGTAAAGGATTCAGAGAAAAATAGCAGAGAT
This sequence comes from Mastigoproctus giganteus, assembly GCF_048544385.1. Lineage (NCBI taxonomy): Eukaryota > Metazoa > Arthropoda > Arachnida > Uropygi > Thelyphonidae > Mastigoproctus > Mastigoproctus giganteus. Next base: position 133,433,068 of record NC_143579.1, read on the forward strand.
CTCTTTACTTATATAAACTCTAGAAGGAAGGGTATGAATCAAGTTGGTTCATTGACATCGATAGTTCGACTGTTTATGATCCTGATCAGATAGCTGACAAACTGAACGAGTATTTTGCATCTACATTCACACATGAGGAGTTATTCAGGGAGGGGAATGCCAGAGGCGTATTAAACTCTTACGGGGAGCTAAATGATTTTGTAATAACGGAGAGCAAAGCGGAGGAGAAATTGCTCAAGTAAATATAAGAAAGGCACTAGGGGTGGGGGCGGATGGGATCGATCCAGTTAAATTAAAGTAGACTGCAAAACAAGTAAGCAAACCCTTATCCATAATTATGAGAGCATCCTTGAACTCAGGTGCGATCCTCACGGACCGGAGATATGCGAATGTATCCCTGATTCACAAAGAGGGATGAAAGGGTGATAGGAGTAATTACAGACCTGTACGTTTAAATTCTGTTCCGGGGAAATTATGGAGTCACTGGTTAAAGATGCATTGCATCTCTGACAAATTTGATTGGATACTATGATGTGGTCACAAAAGAACTGGATGCAAAAAATAATTTTGATATCATATGCTTGGATTTCAGAGAAAGCTTTTGGTACTGTTGCACATGGAAGACTACTGTACAAGTTGGAGCAGTATGGGCCAAGGGCAAGTTGCTACAAAGAATAAAAGGAAAGTTGAATGGGAGAAGACAGAGTGGTAATAAATGGACACTGCTGTTTGTGGACTAATGCTATTAGTGGAGTTCCTCAGGGTGGGGCCCATTGTTGTTTTTATATTTATCAATGATACTGATGAAGGTATATCAGGCTTAATGTCCAAGTTTGCAGATGATACAAAGGTTGGAAGGTTTGTTAACGACAGTAAGCTACTTCAACAGGATCTAGAAAAATTGGGGAGATGAGTTGAGAAGTAGCAACTGAAGTTTAACATTAACAAACATCAAGTACTTCATATGTGGAGCAGCAACTCCAGAGAAACGTACCAACTGTTTGGTACTACACTTAGGGTAGAAAATGAAAAAGACCTGGGGGTAATTGTGCAGTCAGATATGAAGTTTTCTGAGAGTGCATACAGGCTATCAGAGTAAGTCATCGGGTTTTACCAATGATATACAGGAATCTGGCTAGCAGTGAAGAGGAGGCGATTATCCTTTTGTATAAGGCAATGCCTTGAGTACTGCGTACAGGGAAGGACTAAATTCAAAATAATTATAAACATTGAAAAATTCAAATTTAGAACATTTCATGTCAATTAGCGTTGAAAAAGAAACATTATCGTATAAAAGTTCTAAAGAAGTAATAAATGAAATAGGTATAAGGTATATCTTTGGGAAAGTTTTTTTCAGGATATATAAAAAGCATGATTTGTAAGTAAAAGGTGTTTTGATATGTAGTGCAAATTTTTTTCGTTAATTATAATTTTATATTTATAATATTAATGTAAATATTTTGTTCTTGAGCATATCAATAATGTAATCAACGTTTATTTAAAAAAATAAAATAATGCCAAAATGACTAACACTACCCGTTTATATACACTGAGTGATCATTGAATTATGACCACCCCAATGAAAACTGAATGCGATCCGTTGACCACGTGGGGTACGAGAGTGCGCAGTTAGTCGACCTATGTAGCAGAGATAAGGTGTCAGTGGTTCAGTAGGAGTAAAATTCCGAGCGTGATGGTTAAAAGGAAGGATTTATCTGACTTTGATAAAGTACAGATTGTGGGTGCGCGACGAGCTGGTGCTTCGATTTCCCAAACGGCTGAATTTGTGGAGTGTTCGAAAGCCGCCGTAGTTAAAGTGTACCAGGACTGGCGTCAAAATAGTCAAACAACGACCCGACGGCAAAACTGCAAAGGTCAGCGAAAGGTTGATGTTAGAGGTGAGTGCCGGGTCCCACGATTCGTACAGGCTAACAGGCGTAGCACTGTTGAAGAGTTGACTACTCAATACAACATGGGCCAATCCGGAACAATATATATCCAAGATGACAATGCTCCAAGCCATCAGGCACTTGTTGTGCAGGAATGGTTTGAGGAACACAGTTCTAACTTTCAGCATATCAATTGGCCTCCGACCTTCCCCCGATATCAATCCCATAGAGCACTTGTAGAACACTATGGAAAGGCATATCAGCCGTTTGGATACACCAATCGCCTCCATATCTGCATTGCTGACCGCATTACACACAGCTTGGTTGGCCATACCTCCCGAACGCTTTCGACATCTTGTTGATCAATGCCACTTCAGATAGCTGCATGCACGGAGGACAAAAGGAGGACCTACGAGTATTAGGTAGGTGGTCATAATTCAGTGATAATTCAGTGTATATATACTGTATATATAAACACACACTCAAAGGACAGAATTCATGGGATACCTGGTTCCTGGGCAATGCTACTCTATCACCCATATCGCTAGTGGACGGACCCACCCCTTGGCAGGTGTATAGGTACGCTGCATTCAGGTAGACGGCAATTCGATTTCAGTATGGATAAAAGTCGTGGGTTAACCGAGTTTGAAAAACGGATGATAGTGGGTGCCCAACGCATGGGAAACTTCTCGGAGGTGGTAAAGAATTTGCACTATCCCCGTTCGACAGTATCAAGAGTGTATTGGTAATTCGCCAATTCCGGAATAACATCTTATCGTGGACAGCTTAAATTCTGAAAAATTACAGCGTCTGGACACTGCGCACCTGTGAAGTGAGCGCTGTATGCGGAGAAAGGTGGTGGATGAACATGGCCGTCGACATCTGTCTCGCATTGTTTCAGCCAACCGGAGAGCGACAGTGGCACAAATCACTGCCAAATTCAACGATGCCAGAAACGTCTCCACCAAAACCATGAGGAGATCATTAGCCACAATAGGTTATGGGAGCCGCCGACCCACCAGAGTCCCATTGCTGACACCACGACACAGGACTCTACGCCTCAACTAGCCAAAAGAACATCAGCACTGAACCTTGAATGATTGGAGACGAGTCACCTGGTCACAGAAGGGATTCTGCTTATCTGGCGGAAACCACTATGCACCCGTCATGTCAACAAGGAACTGTTCAGGCAGGTGGACGGTGGGTAATGGTCTGGCGCGTGTTAAACTGGCACACGTTGGGACCTCTGGTATGTCTAGATGCATCTCTGAACGGTCCAGGTTACGTATCCATCCTTGCAGACCATCTGCATCTCCCCAGACAGGGGAGGGAGGAGACGTCTGTCTCCTCTCCTCCCTGCCTACCCCCCCATACTTCGCCTGCTGGGGCTCGTCTCCACTGACCGATAGAATAGGCATCTTTAGGGATGCCTATTCTATCGTCCCTATTCTTCTATCTGTTTTCCCCCAGTCTTCCGTCTCCCCCCTCTCTCATTAAATCGACCGAGTACACCCTTAACAATTCCACCAAATTATAATCAACGTCTAAATTCTACCGGTTTTGTGTAAATCTCTAAGACAACTAACACTATTAGCTGTTATCTAGCATATAGCCTCACGTGTCTAAATTTAATAACATCAAAATTTTTCCCGACCTATTTGGCCTTTAACACATCTCTTTAGCGTTCAACCCCAACCAGCGATTTCCTAACAGCAATCCCATTAAGCATTAATGTCAAACGCATTTTTTTTTTTTAAATAGGTCCTAGCCACTGAAATCCCAGGAAACTAGATGGCCGGACCTGATAGAGCAATTTGTTGTGATACTGGATACACCCAGCTAGCCTCCACGTGGCAGGGTATGGGCAACGTCGGGCCCCACTAGGGGCCTGGCGGCCAATAAGCCGGATAAACAATGGGCACAACATATTACACTGCACAGACACGGCCCACACACTTTCAAGTCTCTGGCTTGATAGTGTACTGTCCTCGATACAGCGAAACACACGCGGAGATGGGAGAAATCCCAGGTGCCGTCTGACACGAACATACCTTATACCATCTGCATCCCTTCATGGTCATCATGCACCCGGCGGGAATGGATTCTTCCAGCAGGACAATGCGCCTATCCACAGATCCATGGTGACTAGAACGTGGTTCGAAGAGCATTCCGCAGATTTTACCACCGTGGAATGGCTTACCCGTTCACCGGACATGAACCCTGTGGCGCATCTTTGGGATGCTTTGGAAAAGTCCGTTCGAGCTTTGGATCCTCCACCCACGAATGTGCCGGAATTACGGACAGTGGTGTAGCAAGCATGGGTGGAAATACCTGTGGAACGCTTTCGTGAACCAGGGGACTTAATGCTTCGCCATTTAAGTGCCCTTATCAGGGTGAAAGGTGTACCTACCCGTTACTAGATAGGTATCCCATTATTTCTATCCACTCAGTGAATAACGGTTAATGTTTAAAAACAAATTCAAAGAAATTAACATTGAAAAATCAGACGTACACTTTTGAAATACGAAAATTCTGAATGGTGCTTTTAATGAGAATAATTGTCACTTCTTTTCCTTACATGGTGATGTCACTACAGTTTTTAGTTTCTACGAGTATGGTCAAATATACGAGAAATAAACTCTAGCTTTTCATTAATACTACAAAACGTTTCGCTTTACTTTCCACACAATCAGTTCGCCGAAATCTCAAAGTCGAGAATTTGCTACAGTGCACCTTTTCCCACAAGAGTAAACCTGTGTATTTCATTCAAGTGGCCACGGTCATCTGTCTAACTTAATTTTCTTCTAAGTGGCATGCGGGCTGATAAACGTGGTTGAAAGTTTCTGTGTTGATGTTTTTACAAACGACATTTCGAAAGTTTTAAACAGTAAGTTTAAAGTCTAATGATTTTATGTACAAATCATGAACCTTGTGTGTGTTAAGCGGCGGAGCAACTAAGGCTATGAGGCGTTATTATATTATGTCCGTATATTGCATGTATTCTGTGGTAGGTTTGAATGCTGGACAAAGAAGCAGCTCGTTATTATTATTATTTTTTTTTTTTTTTGTCCAGCATTCAAATCTACCACAGAATACGTGCAATTTACAGACACAACCAAGCCAACCCTCGCTGAGATCGATTAAACCAATTCAGCCACATTGTGAGAAAAGCCCATAAAAATTCCTGGTGTCATTTACGGGATTCGATCCCAGATTTTTACCATCCCGTTGTGACCGGACGGTAATTAGATCCGCTGTGCTACTCCCGAGGGTATGAAACTTAGAAAGTGAGTAATTCATTGTTTAATGCTTATTATCAATTAGTGGCGCCTCCGTAGCCAGATGGGCATGAGCAGCAGTGTGTAGCACACGCTAATTGATTAGACCGGGGTTCGAGCCCGTGACCACCAAATACGGAGGATGCGGAAAGGTCAGGGAATGACCATCGCATATCCCACCGGAGCAATATGGCCTTAGTTGCTAATGCTCCTAAAAACCAAATAACAAACAAACAAACATTATCAATTAGTCGCTAATGTCGCTCACGAATAGAATTAGACAATTCCATACCCTAACAAAATTTTCGATGTTGTTGAAGCGCAATGAAAACCAACTCTGTAGGGCAATGTCCATCTTGCACAGTGGACTCTAACGCACTGAATCCAAGAATTAAAATTGCCATTTGTGGGTAGTTTATCATGTTCTAAAACACAGCCGGAAAAGGGTGGTGCCAGATAACCGATTTCCGGAATTTGTAGGTTCGACTCTACTCTAAAATACAGATGAAATGTACTGTAGTAACCTACCAGCACTCCCTGTTGTCAAAACAGAAAGTGACAGGGATATTTCATCTGTACGATATAGTGGGAAGTCGATTTTTGGAACTAATTAGAGATTGGCACTTTTGTTCGGTCAGTTTCGAAGAAGAATTTTAAAATCGGCCTTTCTTTCAATCTCCGAAAGTTTTGATTTCCACATTCGGTCAGCAGATTGAAACCAACGATTTTTTTCGCCTTGATATCTATATGGATGGAGTGCAGCGCTATCCATCCAATGCAACACAGATATCATTGGAAAGGGAGGCGGGTATGTTTCTTTGGTTTTAGATTTCATCTCAGATATTTGGTATTTGTAGTATTTTTAAAAATGGGTTGTGACACGTAGGGTTGTCAAAGTTTAGCAAAACGTCGCAAATTATGAACTCAAGTAGCCCAATTTCAATTATATATATTAGACAAATTCAAAAAATTTAACATTGAAAAATCACGGACACACAGTTTTGAAATACAGTAAGAAAATTCTGAATGGTGCTTTTACTGATTGAATCTTAAAAAACTAAGAATGGGATTTTTAATGATAAAAATATGAAAATAACAAAAATACAGAAGAATAAGCAGACACGTGTATACGTAAATAAACATTTTACTGCCAAACAGTATAGCAAAGGGCACATCGTGACTTGCTCAAATAGACCAGGGTCCCCAATGTCCAGCTCTAGAGCAACAGGGCTCACGGAGCTATTCTGAGTTGCTCGCAGAGTCATTTCAAGCATTCCCTGACAGCTTAGGAGTTCTCTAGAAATAACGATTTCCTTTTAAACGCGAAGGGAATGACCCAGTTGCAGGTTTCAGCAGAAAGGAATGGAGGTTTAATTCAGAAAAAAATGCGGTGAACTTTAAAATGTTCAAGAATGTTTATGAATTAAAATTTAAATTGTAAGAATATTTTTATTGAAATTTATTTAAATTGTAAGAATATTTTTATTGAAATTTATTTAAATTGTAAGAATATTTTTATTGAAATTTATTTAAATTGTAAGAATATTTTTATTGAAATTTATTTAAATTTTAAGAAAACATGCTTCACAGTGAATTTTCTGTGTTAATTTTAAATGTGGCTTACAGTTAACAAAAAGCTGCGGATCCCTACGCCGAAGTGAAAACAAGTGAGCGAAACAAACTCACGATCAATTAATGTAAGACGGGGTTAATAAGAGTTTAGCCAACAAACTATACAGTAAATTTTTACTCTTTGGGAAAATAATCGCAGTTAAACGCTGGGAGGCGTATTTTTACGGGTACAGCTCGTAAAGAAGGTGGCAGCGAAATCCTATAAGAAATTACAATTGATATTTACAAATGACTTCGCATTTGAAGAATTGTTATTACATATGTAGTATATATCTTTATAACGATGGATTATATTAAATTATAAATAATTGCAGAACAGCTGAAAATCTTTTATACAACTGAGTTAAATTCGCTAAAAAAAAGTCTCTCATTTGGTTCATTAAATTCTTTTAACCACATTGGCTTATCATCTGCAACCTGATCTTATACTTTCCTCCTAATCTAGGAGACAAGCAACGCTGACTGAACTCACTTAAATTAAAAGTATGAAAGGGTAGTGTATGAAAAATGAGTATGAAAAATTTCGATACTTAATATATAATACTCAAAATAGTAGCCCACCAAATTTCGTGCAGTTTCAATAACGTCTTTTTTTAAATTACATGTTCTTGTATTTAACAAAACTGTAAATGAGAAAAGGTGGAAAAATCAGTCAACCAATATTTTGGGAACAAAGGGACTATCATCAAAGGCACTTTATGAGTACATAGTTGCAACATTGGGGGAGGATGCCCTTTTCTATTCCATGGTAAATAAGTTGGCAGCAAAATTTAAATGGGGGAGGGAGAACCCAGAAGATCAGCACTCCAGAAGTTGTTGACAGTGTGCATGATGCGATAATAAGTGATCGACGAGTGACAGTGACAGGTACCTTGCCAGCATTTTGGGCATCTCATATGAATGTGTGTATTACATAACAGCAGAGGTTCTCGCTATGAAAAAGGCGCAATGACTTCCAAGGTTTTTGACAGCTGATCAAAAACGCACAAGAGGTGACAAGTCAAGTGAACATTTGTATCACTTTCAAACAGATCCAGCGAATTTCCTTGCAGGTTTGTGACCATGGATGGAGACGTGGATCCATCACTTTCAGCCAGAGACGAAGGAGCAGTCCAAGCAGTGGAAACACAGCTCTTCTGCTTCCTTTCTCCTCCAAAGAAAGCGAAGTCGATTGCTTCTGTTGGAAAACTGATGACATTGGCTTTTTGAGATGATGTTGGAGTGTTGCCAGTGGATATTGCCTTCAGAAAGGTGAATCGGTCACAAGGGCTTATTGTGCATACCTCGTGAGGTGTTTATATGAAAACATCAAAGAAAAACTCCGAGGAAAACTCAGCAAAGGAGTCTTGTTCCACCAAGATAACGCACGTGCTGACAAGTGTGCCATTGCCATAGCTGCAGCGCATGAGTGCGGCTTTGAAACCTTGGACCATTCCCCACCAGGTCTAGCATCATGAGCTTTCACCTATTTCCTAATTTAAAAAAATAATAATAAATGACTGGTACCCATTGACAATGGCATCATTTTCTGCAGTGGATTTGCTCATGGAGGTTCAAAAAAAAAAAAAAAAAAATCTTCGCAACTGAAATCAAAAAGTGTATTGCCTCCAAGGGAAATATTGAAAAATAACATATCATTAGACTCCTCAACGATGCCCACGAACTTTTCAAATGCCCCTCATACATTTTTAAATACTTTAAAGAGAACAAAACAAGAATATAAATAGATATTCTGACATGATTCTAAATGCATTATTGAAAGTCACATTTCAAAGTATTCAAAATTTGATCCTGGGCTGGTATTTCATGCAAAATGAAATCCCAGTATCAAGTTTATTATGACACAAAATAAATTTCTCTATAACAGTAAAAAATACAAATTCAACTGTACACAATTCAAACAAGGTTATGTTATTGGTCATAAAATAGAATAAAAACACTTTATCGTGCTACCTCATATTGTAGCACGAAAGCAAGTTACAACCTTCTCATTTTTTTTATAAATTAAAAGTTCATAGTTATTAAAATGTAATCCATGTTCCGTCGTAGATGTAACCACAGATACAAACACTGGCGAAGGTGGAAATGGAAGAATTTGCTTTTGTTCATTCTAGTTATAACAGTGCAAGGATCCTTCAATTTAATTTTGGATATTGCAAAAGTAAACACGCGAAAAATTCTTTAAAGTTTTAGAATACATTTCCCTGATGATGTTCTTATAATTTTATATGAAGTGTACCTATAATGACGAAAGAAAAATCCCAATTCACGCACTCTTATATGTACATAAAAGAGAGCGCAAATTACAGGATTCATTTCATTCATGTACAATTACGAATACTAATTAGTTAATAAATTATGTTAATAAACTTTATCTTATTATATATTTTTCTTGTAGTTATTTTATTTTAAATCCAGACACATTAATTACTATTTTTTAGGTAATAAAAATCAGTATGCTGAGCAGATTAAGTGAGCCAATGGTTAAAACTTCAGTGTACAAAACTTCATTAAAATATCGCGATGTTTAACAAATATTTACTTAGCGCAGTTTGATTTTTTCTATACCCCGATATAGACAGATAAGAGGTACTTCTGAATAGCTCTTGGTAAGAACTGCAGTTTTTTGTCGTGAGGGTGCGGTGTTAAAAGGTATGGAAATTCAAGTTGAAGTGTGACTGTCTATTGGAAATTTATAAAATACAGAAAAAATATGGATAATTTAGACTTATGAGGAAATAAGCTTGGATCGATTACTTGATCAAAGAACAAGAAATTTAATAATATAAATTTCTACTTACAGCCGCAATATTTCGTCAAATATTCCTCCATAAGAACAGGTGTAAAATATAGGTGAAAAGTTGTCTAAGATAATCTTTCGAATTCAATATTCCTGTAAAGAACCACATTATCTGTTGCTTCAAGACTTCCGGATATAACCGGGGCTAAGAGAAATGTCTTCTGGGTATTAGCTTATGTCCTTCTAAAACGACAATACAATGGCTCCAGAATTATTAATGTTAAGTCTAGGGGGAAAAATGTTATTCCAAGGTAAACTGCAATTGCTGTTTTCGTCGTTCTAGTCAACTTTCTTGATCATCCACATTTTGTAGACAGGAAGTCTCCTTCGTGAAATGCGCCTAATGAGAAAAGCATTGAAATATTAAAGAGAAGGGCGAAGGCTTTTTACACAATAGATGGATCTAAAAACACGAGAACTGTTGCTATGCCCACTACCGTATTTATTAGAAATTAAGATATTCTAGATACCGCAACATAAAAAAATGACCCAATAATTTTTAATTTTAATACTAGAAAAAGTTGGCAGGTCATAAATATAGCGCTGACTTTACATCTGAATGTGATAGTTCCCAGAAATATAAGTAATATAACTTCCGAGTTGTCTTTTTAATACATACAAGTGAAGTAACCCTTATCGGTGTATAAAATGGATAAAGATTTTAAATAACGATGTTCCTTATTGCTAATAAGGATCATCGTTAATAAAAAAAAAATTTATTAAATGGGAAGCACATTTGAAGTATCGGTGGAAATTTAACTGCCATGAATCAACATAGAAAGCACATTAGAAGAGCGAAAGCGGTTTCTTGTGATCTTAAACCAAATAAAATAAGAGATGATCATTATCTTCTCTACTCTTACGCAGTGGACAGAATTACTGTCGTTCGATTTGATCAGTTTATCAATTGTGATGATGTTACACATTATGCACAATAGAATAAATTTTGAAATAACACTACTTTAGAATACAGAAACATTACGTTAATATTGAATATTACTGTGTTTTTGAATGTTAATTAATTGTTAGAATCGCTCATAGGAAGTGAGATTTGATTGTTTAATTGTTAAATGCACAGTTATGGTACTCTAAGGGTTTAATGAATATGATACTCTGAATCTTACATAACTGTTTGGAGAAAATCCAAAACTTTCATTCATTCTGATTCGATACATTTTGTCAATTTTGCTATTTTGTATCCGCTAAGAAATATTGTAGTGATAGGTGATAGGAGTATCTTGAATGTGGTTTTAATTCACGAAATTAATTTAATCCATAAGAAGCGGTTCTTTAAGTACGATAAGTTACCAAAATGAAAAATAAGTTCTCAGAATTCTGAGAGAAAACACTTTATAAAAGCTGTTGCTATGCAGTGTGTGCGAATAAAAGCATTAATAAATAACGATTTGTTGAAGATAACCTTTACCTCCTTAATAGCTCGGGTACTTCTCTGCATTTTCTCTGATGATTTAGTCATCATTGTCTTCATTTAAATCGGTGTCCTTTCAAGATTTTTTTTTAGAGGAAAATTCTTATACTGGAGACTTTCGAGAAACCTTGAACATACGAGAGGGGGCTGCCAGGCACCACATGAGTTACGCGAAACCAGATGCGACGGACAGACTGCGGAAATCTCAAGAGAGTTTTCGGGCGTCGGCAATGATCACGTAGGCTGGTGTGCTGTCTAGCACGCCGCTCTTGAAGTGTTAGTCTTCTGACAGCGTTCCTGTTTCACCTCCTACAAACCGGCCGAAGGTCGGTAAGCGGGCACGCGTCGGTTGCGAAAATTTTATCGGAAGACACGATGGATACACCGAGCGTCGTTTCTCTGTCTGTCTCTCTCTCTCTCTCTCTCTCTCTCTCTGTCTCTCTCTCTTTCATTGTATTATTGTCATGAGTGCGCTCTGCCTGCTTAACGTTTGGATGGCACACATTAAGAAAATAACTTGCATCGATTATTTCTAGTGTTTCTTACTTTCCTTCTGACTGTTAGGTTGTTTCTGCTCTCTCTCTCTCTCTCTCTCTATATATATATATATATATTTTATCAGCTTCCATCCATAGCACTCAGTGAATCTCGTCTGCATAATTACAGACTTCCCATTTAATAACCTATACAGATGATAGGTAGTGTGCAGAATCACATCGAAACATTATAACAAAAAAAAACAAAAAAAAAAAAAACAACACTCTTTGTAATCAACTGACCACCATCTTCAAAATCTCTTTCCGCAAAACATGTGTATCCCTTGCAGTCCCGTGCTTATGTTTATATCGTGCGCGACAGTATTGTGGGTTTGGCATTTGTGCACACGTTAGGAGAGGTCTGGGTTCCAATCCTGTCGGAGTCTGGAGAGATATTTTAAGGCTTCTCAGTCCTGGCTGTAGTTAGTCGATCTCAGGCGGTGGAAGTATTTCTCCTCCTTCTGTGAGTTATTTCCGATTTTTTTCACAGATATAAAAGTACACACGAACTGTCCACTATGACCAATGTCGTCGAAACTCCCCAAAACAACCAGCGTTTGTTTCTGCTGCAGTATTGTAGTAACTAAAACTGCAAGACGATTTCAATAATTTTATCCAGATAGTTGGTAATCCTACTCTTACAGACTTCAGACTTTGTTAGTGAAACAAGGTCATATGACGACATGTAGGATGTCTCATTTTTATCATTCTTATTTCAACAATAGTTTATATTCAGATAAAATGGAAGTAGTGCATGGTACACAAATAATCTGTTTTCATGATTTGCTTAATATTTACATCAACAATATTTACGGAACGTTTCGTATTTTTTTTATCATCGCTATTCTTTTTTTGTTAATTATCCATTGAAGAAGCCAAATAAAAATCATTCCTGATATAGTTACTAATAAATTATTTTCTGATGGTTTTCTTTATTTTTTTATGAACAGTAATAATGGTGTAATGTCATTTTCGGCCTAATTCTATTCACCCTGTCTAGACGAATTTTATAGCTAAGGTGAACGTCCTTTTATTTGTAATCATGAACGGAGAGGAAAAAATTACAGACAGCTTTACTTCACGCACTGTAATCATCAACACCCCCCCCCACACACACACATTTGTCTGTACTTCTGCATATGTTTTAAATAAATGAAGTTTGCTGAGAAGATAAAGCTAATGATAGACTATTCAAATGTGATGGCGCAGTCATTTAGTACGAGAAATATTGAGTTATTCTTATATTGTCTCATATTTAAGTGGAATAAAGAATAAATATATGAAATTTTCAAAATAAAATCTCCTTTACTGCTTGTATTTATCTGCCTATTTATATTTATCTATGTATTTGCTTATTTATATTAATGAATCATTGATATTACTTTTAGACTATTGCATACAAGAGGGTGTATAACTTCGTCGAAGACTTTTCCGACCATTCCAGGAAAAAGGTAATGAATTATTTATATTTATTTTATTTTATTAAAATTATAAATATTTTAAAGAACGTGATTGTTATAAAGTGAATTTTATTGTTGAAAAGGTTACAGTCGCTGTTGGTAAGCTAAGATTTCCAGACAACACAACCACAGGACAATCAGGACAATTTCTAAATCGTGTCGAGTTGAGTCAATAGAATCCAATATTCTGATATTGTACTACAATCTTCTACTGCAATTCCATGAAAAAAAAAATAATACGCAGCTAAATAACGGTAATTTTTGTAATCGTTCAAAGCGATTACAAAAATTCATAACGACTGAGGCGATTGTATCTTATAGTCAGCTTAAGGTGCCCAGTAAGATGATTGACTATTTGTACAGGTGAGTTATTATTATTTTCATTTCTTCTTCCCCTTCACCCTTTTTTGGCTTAATTATTTTGCAGCAGGGATCAGTTTGTCGGCATCAGATACTTAAATTGTATTCCTTTAACTAAATTAATATTTTATGATGGTTCAAAGATGCTCTCCAGAATGTATACTACACTTCCTTCCTCTTGCTTCCTCAATTAGGAACAAGATTTCAAGTAGAATTCCACCAAAAGCCTTAAGTTAAAACTTCTTATTGCCATTCCATAATAGGGAGGGGGCTCCTGATAGCTATTCGACAAATAACATTCTAAAATTAAAATAGGTGGCCTAATTGTACGACTAAAAATTGTTATGCCATGTGTAAGAAATGCTGAAAACTTAACAGACAATGCTAGAGAGGCGATACCCGCAAACTGTATATAAATAAAACAAAACACACACACACACACACACACACACACACACAATTTAAACTACATAATGAAATTAGATAATATCAAATTTGACAAGCTTGCATTCACTCACGAAAATATAATGACATGGAATCTTTACATCACACAGAAACGAGACATAAATTAAGTGTAGTATATAATACTGAAGCAACTATATCACCTAACAAACAACTGTACATGGCAAATGTTATTTTTTTTTTTTGTCTGAGTAAAATTCATATTGTGCATTCTTGAGAGAATTTGTATTCACACAAGCACAGCTGAATTTATATTGTAAATTCACCTAAGAAGCTATAAAAGAAGAAATTTTAAGATCTCAATCCCCCAAAAGTAATATAAAGCATAATAATTGAAACTGCTTTATGTTGATCATAATTCAACCACCGAAGTTTACAATTACCACAGAGGTATTTTATTAAAGTGCTATCTTGATTTTGGCATTTTTGGCATCCTGCGTTTCTTTATATGCTGATTAGTAGTGTTTCTTTATATGCTGATTAGTAGTGTTTCTTTATATGCTGATTAGTAGTACTGGTAACGATTGCTGTTCATCCACACCATATAGAAAAGGCTTGGCTTCGAATTCCATTAAAATGGCGGTCAATTTTTATAGGCGTTTTTCACAGTGTGGACTAGTTAGTTGAGATACTTGGCAAGTGAAGTTTAATTTAATTTATTTTTAGTTATTGCCTAATATGTCGTTTGTGCTAGTATTTAAATATGAAAGAAATTTTATTGCTTAATATTTTTATGACTTTGGCTGCGATTTAATTTCTTTTTAAAGTGTTTAAACTGAGTGAACGGTCCTTCGTAATTTTGGAATTTAATAGGGATTATGATCGTCCCTCACAGCCGTCTCATTCTGTTTATAGGGATTGGATGATAATAACGCTTTGTGGTAAAAATCTCACTCAATAAGATAAATAAAATTCATCCCAATTGGAGGACGCCTCAGTGATGTGTCAGGACTAAGATATGGCAAGCTATTAAAATTTTCAAAACTCACGCCAATGAAAAACCATTTATTTGTGAAATTTGTGGCAGTGGGTTTTCACAGTCTGCAACTCTCAAACCCATATGAGAATTCATGGTAATTCATTTTCTATTCATGAAAAACCTTTTGTTTGTGAAATATGTACAAAACCTACTCAAAAGCATAGAAGAATTCATACTAATGAGAAACCTTATACTTGTGATATTTGTTGCAAGTCATTTACAGAATCGGGTCACCTTAAAAGCCATAGACCAATTCATACTAATGAGAAACCTTTTATATGTGATAAAACATTTGCCAAGTCAGGAAATCGTAATATGCACAGAAGAATTCATACTGGAGAGAAGCGTATTCGAAGAAAAATATGTGGTAAAGCACGTAGAGTAAGGTGTATGAAGCATACAGCAAATTCAAAATAGGAAGCATTCAAAGAACTTATCTTGGAAGCTACTAGGCTTTACATACCAACTAAGAAATATTGTTCAAGGTTTAGGCCAAAATGGATGTCAGATGAACTAATGAGGCATATGGCAGAGAAGAAAAATGCATGGGATACTTACAAATTAACACATGACACAGAAGCCTATGATAGATACAAGTTGATATGCAACCAAGTTACAAAGGAGATTAGGCAGGCGAAGGCAGATTACGAGAAATCCTTGGCAAGGGATGCAAAGAAAAACAGCAAAGAGTTCTTTACTTATGTAAACTCTAGAAGGAAGGGGATGAATCAGATTGGTCCACTTGATATTGATGGGTCAACTGTTGATGATCCTGCTCAGGTAGCTAACAAACTAAATGAATATTTTGCATCGACATTCACACATGAGGAGTTATTCAGCGAGGGGAATGCCAGAGGTGTATTCAACTCTAGAAGTAAGCTACAGTCTTGAAATAACTGGGAGTAAAGTGGAGGAGAAACTGTTGAAGATAAACATAAGAAAGGCACCCGGGGTGGATGGGATCTATCCAGTTATATTAAAGGAGGCAGCAAAAGAAGTAAGCAAACCCTTAGCCATAATTATGAGAGCTTCCTTGGACTCAGGGGAGGTACCCATAGACTGGAAATGTGCAAATGTGACCCCAATTCACAAAGGAGGATCAAAGGCTGACACAAGTAATTATAGACCTGTGAGCTTAACTTCTGTTCCAGGAAAATTAATGGAGGCACTGGTTAAAGAAGCACTGCAGGATCATTTAGACAAGACTTCAGTTATAGCTCAGACACAGCATGGTTTTGTTAAGGGGAAGTCTTGCCTGGCCAATTTGATTGGATACTATGATGCAGTCACAAAAGAACTGGATGCAGGGAATAGCTTTGATATTATATACTTGGATCTTAGAAAGGCTTTTGATACTGTTGCACATGGAAGACTGCTACACAAATTGGAGCAGTGTGACATTGGAGGCAAATTGCTGCTATGGATAAAGGGGTGGTTGAGGGGGAGAAGACAGAGAGTGGTAATCAATGGACACTGGTCATCGTGGACTAATGTTATTAGTGGAGTCCCTCAGGGCTCAGTGTTGGGTCCATTATTGTTTTCTGTATTTATAAATGATATTGATGATGGTATATCAAGCTTAATGTCCAAGTTTGCAGACGATACAAAGGTTGGCAGGGTTGTCAAGGACACTACTGACACTATGCTGCTGCAACAGGATCTGGAAAGGTTGAGCAGATGGGCTGAGAGGTGGCAAAAGAAGTTTAACATTGACAAATGTAAAGTACTACATATGGGAAACAGCAACCCCAGAGCAACCTATCAACTCTGTGGTACTACACTGACAGTGGTAGAGAATGAAAGGGACTTGGGGGTGGTTGTGCAGGCAGATATGAAGTTCTCTGAGCAGTGCAGACGGGCTGCAAGAGTAGCTCATGGAGTATTGTCAATGATATACATGAATTTTTCCAGCAGGGACAAGGAGGTGATTATTCCCTTGAATAAGGCAATGGTCCGGCCACACCTAGAGTACTGTATACAGGTCTGGAGGCCTCATTTCAAGAAGGATGTAAAGCTGCTGGAACGAGTACAGAGAAGGGCAACAAGATTAGTGAATGGAACAATGGGGTGCTCTTACGAAGAAAGGCTTAAGTTTTGCAAATTACAGTGTCTGGAGACTAGGCACCAGCGAGGTGATCTGATAGAGGTGTATAAAGCCTTGAATGGTTTGAGCATGCTCAATGCTGATGGGATTCTTCCTCTAGCTCAGAATAATCACCTGAAAGGGCATAAATTCAAATTGAGGAAAGACAGATGTAGGATAGACGTGCGGAAATTTGCCTTTAGCCAGCGGGTGGTTGGTTGGTGGAACAGACTTCCATCCCTTGTAGTGGAGGTTGATAGCCTAAATAAGTTTAAGGCTCAGCTGGACAGGTATTTTGAACGAACAGAGGGGTGAAGTGGAAGTGGTTTTTTTTTTTTTTGCTGATGCTGCATAAGCTTGCTTTCTTGCATCAAATGCCTCTACTAATGCTAATGCTAATACCTGGAAGTGGCATTTTCATTTGTTTGCAAATGTCATTCAGACTTGCACTACAGTACCGTTGATTTTGAACTGGTTAACAATACACAAAAGGTTACTGCTTGGAGTTATCTTTTAAGAATTTGTTCTAATCATGACCAATGACTATTGTTCTAGATATGCTGATAATCGTTTTGAAAATTTGTTGTCCGTTCATTTTTCTAGTTTTTTTCAATGTTGCTGTGTTTAATTGCTTTGTTTAAGAATTAGTTTCAAATAGGTAACAGTAGTAATTTGTTTTAGAACTGTTTTTTTTTGCGAAAAAAAAAAAAATAAAGAAACATTAAAGAAGTTAAATTTACCGCATGCCCTATATGTAAAGTATATGCTGGTGAAAGAAAAAGGTAACAGTTAGTGGCTATTGCTGCCATTGTATAGGAACATATGCTGCAGTGAGTACCTAAACTGGTTAACAAGAGAAATCGAATGCTTCAGGTAGGAGATATGCCAAGAGTTGTTGCAGGAGCTGAAAAACTTTCAAGGAGAATATTTAAAGGCCTGATGATAGGTGATGAGACCTGAAGCTTCCATTATGACCCTTATCCATAAACGCCAGTGTATGGAATGGACACGTGAGTGAAGAAAAGAAAACCTCGAATTGCCACTTCATCACAAAAATTATGGCCCCTGTTTTGCGACAGAGAAGACCTAGTTTTGGTGGTTTATTTTTAGACAAAGGTCAGACTATAAATAAGGAAAGATACAGCCAACACGTTATAAGATTTATATGGCAATAATACAAAGAGGAAGGTTATAACAGGATACCAAATCACATTGACTATAATAATGCCAGGACTTACACACCGCTCTTATGACTCAACTGAAAATTGCAGAACTAGGGTGGAGCGTTTTGCTTCATCATGTGTACATCTCGGACTTGGCTCCATCTTTTGAATATATATGAAGAGATATCTTCATGGAAAATAATTGTTGCATGATGAGGAGTTGAAAGGAGACAGTGACAGGCTGGCTCCAACAGCAGGGTCCATCTTTTTGCCACAGTGTATTTATGAGTTCGAAAGAAGGATGAAAAAAAATCTATTGATAAACAAGTATGTACACATTATATATGGCATAATGTGTACATACTTCCCAACGTTTGTTTAATAAATTATATAAATTTCAACTTTGTATCTGTTGTCCTTATACTTTTATGGATAAAGGCATTACTTTCTGATATTTTGGAATTTTGTTCAGTATTAAAACAAGTTTCGGCGATCTTTACTTCGGTTTTTTTTTTTTTTTTTTGAATTACGTATCCAAGGCAACTTAAATTACAAAAAAATGCATTCATATATTTCAATTCATATACGATACTTAACGATTTATGAAAGACATCACCTCTTTATCAGGCTCTGCGAGTTCTTCAAATCCATCAACATGATACGGGTCAATGAGAACCCCACCAGGGGATTGAACCTACTGGATCTCGCTTTTGCTTCAACACCATGCACAGCTGAGGATGATCCCATCGCATTCTTCCTGTCTGATCACCAGCCCATAGTGTTGACATGGTCATTGCAGGTGCCAAACTTCAACATCCCTGACAACAAAATAGTCAAATACGTTTCAGCACCTAAATACCTTAATCCTCAACTCTGTGTAGAAGCAGCATCTTGCATTCCTTGGGATGTCCTCATTGACTGCGACCTCAGCCTTGCAGTGACACTCCTGTCTGACTGGATTAAATCCGTCACCGACTATGCTGCCACCAAACGAGTAACAGTAACTCCCCGTTCCAGATCGTGGTGGACTGCTGATCTTAACAACAGCTTTAAAATGAAACAAGTCCTACATAAGAAATGGAAGCATACGAATGACAGTAAAGACAGAATCGCCTTTTCCCGTGCCAGGGCCCACTTTAATCGAAAGAAAGCTGACGCAATCCAAGTGAACCTTAACCGCACTTTGAGGAAAGGAAAGCCATTCTATGCTGCCCCACATGGTGGTTTCAATCACATGCTTGATCCTCAAGAATGGCTCAAATACATCGCCAGATTTTCAAATACAACCACAGTCCCATCTACAGTTGTCCAGCCTGACTATGAAAACCCTTCAGATGTCCTAGGGACTATCCAGATCACGGAACAGTAGCTCATACGTGCCATCAATTCCCTTCCCACAACAGCCACTGTTGGGGAGGATGGAATTCCACAATTTATGATCAAATGCTTAAGCACATTCATCATAGGCCCTCTTCTCTCGATCTACAACAGATGCCTCGCTGAGCATTATTTTCCACCCCAGTGGAATAAATACAGAGTGTACCCCATCCCCAAAAACCAATTTGCCTCAAACGTCAGCCAGTTCAGACCCATATCAGTTGCCTCTTGTCTGTTAAAAACTCTTGAAAAGGCTTTGCTACCCACAATCACTCAACAAATCCTCCAGACGAAACCACCTGAAATCCATTATGCTATCGCAGGAAAATCATCAATCACTAACTTGGCAGCCACCACAGAACGCATTCTCTCAGCATTCGAACAAAGAGCTGAGCTAGCAACCACATACCTCGACATAAGCGCAGCCTTTGATGCCGTGTCGATTCCGGCCTTGCTCCTCCTACTTAAGGAGAATTTTCACATTCGAGGTGATATGCTGTGCTTTTTGGAATCACTTCTCAGTCACAGAATACTTATTCTCCATCGGCAGCAACATACCCTATCCTGCGACATTACTGCTGGAGTACCGCAGGGGGGTGTCCTGTCCGGTGTCCTGTTCACAGCCATCATCGTGCCCATTATTGCCTCAACGAATAGTCTCCTATGCTATGCCGATGACTTCAAACTGCTGACTCCAATTAACCCTGGCGACGACCCCGCCCAGCTTAGCAACAGGATCAATTCCCAACTTAAGGATCTAGAATTGTACCTGGCAAACTTCAATCTAAATATCAACCCTCTGAAGTCTGCTCAGGTTATATTCTCCCTTAAATCCATGCCGACAGTACTCAACGTTTCACTCGCAGGGGTACGAATACCAAACGTACCCTCGCACACAGACCTTGGCGTTCTGTTCGACCAAAAGATGTCCTTTGTCCACCAGATCGACAAACTCAGTACCAGATTTTCTCGTCTACGGTGGATCTCAAAGCAGCAGCTGCTACACGTCCGACATCCTGCCACTGTTAAAAGGTTCATCACCTCCACCGTCTACCCTGCCATTCTCTATGGTGCAGAAATATGGGCCTCTGCTGCACATACAAACCTTAAGCGGGTGTACACTGCTGAATACTGGCTACTGAAATGGGCGAATAACAAGCTTCGGCTACCTCCCGCTACCACAACTGCCATGATGGCACAAGCACTCGACATCCCGAGGTTGAAGTTCCTGATCGTTGAAAAGAGGCTGGTCTTCACAGCCAAACTCATCTCAGGCCAAATATCATCTCCAAATATTTGGAATGCTTGCTCTTGGAGGATTCCACAGCCAAGCCTAAGGTCGGTACCAGCACTTGTGGCTCACCACAACAGGCTTGTACTCACCGAAAGATTTCTGCCCAAGCAGATGCTCGCTGCCCTCAACCGTGTGGACGCCGACATCGACACCATAATAAGTAAAAAGAAGGACAGACACAAGTTTATCAAAGCTCTTGAAACCTGAATCACTGCCAACTTGTATTTGTTTTTCTTTATTTGTGTTCAGCTCCTTGTTTTTATGATGTATTTGTATTTCTTTTTGCATTTGTAATCTGTATTTTGTAGCCTTTTGTATGTGTTCGCTATATTTTGTAGCCATTTGAATTTGTACTTATGTTATCTATATGTGAACCCCTGGCGCTCGTCGCCGTGATGGGATATTGTGCTGTAAATCTACTTCACAATAAAGATTTATTTATTTATTTAATATTTTGTATATTGTGTACATAAATCGTTTGTAATTTTCTGTTTTGTGGGAGAAAAAACCTGAGCTTAAGGGAGAAGAAATCCTGGCAGCACAAGCTGGAAACCAGCTAACTCTTCCCTGATATGAAAAAAAAAAAATCTTATAATAGAGGAAAGTGTGGAGATTCCTTTCTGTGCTAGCAGTACTAGTACATACATTATGTAGAGGGGTTTGACTTAATAATGGATAATGGAACACCTGAGATAAGAGTTACAGATGTGCACTAATATGGTGTTTGGACCACCCGTTGCTTTTAAAACAACTAATATTCTACCTGAAATAGATATAAATAAATCTTGAACTGTCTTAAGAGAATACTGGATTATTCTACATGGAGGAACGTTTAAAGCTCTTTGAGTGATGAAAGTAGAGAAAATCTGCTTCTCACTCTCCTCTGCAAATATGCCCACAGTGGCCCAATAACGTTTAAGTCTTGTGATCGTGCAGGCCATGGGAAATGCTTAGCTGCAGTTTCATGTTCCCAGAAGCACGATTGGAGATGTTTGAGTATGTATATTGGAGAATATCATCTTGAAACGTGGCATCGTTTGTGGAAAACAATATTTGCACTCATTGGATGAACTTGATCACTCCGAATATCAAGGTAATCACTGGCAATATTTCGTCCGTTCATAGTGATCACACGACCTAAAGAATACCAATATATTGCTGCCCGTACCATTGTTGAACCTCCTACATGTTTGACTGTTGGCACAAGACAGTCGGGATCATGAGCTGCCTTTGGCATTCGCCAAACCTAAACTCTACCCGATGATGGAAAAAGTGTGAATGAAGATTCGTATGAAAATATAACGTTTTTAATCATCAGGTGTCCATTTTTTTTTGTACTCCTTACACCATTCCATCCTTTTTCTAGCACTACAATCAGTAATAAGTGGCTTGGCAATAGCGCTTCTGCCATAAATTATTGAGGTTATTTTTCTGCAGTAATATTTGAGGCAGTAGTTTTATGTTTTCGAGTTACAGTCCATTTCAGTGTACGACGTTTTCTTCCAGTCAGCTTCGATTTTTCTGCCACAATTGTTCCTGTCAGGTTTCGGTGAATGCAGACATCACTTTCGATACACTTGCTCTCGATACATTAAATATCAGCAGTTTTATTCACCTGCCCTGATAAATGTGCGCAAACAATTTTACCTCTTTGTAATTCATGCAAGTCAGTCATTTACTTCATATACCTTTTTATATCACCTCAAACTAAACATCGGCTTTTATCGTGTTTCCTTCACAGAAAAAAAACTGCATGAAAAAAATCATCACTTCATATTCATAAATATATCATGCAGTCATTAGAGAAGCTACTGCTTTCATATCAGTTCTCGCGGGTAACACAGTTGGTATAACCACCGTCCTCCACACACCAGGTGGAAAAGACCAGAGTTCGAATCCCATCAGTCACATGAGGAAATTTTATGGGCATTTTTGCAAACGGGGCTGAGTTAGTTGGTCTTAATCGGGGATGGCATGGTTTTTTTTCTCCAAGAAAATTTGGTTTTTGTCTAACAAACCACAAATCGACTACAGAGCAAATGCAATTTACAGACTGTATAAGGCGCAGCATTGTCTTAGTTGCTGATGCGCCAACCAACTCTATCAATCAATTTTTTCTGGATCCCCTAATAAATTGGCAGCACAGTATATATATATATATATATATATATATATACTGTGCTGCCAATTTATTAGGGGCGCCTCCGTAGCCATGTGGGCAGGAGCAGCAGTGCGTAGCACACGTTTCTATATAAGTCCGGGGTTCGAGCCCGTGACCACCAAATACGGAGGATGCGAAAAGTCAGGGAATGACCACCGCATATCCCCGAGCAATATGTTCTTAGTTGCTAATGCTCCTAAAAACCAAATAACAACAACACTTTATTAGGTACACCTACCTACCTAGTAGCGTAGTGAGCCTCCTTTGGCCTTCAAAACAGCCTGAATTCGTCTAGGCATGGATTGAACAAGATGCTGAAAACGTTATGCAGGAATGGAGTACCATGCAGACATGAGCGTGTCACGCAGTTCCTTGAAATTCAACGGAGGTGTAGGCCTGCAGCGAACAGCCCTTTCCAGCTCATCCCAAAGATGTTGAATAAGATTGAGATCCGAGGACTGAGCGAGCCACTGCAGCAAAGATAAGCCATTGCCATGTTACTGGAACCATTCCTTAGTGATTCGGGCTCTGTGCACCAGCGCGTTATCCTACTGGAAGTAACCATCTGATTGAGCATAAACTACCAACATGAAGGGATGCACTTGGTTAGCAACGATGTTTAGGTACGATGTGGCATTCAGGCGTGAATCAATAAATTTGATGAGCTTGAAGTGCTCCTACTCTATTGGCGTGCTAGTCAAGACATCAAAGGCAGATATTGTTGGGATATCAGAGACGGGGCGTCACACAGATATTAGAAATGCAGAATTGGAATTTGGGGAGTACAATGTGTACAGAAAGGATAGACAGGACAGGAAGGGAGGAGGGGTTACGCTGTTAGTTAAGAAAACATAAAATCTAAGGAACTGCATCCAATTGATGTTTGTGGACAATGCAATGTTGAGTCTGTTTGGTGTGACATAAGCACTGGGAAAGAAAAATGAGAGTAGGTGTTTGTTATAGGTCTAATGAATTTGCAGATAAAGTAACCATTAGGTGGCAGTGATCACAGTGTGCTGAAGTGGGATTTACTCAAAGAGATAACTAACATCAGGGGTAAAGGAAGGGTTTTTGCTTTCGTAAATGTGAATTGAACAAGATGCTGAAAACCGCCCCCACCAGTATTTAGTCTGAGACAGTATTTAAATTCTATACAGTGGGACCAACTGATGTTATCAACAGCAAATTCAAAATGGGAAGCATTCAAAGAATTAATCTTGCAAGCTACTAGGCCTTTCATACTAACTAAGAAATATTGCCCACAATTTAGGCCTAAATGAATGTCAGATGAACTAATTAGACATGTGGCAGAAAAGAAAAATGCATGGGATACATAAAAATAAACAGATGACAGAAGCCTATGATAGATATAAACTGATCTGTAACCAAGACACAAAAGATGTTAGGCAGGCAAAGGCAGATTACAAGCAATCTTTGGCAAAGGATGCAAAGAAAAACAGCAAAGAGTTCTTTACTTATGTAACTCTAGAAGGAAGGGGATGAATCAGATTGGTCCACTCGATATCGATGGTTCAACTTTTGATGATCCTGCTCAGATAGCTAACAAACTAAATGAATATTTGCATCTACATTCCCACATGAGGAGTTATTCAGGAAGGGCAATGCTAGAGGTGTATTAAACTCTGGTAGTAAGGTAGATAATCTTGTAATAACTGAGAGTAAAGTGGATGAGAAATTGTTGAAGATAAACATAAGAAAGGCACCTGGGGTGGATGGAATCTATCCAGTTATATTAAGTGAGGCAGGAAAGGAAGTAAGCAAACCCTTAGCCATAATTATGAGAGCTTTCGTGGACTCAGTGGAGGTACCCATGGACTGGAGATATGCAAATGTGACAACAATCCACAAAGAGGATCAAAGGGAGCCACAGGTAATTACAGAACTGTTAGGTTAACTTCTGTTCCAGAGAAATTAATGGGGACACTGGTTAAAGAAGTATTGCAGGATCATCTAGACAAGACTTCAGTTATAGCTCGGACACAGCATGGGTTTGTTAAGGGGAAATCTTGTCTGATCAGTTTGATTAGATACTACGAGGTAGTCACAAAGGAACTGAATGCAAAGAATAATTTTTATATCGTATATTTGGATCTTAGTAAGAATCCATGGATTCTTGTTGTTTTCGCCAAATTGTGCCTTCCATTCACATGATACACCAGGAACTTCGACTCGTCAGAGCAGGCAACTGTTTTCTAATCCTCGATAGTCTAGTGATGGTGTTGCTGTATCCACAGGAGGCGTGCTCACTTGTTCTTCATTGATAATAAAGGTACGCGATGTGGCGCGGCTGTTGTTGCCCATTCACCACAAAGCACGACTAGTGGTCCGTTGCGATATTTTATTCTGCGCACCAAGGTTGTATTCTGACGTGATGTGCGACATTGTTGCCCGTCTGTTTGTGTGCATAATGCTAGCAATCCTCCTCTGACCTCCCTCATCAGCAAGTGATTTTCTTCCACAGGAATGCCGTTGAGAAGATGTTTTCTGTTGGTTGCACCATTCTCGATACACCCTTGAAACTGTGGTGCGTGAAAAGTTCAGGAGACTGCTGTTTCAGACTTTGTCCAGCACGTCTTGCATCTACTACCATGCCACGTTCGAAGTCCGTTAGATCAAGCCTTTTCCCCATTCTTGCTACGGTTTTTACGCTTAACTGATACTAGAAAGGTTGTTCTTCTGTTTATATCCACAACGATGGTCATGTGACTTGCAACGTTGTGGGACAAACCATTTGTGTGCACAGCAGCGATGTACCTAATAAAGTGGCAGCACAGTGTATATACAGGGTGTCTCAAAAATATTGGTACAAACGTTTAGGGGAGGTAGGTAACATCTAAAGGAATGTGATTCGCATAGGAACCCATAACCGGAAACGTCACGGTAAGGCGGTAGACGGCGCTGTTCATCAGTTCGCAAGAGGGAAAATTTCTAGTTTACTCATTCAAGCAGTAGTCGCCGCACGAAGAGCATGCATCCATATACGAACTGTGAGCTGGCAGACATGCACCTAGTGTATGGATTACAGAGGGCAATGGACGAGCCGCTCAACGAATTTATGGAGAACCCTTCCAAGACAGACATGTACCGGACCACCGTTTTTTTGCGCGTGTGCATCAAAATTTGTGCGATTATGGGTCATTTAGAGGTAACAGGAGTAGTGCGGGCAGACCACGTTCGACGCGAACTCCCGCCATGGAAGAAAGTGAAGTGTGTTGAATGCCGTCCAAAATAATCCTACTACCAGCACACGTGCCGTTGCCTCTGCCTTAGGAATGTCTCCTTGCAGTGTACAACGTGTCTGGCACGACGATTCCTTACACCCCTTTCATCTCCAAAGGGTTCAGTTACTGCTCCCCCCAAGATAATCCTGCACGTGTAGTTTCTCACGTGTTTGCTCAGTGGTTTCTCCAAGAAAGTGTTCAAGACTTGAATTTTCCAGCCTATGTTTTTTCACGGATGAGGCTTATTTCACTCGGGAAGGCTTATTCAATCGGCACAATGCTCATGTGTGGGCTCACGACAACCCACACGGTGTGCGCCCCCATGCGGCATAACATTGCTTCGCAATAAATGTGTGGGCAGGTATGGTCGGTGACTGCTTAGTCGGCCCATACCTGTTACCATTCCGCATGAACTCCGCTAAACATCGGATCTTTCTTGAACAAGTTCGACCAGGGTTACTTGACTATGTTCCAGCAAATGTGAGACGCAATATTTGGTTTCAACATGATGGGGCGCCTGCCCATTATGGAAGGTATGTTCGTGACCATTTGAACAGGCGTTTTGTCGATGGATTTTTTTTTTTTTTATGAAAACCCCAAACACGAAAGGTATCAAAACCTATAGTACTTAGCACCGTACATGGGTTGAAGGAGAAGTATGGGGGGGGATGCCGGAAACTTTGCTCTAGAGACTAAACATGGGTTTCACCACTTCAAGCCTCCTTTAAGCAAAGTGTTGGTATTTCACCGTTTGATAAAAGTCAACTACCACCTTGACTGTTGGGATGCAACAATATTCGTCATGCATTATGAAACCCGAAGCAAAAGGCTTTTCCTAAGCGACCTATGTAAACGCAGGTAAATAATTACATATTGATATTTATTCCACCTTGAGAATGTCGCGTGCTGAGGTAGCCAATGGGAGAAGAGGGGTGTGGGTCACGTAGTACAAGTAGGCGGGGAAATTACGTCACTACAAATGCACAGGTAAATAACTACATAGGTAATTTCCTGATTAGGTATCGATCAGTGCTTTTCGACAGGTGTGTGTTTTATATAGAAAGGTTTGGATTACTCCGTCATACCTCTACATGTTACGTATAAAAGCGTGCGTGGGGGTTAGCGAGCAGGAACGAAGCCCCCTAGTTATTATTATTGCAGTAAATATTCCTAATTGTAGCCATTTTATTTTCTTTAGAGTGGAAGTAGGGACGCCTGTCAGGTTACATTTTTTATTAAAGTAATTAATGCACTCAAGTGACAAATGAGAGCTTCCTTTTATGTCGGCATCAGAGAAAGTGTTCGAAATGTATACCTTGAGCTTATTACGAAATGTTTCAGTGAAACTGCTGCTGCTGATGCCGAGACCAGGTGATGACGATTTTCCCGTGCCCATTGTGATTGGTGAGAAAATTCTTAGTCGCCTTATTTTTGTGAATTGTGATTGGGAAAAAAAAGGTTTAATATATTGCTGCAGGAGAGTGTGTGTGTGTGTTAAGTGCCAAAACAACGTTCTATGAGGCGTCAGTATATTGTATCTGTAAAATGATTGCCGAAGCCGAAACACGACCCATCGATGGCCTACACTTGCTGCACGTGGAATGTGTAGACCTGCTGCTCTTGAAGAATTTTCTGTATAGTTCAATGTGCAACATCTCCTCCGAGAACGATCGTGTCTTCTAATTCCTCCAAATCATGTATTGGGACAGTTATGGTTCTTTCCCAATTAACGGTAACAAATGAAAAGATCTTGTTAGCCGATGGATGGTTGCAAAAATATCCTTGACTAGAGGATATCGTTAAAATCGTTTTAATTCCTCCGACTCCCGGTGGAAAATGTTTGTTGGTTTTGAATTCCGTCAATGACGCCAGGAACTTTTATGGGTTTACACAATGTGACTGAAAGTAATCGGTTTCATGGTGTTTTTACCGAAAACGTCGGTTTTCATCTAGCGAACAGCAAATTGGACCATGAATACAATGAACTTGCAGAATTAATCTACTGATGCCACATATCATCAGTTGTTTTTGCCAAAGCGGCATCCTCCTACCCTCTCCTCCTCAAGCGTTGCCAACTTGTAGGTTAACAGATTATAACAACGAACATAGTTAAGTGTGTAGGGCAAAAGCCTTATACTATGAAAGCCATTTGTCGTCATTGTACATGTGAGGCGTAGCCTCTTTCTGTGCATAGCTGTGAGCAAACTTGGTTTGCTATTTAGTGCATCGATTATTCACTATATATTCACTCTTTTAGAACTCATGTGTTATGTAGTTGAAATCACAATCTCAATTTAGCTCCGGGTTGACAAGGCTACCCGGACCCAGCTTTCGGCTGGTCATTGCATATTGCATGTGCAGTGACTTTATAATTGCCTAATCGATACAACTAACTTTATAGTTAGTTGCATCGATTATGCACTACGTAACAAATGCACTAAATACCCATCTCTTTCTGTGCATATCTATGAGCGAACCCAGTTTTTTCACAGATAGGTACAAAATGGTAGGTAGGTAGCTGGCACCTCGAAAGTTGCAAGAGGGAAACCGATGGAGAACTCGCACATTAAATCACAACGGACGACTACCCTCAAATTTAGGGCAGAGTTGCAAGATGCTGATCCCTGCAAAGAGCAGCCACCTCCTCAAAATTTTGATAATTCAAAAAACCAATCCTCCAATAAAAGGTATGCACAAATGCACAAGTCGGAAAACGGTCCAGCGACCGCTATCCCCAGCTCTACTTCTTCTGCAAACCAAGACCG
The DNA here is from genome assembly GCF_048544385.1 of Mastigoproctus giganteus. Classification (NCBI taxonomy): domain Eukaryota; kingdom Metazoa; phylum Arthropoda; class Arachnida; order Uropygi; family Thelyphonidae; genus Mastigoproctus; species Mastigoproctus giganteus. The sequence continues at coordinate 133,461,978 of NC_143579.1, forward strand.
CAATAAAAAGAAATCAACCCCTCCATCGGAGCCAAACATGAACCAGAAACCTACTTTTGCTCAGGTTGTTTCTCTGCCGACAAAATTGGCCCCTCAAAATTCCACTAAAAAGGACCCCCTCACCTAAATGCCCATCAGCAACAACATGCCATACGGACAAATGGCGATCCTACTGATCATCCTCCAACATTCCAGCCATCTGATTATCACCCTTGTCTTGCAGAAAGGTACAGCATCACCTCAGTTCAAACAAGAGGAAAGCTTTTGTCTCGCGGATTGAACCCAGTATCACACCGAGCGTCATTAAAGAAATGTGCGTAGAGGGGATGGGTATTGACGTGGAAGTACGACAAGTACGAACAAGACATCCAGCATATTCCTCCTTCACTATCTCATGCCCTATTAATTGTGAAGCACGATTACTAGACAAAACCATTTGGCCCACTGGCACCCTGGTTAAACGCTTCAGGGAACGTGCTTCGAGGCTCTCAACCAGGGTTGCTCAGTAGCAATTAAGGAATTCCTCATCAGACTCGAAAGAAAATATGCAAGTCTCTCTTTACCTTCAAAATGTGCGCAGCATAGCCAATAAACTTCACACTTTGCAGAACCTTCTATTAAGCTCCGAATATGAATTCATCTGCCTGACAGAAACCTGGCTTCATAATAATAGACAGCTAGATGCTCTGGCTGATAATTTTGGTTTTAAATGCGTTACAAGAGGAAGAGAAAACAAAAGAGGAGGAGGAGTAATGATACTCTATAAGAATAATTTTTCTGTAACTAAAAACCAAGAGTCACACTCGGAAAATTTTGAAGCCGTGTCAGCAACCTTCAGAGAAGGTACAAAGAATGTACAAATTTGTATTATATACCTTCCACCCAACCATGACAGCGAAGCCAGAAATGAACTCCTTACTTGGCTCGTTGCAAACTTGAACCCAAATGTAGAAGCTATTGTGATGGGAGATTTGAACATGCCTCTTCCTAAGTACAAAGATGCAAAGAGCGAATTGGATGATACTATGGAAACCCTCTCGATGAAACAACTTGAAACGCCCCTTACAAGAGGCACACAGCGCCTTGACCTGGTATACTATAATGCTCTAGACATCACATTAACTGACAGTACGACTCGCTTCGCTTCGGATCACATCCCTCTCTCAATCCAAGTCAACCTAAGAAGTCAAGCTTGTAGACAAAAAGAGAACTGGAAGAGGGAAAACAACGGTGATGTTATCTTCTCAACCAAGTATATAAAACCAGACGTAATTTTGAAACGGCTCGCGAATTTCAACTGGCAAAATCTCTTCCAACTCCCCGTAGACGATGCCTTAGAAGCACTTTCGGATACCCTTCACTTTATTGCTCTTGAGGGCGCATCAAAACACATAAAAATTTCCCATCGAGCAAATTCCTGGTTTAGTCCACAAGTAAAATATGCTTTTAAAAAGAAGCAAAAACTGTTCAGAAAATGGAAAAAAACTGAACACCCACCTGATTATATTCGATATAAAGAAGCTAGAGCGCGGTTCATTCGATTGAAACGTCAAGCTCACTATGACATGGTGCGATCACATTTAAAGAAAGGAAGCAGGATATATAATAAGAAAAGGCGTACGGATATAATGCCCGACCACATCTTCTCAGAATGGACCCAAGCCACCTTTGGAACTCCTCTAGCAGAAAATCAAGTTGAAAGTGAAGTCAACACAGAGAAAATCCGTGAAGCAATTAGCAAACTGAAGACAGAGTTCTATCCTGAACTGTCTCAAATCAATATCGCTAGAGATGACATTAAAGCCGCTGTGAATAGCCTCAAGAATAAAGCTACAATTGGGCCTGATAAATTCCCACTCTTCATGATTAAGATCAGCAGTGTATACATCATAGATCTGCTCCTTCACATTTTCCACAAAATTTTAAGTGAAAACCACTTTCCGAAGATATGGAATACGTATTTCGTTAAACCTGTTCCCAAAAATAGCAATCCTAAATCCGCCAAAGACTACAGGCCTATTGCAATTGGATGTTCGTTTCAAAAAATATTTGAGAAATCCATTTTAAATACCATCAACCATCACTGCTTCGGGCATAGACCGGAGTACCTTCATTCAGTGATCCCACAAAGATCTACTACCACCAATCTCATGGAGACTCTATTTCGAATACAACACGCCCTTAACTTCAGACAGCAATTAGACATTGTCTTCTTAGACGTTGCATCCGCTTTCAACAGAATATTCATCTCGGCTATTACTATCATCTTGGAGGAATATTTCCATATAACTGGGCACGTATTAGCTATAATAACGAGTTCTTTGAGGGAGAGACACATCACTGCCATAAATGGAACTTCCAAAGAGACCTTCCAAGTCAACAGGGGAGTCCCACAAGGTGGTGTCCTCTCTGCTACTCTCTTCGCAACAGCACTGCATCCGTTCCTGACCCAAAATCAAAAGCAATTTGTCGTATATGCAGACGACTTGAAATATTTCGTCACCTCGAATGACCAAAACACATCTTTAGAATGCACCAACAAAGCAAACTCCAAAATCGCCGAGTTGCAAGAATACCTTAATTGCATGGGGCTCCGACTAAATGAACACAAGACAGCCCAAATGGTTTTCACCAACAAGGTATTAAAAAACCACATATCAATAAGTGTAAATGGCAGTGTGGTCAAAAAAGTCAGGACACATATTGATCTTGGTCTGAAATGGGACGAAA